>NC_054825.1:8610234-9210234 GCF_018345385.1 Vulpes lagopus
CGAGAAAGACTTTTGGCACATGGAGAGGAGGACAGGCTGAGAGGAGGGCTCAGCATGGTCCAAGAGGACTTTCTGAGGTGACAGACGTGCTGCGTTATCCAACACGGGGGCCTCCAGACGCAAGAACGGAAAAACCGGATTTTTAACTGGATTAAATTTTAATTTGCTTTTTGCAAATTTTTGCTTTTGCTTTTTAATTGCTTATGGCCACGTGTTCCATGCTGGAGACAGCACTGGTCTAGATGGTCCTGTTGATGGGTTTGTTGGGCTCTGGGGGTGCTTTGGTGAGGAAAATGAGCTTCCAATGCACACAGAAGATCCAGGCTGGCTCAGCTAGTGCGGGGTGGGGGCCCTGGGACCATCGCCAGCTCTGCCCCTGCCCCCTCAGTGATCACACCTCAGCCCGGAGACCTCCTGGAGCCCTAAATTCCTCATCAGTAAAATAGTTATAGTAGTCACAAACTCACATAGTTACCATGAGGATAAGATGTGATTAACACAAGTGAAAGTAGTTCTGAGCACAAATAAACTATATTGAACATTTAGTGTCTGCTGGGTGATCTACTACTGCTACTGTGATTACAGTGATCACTGGTCCCATTTTCGAGATAAGGACACTGAGGCTCTAAAACGCCAGTGATGCCCTCAGTCCGTCCCCCCCCAGTTAGGAAGTAGGGGTGCTGCTTCTTGGGCCCGGGGGCTTTGCCACGGTGCCAGATGACCTCAGCAGTGAACCCTTTAGATGTCAGGCGTGATTAATCACAACACTCATTTCCAGTTGCCATAGCGCCTTTTGTCTTGAGGGATATGGGAACCAAACCCTCCATTGGAGAATGCCGCAGCTTCTGGGGTGAAGAGTGCTGACAATGGCACCCATCGACCAAGTGAAGCAGCAAAGCCCCTCAGCAGAAACCCTCACCCCAGAGTCCTCATCAGGTCCAGCTCCCCTTCTGTGCAGAAAAGTAACTTCCTCTTTTCTCGGTTTCTTTTGTTGGACTGTGGTCATATTTCTACAACAGCATTTCTGGGAACTGGACAGCTCCCCAGAGTGTCCAGTAGGACTGTGGTTTGTGTTCCTTCACTGTCTCTGGTGGCCCCCAGTCCCAGTGAGGGGCGTCTGAAGGGATCTCTGCTAAGCCACGTCATTCCCCAAATCAGACTTGACCCTATTCATGCCAAAGAGCAGGCAAGCGGCGCGTATAGCAGGGGAAGGTACTGGACCGGTTGTAGAACCTGCGGGTGGTGGTAGGTGAGCACAGCTCCAGCTGACTCTAGGTGGCAGGGGGTGGGCACTCGCCGATGGCAAAGAAGGCCACAGCCTGTCTGTGGTGTCCCCCCGTTCTTTGAATGGCCCTGTCGATAGGCACATGAATATTTAACCCCGTGTGATTTTTGAGGCCACTGATAAAAGCACATGGTTGATTTCAGTGAATGACCATCATGTGACTGAATTTTGCCTTCAAGTAAAGACAGAGAGGCTGGATGTGCAGGCGGTGGCTCTACGCCCCATGCATTGGGCTTTCTGAAATATCCGTTTCACAGGGCTGCAGGTGGTAGCTTAGGAGAGTGAAAATGGGGCGTGAGGACAGATGGCAGGATGCCTGACCTTGGGGCCCTGGAGTGCAGCGGGAGAGGAGTGTTGGGGTGCTCAGTCAGAGGGCAGGATGGGCAGCAGTCTCAGGCAAGCGGGCTGCCAGTTCTCCTCTTCCTTCCCTGGGTGGGGGGCAGGTGCGAGTGGTGGGGGTGGCAGGGGCTCTGGGTAGCACGTCTGCCCCTCCCAGTTCGTAAAGTGGGTTTCCCTCGGTCCCCCTAGGTGATTCTCTCAGCTCCCGGGGAGGCTTGAATTAGTGTCATCCCAATTTGGCAGATGAGGAAACCAAAGCCCAGGACAAAAATGACTCACCTGAGACCACCCTGCTGGCTAAGGAGCAGAGCCAGGACTGAGATACGGGTTTCCTGTCCCCAATGCACTCATGTGGAGTCAAGTAGGTGAATTTCCCTATTGTCTCTTAGGGGACAGCAATCTGGTGGGGAGTCTTCAGCGCCCCAAAGGGAGCTCTGAAGGTAGTAAAGGTGTTCCCCGAAGCTGCCGATTTCATTGTTCTGATGGAAAGTTTGTGTCTTCTCTGAGCAGTTCTGGTTGTGCTTAATTTAATTTTATTTGCAACGGAGCATTTTCACAGCCCCCTAGCAAAACTGTGTGTAATTACAGAGTGTAATGATGTAGGACTCCCTGAAAATCCTCACAGCAGTCCCTTCCTTGGGAAGGCAAAATTTCCTGAATGAAGTAGCCCACTGCTTCTTCATCAACGCCCCCTCCCCCCAATTAGGTTACATTAAGGATGCAATGCCCGTAAAATTGGATTGTTTAAAAATAATGAAACTTTAAGCAGCAAAGAAAAAAAATTTTAACAATTAAAGATTTTCAGAGGGTGATTAAGAGAAGATTTCCTTCCAGTTCAAGCTGATTAAAATGCCACCGAGGGAAAAAGAGGCTGGGAAGGAATGACAGGGGCACCTTCACCCCTAGAACGTGGGTGAGACCGTGGGGAGCCCAAGACAGGGTGAGTTGTGGAGAGCCGGTCTCAGAAGCCTAGAGTGTGCCAACCATCGCCGGTTATGGTGAGATTATGGGTTGAAATATGGGTGCCAATTTTTGAAAGAAGCCTTTGGGGCTTCTTTGAAACATGCCTTTGGGCTCTCTGCTTTAAACACTGGGAAAAATCAATGAAGTGCACCCAGCATGCCCAGCCTGGATGCATCACGCCAGCCACCACCCCTCTCGGTCCTGTCTGACCCCCAGGCACAGCCATCATCGTAACCCGCCCTGCATCACATCACGGTGGCATCTGGTTGGTCTCTTGGCCCCTTGGATGTCAAGCCCAGGATCAGAGAGAGGGAACCTTCCTCACAGCTCTGCTCCCGCAGCTTCTGAAAAGCTCTCTAGGGGGCCCCAGAAGTCAGCCCCATGAATGCTGAATGCGGAAGAATGGGGGCAGGCCTGCTGCTCAGAGAAGGACTTCACTTTCTAGCTGAGGTTCCTCCCAATTGGGAGGTCCCCTCCTCGCCGTCTGTGCAAGATTGTTCTGGGTCTCAGCAGTGTTTTTATTCAATCACACATCCATTCACTCGTTCACTCTTTGTGGAGGGGGTTCTCTGCGCAGACTCTGTGGGTACAGCTCTGAGTCCTGCACGCACCTACCTTCTAGAGGGAGAGGCAGACCATGGACAAGGGGAAAATGCATAACTTCAGGCCGTGATCGGTGTCGAGATGAAAGTGAGCAGGGATGATGTGGGCGAGGCTGGGCTCCAAGTTCGAGAGGCCTGGGAGGAAGGAGCGACTGGGGGCCAGGAGAGGACCCCAAGAAGGTTTGCTGCTGGGGAGCACAGGCGTGTCCATAGTTAGGGTTCCTTCGCCGGTGGCAAACCCCGCATGTTTCCTGGCCCGATCGCCCCCAGGGCTGGCGGTGAGCAGTGGCTGGGGAGCGCAATCCCTCCTCTGAATCAAGCTCTTGGCTGGGACGGCAGCGCTGCTCATCCCTGGGGGGTGGGATCAGGGGGACAGGCCATTCAAGGAGGCCTGGGCCTCTGGGAAGCAAAACACAGCCTTAGGTAGCAGGGCCTTTCCAGACCAGTGTCCCCCAGGGCATCCCCTGGGTACAGCCAGGGGGAAAGTCCAGGTGGGAGCTGGTGCTCTGCTGCTGCTCCCAGGCGTGGCTGGGCTGCTGCCGGGGCTCCGACGTGCACGTGAACCTTGCAGAGCTTCTGGGCCTCAGAGAACTAGGCGCAGGTGGGCGGGATGGGATTGGCTCCATTCCCATTGCACAGGGAAGGAAACTGAGGCTCAGACACCTGCCAGGTATCCAGCTAGGACCCAGCAGGTACTAAGGCTGAGTCCAGAGTTTATTCTCTTACAGTTCTGGAGGCCAGAAGTTTGAAATCAGTATGACTGGGCCCAAACCAAAGTGTCAGGACAATTTTCCAGGCTCTAGAGGAGAATTCTGTTCCTTGCCTTGTCCGGCTTTGAGTGGCTGCCACCATTCCCTGGCTTGTGGTCACGTCACTCCCATCTTCAAGGCCAGTGTCTCTCTGCTCAGTCTTCATATTGTCATCTCGGTGTATAAAATCCCCTTCTGTCTCCCTCTTACAAGAATACATGTAATTGTATTTAGGGGCCACTGGAATAATCCAGAATCATCTCCCTATCTCAAGATCACATCCTCAAAGACCCTTTTTCCTTACAAGGACATTTTGCAGCCTCCAGGGACGGAAGCTGATGTACTTGGGGACCATTATCCAGCCCACCATACCCTCCCACACCGCGGAGGCCATGACGTCAGAAACATCTTCCAGCTCCGCCTCGGCTTTGAGCTTAGGCTGACTTCCCCAGCAGCCATCCAGTCCTATTGGGTTAGGGCCTACCTCAATGACCTCATTTAAAGTTAAGTCTAGACCTATCTCTAAACACAGTCCCCTTCTGAGATCCTACAGGTCAGGACTTCGGCACGTGAATTTGAGGGGAAACAATGCAGCCCATAACATGACCTCGCATGCCCTTCCCTTACCCGTGTGCATTTTCCCACTTGTCCTTCAAGGCTCAGGTCCATTGGGGCACCTCCTCTGTGAAGCTCTCCTAGAATTCCTCAGTAGAGGTCTTCACGGCAGGTTGGTGTTCACACTGACACAGGTCCCGCAGTGCATCTCACAAGTGCTCACAAGCCCTCAGGGCCTGGGGCCCCTTCCCCTTGGCCGTGCCTCAGGGCTCCTGGTCAGGGTCTGGTATGGAGGACACACTCGCTAGACATTTACCAAACAAAATAAAATGCCAGATCCTCTCCTCTAGACTCCACGCTCTGGGGTCTCTCTCCTTCTTGACTATGGTTCTGGGTGGGAGTTCTGTACACCTTCCAGTCTCTGGTGCACCCCTGAGAACCTCCAGCTTCAGCATGGGTCATGGGGTATCTGAGAGCTACCAAACAGAACATTTAGGGGAACATGCCATCTTGTCTATTGCCTGCTTCCATATTGGAGGCTCTCTGATTTATTGATGATTCTGCTTAATACAGACTTAATTACTACAGTGCTTCAGTTTAATTGTTCTCGAAGAAGGGACACAGTGACATGTGATGATTCAGAAGGCTCTGGAGGGCATGGCAGCCCTGCAGGGCCACCACAATGCTCCCTGGTTATCACAGAAGCCACGTTGAGTGGCCTTTGGTACTCATGGTCATGCTTGGCAGGGGCAAGGCTGGCTAAGTCCCATTTCCCTGTAGCACTTAGACTCCTTACCCACAGCCTTAGCCCACCTTTTCTCCCCACATTTAGCAGACAGTGACCTGGCTCTGCTTCTGATCCTGAGTGACCTCAGGCCAGCCTAACCTCCCTGTGCCTGGAACATCTTCCAAACAGATCATCACACTTGTCCTGAGTCTCTCCTGGGCTTCTTGTGAGGCTTCAAGGAGCTAACATATGCAAAAGAGCTTTGAAAACAGTTGTTTGAGTATGTGATTCAAGATCATCATGATTGGGAGTGCCTGGAGGGCAAAGTCGGTTAAACGTCTAACTCTTGGTTTCAGCTCAAGTCATGATCTCAGGGTGGTGAGGTCGAGCCCCACGTGGGGCTCTGTGCTCAGCATGGAGTCTGCTTGGGGTTTTCTCTCTTCCTCTCTCTCTCTGCCCCCCGCACACGTGCTCTCTCTTTCTCTCTCTCTGAATAAATAAAATCTATTAAAATATCATCATAATTGTGAGAAATCCCCACATAACCCATGCCCACACCCCAGAGACCTGCAAGCTGCAGGAGAGAATCCTGCCCTCAGAGCCAGGGCACCAGGCTGCAGAAAGACACACCTCAGACTCACAGCCTCTGTGCCCACTTGCTCAGTCCATCCCGAGACAAGGGCTGGACCAGGCAAGAAGGACCCCCTGTCACTCACCCGGGGGCCTGGAGCAGAGCTCTGGGGTGAGGCCATCTGCATGCAAACCCGAGGACAGATGAGACATTTAAATTTTACCAGCTCTCGGTTATGAGCTTGACATAGAGAAATGGCTGCGATTCTTTTTATCAGCTGGGAGAACAGGCATTAAATGACAAAATATTACCCAGGGTCTGGATTCAGGGAGCCCACAAGTCAGATGGCAGCTTCGTGGAACGTGGGGTGGAGGCTGGGCCTGGCCTCCCGGCAGCGGTGCCTTCCCCTCCTGGTCCTGGGTAGTTACTGCTTCCCCCAACCGCTTTCTTCATCTGTCTGTTGGTGTCCACTCATTTTTTAAAAATTTTAATTCTTATTTATAGACTGACCTTAATAAACTCTCTTCAAGTACCGCAGATTTGTCACTGTCACGGATGAAAACGTTATTCATGGCAGGCTTGGTGACCGAGGACGACAGCTGCCCTTTGCGCTCCCCGCCGCGGCCCGGACTGCAGCAGCCCGGCTGGGGACAGGCTCACGGTCGATGGGGCCGGGGTCAGCCAGGGTGGCCCGTCATTAACTGGCGCCCTTCCCAGCCGCACACCAACCCAGCCCGCCCGCAGGTGGAGCGTTCTGCTCCCGCCCTGGTGAGCCAACCCCAGCGTGCAGGTGCACCGAACACCCACAGCAGCGGCCCTGGCCTATCTGCCTAAAATAAAGACAGATAAATGGGAAGAGGAGGCAGCCAGTGAAGAAGAATGAATCTGATGATGCCCGGGGGTGAGGAGCCAACGGGGAGCATGGGGAATGATCTGGGCCAGGTTCGGGGTGTGCGATGTGGGACACCTAAACCCTCTCCCACGAGCTGCCACAACCAAACTGTCCTGGCCTTAAACGACAGGAACTCCTAGGGGTGCCTGGCTGGGTTAGTCGGAAAAGCATGCAATGTTTAATCTCCAGGTCATGAGTTTGAGCCCCACATTGGGTGTGGAGATTACTAAAAAAAAAGAAAGAAAGAAAGAAAGAAAGAAACGTATAAAAAGCGAAGAAAGAAAGAAGAAGAAAGAAAGAAAGGAAGGAAGAAGGAAGGAAGGAAGGAAGAAGAAGAAGAAGAAGAAGAAGAAGAAGAAGAAGAAGAAGAAGAAGAAGAAGAAAGAAAGAAAGAAAGAAAGAAAGAAAGAAAGAAAGAAAGAAAGAAAGAAAGGAAGAAAGAAAGAAAACTCCTAAAGAAAGATTTGAGGCTTGGATCCTGCTGCCCAGGTCAGGGACAATGTACACTTCAGGCCCAGTGCCCAGGGCCCACGGAATGTTCTCATGTCATTTCAAACCAGAAGCGGAAGCAAAAACATAAATAGAACAGTAAAAACTGCATAGTTGTGGATCCAGCCTAGATTTTATTTGTCTTGATACAAATGTAGTCAAAAAATATAATTAAAAATATATATACTATATACTTATAGACATATGTTTTTATATGTTTAAAATTATATATACATAATGGAGGAAGCATCCCACAAAAGCAAAGGCACCTATGCTTTTGCAGGACCCATGAAAGTCCAAATGCAGCCACTGGTCCAAGCCCCGGGTTCCAAATTACATCTTCACTCCTCTTCCCATAGGACGACCCGTGATCTCATTAAAAGGCATCCCCAGCTTTGCGGCCTTCTCTTGTTCCCCGAGATAAATGTTCCAAAGATGCTGGCTTGGCAGGGTAGGAAAACGTTGCGTCAAATTGTAAATCAAGGCTGCTCCCATTAGCCTAAGGATCAGATATTCCTCTTTTTATTTTTTTTTTTTAAGATTTTATTTATTTATTTGAGAGAGAGCGCGAGAGAGCGAATGAGCTGGGGGAGTGGCAGAGGCCGGCTTCCTGCTGAGCAAGGATGCGTCCGCAGGGCTCGATCCCACCACCCCCCAAACCGAGCCGGAGGCAGACCCCTAACCCACTGAGCCACCCGGGCGCCCGAGATCAGACATGTCTATGTGAGCTGTCGGGCACCTTCGTAACGTGCCGGTCACCAGTCGGACTGAGTGCGGAACCGGCTGAATCCTTCCTGCTGCCAACCTGCGTGAAATATCCACCTGTTTGCCCAGCAACTTAAAAGCTGCCGAACCGCGATTGGGCCGAGTTATCTCGCACAGCCCTTATTTTCCATCTCAGCAGAGGCCTGCCCTGTCCGGTGACACGACGGGGGCGTTAAAGACCCAGCCGAAGGGCTAAGGCGGTCGCGGCTTCCCCAAGCGCACGGCCACTTGGACGAGGGGAGTCCTCCCCGGCCACCACCGGGCCCGGAGCCGGCGAGGTAAATCACACCACGTCCCCATTAACGTCTCCTGTTGTCGCAGGGTGGTAATTTTGACAGCAAAATAAGCCAGGAAACTGCATATGCTATTGGGTGACATGTAATTTTAACTTCATTCAGGAGCAAGACTTTTGAGACATTGTTACCTGCGGGAGCAAGCTATAAAACAAGGATGTGCAAGAATGTGTCAAATAGAGGACCTTCCTAAATTACGCCGGGAGGCACAGATTAATACATTTAATATATTCTGGTCATGAGTGAAGTGCTCATAGCAGAACAGCTGCTCCTTCAGCGATATCATTCATGGGAATGAACTACAGTCGCAATGACAGCCTGGAAAAATGCCCCCACTTTTCAAACTGTACAAATGGTGGTTGGACACAGTAACTCAAAACTGGACACTTCATTTCAAGTTTAAAGCTAGTGGCCCAGCCACAAACTATTACTCCATCTTCTTTATTTGTGGTCCATGGTTTTGTACTCTTTAAGAATCAAATAAATACTGGTGTAATGGTTAGCAACTGCCAGTTCAACGAAAAATACTGCTAAATTCACCAATAAGTCTTTTTTCCACACACACAAATTTATGCCCCAAGAACAGAGCCCGCTCCTGCCACAGGGTCTGGAGAGTTTTTTAATGTAGAGGGAGACTCACTTTAGTGATAAGAGTTTAAACCTGAACTCCTTTTTCCTTCCCTCTCGCTCATAGATCTGGCGCTGGGAACAGAGGGAGGTAAACGATCAATATATGTAAGTGGAGGCACATTAACTCCAGCCACTCACTGCCAGGCAGGCGCGGCCAGGACCCCTCCCCACCCCACTCCCAGCTCCACTTGGCTTCTGGAATTTCAATCGATGCTGGGAATCTTCCAGGTTGGTAGTAGCGGAGGGCATCCTTGGCGTCTGCCATGCACCGGATCCTGGCCAGCATCAACATTGGACAGTATTGCTATTGATAACAATGACTCTTGTTTTTCAGAAAGACTTTTTTTTTTTTTTCGCTTTTAAAAACCAGTTTTGTTGAGGTAAAATTCACATATCATATAATTCACCCATCTAAAGTATACAATTCAATGGGTTTTGATAAATCTGCTGATATGCGCAGCCATCACCACATTTTAGAACATTTTGTCACCTCCAAAACCACAGTGACTGTGACTCCCCATTTCCTCTCCACCCTCAGCCCTAGAGAACCACAGATCTACTTTTTGTCTCTGAAGATTTGCACATTCTGGATATTTCTCGTAAATGGGATCAAACAATGGGGCAGCCCGGGTGGCTCAGCGGTTTGGCGCCGCCTTGAGCCCAGGGCCTGATCCTGGAGACCTGGGATCGAGTCCCGCATCGGGCTCCCTCTGCCTCTGTCTCTGCCTCTCTCTCTCTCTCTGTCTCTGTGTGTCTCTCGAGAATAAATAAATAAAATAGTTTTAAAAAAATGGGATCAAACAATATGCAGTCCTTTGTGACCGGTCCCTTTCACTGAGCATGTTTCCAAGGTTCATCCGTGTCATAGCATGTGTCCCTATTTTATTCCTTTTTTATGGCTGAATGATGTTCTATTGCCTGGGTAGACCACATTGTATTTACCCATTCATTAGTTGATGGACCAGAGTGCCCCCCAAGCTTCCTTCCCTCGATTCCTCGCAGCTGGCCCGCTGTGTGCCAGAGTGCAGCAAAGCCTGGGTTTATCCACGGCTTTGAGTTCTTGCGACATACACCAGGCACCCCACCAGGTACCATTAGCTCCTGGTTCTTTGACCAAAGCATCTCCAGCCAAGGGAACTGCCTCCTCATCCGACCTGGGGCAGCAGCTCTGAAAGGGACTTTCTATTCAAGGATCGTTCTTCCACACAGGGGCTGATATGCCCTGAGCGGGGGCAGCCTGGTGACCTGGGAGATGTCAGACTTAGGGAGGGGGGGAGGACGGTGGGCTGCTTGTTCTTCAGAAAGGTGGCCTCAGGGGACCCCAGGGCTAAGTGCCCCGCAGAGGTCATGCAGGGTGAACAAGCTGCAGGATGCTCAGATTTGGGGTTCAGCAGGGCTCCTCTCAATACCCACCCTTGGGTGAGGGGCTGGCTGTGACTCCGTCACCATTCTAAGGGTAGAAATCCCATCAGAGGCCAACGGAGACCAAGGAAGGGCTGGTTCTGACAAGGAAGCAAAGCAGAGATTTGGGTACTGCGGCCCTTGCTTCTCTGTGTGCTGCACGGAGGGGGCTGAGAAACCGTGTCCTGGGCAAAGCCTGTGCGTTCCTGTCTGACGTCCATTCTCCCCTTCATCCTCTTCAGCAAAACCCTGACTACATCCAGGCATCAGGATGCCGGCTCAGAGACTACATTTCTGTGCGGGCTGGTCAGCGAGCAAACACAAAAGTTGGCAAGGACCACCAGAACCAAACTTTCATTATGAAAATCTTCCAGCATGAAGATAGAGGAAGGACCCTGGCTGGCTCAGTCCATGGAGTCTGTGAACCTTTGGTCTCGGGGTTATGACTTTGAGCCCCATGTTGGGTGCAGAGATTACCACAAAGATTAAGATTTATTTTAAAGAAATAAATCTTAAAAGAAAAGAAAGAATAGTAGAGGGACTAGGGTAATGGGCATCCATATATACCCATTACCCAGATTCAATAGGTGCTAATAGTTTGCTATATTTGCCTTTTTTTTTTTCTTAAAGTGATTAAAAATAATTATAGACATGGAGCACCTGGCTGGCAGGTGGAGCATGCAGCTCTTGATCTTGGGGGTGTGAGTTCAAGCTCCACGTTGGGTGTAAAGCCTACTTAAAAAATTATAGACCCCAATGACACTTTACATGCAAATATTTTAGGATGCATCTCCAAAAAAGGATATTTTCTTCTTTTTTTTTTTTTTTGGATATTTTCTTATATAACCACAATAACCACAATACCACATCTAGTAAAATAAACAATGATTCCTTGTTATCATCAAGGAATCAGCCCATATTTCAGTTAGGATATCTATTTAAAAGAGGCTGACTCTGATGGGAGACAGGTGTCCTTTTGATCCTTCTCCCTCTATCTTTCTGCTTTTCTAAGTCCCAACCATGAAGGCTGGCGCTCCAGCAGCCATCTTGTGACTCTGAAGTCAACTGGAGGAGAAGCCAGGGGTAAAGTACCACAAAGTAGAAGGAGGAAAGGGTAGATTGCCAGATTAGCAAAACCAAACAAAAAACAAAAGCAAAGGAACAAGCAAATACACTAGCAAAAACCTATAAAATACCAGTTTAATTTGAATTATTTATTGTTTATCTGAAATTCAAATTTAACTGGGCAGGCATCCTGCATTTTGTATGGCTACTGCGTAACAGACCTGTGTTCTTGGTGCCTATAGAGCTGCCACAAAAGCACTGGACTGTTGACCTTCTTGTCCTTGCATCTTATCTAATTAATTAATTTAATGAGCATCTATTTAAGCCTCTAGGATGCGCTAGGTCTCAGGCAAAACCCTGTGGACACAGGCAACTGAGCACACAGGACTCACAATCTAGTGCGTAATACAGATATTAAGGCAAATGCCCAGGTACCATGAGATGAGCAATAAAAAGGGGGCGTGGGATTCTCTCCTCCCCCATACTCATCCATACTGATTACTCCCAGGTCCCTGGTTTGTTTCCCACCTCTGGCTTCTGCCCCTCATTCTGGGATGTTCTCTTTCCATACAGCTGCTCCTTTCACTTCATTCATTCATTCATTCGGCAAACTGATGAAGCACCTGCTGTACCATGTTCTGGGAAACAGAGGGCCCTGGCCTCTGGGGCTCACAGGCTGAAGGCCCGTTGACAGTCTTCCACTGAGGTACGATGAGGCCAAGCAGACGAGGTCACCGCACCCTGTGACTGGTCCAGCCACGGCCCCTCCTCTCCTCTCCGTGGGGAACCGGCCAGATCCAGGAGGTTTTCAGGTCTCCCCAGGGTACACAGAGCCCTGCCAGGGAACCAGACACCGTTTGCCTGCCTCTGGTTACACCACAGTCACATCCTGAACCTGCTTGAGCAAAAGCCTAAATCTGGGCGTGTGAGTCACCTGGTTGAGTGTTGTTGGCCCACTACGTAATTCTCTGCAAAATGAGGCTGGAAGGCCCTGAGTTGGCACATTCTCCAGTCTCCTCTGCCATTTTTGGAGCCTTCCAGGCCGATGCTGGAAGGGATCTTCGCTGTGATCTGGTTCAACCACCTATTTAACTGATGAATAAACAGAGCCAAAACGGGAAAGAATTTGCCCAAGGTCACATCCTGCAGCCTGGTCCAGCTCAGCTCTGCAGGAGCCCAATTTCCCTGTCTTCCCATATCCCCGCACACAGGTCCTTCCGATGGGATCTATGACAGAAATTAGACCCAGTGAGCCATATATATATATATTTAAAGATACCATCCATTTATGAGAGAGAAAGAGAGAGCGAGAGAGCCCACAAGCAGGGTGGGGAGGGGTAGAGGGAGAAGGAGAAACAGGCTCCCCGCTGAGCAGGGAGCCTGGATACTCTAGGATCATGACCCAAGCCAAAGGCAGAGGCTTAGCTGACTGAGCCCCCCAGGAATCCCCCACCGCCCTGTGAGCATTGCAGCCCACTGTTTGGGGCACCCCATCAGCAGTCGAGTCCCCTTACGCACGGCCAGCCCTCTCAGGCAGCTCAGCGTGGTGACTGTCCGGAAGCACCTGCCACCTTAGAGGACGCGGGCTGTGGCTCCGGAGCTGGCTGACTATAGGAGGGGCCCCTGGCAGAGAGCCAGGGCATCCTTGACCCCTGCCCCCGGGGCCGGGGAAGAAGCCCTTTCCAGCCTTATCTTCCTTTCCTTCCCCTGGGACTTGTCCTCCAACCCAGCTGTGGCTACGGCCAGAGACACCCCGCAGCCGGCCGGGCCATCGGAGGCGGCCCGTCTTCCCCGGCGGCGGGGCATTACCCTTCATGGACTCAAAGGTTAGGTGCCGATTCCACCTTGCGGCGGGTGATGAAGAACACGGAAGACAAATGGAAGCTGCTCCCACTCCCAGGATGCTAATCCCGCTAACCAGTGGACCAGGAAATGGCCGGTCATCTGCGCCGGCAGGACTCCGGAGGCCGCCTCCAAGCGCACTTGTCTTTAACAAGCAGGGCCCCCGCCCAGGGTCCCCGGAGCCCCTCTGCAGAGCCGCGGCAGGAGGCCCGGGCCGAGTGACCTCAGTGTGGACCTTCGAAGGGACCCCAGGTGGCCCTGGGCCCCCACATAGCCCCCCTGCTCCTGTGCCCCTGTGCCCCCCTCCCAGGGCGGTGGCTGGGACCAGGGGGCCAGGGGGTGACGGGGCTGCATCCAGGGCTGCGAGGCTCCTGGAAAAGACCAGAATTGCCATTGCCTAGCCTCGGCCCAGCGGTGGCCCCTGTCACCAGCTCCGGGGGCAGCAAGGCCACCCGGTCCTTGCAGATCTGTTTTCAGACAGTGCCGTGTGCCTGACACCGAGTGGCTCCATTCACTGTCCCCGCTGCCCCAGGACTGTGGGCTCGAGCCCAGTCCTTCTGGGCCCCTTCCCTCCTCTTCCTCCTCCTCCTCCTCCTCCTCCTCCTCCTCCTTCTTCTTCTTCTTCTTCTTTTTAAGATTTTATTTATTTATTAGAAAGAGTGAGCAAGCAGAGTGGGGTGGGGGTGGAGGGCAGAGGGAGAAGCAGGCTCCTTGCTGAGTGGGAAGCCTAGACACGGGGCTCGATCCCTGGACCCTGAGATCATGACCTGAGCTGAAGTCAGATGCTTGGCTGACAGAGCCACCCTGGCGCCCGTCTTCCCTTCTGACCCTGTCACAGAGGTTTGCGCTGAGCCACCCGTGGGAGGCCCCCCAGGCTGGGAAAGCCCTCCCTGCCAAGCCCGCACGGCCCGCAGAGCCTGCCCCCCGGGACCCTGGGGACGAAAGCTCGGGGTGCTGGTTCTGCTGTGTGTGCTTCCCCGATCACTCTGGGCAGAGGCACGTCGAGAAAGGAGCTCTGCAGCTCCTGATGTGAGAATGTACGCCTCTTGTCCGGGGATCCCGAGGGATCACCCGGGGTGCGCGAGGGCCATGTCATCTTAGGAAAATTGGTGCTCGAAAGAGGCAATCTTGAATGGAGCTGCTTCAAACCAGGAACTCCTTTCCTGGCAATCGTGGTAACAAAAGAGGCTTGGAGGTGGAATTCATCTTAAAAACTTGAATATAAGATTTAAAATTTGTATGATGACTTATTAAAATAAATGTATCTTGTTTTTCAAATCCGGGCTGTAATTGCATCTATAATCTTAGACGGAGCAAAGAATGAACCCAATGTCGATTGGGGGATGTACATTTTCAGCACAAAATTGTGTGATGCCTTACTCTGTACGCCTTTCTTTGTGGGTGATTTTCACAGCGTGGTCTTACAAAGGGTCGTTTTTGCGAAATTATCCAAAGGCTTCATGCATCTTCATGAGCGCATGTCTTAATCCCTGACACTCAGATCGTTCTTCTTGGGCTGTGCCCACACCCTTGCCTATTTTTCTCTTCAAATCAAGAATGGCTAGATCCTCCTCCGCCAAGGGCCTTGCATTCGAAAGCTTCCCCGGCACCGTTTTCACGACTCCATGAAATCCTGCAACATCGTCACAGGTTGCAATCGACTTATACTTTGCAATTAATTGATAGATGCAGGTTTGCACAGGTGAGCAAAGGTGGACACTCGAGCTCAGCGGGAGGGGAGGTGTGGCACGGGTGGGCACGACTTTTACAGGTGGTCAGTTCCTTAGTGAACAGTGTGGTGATCACTTCCACTGCCCCAAGGAAGCTATGTGACCTAGAGAGAGACTCAGGTACCGAATCCTAGGATAATGAGGACCTATGCGTGGTGGTTCTCCTTTTCTGTATCCAGATCCTTTTCCAGACAAGAGGTAAGGGGTGGGGGCAACATGCTTCATCCTGTCTTATCTCTGCTGGTCCTTTATGGACCATATCTGAGATGCATCCTGGGAGAGGATAGGATCGTGCCTCTGAAAAGGGTCAGGCCAGGGCTAAACAGCAGAGCTCTATCAAAGAGAGCTCCACACCTGACTGGGACCTCCTCCAATTGGGTTCCGGCAGTCTTCTCACCCTTGGACAGGGCATAGGCCTCCATCTGAGATGATGCTTCCTGCGTCATTGTCCGGGGGCGACAGGTGGCGGGACTCAAGGGCTCGAGGAGGCGATGAGGAGTACTTTGGGAAACTCCCTTCCCTTAACACCAGTGGTCTTCCAGGCCATAAGTAATAATAGCAATAAATAAAATTTACTGAGTGCGTACTATGTGCCAGGTACTGCAGTAACCACTTTGCAAGTTTTATCTTAGTTAACACTAACTATACATTCAGTCGCACCCCTATTTTACAGTGGAGCAGAGAGAGAGGATTTTTTTTTTCCAGGTCACACGAGTGGTAAATTGCAAATTGAGGTTTGAACCCAGGCAGTCTGACTCTCGATCTCATACTCTTGGCTAACATCGTAGTGGGAAGTAACTCTGCTCTTCTCTTCTGCATTTGAATAATGTGGGGTGGGGGGCAGAACTGAGGTGTTGGGATTGTCTAGCCCTGCACCCTCATTTGATAAACGCAGCCTCCGACACCCAGAGCAAAGTGCAAATAAAAACCCAGGGTCTCCTGAACTAGTAAGTGTACTTTATATTTAATCATGAATCCATTTTGAAAAGTCTATGCGCAAGTCAAGAAACAGTCTGTCTGTCTTTTAGGAAAGGCGCCCCCAGAAAAGCTATTGTCGCCCAGTCTCAACAGGCATGGGAAATATTTTCTTGATGCCTCGTTTCTGGAAACTAATAAAATAATTGGGTTGAACATGCTCCATGCAGGCTTTCCCCTACCAGCGAGCTCTTTCACAGCCACTGAAAAGTCACTTTTTGGGGGGCTCATTATCCCTCAAGATCTCGTGCTGCTCATTTGCATATGAAAGAGGAAGTTCATAAAAGCCCTTTCTTATTTTCTAACACGAGTTCAAATCAGGGGCCATTATCACCCTATAGAAAGACCCAAATGGCATATGGATCATTCTAGAGAAGGGTGAGCTCCTTTTAAGAGAATTGTTTTAGTTTTTGCAGGAAATTAATCAGAGGGATGGGCTTTGTGGAGCGGGAGCAAATCTAATCTGTCCTTTGTTCGAATTTGCCTTGCTCCAATTCCTAGCAATTGTAGACAACATGCTCTTTTGTTCAGGAGACACTTGTTACATGCATAATTAGAGACTGCAGTAGCTGTGTTTAAAGAAAAACTGTTTTCCAATGTAATGTGTGATCTTGATAATAGTATTTTCATCAAAGGTAGCAATTACATTCATTAAGCTGGGACTGGCGTGGCGGCAAGGAAATTAAGTGGAAAGCGAATAGAAAGCTCCCCTCCCCCCTTTGTTATCTCCTTCTCTTTATAAGTTGAAATGCACCATGGTGAGCTGGGACTGAGAAATACATAGTGAATATAAAAAAATAAAGTCCTCCTTAACCTTTCTGAATAATGACCCTGCAGATATCCTAGGGACGGCAACTGTAGATGCACTTTTCAAATTAAAGGGCTTTATTCTACCTTAATTTCCTATGCAAGTTTTAAACGAGCTCAACATATGATTCAGGTCTTCAAAGGCTGCAGGGCTCTTTAGGATTAATTCACTGTTCTTTGCACCCATAAATTAATAGTTTTGTGTTCTCGAAAAACCCACAACAGGGCATACATCAACCAGTTTAGGAAAGAAACAGGGCCATTTGCCTATTTTTAATTAACTATTCATTTAGGCTTCCTTACACTTTACTTTTAAGGATTGCTGTAAATGAAGTCCACATATCGAGGTGGGACGCACGGCAGGGGAAGGGAGCCCCCCAGCCAGGTTCCAGAATCTCACTGTATTGCTGCGAGAAATTTATTCGGCAAAAGACCAAAAAAAAAAAAAATGTGCGTGTGTTTGAGTGCGTGTATGTGTGTGTGTCTCCACAGATGCTCTGTGTCCTTCCCCCCCCCAACCCATCCCCGATTAAAAGTCCTGCTTGAAAAATGTCCTTGCAATGCCTCAAAGGGCTTTGATGATTTCAATTTTATTCAACAGAGCACAATGATAGCCAGACATTTCTGGGCAAAAGTAGATGGAAATATGCCACCTCCTATCAGCACCCCAGCTCTGGCCAATGTTTGACCTGAAAAGCTTTCTGAGAAAATGAAACCAGTCCACAAAAATCAATTGGGGACCCCTATTTCTTGTGATTGGACACGCACAGCTCTGCGGCAAGAATCATTATCTCTAAATTGATTGACCCAAATGTCATGCAGATCATCTTGGAGCGGAAGCCAAAGTGCTTGAACAGGCTCCGCATTTTCTGCTGGCTGCACAGCCAGATGCGGCAGTGGCCTTCATGCCCAACCTCTAACCAAGCGGGTCAGGGTACTTCATCCTTGGCTGAGGGACTTGCTATAATTTGGGAGAAAGTGGGACTTCAGAAGTTTTCAACTCTACTTTCTGACCCGTTAGCAGCTGGTTTGACTTTATGGGGCAGGAGGAGCCAGGAGACCGGCTCGCGTTCCAGCTAACCTTTTGCAGAATGGCCTGCTATACGCCGGCCGCTGGGCTAGGGGCTAGGGGCTTACGTGCACTGTATACCTTCTTCCTGACAGCAAGCTTTCGAGCATAATTTCCATTTTGCTGCTCAGAAAACAAAACGTTAAAAAAGAAAAAAGAAAGAAAGAAAACAAAACATTAGGGGAGTCAACTAAGCCGTCCCAGTTGTACAATTAAGTTGGGGAGCAACATCCATACCCCGCCAGGCTGCTATCAGAGTCCGAGCTCTTGGTCATCCCTGAGCGATCACGGGAGCACAGGCCTTCACCTACCCCTCTGGGCTCAGGTCCCCTTGATGTGAACGAGAGGGGAATCACTGCCACATCCCCAGCATCCCAAGTAGCAGCTTAAGACTACAAGATTTTTCAGAAGTGTGCATCTCTGTGCACCTGCACAGGTGAGCAAGAAGGAAATCGTGCATCCCATTTGTTTTGATTAGGACGAGCTTCTTGAGTTGCAGCATTCGGGGATCTTTTCTAATAATCATTCCCAATGACCCTGGACCCAAGACCTCGCTTCCGCCAGGGCGGCAGCTCTCCTGACAACAGTAGATCTCAGCTCAGTATGAGAGCGTCTTAGTCACTTTAGGTTCATTGAACAGCTGGGTTCACTTACGGCTTAGCTCTTGCTCACTTAGAAACCACAATCTTGTGTCTATTTTGTGCCGTGAACTTCAGCACTGGCCATGCCTGTCTGTGGCTCTAGCAGCTTGGGGGGGCGTGTGTGTGTGTGTGTGTGTGTGTGTGTGGTGGAGCAGAGAGAGTGCAGGGTGTCTTTTGACTTTTTCCTTTCCTCATCCGGTGCTGGGGTTGGTTGTGGTGTCGTGGAGGAGTGGGGTTGGGGAGGTGGTGGACAGACACGTCTTCCCGTGGCCGGGCAGAGTGTCATCCCTCACCCACCTTGCTGGGCCAGGGCTTTCTCTGTGCACGGGTCATGAACACGTGTTGGCTACAGCAAATCCTGCTATCAAGGGGACTTGTTTTCTGGGCCCTGGGCGGGGGGTGTCTCTCATGAGAGTGGCTACACTTTACTGCTGGCTGTATGCTTTCCTCTTCTGTGCAGACCTCTCTGTCCTCAAGATAAATGTTCCAGGAAGATGGTGGCGCACAATTGCATCTACCTCCGGAACTCTCAGGCCTGCAGGCACAGGCAGAACCCATCTGCCTTCACTTTTTGGAACCAGGCGCTCAAGATAGGACATTCCTGGCTCTCTCTGAGGGTTCTTTCACCGTGCAATTGTTTCTCTCCTGCTCTCAGGGGAAAAATCAACACTCCACTGGCGAAGCAAGGCACCCAACTGTGGGCAGGCTGCCTTCCTTGTGTGGACCTTCAACCTTGGCTTTGGGGAGGGAAAGCACCTGCCCTCCCGTCAGCCTGTGCTTCCCTACATTGATGATGGCTTCTGGAGCTGAGGCTTCTCCGAGGCCTAGGAGGTGGTTTTCTGAACTTAGAATATGAGGTATGTAGGTATGTGAACTTCTAATTTATTGCCCAAACTGGGAGGCCCTTTTGAAACTGAAAGATGGCCCGTGGATAATTATTCTGAGATGACGGGAATCAACTGGGACTGCCTGGGGAGACTGAGACACGTGGTTCCCCCGTCCTGAGCACCTCTAGACTCCAGGTCTGCAGAAGGGAAAACCCACACCCCATACCCTGTGTGCCACCAATCGGTGTGATGTCAGCTCTGAGTTCCATCCCAGCAATTTCAGGGGGGGTATCCCCAGAGTTCCATCTGGGTTCTGGGGTTTCCCGCAGTGACAAATGCTTCTGTCCTCTACCTCACTGCCTGCCTCCACCAGAGAGGTCTATCTCCTGGCCCTGGGCACTTTCTCGGGTGGCTTCTCTGCTTTGTCTAGGACATGCTTGAGATCAAGGCCAGACAGAGGTCTCTGCCTGGGACCCAGTCTCCCTGCATCCCTTACACTTGTCCTGTGGCACACACAGTCCCAGGGTGCTGGTCTAGGCTACATGTGGGACATGAAGACCTCTTTCTTCTCCCAACCTGGGAAATTGCTCTTTAGTTGGAGGCAAATTCCCCTCCCCTCAAGCCTTATTCTCCACATTGGATTTAGGTACCCTCTTGCCTTCAAACTCCGTTTCCACTGAAAACAGGAACAAAAGTCAGGAAGTGCTGCTACCTGCCTTATGCGAGGCAAGGAGCATAGAGCCTATTTGAGTGAGGAGAGAAAGGAGAAAATACTAAAACAAAAACAAAAACAAAAAAAAAACTCTGAAAATTAATCTTGCCATACTGCTTCAAAGTCAAAAGTTCTTGGAAAATAACAGTGTTTGCTTAGGCAGTCTGGACATCATTTGCTCTTTTTCTTTTTTTTAAGATTTGTTTATTTACTTTAGAGAGAGTGTATGCATGTGTCAGCAGGGGTGGGGGAGAGAGAATCTCAAGCAGACTCCACGCTGAGCACAGAGCCCTACGTAGGGCTTGATCTTATGACCCCGAGATCATGATCTGAGCTGAAATCAAGAGTCGGACGGCTAACCAACGGTGCCACCCAGGTGCCCCTCGGTTATTCTTTTGAGGGAGCAGCTGCTGCATCTTCTAGAGCAGCCCAGATCTATAGAACTTTCTGCGATACTGGAAACGCTCTGTATCTGTGCTGCCCAGTGTGGTGTGAAACCACAAACTCCAAGTGAGTGCTTGGAACATGGCTAGTGCTACTGAGGAATCAAATTTTAAGTTTTATTTATTTTTAACTAATTTAAATTTAAGTAGCCATTTGTGGCTAGTAGCTATCATATGGGACAGCACAGTTCTAGAAAAATCATTAACAGGAGAGACATAACCCAATTTACATTTAGAAGATTGTCTCAGGTCGATTGGTGGAAAATAGGCTGGACACTGGGAAGAGAGGAAGCAGAGAGCTAGTTAGCAGGCACTGTTCCCAGATGGAGGTCACACCCTGGATCGGACTAAAGTGTTAGGAGATGGGAAGATGTATAGATGAAGAATTGTTTTGGAAGCAGAACCAGTGAAGGAGGCCCACTGGTGGCTAGGCTTCCTCAGGCCACTCTGAGGACCACATTTGCAGCTAAACAGATCCACTCTCTAGAGAAATCACTCTAGAACCATGCATTAGTCATCACAGAGGCCCTGGACACATGACAGGTGTCAGTGGCAGACATGGCTGGTTACCACATGTACCAATTTGAATAGTATCTCCCAAAATCCAGCTCCACAGAGAACCTATGAGTGTGAGCAACCTTATAAAGAAATGAGGTCTTTGAAGATGTCATCAAGATGAGATCATTGTGGGTTAGGGTGGGCTCCAAATCCAACAGGACTGGTGTCCTTAGAGGAGGAAGGAAATTTGGACACAGACATTCACTTGGAAGGAAGATAGCCATGTGACAATGAGGCCTAGGTTGGAGCTGTGCTGCCATGAGCCAAGGAACCCAAGGATAACTGGCAGCCCCTGGAAGCTAGAAAAAGCAAGAAGGATTCTCTCCTAGAGCCTCCAGAGGGAATATGAACCTGCCAACACCCTCATTTCACACTTGTGACCTCTGAACCATGAATGTATTTCTGTTCTTTTTAGTCACCTATTTTACGGCATTTAGTTACGGCAGCCCTAGGACATAGATGCACTGAGCCAGCATCCACTCCCTGTTTTCTTCCCAGCAGATTTTATTCTGGCAACTACCCCTCCCCCAGTAGCCATGGACCTGAGGAAGCTGACCTTTCCTGGGTGGGTGCCATTGACCTAGAGGTAGTCCTTCCTTCTTGCCAGGGATGATTTTGGAGTAGGCATGTGACCCAACATTGGCCAGGAGTATATGAAGAGGAGTCTGTAGAGGCCATCTGCTTCCATTGGTTCTAAGTCTTCTTCCCTTGGACATGATTGTGTCGTTGGGCAACACCACTAGCTGCTGCAGCAAGCCAGGTACCAGCCTGAGGATGATGTCCATGGAAGGGTGGCAGAGCATAGAAATGGGAAGAGCCTGCGCCTATTGACCTCAGTAAGCTCCTGAATTAACTGGCCCTGAGTCCTGGGCTTACACCTACATGGTGTAACCCACATGAGGCTCCTCTCTCCTTCATCCAACTGGTTTATCAAAGTACAAACCCAAAGAGTATTGGCAAATACCATTGTCCCCATCTGGCTGTTTCTCCAAATGATGTTTTAGCATCTCCAGCAATTCCCAGCTGGTAATATCCACCTCCTGAGTGGAAACAATGAGTAAAAAGAAAGGAGAAATATTCACTAAGCTGCTACTCTTTAAAAAAAAAAAAAAAAAAAAACCACTAACGAGGGGCACCGGGGTGGTTCAGTTGGTTAAGTCCAACTCTGGATTTCAGCTCAGATCATAATCTCAGGGTCACGAGATTAAGCCCCATATCCAGCCCCACATGGGGCTGGATGTGGAGCCTTCTTTTCAGAGTTTTGGTTCCTCCCTTATGTCCCTGGCTATCCCCAAATTTTCTCTCATTCAGAGGGAAAAGAATGCATCCCGTAATTTCAGAAGACTTCACAAACCACCTGACTTTTAATTCCGCCAACTTATTTTGATGTATCTCTCCACTTTTTCTCCTAAGAAGAGGCACTCATTTGTCCCTCAGGCTACATGAGCCCAGCAACCTCACAAATTCAGGCTCAGCTGCAGACACGCAGATCATTGCCTGGAGTCTGCCTTGGACTCTGCCCTGGAGACTATGATGCTTCCCCAGAGCCCGGACTGCTGGAGGCCTTCCCTCTACATGTGCTGCTCCCTTGTCACCTCCACAGTCAGCATCTCGGGGCATCACCTCAGGCTGCCTCCTTGTTTGTTCTTAAGATTTGGGCTTCCCTTTCACCCCGTACTTGAAAGCCACTTCTCAGATACTGCTTCAGAGGTAAGGAGGATTTTCTTGGGAAAAAGACAAATTCACTGACTTGTCAAGTCCTTCCTCTCAGGTCACAAGAGTGCAATGCATTCTTGGCAAGGCCAGTGGTCACTTCCCAAAGCACTGAGCTTCCCCTTTCTGGCTCCTCTGTGTTCCCATGAGCAGTTCCAGAATTTTCCATCAATCGGCATGGCTTTCTAACAGTTC
Source organism: Vulpes lagopus (assembly GCF_018345385.1). NCBI lineage: Eukaryota > Metazoa > Chordata > Mammalia > Carnivora > Canidae > Vulpes > Vulpes lagopus. The sequence continues at coordinate 8,633,073 of NC_054825.1, forward strand.
TACGTGGTGGCTGACGTTATATAATGTTAATAATTCACATGACTCTTAACTTTGATTATTTATGTAGGTCTAGATACTTGTATGGCACGTGATACCGATTCATTACATTAGCCGACAGCAATTGGATGCTAGAATTGTGAAGGGCCTTTTCTATAAAAAGTATTTAATAAATAATTAAAATTTCAAAAATTAAAATTAAAGTCTTATAGTTAGAATTTTATTTTGCCTTTTTATATTAATGACTTTAAATACTTTAAAAATAACTTGTGAAGACAGATAAAAATAATTTAATTGAAACATTTTCCATTACCTTTAATTTGCATTTTTTATGAAAATACATTCCACTTTTGTACGCGGTGAATAAAATTATTTTTTAAAAAATCCTGTGGCTCATGAGTACCTATAAGATCATAGTAAGAATAGAACATGCAAACCTAAAAGTCAGAAAACACAAGAGCTAGAAAGAAATGAGAGAAAATCTTCATAGAGTTGCTCCACTTAATAATAACTCATAATAATCAAGTGAGCACAAACATTACACATTCCTTTTTGTTTTTTAAAAGATTTTATTTTTAAGTAATCTCTCCACCCAAGGTGGGGTTCGCACTTAAAACCCCAAGATCAAGAGTCGCACGCTCTACCAACTAAACCAGTCAGGCACCCCTTACATATTCTTTATTTAATGAAGATTTATTACCGATCAGAACAATGAAAATGTATATGAAAAACATTTTCAGCGGATTCACCTGAGAAAAAGGAAATCCCTGCAATTTTACCCTCTTCGTTAGTTAAAAATGTAATTACTGATCAAAACAATAAGACCACAGCTGGGTTTCCATTTGTAGGCTAGCTCCAGGCCCAGGAACACCCAAGACTGGTCTGCTCAACCTTCAGAGGGTATTTGCAGAGATGCTGAGGGGTCCTGAAATTTTACCTTTATTAGCAAGAGATTTAATGAAGAAACTACTGATTAGATTACCTTAGATTCAGTACTTTAATTCTAACAATTTTTCTTAGAGAGAAATGGATTTTTTTTTTCCTTTTGGAGATGTAAACTAACAAAGTAGGGCATGCTGAAATTGCCATGGGGTCTCAGAGGGCAAACCCAGGGTGAGGTAGTAGCAAAAATGGTAGAGGAATAGAGGCCAAAACTGTCAGAAGTTAAGGGCCTAGGACAATTCCCGAAAAATACAAGAGAAATGAGTCTTGAGACAAATTACATAGAAGCCTTAAAACTAACCAGCCAACCAACGAACCCACCCTGAAATTGTGTTGTTTTTTAATCTAATGAGTTTTTTAAAAGATTTCATTTATTTATTCATAAGAGACAGAGAGAGAGGCAGAGACACAGGCAGAGGGAGAAGCAGGCTCCAGGCAGGGAGCTCGATGTGGGACTCGATTCCAGGACCCCAGGGCATGCAGAGGCAGACACTCAACCACTGAGCCACCCAGGCGTCTCAAGAGCATGTTCTTCTGCTGGGGATTAACAAGGAAGTGTGAGGATTTTCTTTCAGGAGAAACTCCTTTTAGATGTCTGTGGAACAGTCTGGCATTTGCATAATAAGGTGCAATTCTTCGAATGCCACAGTCTTTGATTTAGATTCAGGCTCTTTTTCATCTATACTCTTAGAGGTGATGAAGCAAACTTTTTGGAAATTTTTATTCTTCTGGAAAATTACCCTGAGTTGCTGAGGCCCAGTACAAATTTCAGATCAAAAAAATCAGCTGGCATGAGACAAACATCTCTCTAAACTTGGGGTCACCTGAGGCGAGAAGTGTTAACCCAAAGACAGCATGAACGTCCATACCCAATGAGACCTGTCTTGCAAGAACAAGACCAGATGAACAGAGCCGAAATTTCTTTTTACGTGATGTTAAAAGGAAGAAGAAGAAAAAAACCCAACCCACAGTTTTCTGTATCTGGCAACTGTTTGAACATTGGTGCATTTCAATCCGAGTAATTCCCAAGACTTGCCCACTGGGTAAGTGCAGGGTTGTCTCAGTCTCAAAATGCTCTTTATTATAAAATACACTTAAAATGAGCGTAGTGGCAATCAATAAGCATATCCTTAGCCTTTGTCTACTTGGAAAAATCAATTGGGTTGATCAGATGGAGTATTAACATGTGAAGGAACCATACATACGTTATATAGGAATAGGGTTCTGTTACATGACCGGGTGCAAAATAATGCAAGACTCAAAGAAACTGTCCACTCACACAGATATACTCCCTCGGGGCTCCCTGACCCTCCAAAGGTGCAAAATCTTACAACTCCGGAATTACTTTGTTAGTTTACATCTCCAAGAGGAAGATGAAAAAAAAATATCCATTTTTCTCTAAGAAAAATTATTAGATTTAAAGCACTGAACCTAAGGTCATTTATCCGTAGTTTCTTCATTAACTCTTTTGCTAATAAAGGTAAAATTTCATTAAAGCCAGCCCCCGCCGAGCCTCCTATTTTGGGGTGAGAGAATTGTGATGAACACATTGACCTAAATTGCTTTTGGTTCCACAGAACTAGGAAAACAGCTGGTGCATAGCTTCTCAATAGCACATTAGGAGAGAGAATGGGCGAACTGTAATGAGCCAGTCACCTCTGAACTCAGGAGGGTGAAGGGGAAGGTGCCCTGTCAGCTCCACCTTCTGCTTCTCTGTCCTTCTAAGCAGGTGGGGGTTTAGGCAGTTCTGGAGTTTCGTTGGGTGGTTCTGCTCTCCTGGGGGCACTGGGAAGTCGGAAAGGAACATAGACTCTGGGGCTGGAATCACCAGAACCCTCAACGTTTAGTGTGCAATGAAAAATCCCGAGGGATTCTGGAACAGCTAGAGTCTAGGCCCAATGATCTGACTGGTAGATCAGGATCTCAGTTGACTTGAGGGCGCAAAAGGCCCATGAAACGTCTGTTCCACTGTCCCTGAGGACTTCATCAGTCTTCATACCATTATGAACTCTGCAAGACCCCCAAATCTGTACCTCCCACCCAAATCCTTCTCAGGTGTTTTAGACCTGAATCTCCAAAAGCCTGCTGGGCATCCTGCCGGGGTAGATCTGAAAAGAAACACCAGACCTAAAGGGCCAGCAAATTCTGGGGATGGCCTGCCACAGTCTGCACTTTTAAGATTCTCCAAGTTATCCTACAACTCAGCGAGGGCACTGGAACACTGGAACTTACTATTGTAAGAGGTACAATGGTAGGGTCTTGATAAATGGTAGAGTTTCCATTTATGAGAAAAGAAACCAGTAGAGTCAGTCAAAATTTGGTGTTCTGTCAAAAAAGCAAAGGAAGTAGAGCCTTAGAAGGCTTTGGTTTGGAATGGATATAATAAGTCACCAGTTAAGGGTAAAAAGGTTACTTTTTAAAAAGATTTTGAGAGCGACCAAGAGAGTGAGCACAATGGGAGGCGCAGAGGGAGGAGAGGGAATCTCAAGCAGACTCCCCGCTGAGCACCGAGCCAGATGCAGGGCTCGATCTCATGACCCGGAGTGCATGACCTGAGCCAAAATCAAGAGTCAGACACTTACCCGACTAAACCACGCAGGTGCCCCAAAAAGAGAACTTCTGAGAGCATCGTCTAAAACTGGTGACAAACATGAACAGCAGGTAAGAAGAGATGAAAGGAGCAGATCCTGAGAGGAGGGGTGGCTGAGGTTGGCGACCTGTCAGCGCTGTGGGGCTAGTGGCCACAGGGAGTTCTATTCTTTAAGGACAGGAGACTGGAACCCTGTTGTAGATTGAAGGAGGGAGCCAATGGGTCCACATAGGCTACAAATGAAATTGAGTGAAAAATGTTCCTCAAGTTCCTAGTTACGTTGTATCTTCCTTTATTATTATTATTCCTAGGTACGTTGTATCTTCCTTTATTATTATTATTATTATTATTATTATTATTATTATTTTGGTGTTTTCCAAACAAGTTCCTAGGTACGTTGTATCTTCCTTTATTATTATTATTATTATTATTATTATTATTATTATTATTTTGGTGTTTTCCAAACAGCCTAACTGACCGACCTTCTCAGTAGAATCTGATTTAAGAGGCAATAATTTAATCAGGGGCTGGCGAACGTTTTCCTAAGGGCCAGACAGTAAATATTTTATGGGCAAGAGGCAAAACTGAGGATATTATGTACATATTTATATGTCATTTAACATGAAAAAAATTTTTCATTTGCAGGTCATAAATATTATATTTGGAGATCTCAGGTCAAATCCCCTCAAATCTAATTATGACAAAAGACAAGATGCTAATCCCAAGGCCAGCACAGATGGCCCAGTCTCTACCTGAACGTGAGAAGCCATCCCGGTAAAGTCGTGCTCATCAGAGCAAGACACACAAGGCTCGTGCAGGACAACTGTTTACACTGGGTCACTGTGAACTGCCCACAGAGGCCAATCCTTCAAGGGACCAGGTTTTAGATCCCTTTTGGGCCTCTTGTGTCAGTCCAGTGTCCTGCGTGGCTGGATGGAGCTGCCTACTTGGCTGTGGCTAGTTGAGAAAAGCAGGAAAATCAGTGAAAGGTAAGACGATGCACACAAGTGAAAATTTTCAGCAACCCTACAAGTAGCTTTAATCTTATTTTCAATGACACAAGTATATTTATTTAATTACAATTATACAAGTATTATTATACCCCTGTTATAAAAATTCCAACAGTATGGAGGATTGCCAATGACCTCCAGGGCCACCTTCTTCTTCTTCTTCTTTTTTTTTTTTTCAGGGCCACCTTCTTGACCCCCATGCCAGCACCAGCCCCGCACACCCTCAAGGCAGTTATCAGAGTGGCCACTACACTTGCTGAGTTTATTCTAAAGATTTCTATACATGCTTGGACTTACAGAAATATGTAGATTGGTACCGGTGTGCAAAAATATTTGATGTTATTTTTTTAAACAAAAAATTTGGTGAGTATTTAAACTCAGTATATGGATTTTATTTTATTTTTTTTAACATTTTATTTATTCATGAGAGACACACAGGGAGAGGCACAGACATAGGCAGAGGGAGAAGAAGGCTCCCTGTGAGGAGCCTGATAAGGGACTTGATCCCGGGATCCCAGGATCACGACCTGAGCTGAAGGCAGATGCTCAACCACTGAGCCACCCAGGTGGCCCTGGATCTTAATCTTTTAAACTCCCACATGGGATGTAGAGTGTGTAGTTCCATCATTTATTTATTCTCTTAAGCATTTCTAATTTTTCACTATTACAAACTTTGCTGCCTTAAAGTCTAGGACACGCCTTCTTGTCTGTCATTACATAAGTGCTGCCCCAAGACAGCTGGGCTTCCCACACCTTTGTTGACAATCCGTAATCTCTATTTTTATGTTTGAATTATCCAAGTTATTTATTTATTTATTTATTTTTATTTTTATTTATTTATTTTTTTATCCAAGTTATTTAAAGGTATAGTTAGCTTCTTTGCATCCTACCTTTTGCTATGTATTTACTTTCCACTGTGTACAGTGAATGTTGCCTATAAAATTTCATGTATCTTGGGGGAATTTGTAGAAATTTCCAAGGGCCGTTCATTTGCATTTGGAAATAACGTTCTCCCCCTAAGACCTCAAACTTGCTAATTATGCTGTCCCAACCCTCCGTGTCCTGCTTACCTGTTTCCACTAGGTTTGTTGATTTCTGAGTCAGCGCCCCCGATGATGGCTTTGTCAATGTTTTTCATCGTATTTCTATTTGTTTTGCTCTATATAGTTCCAAGTTATGTTGTTAGAGACATAAAGTTCATGACTACCGGGCCTTCTTGGTGAAATCTTCCTGTTTGCTCGTGGATATCCTTTACAACTACCTGTGTCCTTCATTCAGCGCCGGCCCTTGAAGCAGTCCTATGATCTTCCTCGTTCCTTTCAACTCTCCCATGCTGCTGGGTTTTGGTGTTTTTAACTGTATGTAGCTCGGATTTATATTTTCCCTTTGTCCCACCTTAACATCTTTTTCATAGGTGAGTTTAACCCATTAATACCTCTAAGCACTGCTATGTTGGGCTGTCGTCCTACCTTATTTTGTTTCCTACTTACCACAATTTCTTTAAAACCAAGTAACTTTTGTTTTTGTTTTTCTAAGATTTTATTTATTTGACAGACAGAGTGTGAGCACAAGCAGGGGGAGTGGCAGGCTGAGGGAGAGGGAGAAGCAGACTCTCTGCTGAGCAGGGGGCCCGACACGAGGCTCGATCCCAGCGCCCTGGGATCATGACCTGAGCAGAAGGTAGACGCTTAACTAACTGACTGAGCCACCTGGGTGTCCAACAAGTAGCTTTTGTAAAGTTAGCTTTTTCCCTTTATATTGCAACTATCCGTACAAATAACTGCAGATTGAACATCCTGTACCACCCACTCAGCTTTTATCCTGCTCATTCTTCCTGCATCATGGTAACTTCCAGACCACTTCAGAGCAGAGGGGAGGACATTTTCTGGTCCTGCTTCAGTGCCCTTTTTGGTACTTTGCTCTCCTTCTAGCTGCATCTTTCCTTTGACCTACCCCCGCCGCCTCCAGTCTTTCTTCCAAACACACGGCTCCCACCACCCCTACTGATTTGTCTTGCAGGTCCTCTTCCCAGCTAGCTTCTCTGTTTGAAAAGATCATGGTGGCACCTTCCTGGAAGCCTCCTGAAGGTTAACAAACGCATAAGACCAGAGGAACGAACCTGGGGGCCCTCATCAGCCAGACTGCTCAAGTTTGCATCATTACTCTCATGTGCCAACAAGCATCTTATTTAACCTCTCCATACCTCAGTCTCTCACCCTGCAAAATGGGCTAACAGGAGAGCGCCTACTGTATAGTGTTTTTGTGAGAATAAGAGTCAAGAGTATAGACTTACTATGCACCATAACAGCCGGCACATGGTAAGAGCTAAGAGAGGTAATGCTCAGTGTCATCATTCTCAAGGATCTAAAGAAATAGCTTTGTATAGGGTTGTCCTTGGTACTTTTCTATTCAATCCCTGTGTGAGGATGTACTAATGAGAATAGAAAAATGACACCTGAGATTAACAACACACTTCAGTAGGTATCTAGGCTTTCTCGTCTCCGTATTACACTTTAGACCCTTGGACCCTGTGAATGCTCGGCCCATGCCACTGAAAGACAAAAGAAGAAAGGGACTGATATCTAGATTTCTAAACTAATGTAGGAAATAATGGGGAACAGATAGGCTGAATTCTCCGATGGCGTGAGCCATAGTGTATCGCTGGGTAAAAGGCACAATAATAGAAAATTTCCAAAAGTAGTAGTATAAAACACAGGCATAAACATCAGCTAGATAAAATCTATACTGTGGAGATGTGCTCAAAAGAAGTGGCCTCTCTACTGAAGAGCTGCTTTATTTTGCTTTTTTTAAAAAAAAGGGTCCTCCAGTAAAATTTTCTTTAGCATCAGAATTTAAACTTGGTCTATATTGTACGACCTCTTCTCTGAAAACAAATGAAATTGGCTTACATGAGAGGCAAGCCATCAGCACGGGAAACGAAGGTGTTATCTGTTTTGTAGGAAGATTACATGATTTTGTTACTTCATCTGTATGTGTAGCAAACAACTTTGCTTTGTCAGAGTAGCAAGGATCTCTAGTTAACTTAGTGCTGTATTTTTTATTCTCCATAGAATATTGATTTTGTAACACTGAATAACATTAAAATGAAACTTGCACATCAGGAAAGATCAGCAAGGATATAAACTAGTACATTTATTAATATATGTCATAATCAAAAACCCCAATCATACACGGAAATCTTCACATCTGACATGCCAGCTTTAACCTATGAGAACTAGTGTCTTTGTCAGGTGATAAATATATAAGCAATGACAGTGGTCAATCGCGACACTTTTGAAATGTTAACTCTTTGTCAGTTAAGCATAAAATAAATCTACAAGAATACTGAAATCTAACAAGAATGAAATCCAAAAATCTGTTGAACAGAGATGATGTCAAGTAGGAGGAAGAGCACTGAATTGGGATCCTGTACATTTAGATTCTTGCCTTGTTTTGTCCCTGGTAGATGACCGTGGTCAAATATTCTAGGCTATGAATCCTTCACTTTTAAAATGAGAGTTGGCTGGATAATTCTTTAAGGTCTTTCTAGGTTTAACTTTCCATGATTCTAAAATCTCTGACACTGATTCATTTTCTGTTGTATAATAAATCTCTAACAATCCTGACTTGGCACTTGGGCTGAATCCAGCTCCACCCACACAAAGACAGCCAAGTGTTTCCTTGGTGTTTGGGTTCACCAAGAATCACGGAGGCCTGAACCTCAAATTAACAAGGAAAAATGACAGTCTTCAGGAGGTGAACAAGCTCATCCTGCACTAGACACTAATTCAGCATAGACAGTTTTAAAGACCCCAAAGTCATGCTTATTAAGAAAAGATATAAGGGTTGGGTGAGTGGGTGGCTCAGTTGGTTAACCAACTCTTTTTTTTTTTTAAGATTTATTTATCTGAGAGAGTGAGCAGGGGGAGGGGCAGAGGAAGAGAATCTCAGGTAGATTCCCTGCTGAGAGTGGAGCCCCCCACATGGGGCCTGATCTTGTGACACTGAGACGCGACCTGAGCTGAAATTAAAAGTCAGACACTCAACTGACTGAGACACAAGGGTGCCCCAAGGGTCTAAACTCTTGATCTCAGCTCAGGTCTTGATCATGCTAGCCACAGAACCTACTTAAAAATATAAAAAAGGAAAACCCCACAACATCCTCTTTGGCAAAAGGTAAAATAATGATGATTCATTAATAATAGTAGGTAGATACATTAACTATAACATATAATTAATTTTTAAACTGGCTTTTGTGAACATGCACCACATATATACAGACCATTAGATTTTTATCAATACTGAATATACATTCAAGGTCTGGATATACACAGGAGTTTCTCCAATGCTACTAATTTGAACACAAGGTTTATTCTAGTTTCACATGTTTATAATTCCACAGGAACCAGCTGGGATTTTTTTCTTATTGATGTTGGCTTCTACTGCATTACTTGTAAAGCCCACCTCTTTTTTATATAATCACAGACATTAAAGATGTCCAGCTCCATTTTAGGGCAATTCGTCTATTCCCCTACTTTCCTTATTTAAATATTCATCATTCATTCGAGGTGGGGGGAGAGAAAGAGCATGCATAAGCTGGGGGGAGACGCAGAGCCTGATGCGGACTCGATCCCAGGACCCCAGAATCATGACCTGAGCTGAAGGCAGACACTTAACTGAGCCACTCAGGTGCCCCTCCCCTACTTTCCTTATCTAATCACACTGTCTTTTTGTTTGGAAAGACTGAATGAATGAGTTTCTATCATCTCCCTATTTGAAAGTCAAGTAGACTTTATCTCTTTTGATCCAAGGTCTAAATCTGTCTTTATTTCTTCCTGATATTTTAAAGTAATCCTAGCTCTTTGTATTTACCAATTCTGAATATTTAACTGTGATTTGTGTTATAGAAATTAAGCCAATTCAAGAAACATCAATGTTCAAACCAAAATTACTTTTAAAATGTCAAGTTTTCTTAATAAACATGATCCTTTCATTTACGTACTAAAATGCTTCCCATTTGCACTGAACCTTGAAACATTTTTTAACATCTCTAACCCATGACACTTTTTCAGAAAATATAAAACTCTAACCACTCTCTTGTCCACTTCCCTGGGTGGGAGGGCCAGGGTCCTCTTCTCCTGATTGAGAATCCCCAATACCGAAGAAATGGCTTCACCAGCTATATGTTTTGTTGAGCTTTGCCCTTCTATAATTTGTACTGTGAGACAATAGATTAATTTTTGCCTTCCTAGATATAAAATAATTTCTCTCTTATTTTTTACACCACAGAATATGCTTTTTCAAACTCTATAGGCCCCGTCTCTCTCTCATTCCTTATAAGACTTTGATATACTTCTTTATAGGAACAAGACTTCTCTCTCTCTCTTTTTTTTTTAATTTTTATTTATTTATTCATGAGAGACACAGAGAGAGAGAGAGAGAGAGAGAGGCAGAGACACAGGCAGAGGGAGAAGCAGGCTCCATGCAGGGAGACCAATGTGGGACTCGATCCCAGGTCATGCCCTGGGCTTAAGGTGGCGCTAAACCGCTGAGCTACCTGGGCTGCCAAGACTTCTCCCTCTTGAGAGTCACTGAACCAAAACATAATTTCTGCCTTACTTTATCAGGCCCAGTAACTAAGTTTGATGAATCATTATTCAATTCAAATATGGAAAGAAATGATGTTGAAAAATAACAGAATAAAATACTATAATATTGAATATGTTCTGATTATGAAACCGAGTTGTTTAAGCTTTATGTGCGAAAACTATTAGACTTGCTTATAATTTTTTTTAAGTGAGCTTTCTGCCCAACGTGGGGCTCGAACTCACAGCCTTGAGATCAAAAGTCACATGCTGCTATACTGACTGAGCCAACCAGGTGCCCCGAGAGACTTGTTTTTAAAATGATCTGCTGAAATCATCATGAAATGCATCTTTTATGCAGGTCAGTTATAGTAAATTATATTGCTTCATTTTGTCAAAATAATACTTTGATCATATGATCCTCAGAACGATACACTTATTTTCCACCTACTTCCAGATATTTAGAACTTGAACTTTCAGATTTTTTTAATTCAATTTTCTTTAGGTTCTTCTAAATGCATTTTCAGTTTCTACCTAGTTTAGAAACTTAGAACTGATCTGTAGAATTGCCAACTATGACAAAAGCTCCTCTGATTCCAAGACATAAAGATGTAACAGGAACATAAAATAGCCACGTCTGTAAGTAATACTCCAAATGTATTTTTCCAAATGCTGACAGAGTGAAACTTCTGTCTTACCCGAAGCTAGAATGTGTATGCAACTTTAAAAACAGTTCTAGAGAAAATATGGATGCATTTCTTCCCAAATTTGCAAAATGATTTCCTGTGCCTATTTAATGCAGACTGGAAAAACAGATAAGAGAGTAAAGGTCTTCCCCAAGAATCAGGAATAAAGGGCTTCAACAGAATACTTCAGTGCTGCAGAGGTTTACTTCCCCAACAAGGCACGATAGTTTAGAATTTTATACCAGCAACAAGGGGGAGAGGCCTCATGCCTGAGGGCGTCAGTATTCCCCGTCAATGCACTTCGCGATGGTGTTCAGCTGGATATTTGAAGTTCCTTCATATATTGTGCCTTAAATAAAAGGGAACAAAAAGAACAATGAGAAGAGCACCCAGAACTAGCGTCTACATAAGAAATCGCTCTTACACGTTACCTCTGTAGTCGTTGTAACACTGTCACCAGTGACATCTTTCAACGTCCCTGAATGTGGGGCTATGCGACAGTCATTCTAAGAGATGAGAAGATTCCATTTGGAAATTGGATTCTGATTCCAGAATCAGTATGAAACAGCTGACATCTCTCATTCCTAAACTATCAATGCATAAGCTTTTCAAAGCCCCTCGTTTTGGTCTTCCTATCTGGCAGTGGAGCACCAGACGCTCAGGCTTGACAAGGCACGAGGCTTCTGAAACTAGAACTTCCAAGGAAGCTAAGATTCGCCATTTGATGACTCAAATATATTAACGTTTTTAGTAAAAGAAAAATTACAACAGTTACTCTTGTTGCACCTTTACTAAAAATCTGTTGAGGCACCGAACAAGGCAGTTTGAGGTTTTAAAAAGATATAATCCATCTTTTTCTTGGAGGAAGAGGTAGGGGGCAAAATATAGCCATCGAAAAGGAGAAAGCCAATAAACACAACACTGAAGAGATTAAAATTGCCTTTGCCTAAGTACAGTAATATAAACCCAAACACATACAGCAGCCCAAACAGCTACAGAGGCAAATAAAAGAAAGCAAAATAAAACATACAAAATCTATTTACCAATTTTTGCATCTCGAAAGTATTTTTCCACAGGGTAATCTTTGGTGTAGCCAACTCCTCCCATCCACTCGATGCACTTACTAGTTGTGAGGCCCGCAACCTGCCAAAACCAAGCACCAAATAACACGCTGAAACCAAGTAACTCATGCACCCTAAATGCTCCCGCAGAATATTTTAATAACATTTTAATTCACTGCTGTTGGCAAGTGAAAGGACTGAAGTTACTTGGTAAGATAGCATCGTCACCTTATCTACATCATTTATACAAACTGTCCTATTATTTCACAACATTCCTGTTTTCTGAAGAAAATCAGGGTATTGCTAAGACACAGTCACATGCCACCAGGCACCATCTATTCAGCAAATATTTATCAAGGGCCTTCCTTCTATCACACATTCTGTCAGCGTGGGGTAAGCCATGGCAGGTGGCCACCACCCCATGGTGGCCAGTCACTGCCCTTCTGGTTCACATGTCGAGCCAACAGTTACAGAAACAGATCAACTCTATGGTGCAACAGGAGAGCTGGCTAGAAAAGTGGATGGACTTCAGAGGTGGGGGAGGGGGGCATGCGAGGAGATGACAGCTTCGCTGAGGCCCAAGGACAAGTTAGGGAACATTTCAAGTTGGGGAACACATGGGAGAGCTTCAAGGGGAAGATGGGTTTATCGACCTCAGGGACTGAGGGGGCAGTGGGCTGGGGTCCAGGCAAACTGTGAAGAGAATGGAGAGGCAGGCGGGCCTCACTGGGGCAGGCAGGCTCAATACTGTAAAGGCCCCCCAAAATGTCCATGTGCTAGTCTCCACAAACTGTAGTGTTTGTTACCTTACATGACCATGAGACCACAGATGTGGTAAGTTGAGGGCTTTGAGATAAGAGATGGTCCTGAATAGCCTGGGTGTGCCCAATAGCATCACAAGGTTCCTCATAAAGGAAAGAGGGAAGTGGGGAGGGGGCTAGGGTCAAATTTGAACACACTGCCCCGTGGGCCTTGAAGGCAGAGGACAAGACCATGAGTCGAGGAATGTGAGCAGCCTCTGGAAGTGGGGAGAGTGAGGAAATAGATTCTCCCCAGAGCCTCCGAAAGGCAGCTTTGCTAACACTAAGATTCGATCCCAGTGATAATTCATTTCAGACTTCTGACCTCCAGAGCCAGGAGGTAATAAAATTGCATTGTTTTAGGCCGCTCGAGTTTTGGTAATTTGTTAAAAGTAGCAACGGGAAACGAATACAAATATTGTTCCCTTTGCTGTGAGAAGCCATGAAGGTTAAGCTGGAGCGACATGGCCACCCGGATGTTCTGAAAAGGGAAGGCTGGACCAGAGGAAGCAACAGGGACCTATGAAGCAGCAGGGACCTATGGAGCAGCAGGGAGATGGGTGCGTCGTCTGGTCAAGAGATGGGACAGCTAGGACAACAGGAGGCAGTGGAAAGGGAGAAAAATATATTATATATTATAAAGTATTATAGTATTATAAAGTATTATAAAGTATAAATATATTTATATATAATATACTTGGGGCAGAAGCCTCAGCAACTGATGGTGAGTTCAAGGTGGGGACGAGGGTGAAGAAGGTGACAGGATGGCTCAGGCTCTCACAGGTATAATCGAGTGGGCAGGTGGCGCAGACACTGGATCTATTAGTCTGGACCTCAGAAGGGAGGCTGAGGCAGGTGATCGAATTTGGGGGCTGAGAGGCTAAGGGGCTATTCCTTTTTTTTTTTTTTCTTAAATCTTTATTTATTTATGATAGTCACAGAGAGAGAGAGAGAGAGAGAGAGGCAGACACAGGCAGAGGGAGAAGCAGGCTCCATGCACTGGGAGCCCGATGTGGGACTCGATCCCGGGTCTCCAGGATCATGCCCAGGGCCAAAGGCAGGTGCGAAACCGCTGCGCCACCCAGGGATCCCCCTAAGGGGCTATTCCAAGCTATGGAATGACCAAGGCAAACTGCAAAGGTGGGGACGCAGCAGCCAGTGATTTGGCAAAGTTTTCCAGCCAAAGTCTACTGGGTTAAACAGAAATATCAACAGGAAACATTCAATGAAAACATCAACAACCTCTTCTTGGGGTTTTCATTTCACATGATCTCCCTGGTATTCACTGTGCCCCAGCCGGAAACCAGGGGTGGGATGCTATCACTCAGATGAGGCTCACCCAGGGACTCATGAAGAGTGTTCTATCTGAATTGGGTGACTCAGTTTCCACTGAAGAGCCTGTGATAGCACTGAGACCCCACAGAATTAAAGCACTTTCCTCCAGAAGCTTTTCTGTTGTAGGAACTAGAAAGTCTCCTATTTTATTTGAAAAACAAATGTTTAATCAATACACCTGAGAGAAAAGGTTAATACATACATAATCAGGGGGTTGGGGGAAGAAGGCTGAACTACATATTTTGTTTGTGTTTTACCTCTGCGGCATAGTATTTGGCCATAGATGCTTCTTTTATGATTGGCTTCCCGATTTCCAAAAGCCTAGCAGTGTTGTATGTCAGCAATCTTGCAGCTTCCAGCTGGGTGGCCACGTGAGCCACTTGGTGTTGGAGTCCCTGTAACATTCAGGCCGACGTTAGAGAATGATGATTTCTGGAAATGCAACTTATCCTCCAAGTCTTGCCTGGAGATGGACCACTGACAGAACAAAAATATACCCCCTAAATGGAATTTACATTCGTTTTGTAGAAACACTTGAAAATCCCAATACTGCAATCCAAAATGAAATTTTTAGAAAACTCAAAGTTCATGTAATTCTTTGTAATTGGCAAGATCTAAAAAAATAATCACAGAATTAGGTTTAAAAATTTGTAGTATTTAATAATTAATTTAAACCTGTTTTATGATCAAAATTAAGGTAAAACTAAGTGTTGGCAAAGCAAAAGTATGAATATGGTTTTTATTCACTTGAATTCACAAAGTTTTGATTCTGCATACAGCCTCAGAGCATCAAGGAGATGTTGTTAGCTACAAAGTAGTGAAGGAATATATGAAGCTCCAATTATCTTTAAGTAACTTCACTGAAGTAACGCTGCTGCAATATCCTGGAGCAGGTACCAGTCAGGGTTACAGAAACAGAATAATAATTAAAAAAAAAAAAACCCCAAAACACCCTGAAAAAATTACTACTACTCTGAAATTTTAGAGGGTAACGGACCACACACTAAATGTTAATCAAATAAAGAAGTGAGTTGGTGAGTGAGGGTATGAATATTATTTACTTTTTTTTAATTTTAATTTTTAAAATATTTTATTTATTTATTCTTTCATGAGAGACAGAGAGAGAGAGAGAGAGAGAGAAAGGCAGAGACAGAAGCAGGCTCCATGCAGGGAGCCCGACATGGGACCTGATTCTGGGACTCCAGGATCACAACCTGGGCCAAAAGCAAATGCTAAACTGCTGAGCCACCCAGCAGTTTAGAATTGTAAACAATTTTCTGGAAATATGGGCAGAGATACATTTATTACAAAAGGATGTGTTTCCCACGCCTGGTGGCTCTGTACACTCAGGTACAGAGTGAGCACCACTATATGCCAGGCACTGTGCTGAGCACTACAGATACCACACTGAACAAGGCAGAGTTCCTTGCGCTCATGACTTAGCCCAGCAGGGAGAACAGACAGTTAAAACAGTATTGTTTGCAAATACCCTACAAATTGTCCTTCTCCTTCTATAATACTTGATATGCACAAAAAAACCCTGTGACATGTACACAGTTTATGAAGCATAACAATAAACTGAACACCCACGAACCTATGCGTAGAGCGAATATCATCTGATTTGTCTTTTTACTTCATGGTATGTTTTGAGGAAAAGAAACTGGGTAAATGCAGCATTACTATTATTTTCCTACAATGAGGTCACAAAAATATTCTATGTTTTCTCCTAAAACTTATAATTTTTGCTTTTTATATCTTTAGCATATCTGAAATCTATTTTCCAGGTATGGTGTGAGGTAGGGATCCAGGCTCATTTTTTAAATTTTCTTCCACAAGGAAAGAACAGTCCTACTCTGTGATCTACAATGCTATCTTTATCCTGTATCAAGTTTCCATACATGAATCAATCTATTTCTGACCGTTCTGTTTTGTCCCATCAGTCGATCTGCCTATTTTGATGCCAGTATCAGTTTTAGAATTGTGTATGCAGAATGCAGAGATTCTAATTATTTTTGAAAAGTACATTCAGTTCAAATAAACCAACAATCGCCATCCAGGTTGTCTACTCCAATGACATGGAGTAGGCATAAACAGGTACCATGAGAGGCATAAAAGTGACTCTGGCATGTCTCTTGCTCTAAGAAAACTAAGCACTGCTGGATCCTGCTTCCCTGACTACATTATGAACACAGGGCCTGGCATAGAGAACATTCTCAATGAATCTATGCTAAATAAATGACTGGGAGAAATAAAGATGAAGAGGCCTGATCTCTGCCCAAGGAGCTTGTAGTCTAGAGAAAGACATAAATGAGTATATGCAAAACAAAAACCAAATCATTCTAATGAGATGAAAGCAGTTAGGGAAAACTAATAAAAGCTTCAGATATATGTTATATAAAATGAATAACACTGCTTTTTAAGATAAAATTTCTAACAGTTTTCTTTTAATCACTCACATCAGGCATCTTTAGAAGAGTCGGGATTATACCTATTAGTTCACCTGATCCCGTATCCCTCCCTCGCTAACTCCAGACACAGAAATGCTGTTTCCTGTGTACAAAGGAGATCTCCCACAAACCGTCTTCATATTCTGTCCCTTTCCTTGTAATCTATGTGGCTCTGAGAAAGTACTCTAGTGGGGGCGTCTGGGCAGCTCAGTCAGTTTAGCGTTTGCTAAACTGGGTCCTGGGATCAAGTCCCGCATTGGGCTCCCTGCTCAGCGGGGAGTCTGCTTCTCCCTCTGCCTCCACCCCTCTCTCCTGTTCAGGCTCTCAAAATCAATAAAAAAAAAGTCTTTAGAAAAGGAAGAAAGTACTCTAGTATAATGAAATGAAAACCAGACCTGAAGCCAAGATAAAACACCTATCATTTGACACATGACTCCCTGCATGTCTTTGGGAACTCAATCTCTAGAAACTTCTGTCTCCCACGTGTAAGATACCCTGACAGCACGGGTTGGGGGAGGCCCTGGCCAGGCCTGACATGCTTGTTCTTTCCAGGCTTTAAACTGATTGCACACATTCATTGCACTGAACTGGGTGCACCCAGGCCAGAACTTGCTATGCCTCGAAATATCTACGCACATGCAATCTGTGTGTGCCTGTGTGAGGCCACGTCCTTATTATACCACCTGAAGACAATGCAGCACAACAGAGCTGGCGATGTAACGAGAAACTGTTCTTGGAGCCTAGAGCTGCTTACAGGGAGGTTTTGCCAACATGTAAAGTAATTACTCTGGATTTTTTAGGTAAAGGGCTTGAGTAAATCTGGTAAGCTGCCACTCTGGGCCTTCCCTAACCTGGTGAGGCCTCAACATGGACTGAAGATGCCATTGCCACCAACGGTCCCCTTATCTGGGGAGCCTGAAAAGACACATCCTTAGACCAGGCCAGTATCTTTCTCAGCGCTTGGCTGAGAACACCTCACTTGTACTCACTGCAGTGAACTATACCTTCTATAGGCAAGAAGTGTCAAAGTGTAGTCTTTGGAGGATTACTGTGTGGCTCTGGCCTGCACAGGGGACTCTGGATAAATGTCAGCATTTACCAAGCACTCATTACACTCAGGCAACGTGGTAAATACTCTACACGTCTACCCGATGCAAAGTCACCCTCATATATCTTTAGAGATATAGCAGTTGGGGCTTGGGGGGCAGCGGGTAACTTGCCCATGGCTGACAGCTGCTAAGACAGGGAGCTGGGATTTGAGCCCTGGAAGCCTGACTGCAGACGCCATGCCCCAGAACTTAGGAAACAGGGCAAAGACAACTCTGAAATGCTCACCAGGAAATCTGGAGTCATGCTACAGGTGGCCCTCAAGGACTGCTTTCTGTCCTTGGAGAAGGTCAAGGCATTCACAGGTATGTACCCGGAGACCTATTCCTTCCTCCTTTCTACCTCTCCCATTAAAATCCCCCTGAGGAGGCCCCCTCCACAGCTTTATGACACAGCTCTTCATTAACAGGAAGCCACGAGAGTACAGTTTGGTACAAAGAAGCTAATAATGATATACCTGAAAATCAAATATCCTTTTGCCAAATTGCATCCTTTCTTTCAAATATGGAACAGTATAGTCAAAACACCCTTGAGCCAGTCCCAGCATCTGTTAAAAAAAAAAAAGGGACAATTTCTTATTTTGTTATAAGTTTACATTTTTAATTATTCACGGTATAAATTCCTTTTATAGGCATATTGAAGAGCTGGGGTTAGGGGCAGAACTGGAGGCATAAAAGGGGCAGAACTGGAGGCATACCTTCGCCCACTGCATCTGTAGAACTTAACTTCCAGTGACTGGGAGAAGATTTGAGCTATTTCATATAAATAGGAATGTATTTAATTCTAGCAGAGGTAAATCCTCTGGCTTGACTGTGCTCATACAACCAGGTTACTTCTAAGGAAGCTTCTAGTTTAAGCTCTGAGTCTCTAGGCACAGAGCGAGCCATGGCAATGTTGCTCTCAACTGGCCTCAAAGACTGTAGAGAAACTCCCTCTAGTCCTTCTAGAAGGCCAGCATGGAAGGTCACTTGCTAACCTTCTATCTTCTTGTCCATTTTGCATATTATCAGGATTAATAAGAGCTTCAGGGGAAAGGGCATTGAACATAAAAGAGCAGTGTTTCTCAACCCTGGCTGCACATTAGGACCATCTGTGGGAACTTGATTTAAAAAAAAAAAAAAAAAAGCACGATGTGAGGTCTAAAGAGTGGAGGGCGCGGGTGGCCTGGACCTTAGCATTTTCAAACCTTCATGGTTTCCTGCAGGGCTACAGTGAGAGCATATGGTAAAATCACAGATTTATGCATTGGAACAAGTAAGGCCATGGTGGCAATCTCAGCCGAACTATCTCACTGCTAACCACCTTTTTGAATCAGCTTGAAGGATTCAAGCTTGGAAACGGTTTCTAAATTCCAACACTAGGTGGCCATTAAAGTCAGGATCTCATTATGTCAAACTATGTGGGTTTTACAAAAAGGAAAACGAAATCAATAATGAAAGCTTTGGGGGAAATGCCCACAAACGTATCAATATTTCATTAGTGTTCATTCACATTTTCCTTCAGCCTTTTATTTTGCATTTTCTGGAGAAGAGAATTTTGTGCTAAAAGTTAAAGGACACCACCCCCAAAGACCCCCAAACAGGGGGCAGCAACCCCCTGCACTTTTGGCTGAGATAAGATGATGTCACCAAACTCTTATGACTAAAGTTTATAGCTGATAATATCCTACGTTGACGTGAAAATTAATATGACCAGCTGTCAACCACAACAGGCTTTTTCATCTCTGCAAAATGTTTTCACTATCAATACTGGAAAGCTAAATGGTCTTCGGCTGCAGTTTTGAGGATAGATGCCTTCAGTTCACTGTTCTATGTGACTCTTTCTCTACAAGGCATCCACAATGTTAACCAAGAAATAACTCCCTGACCTTAACTTTTAATTAGGTTATAAGATAACTTGTAGTAATTAGACAAAAGCCCAGGCTGTGTATTTTACTGCCAGAACATGTATATTATTTATACGTCTGAGAACAAGGAGAGCCAGTATTATGGTTTTTAATGCCACAGCTGATGAAGTTGCATCACAGAAAAACATTAAAAAGAACAGATAGGCCATTTCTCTCATTATCTCGCTTTGTGAGAAATATGGGTTAAGTCTTCATCTAAGAACATTGTTAGCAAATTAACAGCAGCAAAAAAAAAAATTTTTTTTTAAATCTAGAGGAATAGTATAGTACAACATTTAACTATTCCAATAGCTAATATGTGTGTAACATCTTCAAAATATAAATGCTGCAAGTTTTTTAATTTGGGATATTCATTGATTAAAAATAAATAAATATATTCAAAATGACATTTAAAAAAAAAAGATTTTACGTTTAAGTAATCTCTACAGTCAACATGGGGCTCAAATTCATAACTCCAAGATCAAGAATCATATGCCTCATAGACTGAGCCAGCCAGGCGACCCCAAAATGACATTGATAAGAAAACCAAAGATGCTATTCATTTTGTTAATCAAGAAAACAACTGATTTCACTTCACAGGAAAATGTAATGTGCATTAAAAAGGGCAAATTTGGTTTAAAAAAATGGAATAGTTCTCATATGTATCCACTTAATTGTGGCTATTTTATTTCAAGCACCACACCCATACAATTGCCTGATTTTCACATGCAAAACACTAAGCAACAAATCTTTCATTCTTTACAGATTACAGGCCCTTACTGTATGGAATATTAGGTATTCTTAGTTGAAAAAAATTTCTTCTAGAATGAACTTCAAAAATTGAAAAGGTGATTTTTTTTTAAAAGTCATATTTAATTTACAATATATTTGAGAAGTTATCGATCTAGGTATTGGATAATACTTAACGTTCTCAAAGCAGAAAAAAGCGTCACCACTAAGCCATTGTTTGGTTCTCGGGGCATTACATAATTGACTAAAGTGGGATCTGAAAGAAATGAGAAGCCATTCTTTCACTGCACGGAAGGGAAGGGCGCCATCTTGTGTTCACAAGCTTCCAATACTCATCACTTTTATGTATTTTTTTTCTTTCTTTCTACTTTTTATCAACCCACACTGTGAGTCAAGCAAAATGGCTACAATGTGACCAACCTGTGCAGCAACTCCTATTCTGCCTTCATTAAGAATCCCTATGGCATGCTTATAGCCGTGTCCAATTTGTCCCAGGATATTGCTTTCTGGAACCTGAAAGGAAAAACGTGCAGTGATTTCTACTTTTAATTTTATACAACTCATTTTGATTATATAGTTTTATATATACAACATTTCCAATTTGTGTGACAGGACTCTAGCCCAGGACTTGGTAAACTCCAAGGTGACTCCTCGCCTCCGTCTCCCTCTCCACGGCTTTCCTCACAGCTCTGGGAGAGGACAGGACTCACGGCAGTGCTGCTTGCTATGGCTTCCGCTAGCACCCAGCACAGCCATGTGTGGAATGAATGAATGAATCTATAAGAAGGGAATCTCATATCGATGACAAGTGAATAACAATTTTCCCCAATTCTTGCCTATATGTTCTAGTATGAGACAGAACATACTGGGAGTTACATGAAACATGTAAGTACTTGGGTAAATCAAGGGCGTCAAACCTTTCTTCTGTTGAGACTATTATTTATGGAGACATAAATATCAACAGAGGTATGTGCACATACACGCATGAGCATACAAGGGAGGGGCGGAAGGAGAGAAGAAACAGATTAAAACGTTTATTTGTAGTTAAAATAATCTCGACTAGCAACAATAAAATAATACATTTAGCCTTATAACCTTAGGAGAGGGAGTGGGCAGACCAGAGAAAGAAAGGGCCGGGGGCATTAGTGAGGCTTGAATATCTACCTGCAAAGTCCCCCATGGGCACACACATGTGTCACTCACGAACCCATGAACTAAAAGATCAAGTTGTAATACGAGTGGTAAGAAACCTGTCACAACCTGTTCCATCTGTGTCAAGTTCTAAAACATTCTGGCTGTCTTCTCTTCCTCATGTTTTTTTTTTTTTTTTTTTTTTTTGGTTTTAAATTCAATCTAATTAGCATATATTGCATTTAGTTTCAAAGGCAGGGTTCAGTGATTCATCAGTTGCATGTAACACCCAGGGCTCATCATATCACATGCCCTCCTTAATGCCCGTCACTCCACCTCCCCTCCAGCAACCCTGCTGGTTTCCTAGAATTAAGAGCCTCTTACGGCTTGCCTCCCTCTCTGATTTCGTCTTATTTCTCTTCCTCACTTTTAACAGATTCCACTCTAAACTGTGGGGCACTGCCTGATGGTTTCTCAGGCTCACTGGGCAACATCCCCACCTTGTGGCCTTTGGTATGTCCACAACACATGTCCATCTCCGAAGTCCGTATCAATAAAGTATAAATGGTTCCTAAGCATGTAAATTTAAAAGTATAAATGGGATTAATTCTCAGCATTGGCTCTGAGGTCACCTGCTGGTCAGCAAGGTTTCCACTCTGCCTAAACTTGTGAAAAGTACATTTAGTCAAGATCTTACTCGAGAACACCATCAAAGTTTTACAAAATATTCTCCTCTGCATGCTCAATATTGTGACACTTTTTTTTAATAAATTTATTTTTTATTGGTATTCAATTTGCCAACATATAGAATAACACCCAACATATAGAATAACACTTGCTCATCCCGTCAAGTGCCCATCTCAGTGTTGTGACACTTTTCTTGTGTAAAGCTTATTTCATGCCAGTCTT
Source organism: Vulpes lagopus (assembly GCF_018345385.1). NCBI lineage: Eukaryota > Metazoa > Chordata > Mammalia > Carnivora > Canidae > Vulpes > Vulpes lagopus. The sequence continues at coordinate 8,655,308 of NC_054825.1, forward strand.
CTGCTGGAAAACCTAAGATACCCACCTTGACGTTTTCAAATGTTAATGCACAGGTGGAAGAGGCTCGGATTCCCATTTTGTTTTCTGATTTCCCTATGTGAAGGCCTTCAGTGTCACGATCGACCACGAAGCAGGTAAGGCCTTTATACCCCTAAAAAGAGGATTTGAAATGCTAAGAAAAAAATGCTATTACCACATTTGAACTGGTAAGATCCCTTGTTTCCAAGAGTTGAAAGTTACAGAACACTAAAATTGAACGTTAGTATTAATATTAGTTGGCTCAGAGCTGCCATGTGTGCATTAGGAAAAAAGAAATAATTGGAAAACATTAGATTCACAATTAAGAAGTCTGTAATTTCTATTACTTGTTCAGAAACCATTATGACTATTAAAATTATTAAGATACCCTAAAGTATTATTCTGTGATCATGAGCATTCCATGTTTTAAATTTAATTTTGTTCAATACAAAGTTTCAAAATTTAATTCAGTGTATGTCAGAGAAAAGACAAAAGAGAAAATGTATTTACCTTTTTGCCATGTATCTATTTTCCAACTAAACAAAAAATTTCTTAAAAATGAATGTACTATGTAGGTACTTAATTCATTCCTAAATAGAAAATGTGAAATCCTACAAAATGAAAGATCAACTTCCTATATAATTAATAATGGCAATACATGAACCTCCAAATAATTACTAATCACATCAACTGCATATATTTGAGGAGATGAGTAAAGAAGACATTGAAAAGATGTCAATCATCTAACATTTCAGTATTGAGGAGAATAAGGAATTTAAGACAAAGCTTCATCTACAAAGGAAATGCAGGAGTGCATGAGTGGCTCAGTCAGTTAAGCGTCTTCCTTGGGCTCAGGTCATGATCCAGGAGTCCCGGGATTGGGCTGAGTCGGGCTCCTTGCTTGGCTGGGAGTCTGCTTCTCCCTGTCCCTTATTCCACTCATGCTGCCTCTCTCTCTCTCAAATAAATAAATTTTTTAAAAAATAAAAAGGAGGGGATCCCTGGGTGGCTCAGCGGTTTGGCGCCTGCCTTTGGCCCAGGGCACAATCCTGGGGTCCCGGGATCAAGTCCCGTGTCGGGCTCCTGGCATGGAGCCTGCTTCTCCTTCTTCCTGTGTCCCTGCCTCTCTCTCTCTCTGTCTATCATAAATAAATGTATCTTTTTTAAAAATAATAAAAAATAAAAAAATAAAAAGGAAATGTAAACAGGAAAGAGATATGAAGAGAAAAGGTGAGGGGGGTAAGGAAGAAATTCTGCTTTCAGACTTACAAGGTCAGGGTTGACGTTCGCCATCACCAGGAAGAGTCCTGCATACTCCGCATTGCTGATCCACATCTTCGACCCATTGATGACATAATAATTTCCCTTTTTATCAGCTCTGGTCTTCAAAGCGAATAAATCACTACCTGCTCCAGCTTCTGAAAGGCAGACACTTCCTACCTGCAAGTGCAAACAAAAAAATTCCAAGTTAATAACGGCATTTGTAGTCTCTGTAGCAAAGATTTATGGTAAAGTAAACATGTCGCTTAAGGCTTTGGTCACTTTTAAAACCCTGTACTTATCAAAATAGTAATGGTCTTTCCACAGCATTATTTTATAAAATATACCCTACTACTTGTCTAAGACAGATTTAAAGACTTAAGCACACATAGTCAATGTTAACTTTAATTAAATTAATTCTAATAATTGCAGTTTTCTAGACATCGCACTGTAAATGAAACCAGCAACAAAAGTATTAATATAATTGGGGCCAAAAAAAGGATTTTTGTGTCTGATGATTATTCTTTGAATTTCCAAGCAGAAATGATGTCGTAAGTTCAGAAGAGATCAGATCTATTTCAACAACTCCTATCAACTCACTTTTTCTGTTGCGAGCTTGGTCAAATACATAGCCTTTTGTTCTTCTGTTCCATATTTTCTCATCAGATTGTTAATCACTGTGTTCTGGATGTCACAAACCAACGCGACAGATGCATCGACTTTGGCTAATTCCTCTATCACAAGGATAGAGGAAAAAAAGGAAGCTCCTGTTCCTCCGTATTTTGTTTCAATTTCAATACCCATCAACTAAAAGGAAAAACAAGGAAACATAGATTAAGAAGGCTCATTTCTATATGGGAAAATTTCTTGCAAGAACTTCAAAATTAAATCTTAACCATATAAATTCCTGATTTTAAAACTGTGTACGTATATTTCATTTTAACTTGGTATGGTTATTGTACGATCCTCTAAGTAGGAAAAACAATAGCAGACACTCTATATATTTGAGAAGGAAGTAGTTGCAGGCAAGAACTGTCATTTGTTTCCTCATGGAACCTAAAAACACAGAAATCAGTAAAATGCTTTGCAGGAGGATGGAATGGAATCATGAGAAAGTGTCTCAAATGGTGAGGAAACGGAGGAAGGCAGTGGGGCACAATCTCTTCTAGGCGGGCTCCTCGCCTGGACTCATTCAGCCAAGATAATAACTGAAGGACCATTAATTCTGGGGCATTCTAACAAGTCCCCGTGGTTGGCAGACATCTGGTGGTGTTTCCTGGAACCACCACAGACAAGGCAGAGGTGCCTGGTAAACACGACCAGATGCTGGCCAAGCTCTCCCATGACTGTCTCATTGTTCGGCCAATTCTCCTAAGTCGAGAACATGAAACTCCCATAGTTCTCCATTTTTAAGGGTCCTCATCTCAGAGAATGTGTGTACCTGTAATTCAAGACCCAAAGCTGCTAACAGGTAAAAGGATAATGCTCCTCTCTCTTCTGCCCAGACACTTCTGGAATTGCAGTGTGCTATGGCCTGGGTTTCGGCTGTTATGTTTCAGCTGATGGGAAGCTTAGCGGATATGCAGGTAGAACCACAAAGTGGGGGGAAGACTTAGAAGGTGAGATCCAGAAATGCTGTTCCACCAGGAAAAACTGAAGGATTCGGGCGTGGCTTAAGTCTGAAGAGGGCGTGATAACTGATACAGTATCTTGAACAGTTGTCAGAGACAACTGCTTCTCCCAAAAAGTCACCGATTTTTTTCTGCGTGGGAAGTACCATTTTTGTCAGCTATTGCTATGGCAGGTGACCGCAGAAGAGGGACAAGAGGAGCCTCAGAATAGCTGGTGTAGGATGTGCAACCAAGCAGATGCTCCAGGTGGTGCTACGCCTCCTAAGCAAGGCCAGGTGGTGGGGCTTCAGAGAACCCTGCCTGCAAGAACCACCCCATCAGGGGAGTGATGCTCCCAGCCTGGAAGCCCAAGACTTCTCAGAGCAGCCCAGGGACTCTGCCAACAATGCAGATGAAGCCTGCCTGGAAAATGGGACTCCTAGATGCCCTCTGACCCACGGGGGGGCTTCATGGAAGATTCTATGTTCCTAAGCAGTTCATCGCTTTAAAAAAAAAAGAAACAAGTGGAAAAATCACTAGTAGGTATGGTATTAAAAAAAAAAAAAAAAGCTGGTCTCTTTACAAGGGGAAGAAGTAAAGACTATTAGGTTCAGTGGAAAAGGCAATTTTTCCAGCACGGTAACAGACAAGATTTTAGCCAATGGCTCTGAATAGGAGCTACTAGTTCTGGGATATCCCTAGTATTCAAAATAAAAAGTAAACATCACTTCACACCTATGGAGAGGAAGAGATGATGAGTAAGTGCAGTGATTTTGAAAATGTTCTCCTTGGAGCCCCCATGCTGACAACGTAGAGCTGGAACAGTTCTACTTTTGTCTATTTTGTATACTGGGCTCCTATCAAAGGGCTATGTGATTTAGGAAGTTGCAAATTGGTTTCCCTGGTTAGTGTGGAGCTCAGATGTCGCCTCAGCTTCTAAGTTTGCCACGTGCAGAGGGACTCAGGTAGAAAGCATGGTCTGCTCTGAGGTTTCACTAACTGAAGTACGCTTCTTAATCCTGGTGGTGCTGAGCGGGATCATTCTTTGTTGGTGCCGGTCCCGTACACTGTAGGCTGTTTAGCAGCATCCCTGACCTCTATTCCCCTAGATGCCAGGGTCACCCACAGTTGTGACAACCAAAAATGTCTTCAGAGACTGCCAAAAGGGACAAAATAGCCTCCAGTTGAGGATCACAGATCTAAAGAAATCATTCTCTTGCTTCTGAGCCCTTTTCTTAAAAAGCAGCATATTTTTTAACTTAAAATGCCCAATCAATTTAAAGGAAATCTGTGACTAGGATCTCAGTCTAAAAGAGAAAACAGAGGGGTTCCTGGGTGGCTCAGCTAGTTAAACATCTGTCTGAGGCTCAGGTCATGATCCTGGGGTTCTGGGATCAAGCCCCACATCTGGTTCCATGCTCAGCAGGGAGTCTGCTTCTCCCTCTTCTCCTCCCTCCTCCCTGCTCATGCTCTCTCCCCCAGGTAAAAATACAAAATAAAAATCTTTACAAGAGAACACAGCTAATTTTGACTAGGAAATGAAGAGTTCATTATGCCATCATTACAGTTCCTGAATTTAAAAGTATGCATACATTTTAACACTGGACAGTATTTATGAAAGAATGAGAAGAATTGTAAAGTATATACCCCTTGTTGAAATAATTCTTCTATTATTGATGGATCCATTTTTGAATTTTCATCCATCGTTGACACCAGAGGAGCAACCCGTTCTTGGGCAAATTTTTTAACTGTAGGGGGGAAAAAATACTGATCTGTCTTTATTCTCTTAATATGACAGGCTTTACTTTTTTTCAAAAAAAAAAAAAGTTTTAAATTAGTGTAAAAAAAAATTCCATTTACAAACTGAGGTGGACATACCCCCCAAACATGTCATGGAACTTCACACTGTCGATCCAGCTGGTAATCAGAGGGATCTGGATGTGACACTGAGCCAGTCTACTCACCGGTGTTCTTTATCATCATCTCCTCAGCTGTAAACATCTGCAGGGGGGCACCGGGCAGCCCGGCATTTGTTAGACCAAGGGCAGCTTCTGACTGGGAAGACTTTAGGACGCGGGGAGGAGTCTTCCAAGAAGACAGGCAGGTTGGGAAGCTTCGTCTGAGCTGTAGGAACAGTCCCATTGAAGAGGGGAAACACACACACACACAAAAGATAAAGAGAAGTATCTCAACATCGGTTTCTTTGGGAATAACTTTTTAACCCCTTTCTTGCCTCTTGTGTCACCAAAAAAGAGGAGCAGGAGACTGGCATGTTTGAAAATTCACTGTCTTGTGAACAAAAACACAAACTTGTTTAACTTTATGTCCTTTATCCAAGCAGTGAGCTCTTCTAATTTTTTTTTTTTTTTTTGGCTGGGTACAGTATACTTTATTGATGGTACATGACAAGGTAGAGCTCCCCAAGCCTCTCCCCTTCCTCAGGGTCTAGGATGTAAATTGGAGGTCAGGAGATTCTCAGTGTGTTGGGGGATTAAGTTGGGGCAGGGACTCCCCAGCAGCTGAGGGCCTCTCTCTTCCTCTTGTTCTTGCTGGGGCTGGTGGTCCAGGAGGCTCTTACTCCTTGGAGGCCATGTGGACCATGAGGTCCACCACCCGGTTGCTGTAGCTGAATTCATTGTCATACCAGGAAATGGAGCTCTTCTAATTAAACGAAACTTTCCCAGATGATTAGCTTTTACCTTTAAGAAAATACTTCTAGATGGACATTCTAGATGTAATTCATTTTTTTTTTAAGATTTATCTATTTTTGGGGGGGGAGCAGAGTGAGAGAAAAATCTCAAGCAGACTCTGTGCTGAGCACAGAGCCCAACTTGGGGCTCAATCCCATGACTTGAGCCGAAACCAAGTCAGACACATTCCACCACCGTGTCACCCAGGTTCCCCAAAATTCATTCTTAAAATGTCACATTTCATGGACTTCTTCAAAGGGGAAACCTGAATATAAATAACACTACTGGGTGACCACTGCAAAGAGCATTCTTGAGGAGGGTGGGAATAGGTGAGGGTGCGGGGACAACAAGGATGAGAGCCCCCTCTCCTGCCCTGCCCTGGTGGCTGTAGATAGCAGTTCTCTTTTGGTTCTCCTGGCTAATCCTGTTTTTTAGCTTCTCCTTAGTCAGACTCGGAGCAGCATTAGGGTTAAGAAAACAGACTCTGCAGTCTGAAAGAACTGGTTTCAAATCTGGCATCTGGGATTTATAAGCCACGTGATCTTGGACAAGTGATTTCAAACTTAACAGTTAAGATCTCTTGATCTGTTTCTTTCTCTGAAACATGCAGATAATAATCTCGAGTTTTCTAAGGATTAACATCATAACCCACCTGAAGGGTTTAGCATGCCATCTGCCATACAGTAGGAGCTCAATAAGCAGTAATGGCTATCTCTACTCCGACCCCAAAGGACACAGTGGTGGTGGTCCTAACCGAGCAAGTGCCAGCAGTAGTGACAGTTAAACCACATTGCCATTAGTGTGTCTCCCTGAAGCAGTGTCCCAGATCCTTCAAATGTGCCAATTTCTACTCAAACAATGGATTTGCTCCAAGTCTGTTGAAAAGAAACCTTCCAATTTGAAATGCTTGCTAGAGCTTTCCGATTTCATTTTGTAGAATTTTATTACAGGGGAAACAAATAAGTTATTAGTCTTTTAGTGAACCTACAAACATGCTAAGTGAAAAAAGCCAGCTACAAAAGATCACATATTATAGGATTCTATCCATATGAAATCTCCAGAAGAGGCAAATTCAGAGTCAGAAGCTAGTGTAGTGGTTGCCTGAGGGTGGGGGTGATGGAAATGTTCTCAATTGGATGTGGTGACGATCCTACAACTCTGTAAATTTCCTGAAATTCATTGCACTATACACTTTAAAGAGTGAGTTTTATGGTAAGTTATACTTCAACAAAGCTGTTTCAAAAAAAGAAGTAGTGTTTTCCTTTTATTCAGCAAGATTCAAAACGAATGTTCTGAGCATCTGACAATTGTCTGAGAGCACAGGGTACCAAGGGGAACATTGTAAGGTTCACAGAATAGGCAAAAAACAAAGTCAAGTTCTGCAGGATTAAAATGCATATGTGGTGGGGGCGCCTGGGTGGCTCAGTTGGTAAACATCTGCCTTCAGCTCAGGTCATGATACCGGCGTCCTGGGAGGCGTCCTGGGTTGAGCAGCATCAGGCTCCCTGCCCAGCGGGGAGTCTGCCTCCCTCTGCTTGCGTGCTCTGTCAAATAAATAAAAATCTTTTTTTTTTTAAAGTGTGTGTGGTGTTAAAAAAAAAAAAACAAATGTGTTAGACCCATGGAGGGGATGTGGCACGCCCGACGGAAGGGCCATGCTCAGCACTCTTCCCTTTTATGTCTATCTCGGGTACCACAGAGATCGCAGGCTAAATCCCACCTGTGGAGGAGGGGAATACTTCTATTGTAAAAATTGGGGGTGCGAGACTACGGGGGACACAGGATGGGAGGCCCTCCTCCTCCTGGGATTACACCACTGTCAAGGCTAACTATACTCACCCGCGGTTACCAGGAACTCTGCAACACTACCGCCCCGATTTTAGGGACTGACTCTTACCTGGAGCCCCAGCCGGGAACTTGGTGGGCATGCAACAAAGTCCTCACCCACTGTGTGTCACCTAAGGTTCTAAATAGCTCAAACGACTTCTGTGTCATGGTGCAGATCATACCCAGGGTGTTCTATCACCCTGCTGAAACTCTAGAAAATCAGTATGATGAACATCCCACCCGTTTTCAGCGCGAACCTGTCTCCCTAACCCTAGTCGTTATGTTGGGACTAGGGGTCGCTACTGGAGTGGGTACTGGCGCGGCTGCTCTGATCCAGGGCTCACGATGTTATATAGAACTCCAGGCAGCTGTAGATGAGGATCTACGGGCACTAGAGCAGTCCGTTTCTAAGTTAGAACAGTCCCTCACCTCACTTTCAGAAGTAGGACTTCAAAACAGGAGAGGCTTGGATTTACTACTCCTGAAAGAGGGAGGACTGTGTGCAGCCCTAGGAGAAAAATGCTGTTTCTATGCAGGCCATTCTGGAGTCATCAGGGACTCCATGGCCAAACTCAGGGATAGGCTAAATAAAAGACAAAGGGACCGGGAGGCCCAGCAGGGCTGGTTTGAAAGCTGGTTCAATCAGTCTCCCTGGTTGACCACCCTAATCTCTACCATTATGGGCCCTCTAGTTATCCTGCTCCTGCTGCTAACTTTCGGCCCCTGCGTCCTCAACCGGCTGCTCCAGTTCATCCGAGAAAGATTGTTTATTACCCAAGCTCTGGTATTAACTCAGCAATGTCGGGCCCTCCAAACTGAAGAAATAAATGTTCCCTAAGATTTTAAGGTTAAAATCAGCCCAAACAAGAGGAGGGAATGAAGAAACCTCCCCCCTTGTAAGTAGGGCCAGCCCTAATCCAGAGGCAGCCCATCCAGGCGCCTTCCTGAAATTTTAGCAACTAAAAGCATTCTGTTTACAATAAGAAAACCATTTCCCCCCACACCCTGATTGGAACGTCCCTGAATAGGTTCATGTTGACCCTCTGTGAAATCAATAACCTGAATGCTATGCGACTCCTGAGGTTCTTTTGTCTTTAAGCGGTTTTTTTTTCCTTTTACCTTTAAAAGATACCTGTAATTGCTAATCGGGGCTCTCTTCCTCTTCGGAGGGGAGAGCCCGTTTGCGCAAACGTCCAATAAACCCTCTTGCTAATTGCAAAAAAAAAAAAAAAAAAAAAAAAACCAAAAAAACAAAAAAACAAATGTAGTAATATATTGCAATATATTTTTTTCTCAATAGTTTTGATTACACATGGAAAAGCTTATTGATGAAAAGAGAACAAACCAACCATGAATTAATCTGTTAATCTTTCCCAGATTTGGGTCAATCTTTGTAGTTAATGTCCCCAGGAGTAGATGTACTCTGCTCTAGGTTGGGGTGGGGATGTGGGGGGGGGGGGGTAGACAAACATTGGCAGTTAGAAGAAAGACACCTATCTCTCAATTTTGTAATTAACTCTGTTTTGTTTTTATTCGTAGGAGGCGGACAGTTTAGGGCAAAGTTGCATGGAACATTCTTTCCTTGTTAAAAGACCTCACGGGGACAGGAAGACTTTAGACCAGAATGAAGGAAGGGGTGAGGGCATGCACATGAGGTAATAATGTCTTCTCCCTGATGAAACAGATGGAAGAACTGAGGACAAGAAGAAAGGAGGTTAGAAATGGAGATGCACAAGGGCTTCAAGAGGGGAGCCATGGTGCCAAGAAACGCAAGGACAGAGTGATCATTAGCAGCAAGCACCAAGGACCCGCAGGGCCTGGGAGAAAGGATGGGATGATGGAGAAGGAAGAGAGGGACATGTGGCATGCGTTCTGCTCAGTGGTTGGTGGGGGGAGTCCTGCACAGGACCCCTCAATAGACTTAGGATTTAAATGAGAGAATGAGCCAACTAATCTTCTCCACAAAATGATCAGGAAACCTGCCTGTTGTTATTTTAAAACTCCAACACATGGCCCAGGATTCCTCTTTCTAGGGGAGATTATTTACTTCACTAGACCCCCCTACAGAGTTCTTTGTGCCTCTGAGTCAATGTATCACCTTTGTGCTGGAGGTTAACAGAAAGCCCACCACTGAGAGACTTAAGGAGCCAGCAGGTATTACAATAATACCCATTTTTTTTTTTCCTGCTTGACACAATTGTGATCCACTTAGTCTCAAAATTGCTACTGACAAAGTGTACGGCTGTTCAACACATAACAATTATTTTATTTCGTTATTTAAAAATCTCATCTATTCATTTAGAGAGAGAGAGAGGCAGAGGGAGGGAGAGGTAGAGGGAAAATCCTAAGCAGACTCCAAATTGAGCGCAGAGCTCGACTCAGGACTCAATCTCACGACCCCCAGCTCATGTCCGGAGCTGAAATCAAGAGTCTGATGCTTGACCAACTGAGCCACGCTGGTGCCCCGGACACATAACCATTATTTTGGATTCACAAGACCACAGGGACAAATGTGCTTTACAAAGGAAGTAGCTGCATACAAAGGTAGGGCGAGCTTACTCAAGATGCCATCATAAAACACGGTGGGTACATGCTAAGTGGATGGAATCCCTTTCTAACCAAAGCACTGTTACTACCGATCCTTTTGGGCAGAAAAACATGGTCCTTTTAATAGGACAATCTTTAATAAAGAAAACATTTCCCTGCCTTGCCTTTAAACGTGAGGCCCGAGGTTTCGATGATGCTTTTCAACTGTCCCCTGCCCTTTGGTGTTGACCTCAGCCTCTGCAGCTTTGGTGTCCGCTCCATCAAAATGATTTTCCACAGTTATAACCCATTGCACCACATCATCACATTTTTTTGTATAGAGCAGCAGTCACTACTTGCGTGGAATAATAGTTATTTATGCCTTGCCAAATGCTTTCCGTAGCCTGAGTCTCATCTGTTTTCTACTCAACGGATCAGAGCTCTGTTGCCCTCAGAAGTAGTGGTGATCAGACCTGGGGTCTGCAGACTCCCGTGGGCAGAGCAATAAAGTCCATGAACTCAGGTGGGGGCAACTACATCTTTGTTTCACTAACCTCTAACTGAAATAAAGCATTTCCTCCAATTATGAAATGTAGGCAAACAAGTTAAAGTTATCTGTGACTGCCACGGAAAGAAATTAGGTATTTTTATATCAAATAACAGCAAGCATCTTGATGTTCAGCACTACTTCAAAACTGTAGATCTTATTTAAGCAACATATATTACCATGATCACAATTAAAATTATTCTTACGACTTTTATTTCCTCTGTCGTCTTGCATATTTTGCGTATTTTAAAACATTTTGAGAAAGGGTCTGCTAAAGCTCACCATACTGCTGTATACTTGTCATCCATGGCATAAAAAAGGGGTGAAGGACCCCCTGACTGCTGAAATGTTCCGGTAGTTTTGCTAAACCCATTAAGTTTAGCTGTTACATAGTCATAACCCTTCTCCATTACGTTCCAGCATAGCGAAATATCATTACAAACATTTTTAGAGTGGTTCAAGCCTACAGGCTCTTACAATGTTTGGAAGGTAAAAAGAAGACAAGAAGTTTGCTAACCTGCGAAGTTCTTCTTAGGCTTTCCCAAAGGAAATGTTTTTACGGAACATGGAGGGCTTCACCTTAAATGCCTATATTCAGGGGTTCCCACTAAATGTGCCCCAACTCCTGGTTGTCCCTCCTACATGTGTGCATGAAGCTGTATATTTTTCCTTGTGTCTCCATTCCGGCACCCCAGAGTTCTGATCGTCCAGTCTTCTTTTCTTACTGGTAACTTCTTTCTGACAGTGAGAAACCTGGCTCTCATGATCTAGGAGGACTCACTTGTTCGAACCTAGTGCACATTGATAGTTTTTTTTTTTTTTTCTCAATCAATGGCAAGCTTTTATTTAAAATATAGAAATCTATTGTTTCATTTGAATATTTCCAAAGAATCAAACTCATCCTGGGCAGACCACATGGTGGCTATCCAGAGCACTGAAAAGGGATCCATTTGGTCACCATGATCCAGCAGTAAATTCTTCGAGCGGGGTTAGGTTTTAAGTTCTTCATGCTGCTCTTGATCAATCAGCAACTGTGACTGGGGTTCAGAAACCAACCTTAACTCATCTCCAGATGGATTCTAGAATTGCTAACCCATACCACTGTGAGAAACCAGTGTATCCCTTCTAGTGTGGTGCTTGGTTACAGTTCTTTTCATCTTTGGCCTTAAAGGTACTCAATCAGAACACGGTTTCTGCAACTTCTTCTTTCCCTTCCCCACCCCCTTTGTGTGGTGATGTGATTCTCTGGTAATAATTCTGGGACCAAGTCAAACATATGGGTTTTTTCCCCCACACCAGCTGCCTGTCCTACCATTCAACTCAATTTTGACTCTATCTGCCTAGAGATGGCATCGATCCCAAAGGTCAAAGGGGCCCAGTCCCATAAGATGGGCCCCCGGCCCCCATCCACACAACAGTGGCAAGCCCAGGCTGTCCCCCATGCTTCAGACCCATGGGTTATCAACTGCAGGTTCCTAGCACTTGCTCCGTGGGGGCAGTCTTGTTTAGTCTTCAAGAGCAGCTCACAGAACTGAGAGGAATATTTTACTTACTGGATTACTGGTTTATTATTAAAGAATAGAACTAAGGAACCATCACGTGAAGAGATGCACAGGGCAAGGTTGGGGGAAGGTGTGGAGCTTCCATGCTCTCTACTCAGGGGCTCCTCTCCCAACACCTCCCTGTGCTCATCATCCAAGAAGCTCTGGGAACCCTGTCCTTGTGGGTCCTAGGCTTCATTACGTAGGCCAGATTGATTAATTCATTGGCTACTGGAGCCTAATTCAACCTTCAGCTCCCTCTTCCTTCCCAGGAGGCTAGGGGCTCAAACAGAAAGGCCCAACCCCATAATCATGAGGTTGGCTCCCAGCCCCTAGCCCCCACACCCTTAGCTGCAATCCTGAAGTCACCTCATTAATATAAATTCAGGTGCAGATAGAAGGGGGTCTGGTATGAATAACAAGGCACCCATTTCACCTTTGGGGCTCTCAGAGGATTTCAGGAACTGCAAACAAGAGACCAAATATTTCAACCAAAGATGCTCTTTGCTCTTAACTGCCTAGGAAACTCCCAAGGCTTTGGGAGCTGTGAGCCAGGAACCCTGAAGGAAGACTCAATAGATATTTATTATAAATCTCAGTATTGCAACGTGTAATACAGTTAGATTCATCTGCCACAGCAGCATTCCATCTTCCCCTTCTATCTAGTTCGATTTTACTTTTATATATAAGATAAAACTATTTGTGGCATACAGTTTAAAGGGTTTTGACAGACATGTATGCCCACCACCACCACCACCACCACCACTGGCCACCCGGCACCTCCATCACTCCCAAATTCCTCGCGCTGGCCTCGGTGCCATCCACTTTTCCCCCAATCTGTCTCACGGCACTTCTGATTACAACTCTCACTGTGACCGCATCCAGGGCACAGTGAGGAGACACAGACATGCATGTGGCCTCATTTAACTACAAGTTCATAGTCACCAACCTCCACTTGGACCCTTACCCATTCTCTGAAACGATTATGGGATCTCAACGCCCACCCCACCCCCCAGCCCCGCCAAGCTCCACCCCTTACTGTTAGCCGATGAGTCACCTTCTACCAGAAAAAAATGTCAACAAATGGGGACAACCTCAACCTGCTGCCACCAAACCCACCTGGTGTCCTGCGTTTGCACCGCTCATCCTTCTTCCCTCCTAGTGCAATGGACATGATTTTCCTCCTCTTAAGAAAGGCCTGTCCCTCTCTCTCTGGGTCCCACCTCTCCCACCTTCCCAGGATCCTCAGCCATCCCTTTGGTCTTCTCACATCTTTCCATTTTTTCCCCTGCTCGAATTTTTAGCATGACAACCATCCTTGAACCATGCATCCATCTTGCTAGCACCCTCTCTCCCCTTCCCTGCACAGCCAAATACTGCTGAAGGTGTGCTTTACTTGCCCTCTTTGCTTCCTTAGGACCTCCACCACTCACCAGCACCCCTCCTCAATAGGGTCTCCACAAACATCTCCATGTTCTTCAGGCTCCAACTTCTTGCTCTTAGCAGATGCAGTTCAGGTAGGCACACCCCCCTCCTTCCAAATGCTCTCCTCTTGTTTCTTCCCTCTCCTGCCAGTCTTTCTGCCTCTTGCTCTAGCTTCACTCCCACCACCTGACCCTCAAGTGTTGAAGATGTTTGACAAAGACTCTCTCCTTAACCAAATGAGGGTCAGCTCCTCTGTGTCTCTCTAACTAGGCCCTGACCTTGGGCACTGCCCTTGGTCCACCTAGTCCAGTTTTAGCAAGGATCCTACTGCGTCAGGTTAATGAAAACCCCCACCCTTGGTATCTGATCACTCTGGCCAGCCTCTAGCAAGAATCCTGGTGAGTCTGAATCTGGTGAGTGTTGGCATGGGAGAATTTTTTTCTACTCTTCAGGGACCTTTTACTTCGCCTACGAATCAAATTGAGAAGAGACAGATTAACAAGAGAAAATCAAATGTAATAGTGTAGACACAGGGAATCCACGCAGACATGGAGACTGTAAAGATTGGCAACATGATGCTTCTATGAGCTGGGGAGGGGGTGGATGTCTGAAGGTACACAGGGAGAAGACCATTTGCAGGAAGGTGAAAGATGTTTGGAAAACAAAAGACAGCCTCTTTTTTGTGTGTGTGAGCTCTACACCCAATGCAGGGCCCAAACTCGACCCCAAGACCAAGAGTCACATGTTCTATCAACTGAGCCAGCCAGGCACCCCAAGGGTTCTTCCCCTACTATACGGTGAAGTTTCTTGAGTCCAGAGAAATCTCTGTTAATAGCTCTCTTCCCAGTATAAGCAGGCAGGTGAGGGGGAGGTACAGAGCTTTTCCTGAACTTGCTGGGTTTGGGATGCTTTGAGTTCATGGCCAAAATGGTCCCTGGTGGGGTGGCCTGCACCCAGCCCCCCCCCCCCCCCCCCCCCCCGCCAAGAATCCCGCTTAGCCCTCATGTTTTTTCTCAGTGATTTTCTGTCCACTGACTCTGACCCGACTTGCTGGCTATAAATCTCCACTTGTCATTGTGGTACCTGGAATTGAGCTTGATCTCACCTCCCTACCACAAAATCCCAATGCAGTAGTTCCTTCTTGAATAAAGTTTTCTTTACCGTCTTTAACAAGGGTCATGAACAATTTTTCTTTAAGTGGGAAGAAACCCTTCCATTCTGTAGTTGAGGGTAAAAACAGGTGTAATCACGATTTAAGCAAAAGTAAAGATAAAGACATAACACCAAAGCCCAGCAATTCCACTTAAGTTCCTACACCTGAGTACATGCTTTGCAAGCAGGGCAGTGAGACTTATAAAGGTGAAAAATTAAAAAGCCAATGATCTGTCAACAAAAGAATGGGGGGTAAGTTGTAGTATGCTGATTCTGAAGGGGAGAAGAATTCGCCAAGGCAAAAATGTCTCTTTGACATAAGGATTTTCTCGAGCTGGCAATTTTTAAGAAACAGCAGACAGAGAAGTTCTGAAAACTGAGAAGACATTTATCCTTTTTTTTTTTTTAAGATTTTATTTATTTATTCATGAGAGACACAGAGACAGAGAGAGAGAGGCAGAGACACAGGCAGAGGGAGAAGCAGGCCCCATGCAGGGAGCCTGATGTGGGACTAGATCCAGGTCTCCAGGATCATGCCCCTGGGCCGAAGGCGGCGCTAAACCACTGAGCCACACTGGCTGCCTGACATTTACCCTTTTATAGGAGACACTGATCTACAAGCATAGGAGAAATTTCCCCACAAACCAGGAAGAGATGACTAAGTCCCCAGAAACTTATCAATGGAAAAAGCAAGGTATTAAATTTGCATAACCACCCCACTCTTGTTTACTATGCTTTTCCTGCCAACCTCCCATAATTGCACCCCTCGATCTTGCCCCCCATCTTTTGTATTTAGCTGGTAACAGTATTTAAGGGGATGGTGGCTTGGGCCGTTTCAGGGTCACTCAGTTTTCCTGGGTTTCTCCCATTTATACAGAAGGTACACAAGTTATTAAATTTCTGTTTGTATTTTACCCCCTGTTAATCTGTTGTTATGGAAGGATCTCAGCCAAGAACCAGGAGGGTAGAGTGCAAAATATTTTTTCCTCCCCTATAATTCAATGGGATATTTTATAGCGGTTAAAGTAAACTAGGGAGCTACATATATCAACATGGATAAACCCTGAAAATATAATACTGAGTTAAAAAAGCAATTTGCAAAAGGATTTGTTTCGGATGATAGCATTTATATACACTTTAAAAACACACCAAATGATAGTATATATTCTTATGGAGACACATAGATGCAGTAAAAGTTTAAACACATGAACAAGAAGCATACACATCAGCGTCAGGATTATGGTTTCCTCTGCAGAAGAGCTAGAAATGCGGGGTTTCTGTAGTGTTTTATTTCCTTTTTTTTTTTTTTTTTTAGATTTTATTTATTTATTCATGAGAGACACACAGAGAGGCAGAGACACAGGCAGAGGGAGAAGCAGGCTCCATGCAGGGAGCCCGACTTGGGACTAGATCCTGGGTCTCCAGGATCACGCCCTGGGCCCAAGGCAGGAGCTCAACCGCTGAGCCACCCAGGGATCCCTGTAGTGTTTTATTTCTTTAAAAAAAAGTAAACAAACCCAAAACTATAGCAAAAGTGGGTGGTGGGTATAGGGTGCCAGTTATATTGTTTTCTGCACTTTCTATGAGAAATATTTTCTAATAATATTTAATGTTTTGGCTTTTTAAAAGTACGTGCAATGGTTTGAACCATGTATGCTCTGGATTTTCGAAGTAGGCTTGCCTTTAAAATGCAAAATGTAGGTTTTAGATAATGTGCTCAGCATTATACTGCAGAACCATTTTATGGATTTCTTAAGAACCTGTCAAATGTAGTTACACATAATTAAACTAAAGAAAATGGTTTACTCTGGAACATGTGCCAACTCTACTGGGATCTTGGAAACAAGTGCTCCTGAGATTTAAATCAGGGGTTGCCATTCTTGGTTACATACCAGATCACTTGGGGAGCTTACAGCAAAGGAGAGTACAGCCCTACCAATTAAGACTGATTCAACAGACTCCGGATGAAGCCCAGGCCTCTGTATTTCTCAAAAGCTCCTCAAGATGATGCTAATTGTAGCCTGGGCTGGCATCTGGTTTATATGCATGATTTGGAAAGTAAAAACTCAACCCCTCCTACAGCAAATATTCAAAAGCCACACCATTCATTTGTCTACAGAAATGATTCATGAATGTGCACCCCTGCTCTCTCCCCTTGCCCACCCTCACCCCCAAAGCGTCTGGCTTTAAAATGTTTTTGTGTTGGGGGAATCCCTGGGTGGCTCAGCAGTTAAGCGCCTGCCTTCGGCCCAGGGCGTGATCCTGGAGCCCCGGGATTGAGTCCCACGTCAGGCTCCCTGCATGGAGCCTGCTTCTCCCTCTGCCTGTGTCTCTGCCTGTGTCTCTCTCTCTCTGTGTCTCTCATGAATAAATAAAGTCTTTAAAAAAAAATGTTTTTGTGTTGAATACGTAACAAGTCTCAAAAAGACCGTTGCCCCCACATACCTGGAAAAAAGCTGTTACCCCATCCCCATCCAGCCCACTTCTCAACCTCTCTCACAGGTGACCACTCTGATCAGCTTATGTATATCTTTATATATTTTTTATATACAAATCTAAGCAAATAGGAATAGACTTCCTTATTCTCCTCCCTGCCCTTTCTAAAAGGTAGCATACTATGTACCCTATTCTGTGCCTTTTATTCATGTGGCAATATATTCTGGAGAGGTTTCTGCTTTAGGACTTAGAGAATACCTTCATTCCCTTTTTTTTATAGTTGCAAAATAGTCCATTGTGTACAAGATCACTCTTGTTTTTATTTAAACCAGGGCTGCTTTAGGGAGCCAAAGAAACTAATCAAAGGGCAGAGATGGGAAAGTGCAACCAAAATCTCTTTTAGTATTATGAATAATGCCCAATGAGGGGAACTCAGGGTCACTGTGTCAATCCATATCTCCACTGCGGACAAGGTTACACAAATCTGCAAGTGAAAAAAACCCAGATCTATACATATATAGTGCATTTCTTGGCAAGAAAACTTTCCTCTACCCACAGGAAGGGTGGGGTAGAGGGGTGGGGAGGGTGCAGCTGAGAACTGTCAATAAACAGATTAACAGGAAAAAGTTTCTTTATCCACACTAATGTTTGTTTAAGATTTTATTTATTTATTCATGATAGACATAGAGAGAGAGAGAGAGAAAGAGGCAGAGACACAGGCAGAGGGAGAAGCAGGCTCCCTGTGGGGAACCTGATGTGGGATTCTATCCCAGGGCTCCGGGGAGCATGACTCAAGCCAAACAGAGGTAGATGCTTAACTACTGAGCCACCCAGGTGCCCCACTTACACTTGTTTTGCGTTGTCATGGAGAAGTCTGTGATTTTTATGTTGCCCAAATTATTACTTTTCTTTGGGGGATGATATCTGGCTTTTAATTATAATGATCTTCCTTACTCTAAGATAATAAAGGAATCTGCTCATGTTCAGTTTTAGTATTTTATAGATTTTCTAATTTATGTGCATTTTAATACTGCCTAGTAACAACAGAATGCATGAATAGATTTTATTTTTTCCAGTTTTTTTTTTTTAATGAGCTCTATGCCCAGTGTGAGGCTTGAACTCATGATCCTGAGATCAGGAGTGGCATGTTCTAGTAACTGAGCCAGCCAGGTGCCCCCTAAGACCTTTTGACCTACAGGCAATAAAAATCAAGATAATGATTCTACAGCTAGGTAGAGTGCTCACCCGCGGTAAACAGATTTTGATGGTATTTTTCATGTCCTTCTGCACTGTTAAAGAACAAAACTTAACCAAGTAAATTTGAAGATCTAATTGCTTGTATTAAACAATTCACGAATTGGGCAGCATCCCATCCAGCAAGCAGAGGGGACCTCCACTGAGCTAAATAAAGAAAGGTTTTCAAAGGCAGGGAGGGCATTAGAAAAAAAGAAGAAAGTAATTTATTATCAAGGAATGCACTGTTTAAGCAAGGTGGCCCTCCTTCCTAAGGGGAGCTGAATGGGTCTATCAGTACATTTCCTAGCTGGACCAGGAAATTCCAAGTTGATCCGTGAAAGGTTACATTCCTGAGGGGTTGAAACTATTTAAGTTAGGCATTAAGTTTTGGTCTCCTGCCTTGGGGCCCTTAATCTAAACAACACCATTTTGGGCCTCCGTTTTCTCTTTCACAGTACTCATTCAACTTCACAGACCCAGAAAAGGTAAAATGATATTATTTTATGATACAATTAAATATGTAGAATACATGAAAGAAGGATCTTTGAACCATCAACACACTAGAATCTCTTCTGATCCTGTTGGAAACTAAAAAATATTTCAAAAGCAAACCAACGCAGTGAGATATGATCAGAATGGTTAAAAGTAAAAAAAAAAAAAAAAAAAAAAATCACAGTGACAATGCCGACTGCTGGCAAATGGGGCAAAACAGGCTCTCTGACACACCATCACCTGGAAACCTGTTCTCCTAAAAACCCATGCCTTTTCTAATAGAACCCTATTGGTTTTCCCTTAGAATCAGTTTCTGCCCCTTCCCTTTTCCCAACCAGGATATGTAAGCATTTAAGTTCAACCTCTGAAAGAGCCAGCTACACTTCTTTTGTTGGATCCGCTAGACAGATGAAACAGACCTTTCCCTTGAGTTAATGCTTTTTGTCAGTTGAATTTCCAGATTCTGGCTCCTGAACCCAAGAGGGCAGAGAAGATTTTCCTTCTCTATAAAGGAATATTGCTCAGCAGTAAAACAAACAAACAAACAAAAAAAAAAACCAAACTACTGATCTGAGCAACAACTTGTTCAAACCTCTGGAGAATTATGCTGAATGCAAAAGCTAATCCCAAAGGTTACGGAGCTAGGATTTCATTTATCTAACATTCTTGAGATGATACAATTATACAGAGGGAGAAGAGAACCACTAGGTTACTAGGCCTTATGTCATGTGGTTAAACAAGAGTGACCCAAGAGACCTTTATGAGGATGGAACCGTCCTGTAGCTGGATTGTGGTGGTGGATACATAAACATACACGTGATAAAACTGCGCAGCACTAAATATATAAATTTACACATGAAACTGGAGAAATCTGAGTAAGTCCTATGGATGGTTTCTATATCAGAACTTGGTTGTGACA
This sequence comes from Vulpes lagopus, assembly GCF_018345385.1. Lineage (NCBI taxonomy): Eukaryota > Metazoa > Chordata > Mammalia > Carnivora > Canidae > Vulpes > Vulpes lagopus. The sequence goes on from NC_054825.1 coordinate 8,674,987, forward strand.
CTGTACTGTAGTTTTTATAAGTGTCACCACGAAGGCGGATTGGACAGAGTACCCAGGATTCTCTCTGTGTTACTTCTGACAACTGCATGAGGATCTACGATTATCTCCTGAAAATAGTTTAAAAAAAAAATCTATGGGGATCCTTGGGTGGCGCAGTGGTATAGCGCCTGCCTTTGCCCAGGGTGCGATCCTGGACACCCAGGATCGAATCCCACGTCGGGCTCCCGGTACATGGAGCCTGCTTCTCCCTCTGCCTGTGTCTCTGCCTCTCTCTCTGTGACTATCATAAATAAATAAAAATTAAAAAAAAAAATCTATGGCACCTCCTCCTCACCAAGTTAAATTAACCAGGTTATGTTAAAATTAGAGAAACCAAATTTTATAGCTTTACCATTACAGAAATTCATACGGTTTATGAGAGTTATATCAACAATTTAGAGGACTGAATGAATAAAAACTTAAACATTCTATCTCTTATAAATTTGTACCTGTTTCTAAAACATGTAAATTTAAGAAGTATTCCAGCAGGAAGCAGTGGCCAAGAGGGGCAGGTCCTCTGCGCCAAGATTTCATATAATAAACACAAGGCAAGGTTAAATGCCAAACTGCTTAATTATGCTCACTGCTTGTTATTGCTTTAGCTTAATTAACCTAATCAAATGAAAACAGTGATTTTTTTGGTAATGCTTTTATGCTCCTTGGGATATAAGGATCAATATAGCATGTAAATAGTTCTGCAGGTTTATAGGACAATATTTATTTAGTGCCTTATTATATAATCAGCTGGCCACATTTTTCTTCTACTGCCTTAGGCTCTGTGGTTGGCTAAGGCAGATTCCTGCCAAGACAGCCAGTTTCCCTTACAGCAAAGCAAAAAGAGGAGGAGGCAGAGGTAAGAGGATATACTTCTTAATGCTACTTTATTGATCATGGTTTATACATTCTTTGGTATAGTAGCTAATACATTGTTCCTTTCCCACTCTCTTAGAGAGGATTCCCATCTTCTTCTAGACAGATCTTTCAATGAATTCTCACTAAATCCAAGATACCATTTTAAGATCAGATTTAGGTATTGCATATCTCACATTAAATTTTAAGTCGATCCTTCCTCTGCTTTCATATCCTTGAGCCAAAACTCCTACACCAGAACCCCTCTGACCTCTGCTTGCTTTCTCCATAAACAGTAGCTTCTGTTCTAGGTATTCTCTGGAACTACTAAAAAGGTAGCCCTTCCCTTCCACCAGTCTCAGGCTACTCCTTCCAATAGTACTGGAAGTAGTATTACTGGTAGTACTACTGGTTCCTTTTTGTTTTTTTTTTAAGATTTTATTTATTTATTCATGATAGACATAGAGAGAGAGAGAGGGGAGCAGAGACACAGGCAGAGGGAGAAGCAGGCTCCATGCAGGGAGCCCGAAGCGGGACTTGATCCCGGGACTCCAGGACGGTGCCCTGGGCCAAAGGCAGGCGCTTTCATTCCAGGCTGCTCCCTATGGGGTCTTTTCTTTACTCTATCTGGCACAAGGTCTGCTGGTACTTTTGCTCTTAAGACTGGACTTAAATATCCTTTTCCTTCTTTTGCTCCAGTTCTGAATATAAAGCCTGTTTGTCACAAATGCTCCTCGAAGGGATATCCTATGTTAATTCTCCTCTTTGCTTTGCCTGTCTCCAACATTCCCCCAAGATGGTCTGTAATATGCTCCAAAGGCTCAGCCCTGTATCTCTAGCTCCGATATTTCTCCTAGTTTCCAGATCCCTTTTCTGCTCGGCTTCCAAAATGCTTTCAGTTGACACTTTTAGAAGCCTGGAATCTAAAGCAGAATGAATGCTTTTCCTTTCTGTTCCCGCAAACTGTCTTCCCCCAGACAATCTCTGCATATCACTCAGCTAACTCCATTCAAAAATGTGGTGTCCATCTAATTCCTCCATTTTTAGATAATGACCAAATCTTCTCAAGTTTTCCTTTGTGAATGCGTCTGCCTTTCTAGCCAGCAGTAGTATCACCCTAGCTGAGGGCTTGTGTCACCACAGGTGAACTTCTGAAGTGGTCTAAGTGGTCACCTATCCCTTTGGGTTCCTTCTGCAAGCTATTAACCTTTTTTTCTGTTTGCCTTTGGCAAACAGCAGCTCAGAATCTCAATGGCTCCGGTTGAAATCTGGAAAATCAATTCCTATAGTCAACAAACTGAGTGTGGCAAGTAGTAGTATGATAGTTTTCCACCAGCCTATGAGGAGAAAGGCCACATTCCACCTCCACCCCCCCTAAGAACACAGGGGCAGCACAACAGGTCTATACCAGTAGTTCTCAACAAGGGGCATTGTTGTTTTGCCCCCAGGGAATATCCGGCAATGTCTGGAGACATTTTCAGTTGTGTGGGGGTGGGGTGCTCACCATCCTGTAATGCACAGGACAGCCTCCCCACCACAGGGAATCATTTGGCCTCCAGATCATTCTGGACAGGCACTGACCGACAGTGCCAAAGTCAAAGCAATGTAAGCCCAAGAGCAGGCTGGTATGAAAGGATCCTGAAAGAAAGGAGAAAGCATTTTATGGCAGCCAGAGAAGACTGTTTTGGTTACTTAGTCTTCTTGGCACCAGAGAAAAAGAAGGGTTTGGAAACAAAGACCTATTTGCATTTGCAAAAACAAAACAAAAAGAAAACCCACAAAACAAAACACAACCGCTGCCATTTCTGTACTGATAAGTAGTAACATTATGAATCCTTGCATTTTAGTCAACAAAAAAGTGCTGTTATCTGGAACTGTGGGCAACCCTAATGAACCAAGACTCACTGCTGCACGAACAAGTGTGGACCTAACCATTGAACGTTATAGACACCTGTCATTTAAACTCATTCTGTCGGGCAGCCCGGGTAGCTCAGCGGTTTAGCCTTCAGCCCAGGGCCTGATCCTGGAGACCAGGGATGGAGTCCCACGTTGTCGGGCTCCCTGCATGGAGCCTGCTTCTCCTTCTGCCTGTGTCCCTGCCTCTCTCTCTCTGTGTCTCATGAATAAATAAAAATAAAATCTTAATAAATAAATAAATAAACTCACTCTGTCAACCTGCAAACATCACATCAGCAATCCTAGAATAATTATTTCTCAGACAAGCGCAGTACAGTCCTACATCTACACTGTGGTTCACGCATCTCCTTGGCCCATAATGTCCACCAATCTGTTGCTTTACCTAAATCTAAGCCATCCCCTTTTATGATGCACAGTTCCAACCTCTCCTTCCATAAGCCCATCTGTCCAGGCTATTTATTTTAACGCTGGCAATAAATAAAATCTTCTACTGTTCCTACTGGCACTTCTTAACACATCTACCTTGTCTCTCCAATTAAAAATGTAATTTCCTTGAGGCCAAAGACCCTGATGTAAACTTGCACACCCCTGAGACTGATCAGAGAGCTCTCTGCATAGAGCAAAATCACCCCACCCCGTCCTCCCAGTTACTGGTAATGGATGCTGCCTGTATTAACAGTGAGCCTTTGCTGAGTATTACCTATGTGCCAAGAGCTGTGTTAAGCGCTTGACATCTAACATCTCCCTCAATACTCCTGTTCTCCCCACTTTGTAGTAAAGGAGACAGAAGTACAGAATGGGGCAGCAGCCTGTCTTAAGGTTGTCCAGCTAAGAGGTGGCAGAGAGGATTCAAACTCAAGCACTCTGGCTCCAGGGACCCGGCTATGGCACATGAACAATTTCTGTTTTTGTTTTTTAAAGATTTTATTAATTTATTCACAAAAGACACACACACACACAGAGAGAGAGAGAGAGAGAGAGAGAGAGGCACAGACAGAGGCAGAGAGAGAAGCAGGCTCCATGCAGGGAGCCCGACATGGGACAAGATCCTGGGTCTCCCAAGATCACACCCTGTGTTGAAGTCAGCGCTAAACCGCTGAGCCACCTGGGCTGCCCACGTGAACAATTTCTGCTTCTGCATGTACTAAGCTCTCACCGTCCAGAGGCCACATATGTCCAAAAAAAAAAAAAAGACCTTTATAGGATTAACTGAATAATATTACATCAAGAATATTTTTTATGAAGAATATTTTTTATGAAGAGTATTTTTTAAAAAATGATCCCTTGCAAAATATCAAGTGGCTTAAAATGTTTTGGAACAAAAGGTGGCCCGGTCAATTCCTCACAAATTTGGTTGCCCAATCAAAATGGACAGGTTAGTTCTAATGCATTTGCAGGGACAACTGAATCCTTCTGAGAAGGCAAGCGTGGTCGAGCGCCCAAGCAGTGGCCTGACTCCCGGGTGACACAGAGCATGCCTACCACCGCCTCCCAGGTCCTCATCTGTGAAATGAAGCCACTGACTCCTGCTTAATAAGAGTCTATCGGGTGGATATAAAATGCTTTCCCTGGTCTTTTGTAAATCCTCAGTAAATTCTTCCTTTTCATTGATCTTTTTTTTTTCTTTAAGATTTTGTTTACTTGAGAAAGTGAGAGAGCACAAGCATGGGCGACAGGGAGAAAAAGCCTCTCCCCAAAGAGCAGGGAGCCTGGCTCGGAGCCTGATCCCAGGGTGACCTAAGCCCAAGGCAGACACTTAACCCACTGAGCCACCCAGTCGCCCTCCATTTATCTTTGAGAGGAACCAAAATTAGCCCTACTGTGGAATTCTCTACCCTCCATACCACCTGCTGTGACAGCAATAAAACTAGATCATAGCTGACTGCTTAGCTACAAGACTCAAAACCTTCAATGGCTTTTGACAATCCAAAGGATAAACTCCAACACTCCTTAAAACTCCCAGTCTCCTTTTGTTACCGTGTTTTCCCTATTCTCTTCTCCTAAAACCTAAACCCAGCTCCTGAAGAACCTCTCTCCCCCCAATGGTCCTGATCATTGTTCCTTCCTCTGAACCTACAGGCAGACTGTGAAACCCCTGGGGTTTGTACCACACCTACATAATATCAGATTTGTTGGATATAGTTCTAAACTCTCCATTAAAAGAGAAACTTCTATGGGATGCTTGGGTGGCTCAACGGTTTGGCACATGCCTTAGGCCCAGGACGTGATCCTGGGGTCTCGGGATTGAGTCCCACATCAGGCTCCCTGCATGGAGGCTGCTTCTCCCTCTGCCTGTGTCTCTGCCTCTCTCTCTCTGTCTCTCATAAATAGATAAACAAAATCTTAAAAAAAAAAGGTAAAAGGTAACTGTTCAAAGTCCTTATTATATCTGCCATATCAGAAGATGCCTCATGCATGGCAATAAGAACTAACATTTAATGACAACTGACCTTTCATCAGGCACGATTTTTAAGATTTTATTTATTTATTCATGATATATATATATATAGAGAGAGAGAGAGAGAGAAAGAGAGAGAGAGGCAGAGACACAGGCAGAAGGAGAAGCAGGCTCCATGCAGGGAGCTCGATGTGAGACTCGATCCCGGGACTCCAGGATCACACCCTGGGCCAAAGGCAGGCGCTGAACCACTGAGCCACCCAGGGATCCCCTCATCAGGCATGATTTTAAGTGTCTCACATCCCCCTATAGCTAGGGGCTATTGGTCTCCCCATTTTATAGATTAAGAAACTAAGAGCCACAGAGATTAAGTAACCTGTCCAAGATTATACTGCTAGTAAGTGACAGAGCCTGTATTCAAACCCAAGTATTCAGGCTGCAAAACCCACATTCCTAACCTGGGTGCTATAGTCAACAACCCATCAATTACATCAGCTAATTAATGTAAACGAGCTTTAAAAACTATGAAGGACAATAAGCCCCTATTAATAAACTAACCAATCCATATAAAATAGGTCTCCACTATCTCCAAAGAAGGGGAGGCAGTAGTGCATTAAGGTTAGCATCAAACTGGAATTTGAATGCCAGCTCTATCACTTTCCAGCTGAGTGATGCTGAGCAAGTTACCTGATCTTCTACAGCATCAGCCTCTGCAGCCAACAGATTAGCTGACATTGTGTAAGTGGCAGTAAGAAATTAAGTGGGTGGCTCAGTGGGTTAAGCCTCTGCCTTATCACTTGACGGATGAGCACTGGGTGTGATTCTGTATGTTGGCAAATTGAACAGCAATAAAAAATAAATTTATTATTAAAAAAAAAAAAGCGTCTGCCTTAGGCTCAGGTCATGATAGAGTCCTGGGATAGAGGCCCCCACGTTGGGCTCCCCGCTCAGCGGGGAGTCTGCTTCTCCCTCTTCCTCTGCCTCTCCCGTCACTTGTGCCCTTTCTCGCTCACTCTCTCTCAAATAAACAAACGAAATCTTTAAAAAAAAAAAAAAAAAAAGGAATTAAACGAGATGACACAGGTAGAGCACCAAAAACATCTGCCACATAGCACGTGATCAGTATAACTGCTGGCTCTAAAACAAGAGTCAAATTGTGAAGCCCTGGTAATTATCTTTGCTCAACTCATAAAAAAAAAAAAATCATAAAACAGTACTAATACCAAAAAGACTCACTTCTTTGCAACAATATACTAATTACGACTTCAGTAATTTTCTTAATAGCTCAAGCCTGTAAAGCAATCAAATAACATTAATTACCTCTAATTAAACAAAAAACAAAACAAAACAAAAAAAGAGTCCTGCCTCTGGGCACAGCACTCACTGAAACTGTAGTCTGAAGGGCCTTTTAACTCCTCTGAGCAGTTACGAAGGAGGTAAAAGTTCACAGCTAAGCAGAGGTCAAGTTGCTAAAGAAGTGGAGCGTATGGAAGGGTGTGAGGGTGTTCGGGAAAGCAAGCTCAACAGTGGAGATCCTGACAGAACCCATCAAAGGTTTTGTCTGCGCTTTTGGGGCAGCCGGGAGTGCAGAATTAGGTGCAACAGGTGACTACTCCCGGGAGGCAGGTGTCATCTCAAGTGCAAGGACGCTCGCTGCTCGGGGAATGCGCGCCCCCGAGCTGGGGTGAGCTCGCCCACGGGAGATGCTGGGCCCGCGGGCAGCAGACACGGGGCAGAGGGGTCCCCATCCCCGGACGGGCCGGTAGGTCTGACCATCTCCAGGGGCGCTTCCTAACGTTGGAGCAGGGGCTGCAGGAGAGAGGACAGGGCAGGGCAGCAAACGCTCTGCTCGGAGAGCCCGTGCCTGCGTTTCGACTGCCTTTTTAGATAAAATTGGGAGGTGGGGGTGAAATGGGATAGCGGGGGGCACGTGGCATCGGAGGGGACACGTCTCTGCACAATGCCCCCAAAGACCCCGGGCTCCGGGGCTCCCAGGGCCCGACGGCTCGCGGAGAACTCAGGGCGCGCGCGGGTCTCCGACGCCACCCAGGGCTGCGGCTCCGGCTCCGGCTCCGGCTGCGGCTCCGAAGCTTCTAGAACAGCTCCCACCCCCCTTCTCGCCAGCTGCCCGCACTCCGCACAGGAGCGGGGACCTGCTCCGCCAGAGGCCTGGAGGGAGCTCGGGGGCCCCCGGGTCCCGTTAGGAGAAGCCCCCGCCGCCAGCGCACTCACCAGCGCGCCTCCGCGCAGCAGCCGCGCCGCCGCCGCCTCCATGACCCCAAGCGGCCCTGCCAACCCGCGAAGTCGCTGCTCCGCGCCTCCGGGCCCGGCGCCAGCGCGCGGGGGCGGAGCCAGAGCCCGGCCCCGCCCCTTCCCGCCCCCCAACACGCCTCCCGGCCCCGCCCCTTCCCGCCTACGGAACCCCAAGAGAGACACACAGCCCCCTCTCCGCCTTTGCCCTACGTCCTGCTCACGCGAGACTTGGAGGAGGCAGCGGGGGCGGGAAGAGAGTCGGAGACACAACAAACATGGCGGCGGCGGCGGCGGCGGTGGTGACGAAGGCGGCGGCGGCGGCGGCGGCGGCGGCGACGGCAGCGGCGTTAAACAAGGCGGTGGGAGTTACTCGGTGCGGTGGTCCGGTGGTAAGTAGCGGGCTTCCGGCTCGGGCGGCAGCGACACAGAAGAAGGAGCGGCAGGAGGAGGGGAGAGCCGGGGTTCGGGGCCGGGAGTCAGTCTCGGCGGAGGGTTGGGCGTGGCCGGCCGGCCGGCGGGTCGGCAGGGTCACGACCCGGGATGTTCCCGGCCCGAGCGCGGAGTGTGCTGTCGGTCGGTTCCGGGAGCCCCGAGGGAGCGGCGCCTGTGGGCAGGGGCTGGAGACGCCCGCGTAGGGACTGCCTCTCGCTCTGACAGGTGGTCGTGGGGGGGTGGGGGCGGGGGTGGGGTCCCCCCGGGGTCGCGTCTTCGCCCGGCCCCGGGTCCTGGGGCTCGGCGGAGGCGCGGGGCTCCTGGGTGCTCCGAATGCTGATGAGGATGCTGCCCCGACGCCAGTCTTGGGCTGCTCCTCGGGAGGACTTTTTAAAATCTCCGTTTGTTTACCTGATGGTCCCGCCTGGGTTAGCTTCTGCTGTTGGTGCCCCCTCCAATTCCGCGGAGATGTGAGGTCTGGGGAGGGCTTCGCAGCAAACACCTCTTCGGGCTCATAAACCAGGAGTGCGGGTAGCCAAGCCGCGCACCCACCAAGGGCTCTGCAACTGTGAATTTGAAATGAAGTCAAAAACCAGTTCTAGCTACTGCTAACCAACCACGTGGCCCGTTTAGTGTGTGTCCCCCCCACCCCCACCCCCGCCTCGTGTGCGGTTCAGGAACCCCAGCGAGGAGTGACGAGCGGGAGGAGGAGGAGAAACGGGCGCTTTAAATTGTGACTTCTAATGGAATTTCATGTTCAGGAGAGACAGAACTTACTTGGAAACAAAATGGAAAAACGTCCGGACTGACGGTCTGAAATTCCACTTAATTTCCATTTATGATGTGCCTTCCACACAGCTAACAGGTTATTGTTGGGAAATCGTTCCAGGGAATGGAAATGTTTTGTATTTTTAACCCCCCCCCCCCGGGGGGGGGGAGCTCAGACTGGTTCCTGGAAGACCCTGTGTTTGGGATTGCGATAGAAAGCATAATAAAGATGGGAATCAAATGTTCCCTTGTGGGGGATGCCCAGAGGTTTTCTTTTTAAGCCTTTCCCACAAGTGTTTCCCTGCAAGGCTAGCACGTTGTTTTAATGCAATTCTAGTTGGGCAGTACTGAGGCTGACCCTTGTGAGTGTACGATATTGTGCACAAATGAGATTAATAACTTGAATTAAGAAAGATACTAAGAGCTTGCCAAAAGTGAAATCTTCACAGATCCACCAGAAGAGGGGAGGGGAGTCAGATTGGTGCGTGTTATTATTTTTTGGTGATGCTTCGGGACTTTTGATGACGTGAACCTGTTGCTCTGTTCTCCAATCACCTGTTATATTAGTTTTCTTTTCTGGTAATGGTAAAATTGGTAGAAGTTCTTTTCTTAGCTTGTTAAACCTGTAGATGCGAATTAACTTTTTCTCATAAAGGTTTTGATTCGTGGTGTGCTTTTCTTTGCAGACCTCTGTATGGCTTTTCAATTTTAGTTGAAATTCCCTCCATGGCCTTTTGGAGTCCCTTGGTGTGTCTCCAGAGTAAATTTCGATTACTCTACATTTCATCAATGTTGGAGTGGCAAGAAAAAGGAGGAACTGATTTGGGGTGAAAAGGTTAGAATGTGTAGCTTCTGTTTTGGATATCTTCTGACTTTGTATTTTACTTCTGTGTTATGTTTTCTGATTTCTCAAAGCCTCATAATGTCCCTTTTTGCGTTCAAGGAATTTTTTTTTTTTTTTTTTGGACAGTTCTGTAATCAGAGAAATGTGTTCTAATTGTCTTTGAAGGACCATGTTGCTCTTTATACTAATCAGTCCTCATTTATCAGGCTTTTCCATTGACGTGTATTCTATGGCAGAGTAAATCTTTGAGTGACCATAATTATTGGGCTATAAATTAAGCACACCTATTGAACTGCAGTCGCTTTATTTGTAGAGGCCTACCTAACGGCCAAATTAAGTTATTACATAAGTTAGTTGCTTAGTGTTCTACCTTATGGTTAGTAACCCTCAAATGGTAGGTGAATAAAATAGATCTTCTATTCCCTAATCATGTTCTCAGAATTCTCCCATAGCTTTTAAAAAAGATCGACGTTGGGAAGAAAGTAGGTTATAGAGAATTCCTGTGTCACTGCTCTTTCATAGTTGTGGCTGTCTTCTAATTCACATCACAATGCCTGTTTTGTTAGTTCCTGGTTAAGAGGGTATGTGTGTGTGTGTCAGCAACTTCCCATTTATAATGTGAGATTGAAGAAGTAGTGTCAGAAGACTTCATTACAAATAAATCCTTTATCAGAAACCAAGGAAAGTCAGAGAATAGTTTTAAGTTCTGTGGCTCAGTGGTTGAATGTCTGCCTTTGGCTCAGGTCATGATCATGGGGTCTGGGATCGAGTCCTGCATCAGGCTCCTTGTGGGGAGCCTGGCTCTCCCTCTGCCTGTGTCTGCCTCTCTGTGTCTCTCATGAATAAATAAATAAAATCTTTAAAAAAAAAAAAAAAAGTGGGCATCCCGGGTGGCTCAGTGGTTTAGCGCTGCCTTCAGCCCAGGTTGTGATCCTGGAGACCTGGGATCTAGTCCCACGTCAGGCTCCCTGCATGGAGCCTGTTTCTCCCTCTGCCTGTGTCTCTGCCTCTCTCTCTCTCTCTTCTCTCTCTCAAGGTAAAAGGTAACTGTTCAAAGTCCTTATTATATCTGCCATATCAGAAGATGCCTCATGCATGGCAATAAGAACTAACATTTAATGACAACTGACCTTTCATCAGGCACGATTTTTAAGATTTTATTTATTTATTCATGATATATATATATATATAGAGAGAGAGAGAGAGAGAAAGAGAGAGAGAGGCAGAGACACAGGCAGAAGGAGAAGCAGGCTCCATGCAGGGAGCTCGATGTGAGACTCGATCCCGGGACTCCAGGATCACACCCTGGGCCAAAGGCAGGCGCTGAACCACTGAGCCACCCAGGGATCCCCTCATCAGGCATGATTTTAAGTGTCTCACATCCCCCTATAGCTAGGGGCTATTGGTCTCCCCCATTTTATAGATTAAGAAACTAAGAGCCACAGAGATTAAGTAACCTGTCCAAGATTATACTGCTAGTAAGTGACAGAGCCTGTATTCAAACCCAAGTATTCAGGCTGCAAAACCCACATTCCTAACCTGGGTGCTATAGTCAACAACCCATCAATTACATCAGCTAATTAATGTAAACGAGCTTTAAAAACTATGAAGGACAATAAGCCCCTATTAATAAACTAACCAATCCATATAAAATAGGTCTCCACTATCTCCAAAGAAGGGGAGGCAGTAGTGCATTAAGGTTAGCATCAAACTGGAATTTGAACTGCCAGCTCTATCACTTTCCAGCTGAGTGATGCTGAGCAAGTTACCTGATCTTCTACAGCATCAGCCTCTGCAGCCAACAGATTAGCTGACATTGTGTAAGTGGCAGTAAGAAATTAAGTGGGTGGCTCAGTGGGTTAAGCCTCTGCCTTATCACTTGACGGATGAGCACTGGGTGTGATTCTGTATGTTGGCAAATTGAACAGCAATAAAAAATAAATTTATTATTAAAAAAAAAAAAGCGTCTGCCTTAGGCTCAGGTCATGATAGAGTCCTGGGATAGAGGCCCCCACGTTGGGCTCCCCGCTCAGCGGGGAGTCTGCTTCTCCCTCTTCCTCTGCCTCTCCCGTCACTTGTGCCCTTTCTCGCTCACTCTCTCTCAAATAAACAAACGAAATCTTTAAAAAAAAAAAAAAAAAAGGAATTAAACGAGATGACACAGGTAGAGCACCAAAAACATCTGCCACATAGCACGTGATCAGTATAACTGCTGGCTCTAAAACAAGAGTCAAATTGTGAAGCCCTGGTAATTATCTTTGCTCAACTCATAAAAAAAAAAAATCATAAAACAGTACTAATACCAAAAAGACTCACTTCTTTGCAACAATATACTAATTACGACTTCAGTAATTTTCTTAATAGCTCAAGCCTGTAAAGCAATCAAATAACATTAATTACCTCTAATTAAACAAAAAACAAAACAAAAAAAGAGTCCTGCCTCTGGGCACAGCACTCACTGAAACTGTAGTCTGAAGGGCCTTTTAACTCCTCTGAGCAGTTACGAAGGAGGTAAAAGTTCACAGCTAAGCAGAGGTCAAGTTGCTAAAGAAGTGGAGCGTATGGAAGGGTGTGAGGGTGTTCGGGAAAGCAAGCTCAACAGTGGAGATCCTGACAGAACCCATCAAAGGTTTTGTCTGCGCTTTTGGGGCAGCCGGGAGTGCAGAATTAGGTGCAACAGGTGACTACTCCCGGGAGGCAGGTGTCATCTCAAGTGCAAGGACGCTCGCTGCTCGGGGAATGCGCGCCCCCGAGCTGGGGTGAGCTCGCCCACGGGAGATGCTGGGCCCGCGGGCAGCAGACACGGGGCAGAGGGGTCCCCATCCCCGGACGGGCCGGTAGGTCTGACCATCTCCAGGGGCGCTTCCTAACGTTGGAGCAGGGGCTGCAGGAGAGAGGACAGGGCAGGGCAGCAAACGCTCTGCTCGGAGAGCCCGTGCCTGCGTTTCGACTGCCTTTTTAGATAAAATTGGGAGGTGGGGGTGAAATGGGATAGCGGGGGGCACGTGGCATCGGAGGGGACACGTCTCTGCACAATGCCCCCAAAGACCCCGGGCTCCGGGGCTCCCAGGGCCCGACGGCTCGCGGAGAACTCAGGGCGCGCGCGGGTCTCCGACGCCACCCAGGGCTGCGGCTCCGGCTCCGGCTCCGGCTGCGGCTCCGAAGCTTCTAGAACAGCTCCCACCCCCCTTCTCGCCAGCTGCCCGCACTCCGCACAGGAGCGGGGACCTGCTCCGCCAGAGGCCTGGAGGGAGCTCGGGGGCCCCCGGGTCCCGTTAGGAGAAGCCCCCGCCGCCAGCGCACTCACCAGCGCGCCTCCGCGCAGCAGCCGCGCCGCCGCCGCCTCCATGACCCCAAGCGGCCCTGCCAACCCGCGAAGTCGCTGCTCCGCGCCTCCGGGCCCGGCGCCAGCGCGCGGGGGCGGAGCCAGAGCCCGGCCCCGCCCCTTCCCGCCCCCCAACACGCCTCCCGGCCCCGCCCCTTCCCGCCTACGGAACCCCAAGAGAGACACACAGCCCCCTCTCCGCCTTTGCCCTACGTCCTGCTCACGCGAGACTTGGAGGAGGCAGCGGGGCGGGAAGAGAGTCGGAGACACAACAAACATGGCGGCGGCGGCGGCGGCGGTGGTGACGAAGGCGGCGGCGGCGGCGGCGGCGGCGGCGACGGCAGCGGCGTTAAACAAGGCGGTGGGAGTTACTCGGTGCGGTGGTCCGGTGGTAAGTAGCGGGCTTCCGGCTCGGGCGGCAGCGACACAGAAGAAGGAGCGGCAGGAGGAGGGGAGAGCCGGGGTTCGGGGCCGGGAGTCAGTCTCGGCGGAGGGTTGGGCGTGGCCGGCCGGCCGGCGGGTCGGCAGGGTCACGACCCGGGATGTCCCCGGCCCGAGCGCGGAGTGTGCTGTCGGTCGGTTCCGGGAGCCCCGAGGGAGCGGCGCCTGTGGGCAGGGGCTGGAGACGCCCGCGTAGGGACTGCCTCTCGCTCTGACAGGTGGTCGTGGGGGGGTGGGGGCGGGGGTGGGGTCCCCCCGGGGTCGCCTCTTCGCCCGGCCCCGGGTCTTGGGGCTCGGCGGAGGCGCGGGGCTCCTGGGTGCTCCGAATGCTGATGAGGATGCTGCCCCGACGCCAGTCTTGGGCTGCTCCTCGGGAGGACTTTTTAAAATCTCCGTTTGTTTACCTGATGGTCCCGCCTGGGTTAGCTTCTGCTGTTGGTGCCCCCTCCAATTCCGCGGAGATGTGAGGTCTGGGGAGGGCTTCGCAGCAAACACCTCTTCGGGCTCATAAACCAGGAGTGCGGGTAGCCAAGCCGCGCACCCACCAAGGGCTCTGCAACTGTGAATTTGAAATGAAGTTAAAAACCAGTTCTAGTTACTGCTAACCAACCACGTGGCCCGTTTAGTGTGTGTCCCCCCCCCCCCCCCCCCCCCCCCCACCCCCGCCTCGTGTGCGGTTCAGGAACCCCAGCGAGGAGTGACGAGCGGGAGGAGGAGAAACGGGCGCTTTAAATTGTGACTTCTAATGGAATTTCATGTTCAGGAGAGACAGAACTTACTTGGAAACAAAATGGAAAAACGTCCGGACTGACGGTCTGAAATTCCACTTAATTTCCATTTATGATGTGCCTTCCACACAGCTAACAGGTTATTGTTGGGAAATCGTTCCAGGGAATGGAAATGTTTTGTATTTTTAACCCCCCCCCCCCCGGGGGGGGGGAGCTCAGACTGGTTCCTGGAAGACCCTGTGTTTGGGATTGCGATAGAAAGCATAATAAAGATGGGAATCAAATGTTCCCTTGTGGGGGATGCCCAGAGGTTTTCTTTTTAAGCCTTTCCCACAAGTGTTTCCCTGCAAGGCTAGCACGTTGTTTTAATGCAATTCTAGTTGGGCAGTACTGAGGCTGACCCTTGTGAGTGTACGATATTGTGCACAAATGAGATTAATAACTTGAATTAAGAAAGATACTAAGAGCTTGCCAAAAGTGAAATCTTCACAGATCCACCAGAAGAGGGGAGGGGAGTCAGATTTGTGCGTGTTATTATTCTTTGGTGATGCTTCGGGACTTTTGATGACGTGAACCTGTTGCTCTGTTCTCCAATCACCTGTTATATTAGTTTTCTTTTCTGGTAATGGTAAAATTGGTAGAAGTTCTTTTCTTAGCTTGTTAAACCTGTAGATGCGAATTAACTTTTTCTCATAAAGGTTTTGATTCGTGGTGTGCTTTTCTTTGCAGACCTCTGTATGGCTTTTCAATTTTAGTTGAAATTCCCTCCATGGCCTTTTGGAGTCCCTTGGTGTGTCTCCAGAGTAAATTTCGATTACTCTACATTTCATCAATGTTGGAGTGGCAAGAAAAAGGAGGAACTGATTTGGGGTGAAAAGGTTAGAATGTGTAGCTTCTGTTTTGGATATCTTCTGACTTTGTATTTTACTTCTGTGTTATGTTTTCTGATTTCTCAAAGCCTCATAATGTCCCTTTTTGCGTTCAAGGAATTTTTTTTTTTTTTTTTTTGGACAGTTCTGTAATCAGAGAAATGTGTTCTAATTGTCTTTGAAGGACCATGTTGCTCTTTATACTAATCAGTCCTCATTTATCAGGCTTTTCCATTGACGTGTATTCTATGGCAGAGTAAATCTTTGAGTGACCATAATTATTGGGCTATAAATTAAGCACACCTATTGAACTGCAGTCGCTTTATTTGTAGAGGCCTACCTAACGGCCAAATTAAGTTATTACATAAGTTAGTTGCTTAGTGTTCTACCTTATGGTTAGTAACCCTCAAATGGTAGGTGAATAAAATAGATCTTCTATTCCCTAATCATGTTCTCAGAATTCTCCCATAGCTTTTAAAAAAGATCGACGTTGGGAAGAAAGTAGGTTATAGAGAATTCCTGTGTCACTGCTCTTTCATAGTTGTGGCTGTCTTCTAATTCACATCACAATGCCTGTTTTGTTAGTTCCTGGTTAAGAGGGTATGTGTGTGTGTGTCAGCAACTTCCCATTTATAATGTGAGATTGAAGAAGTAGTGTCAGAAGACTTCATTACAAATAAATCCTTTATCAGAAACCAAGGAAAGTCAGAGAATAGTTTTAAGTTCTGTGGCTCAGTGGTTGAATGTCTGCCTTTGGCTCAGGTCATGATCATGGGGTCTGGGATCGAGTCCTGCATCAGGCTCCTTGTGGGGAGCCTGGCTCTCCCTCTGCCTGTGTCTGCCTCTCTGTGTCTCTCATGAATAAATAAATAAAATCTTTAAAAAAAAAAAAAAAGTGGGCATCCCGGGTGGCTCAGTGGTTTAGCGCTGCCTTCAGCCCAGGTTGTGATCCTGGAGACCTGGGATCTAGTCCCACGTCAGGCTCCCTGCATGGAGCCTGTTTCTCCCTCTGCCTGTGTCTCTGCCTCTCTCTCTCTCTCTCTCTTTCTCTCTCTGTTTCGCTCTGTGTCTCTAATGAATAAATAAATAAAATCTTTATTTTTTTTAAAGATTTATTTATTTATGATAAACATAGAGACAGAGACAGAGACACAGAAGGAGGGAGAAGCAGGCTCCATGCCGGGAGCCGGACGTGGGACTCGTTCCCGGGACTCCAGGATCGCGCCCTGGGCCAAAGGCAGGCCATAAACCACTGAGCCACCCAGGGATCCCCAATAAAATCTTTAAAAAAAAAAGAAAGAGCTGCTCAAAGATAAAGAGGTTTCCATGTTCTTCTGGGATATCATGGCTTCCTTTTTATTTTTTTTAAAGATTGATTTGTTTATTGGAGAGAGAGAGTGGGAGAGAGAGAGCATGAGCAATGGGGAGAGGACAAGCAGACTCTTCACTGAGCCGGGAGCCCAACATGGGGCTTGATCCCAGGACCTCAGGATCATGACCTGAGCCGAAGTCAGATGCTTAACCAACTGAGGCACCCAGGAGCCCCTCAAAGCTTATTTCTTAAGTACTTCTTTCCTTCACTAGTGTGGGTAGCCCCTGGTTGTTTTGTGAGAACCTTATTTTTGAGCCTTGAATGGATAATTTAGGAGAAACTATTGGTATAAAGATAGTTCGGGTACATTCTACCCAGTTTATACAGACATGGCCCTACATCCCATGGAATCCCATACTAGACCCACCTTAACTTTAATCAGAGTAATCACAGGGAGGACTCAGAAATTTTGCCATAGCAAAAGGAATGATAATCATAGAGTATAGGAATAATTCTCTGGTTGGTATAATTAGATATCATTTAGTAGAAAGAGTAGATCAGGCTAGGAATATACCACCCAAATCTGCAGTAAAGTTGGGAGAACTCACATATGTTTCTTTTTCTGATGATATGATCTTAACATATTGAAATTCTATGTGAGTTATTTTTTGGCTAACAGGCTCCAAGATGTTGAATTTGTGGCTCTTGGAAAAGATATCTTTAGTAAAAACATTATAGTTTGCTGAAGTCCCAAAGTAGATTTTTATGGTATGTTTGTAAAGGTTTTTAAACTTATCAGTGTTTTAGGGGCATCTCTGGATTTCAGTTAATTTGTGGAATTCTTAGATTAAATTCTCAGAGACTAATGATTACTTCAATAAGGACAGGAAGATGGCTTGTATATAAAACCTTTATTTTCTTTTGATATTAGGAAGTCTTATATAGTTCCACAGTTATTGTTCTTTTTCTACTTATTGTTGCTTGAAAATAGTGACTTGAGGTGGAGATAGCTGGATTTTGAACCAAAGACTATTCAGATTCAGGTAAGGGCCTGTCGCGAGGTGTGTGTGTGTGTGTGTGTGTGTGTGTGTAAAAGAGATTATGTGAGAGAGATGTGATGAAGGTCAAGTGAGCACAAAAAATGCTTAGGGATGGAATGATGCTTATTTTTTAAACTGCAGAATATCTGAGGTTGAAAACCATTTCAATATATTTAAAACTCTTAATTTAAGAACAGATTGTTTTATGTTTACAATATTATCTTCCCTTTTCTCATTGGCATTCTTTATTTTGTTGTTGTTTTTTTAAAGTCCTTCATGCATTGTGATTGAAAATCACCGCACAATTTATGGCAGAGAACGCAGTGAAATTTATAATGTGACAATGTGATAATAGCCAAGACTGTCAAAATATGCCAGCCATCCTCTGTAATTAGGCTCATTTGTGTTCTTAAAACTTGAGATGCATGTATAAAAATACCATTTTCTTCTGCTTGCTTACTGGCAATCTCCTGCATTTTTTCTGCACTATCACATGTTTCACCATAGCAGTCTTAGGCTTTCTAATCAGGAGTTGGTCAGATTTATCTTGTATTGAAGCCTACCAGAGTATATTCAGATATTTTCCAGTGGAAGCATATCTCAATTTTCTTATAGATTAGCAAGAAGTGATGCTAAGTTGCAATGTAAATACCAGGAGTTCTTTCTTAATTATAACTTTCATAATTAGGACACAATCTATAGGGCCCAATCCTCATACCATTTATTTTCTTTTTTCCTTTTATTGTGGAGGCCTCTTCCTCTAGTATTATATTAAGTAGCAGTAGTAATAGCAATCATCCTGGTCTTGTTCTTGATTCTAAAGGGAATGCAACTAAATTTTCTCCATTAATTGGTGTAGATTTTCTAAAGATAGCCTTTATCGGCTTGAGGAAGTTTAAACATTCCAATTTGAATAAATGATTAGTCTATTATTTTCTAACACTAATTAGCCTAGTGTTGCCTTTGGCACTCAGATATCATTCTGATTGTTTTTCTTATGTGAGTGGACTGCCTTTTTTTTTTTTTTCTCTAGGGAGTTTTATATTCTTTTTGTGTTCTTTGAGATTTTAAAATATCAAATGTGTAAGTGGTTTTCTTATATTCTGTTTTGCATTTTATGATCCTTTTCCATCTGAAAGGGATCTTTAATTTTGGAAATTTCTTGATTGTTACTTTTTAAAAAAATGATTTCACTTTTGTTTACATTTCTTTTTTTCTGGAACTCATTTTATAACTCTATACCTTTAATGTATATTTTTGCATTGTTTCCCACCTGTGTGTGTTTTGTTGTCCTTCTTTCCTTTCCCTTTTGTTGAGATATGATCTTATAGATTAATGTTAATCTTTTTCTTCTACAGATTATTGTTGATCTTATTCTTAATAATATTTTTCTTTGAAGCTGACTGGCTCACTTTTTCCCCCACTAACCAGAGGGCAAATTTTAAAGGACAAATGAACAGAATCAACAGTAGTCACAGAACAAATAGTAATAAACTGATTAGGAAGCAGAGAGTGAGTTCAGATAAGCCTGGTAAGATGAGAAAAAGCAACGGAAAAAAATCTGTTCAGAAACCAAAAATAATCCTTAAGATTAAGAAGTTTGAGCCAGCCCAAAGCAAGTGATTTAAAAGATGGTACCTAGAAGAGTCAAATAAGATATGAGTTTGGGAAATTGCAATTTGTACTACATGGATTAATGAGACAAGGTAGACCACGTTCATTTCATTGTAACTAAAGAACATTAAAACGATCTTTTACCATGCTCAGTTGATGAGTTTGTTGATAGAAAAAAGGGAAAATACTGAATCTGGGACAGAGGAATGTTTTGACCTGAGGTATAACTATTTTTGCTGCAAAAATAGCTGAGAACATGCCATATGTTACAGGTATTGGGAAATACTTTACATACAGATACTTGTAAAACTTAAACCAGCCACTGCCCATTGGTATTATTATTCTATTTTACCAAGTAAGAAATTACAGCGAGAGAGGTTTCTATTCAGAGTCTTCAAGCTAGTAAGTTTGGCATAATACTGTGATACTCTGTTCATTCCAATGATAGACTTTCGGTGGCCTCAGCTTTCTAGAAAACAGTGAAAAGAGGTAATAATAATAATACCTTTTAAAAACCCCTAGACATCTTCCAAGAAGGGAAGAAAAGAACTATTCACAAATGTTGCGTTAAGAACAATGAAAATTTGCTCTCTGCACATTCTTATTTCGATAAATATGTTCAGAATAAAGAACAAGTTAACTGTGAACAGAGAGGAAGACAAGAAATACAGAAATTAAATCAACCTGGGGCCAGTAAACAAGAGAAATAAAAAACAGCCCTGTGTCCTTCATTAGTTGCTAAAATATCACTGCATTGTTGTACAGTACCGCATTCTCTAGGAGGAACATAGTCAGGGTTAGTATATATCTAGAAGAGTACAGTTAGTTGAGGCAGAAGTTTTGGTCTTAAAACATTGGTCAAGGGATCCCTGGGTGGCACAGCGGTTTAGCGCCTGCCTTTAGCCCAGGGCGCGATCCTGGAGTCCCGGGATCGAATCCCACGTCAGGCTCCTGGGACATGGGGCCTGCTTCTCCCTCTGCCTATGTCTCTGCCTCTCTCGTCTCTCTCTCTGTGTGACTATCATAAATAAATAAAAATTAAAAAAAAAAAAAACATTGGTCAAGCTACTGCTGTCAGTTGGTAAATGTGCCATCAGTGGAGCCCTCTCATTTCTCAACTCTACAACACTTTCTTTGGAAAACAGGCTGAAAAGTACCCAGAGTAGTCCAAATATTCTCAAAGAAGAAAAATTTAATGGGTAGACTTAAACGACTGAGATATTAAAATTTTTATTATTGGGTACATGTAATATTAGTGTGAGAGTACACAAAAATAGACCAGTGGAACAATAGAGAATCTAGAAATAGGGTGACATATCTATAATCACCTGATTTAGGAAAGGAAGGTGGTAATAGAGTCTAATGGAGAAGTGCATGTTGCTAGGACAGTTGGCTCTCTCTGGAAAAAAGTATATTTTGACTCTTATCTCACACTGTACATACACAAAGCTCAATTCCAGATGAAAATATGAAAGGTAGGGACGCCTGGATGGTTCAGTGGTTGAGCGTCTGTCTTCGGCTCAGGTTGTGCTCAGGTCTTGATCCTGGGGTCCGGGATCGAGTCCCACATCAGGCTCCCTGCGAGGAGCCCACTTTTCCCTCCGCCCATGTCTCTGCCTCTCTCTCTCTCTCTCTCTCTCTCTCTGTGTCTCTCATGAATAAATAAATAAAATCTTTAAAAAAAAAGAATCAAATATGAAAGGTAAAAAATAGTAAAGCTCTTAGAAGAAACTGCGGAAGAGAATTTCAAGAAAGATATTGGCAAGGACACAACTCAATGTAAAGGAAAGAAATGGGTAAATTGGACTATGTTAAGAACTTCTATTTATCAGATTATCTTTAGGAAAGTGAAAAGGCAACCAAAGAGTGAGAGAAGACACTGAAAAAATATATATCTAATAAACAACTCATATCCAGAATATTATAAAGAACTGTTACATATTAATTAGAAAAAAGAAAGCCTAATAGAAAAATGAGCAGAAGACTTTAACAGATACTGAAAATAGAGGGTAGCTCCATGACTAACATAAAAAGTAAACAACTTCATTATTTATCAAAGAATAGAAATGGGGCAGCTCGGCTGGCTGGCTCAATGGTTTAGAGCTGCCTTTAGCCCCAGACGTGATCCTGGAGACCTGGGATCAAGTTCCACATCAGGCTCCCTGCATGGAGCCTGCTTCTCCCCCTGCCTGTGTCTCTGCCTCTCTCTCTCTCATGAATAAATTAAAAAAAAAAAAAAGAAATGAAGACCAGTGTGATACTAACTTCCACCCTCTGGAGTGGGTTCAATGAAGAAGACAAAAACTACGCGTGTTAGCAAGGGTGTGGAAGAACAAAGTTCTTATTCATTGCGGGCAGGAGTGTAAATTGGCATAAGCACTTTGAAAAACCATTTTGCGTTGTCTAAAGCTGAATGTATTGCAAGTCCTGTGACATAGGAATATCATAAGTCAGGGTAGCAGAGCCCTTGCCCTGGCTCTAGGGGACAGTACTGGAAGGGTCCACCAGGGGGCTCCTGGAATGCTAGTGACCTGTTCCCATCGTGGGTCAGACTTCATGGATACAGTTCACTTTGTGACACTAGTTGAGCTCTCCCTGTACAATTGATGTGCTCTTCTGTGTGTGTGCTGTGCTTTGAGAAAAAGTTAAGCATAAATGTTGAGAAGTGACTAATCTTTAGCTTTAGATTCACTCTACTGGCTTTTAAAGATGAGAACTTTTTAAGATAGAAATTACTCATGAGGGGATCCCTGGGTGGCGCAGCGGTTTGGCGCCTGCCTTTGGCCCAGGGCGCGATCCTGGAGACCCGGGATCGAATCCCACGTGGGGCTCCCGGTGCATGGAGCCTGCTTCTCCCTCTGCCTGCGTCTCTGCCTCTCTCTCTCTCTCTCTGTCTCTCATGAATGAATAAATAAAATCTTAAAAAAAAAAAAAAAGAAATTACTCATGAAATAGTTGGAATTTAGGGAAAAAATAGCAGAAGACATATTTAGGAAGACCTTATACATTTGCATAAAAATATTTCTACTGGAAGAAATTTGTCTCCTAAGTGCTAGACTTTTTTTTTTAATCTTGTTCTGACTAAACAACTTTTTGGTTATTTGATTTCTGAATTCCATAATATGGGAGGGTGAATTTAGTTTCTGATTATAATATTTCATATGAGACTTTCCTCTACATTAGCATCAGAATTTTTTTGTTTTCTTTCTTCATTACCCCCCCCCCCCCAACCCATTCTCAGAGTGAATAGGATCATGGGTAGTGGCAGAGGTGGTGATTTGGGTTTCTAAGGCAGAGGTCCATAAACTATGGCCTATAGACCAGTCTGGCCCAAGGCCTGCCTTATGCTCAATTTGTTTATACATTATTTGTGCCTGCTTTTAGCTATAATGACAGAGTTGAATAGTTGCAACCAGAGACCTCATCACCTGCAGAACCTAAAATACTGTCTGGCCTTTTTATGGAGAAGGTTTGCCACTCCCTTTTCTAGAGCACCTATTTCTAGAGTAGTCATTCATGTGAACCCTATGATTTGAGGGCCTTGCTGCCTGAAATCATAATCACTAGCTATATATAGCTATTTCTATTTAAATCAATTGAATAAGACAAAAAAAACTCAGGTCATTTGTATTAGCCACCTTTGAAGTGCTTGTTGTTATGTGTGGCTAGTAGAACTCTGCTGGACAACAGAGACATGTAACAAACATGTCTATCTTTCAGAAAATTTTGTCTGACCCTGACTGAGCCTTTTTTTTTTTTTTTAACTGTCTCCTTTATTGATAATCCCTGCTGCTATGCCTGTTTCTTTCATACAGACTTTCTTTTTTTTCAGTCTTTGTAATTTTGTCCATCCTCTTATGACTGAGTTTAAGTCCTAGTTTATTTAAATATTAAATATATTGAAAATTTTATGTCTGTGTTCCCTAGTTCACCAAGAAGATGATAAGATAGTTCAAGGCAGGTACTATATATACTCTGTTGCTTTGTATATTGTCTTGCACATAGTAATCTTTGTCACTGTTGTTTTAATACGTACCAGATCTCCCTAAGTAGTGTGAAATTATTTCAGTTTTATTCCCCCTAGGCATAACAAACTAAACTTCAAAAGAAAAAAGAAGAAAAAAAAACAAAGCAAAGATGGGTGAAAAGAAACCAGAGCCTTTGGACTTCGTGAAAGATTTCCAAGAATATCTGACTCAACAGACTCATCATGTGAACATGATTTCTGGATCAGTTAGTGGGGACAAAGAAGCAGAGGCT
Source organism: Vulpes lagopus (assembly GCF_018345385.1). Taxonomy (NCBI): domain Eukaryota; kingdom Metazoa; phylum Chordata; class Mammalia; order Carnivora; family Canidae; genus Vulpes; species Vulpes lagopus. The sequence continues at coordinate 8,698,076 of NC_054825.1, forward strand.
CTTCAGGGAGGTAGACTCATTTTAATACTATTAAAAAATTGATTTCTTACAAATATATTAATGCTTGTGTATAATTTTCCATACAGTGAAGACCACTATTCACTTATGTGAATCATTCCATTCTTACTTAGAAATAGGACAATTTGTTTTCCTTCTGAAACATGTCAGATTTTTGTTGAGGGAGAATGAAACTTCTCAAGGGCCTAACCTGATCTAGGGAGGCATTATGGTCCTGTTGGAAGGTTAGGAGTTCTAAATATCCTTCCCATAGTCTAAGTTCTGTGAGCTAACGGTAGACACAAGGAGCCCACAGAGGGCAGAGCATCAGCTTCACTACACAAAGGATTTGGCCATTAGGAAATCTGGATTAGATTAAATCAGAAACCAGAGACACAATAGGAGTTTTTGTTTCTTCTCTTGAAATGAAAGGGCTGACCACATTTCCTTCTCTAGACAGAGGACCAGAATAGAGAAAGCAGAGACCCACTTGGAGCCTGCTACAGAGAGACTTTTGTCTGGTTTACTTACCACACAGACTATTACTCTATTTCTGAATGTATCTCAGGGGTCAACAGACTACTCCCTATGGGTCCAGTTTGGACTGCTAATCATTTTTGTATGACCTGCAAATTAAAAGTGATTTCTACATTTTAAAATGGTTGGGGAAAAAAAATCAATACTATATTATGGGGGGAAAAAGAGTAATATGTACGAATTATATGAAATTCAGACTGCAGCATCCATAAATAAAGTTTTAGTAAAACGTAGCTACACTTACTTGTTTACATATTTTCTGTAACTGTTTTTGTGCTGTAATAGTGGACCTGAGTAGTTGTGATAGAGAACAGATGGCCCACAAAGCCTAAAGTACTTAGTATCTGATCCTTAATGGGAGAAGTTTGCTGACCCCTGACATAGATAGTCTATAGCCTTGTTGTCCAGGGACTAGCAGCAGAGAGCAGGCATCACCTGGAAGGTTGTTAGAGGTGTAAAATGTCAGTCCCCACTACAGATTCTACTGAATAAGAATCTGTGTTTTAATACCAGGGATGTAGTACCCACTGCTTGGCTGCTTTTCTTGGTTATGAGCACTTGCCCCTTCAGTTTCTTTATATGGATAAAGAAGTAGTTGGGTTAAATTAAAAACAAAGGACTAGACAGACATCTTTTAGTTTTCAGATTCTTACAGTTCTAACATTCAGAGGTATCAGATACAGTATCTTCCTTTTACACGCTGTTAGAATTTTAAGATCTTAAATGCATCCCAGAATCTAGAACATGTGTATAAACCAAATGAAACAGTGCAAAGCTCAACATTAATTGCTTTAGACTACAGTAAACTGAGTTAGGATTTGGGGAAATTATCTTGACTGCTAATTATAATACTTGTAGAAGTGGCTAGAATCTTAAACGTTTATAGTTTTGCCATTACTATTTGTCATTACTGCCCTATGTTTTCTACACCTGTCAAATGAGGATAATACCCTCTTCTCTTCTTCAAAAGCATGTTGAGGTCTGATAAAATTTATGTGTAATTGGAGGTTCCCCTATAAAAGGTTCTCAACGGAATACTGCTTTGGTATGAAATTAACCTCTGTTCAGAAAATCTGTATTTTCTGAGCTTAGCTTTTGTGTTAAATTATCAATTTATGAAATATTTTCTCAAGACCACTCAAGACTAAAATGCTAAATGGAGTTGATTCTGCAATGCATAATTTCTTTTGCTATACTTTGTTTATAGCTGGAACAGATGGTGATCAAAATGGACTCGATCACCCATCTGTTGAAGTTTCCCTGGATGAAAACTCAGGAATGTTAGTAGACGGGTTTGAAAGGACCTTTGATGGGAAGCTCAAGTGTCGGTACTGCAACTATGCCAGCAAAGGAACAGCCCGGCTTATTGAACATATTAGAATCCACACAGGTAATGGAAAAATGGCTGGAGAAGGCATTTCTTTGGGGGCAGGAGAGGGGCCAAGGAATGCAGGTTGATCTGATGTATAAATAGTTCTGATAGTTTAAAATTGAAGGTTGATAGAAGGTATGATTAAATGGGGAAGTTACTCCATTTTTTCAAAATAGTGCCGTAACAACATACAAATAGGAATTAAGGCGCCTTCTGGAACTTCCTCTTCCTTAGCCATCTTCTTGATCCACATGATCTTTCAATATCTGTCTGCTTCTTTGTTAATGCTGAAGGTAGTGTGAAGTGAGAAAATGTTTTTATCTTTATCCTTACTAAGTATATTTCAGTTGTCCACCAGGGATGAAGCTTTTATACAGCTGCTAATCCCCAGCGCTCATTTTTTAGCCATCTCCCCTTCTGAGAAACCCTCCTAACTACTCCCTGCTCTGGCCCAGGACCTGATCAGTCCTACCTGTGTGCCCTTTGGGTTTTCATGCTGTGTCGTGGTGGCCTGAAAACATTTGAGGACAGGGCTTGTGTCAGGGCCATGTTTGTGCCCATAGACCCTAACAGAGCATCTGACCCATAGTAAGTACTCAGTACTTATTTGTTACATTAATGACTCCAGATCTCCTATTCCAAATACTTACATTACATGTGTGCCATTTTCAGCTAATGGCACTAAAATTGTCCCTTTCGGCAACTGAAGAGGAGAGAAGGTAGAGGTGAAGCACTAGCCATTTTGAAGGGACACTTTGCATAATTCATACTTGGACTGGGAAGTTCATTTCCATTTTGAGCTTTCTATTTAATAGAAGAACTTTTTAGAAAACGTTTTTGTATTTTTCCCTGAGGAAGGGGTATTTGTGTTTGTGTGTGAATACGTATGAAGAAGTGTTTCATGTATGGATGTGTACATAAATACATAAGTGAGGCATGCTTTATATAGTCATTATTATGTAGGGAATATTGTCAGTTTTGCTGTTCTTTCCCCAAATGCCAGTTGAAGCCATAACAATTTTTATATTATTGACTAATAGAGTATATCTTGTATCTGTATATCTCATATTGTTGCTGATGAGTTCTTAAGCTGTATTTAAGGTGACAGGTTTCTTTGCAAAGAAATCTGATCAATATCTAAGTCTAATGAATGGATGAAACGTGAAACTTTCCATAAATGAACTACTCTTGCAGTTTCTCCCCTGTTTTTCTTTTTAAACAGGTGAGAAACCTCATAGATGTCACTTATGTCCATTTGCATCTGCTTACGAGCGTCATCTGGAAGCCCACATGCGTTCCCATACAGGAGAAAAACCATACAAATGTGAATTATGTTCCTTCCGCTGCAGTGATCGAAGTAACCTATCCCATCATCGAAGGCGCAAGCATAAAATGGTACCAATTAAAGGTACTAGGTCTTCCTTAAGCAGCAAGAAAATGTGGGGAGTTTTACAGAAGAAAACAAGCAATCTGGGCTATAGCAGAAGAGCATTAATCAACTTAAGTCCACCTTCCATGGTGGTTCAGAAGCCAGACTACCTTAACGATTTTACCCATGAAATCCCAAATATCCAGACTGACTCCTATGAAAGTATGGCAAAACCCACATCAACTGGTGGCCTACCAAGAGACCCCCAAGAACTCATGGTTGACAACCCCTTAAATCAGCTCTCAACCCTGGCAGGACAGTTGTCTAGTTTGCCACCGGAAAACCAAAACCCTGCATCTCCTGATGTAGTTCCCTGCCCCGACGAGAAGCCTTTCATGATGCAGCAGCCGTCTGCCCAAGCAGTGGTTGCTGCCGTGTCAGCGAGTATTCCTCAGAGCTCCTCTCCCACAAGCCCTGAGCCTCGGCCGTCACATAGTCAGAGGAACTATAGTCCAGTGGCAGGTCCGAGCAGTGAACCAAGTGCCCACACGAGTACTCCCAGCATAGGGAACAGCCAGCCGAGCACCCCGGCTCCGACCCTGCCTGTCCAGGATCCGCAGCTTCTACACCACTGCCAGCACTGTGATATGTACTTTGCCGACAATATCCTTTACACCATTCACATGGGATGCCATGGGTATGAAAATCCTTTTCAGTGTAACATATGTGGTTGCAAATGTAAAAACAAGTATGATTTTGCCTGTCATTTTGCAAGGGGACAACATAACCAACACTGAGAATAATCACATTATGCTTTACTTGGTTTTACCTTTTGGTGTTTTATAGTTTTGTTTATTGTTTTTTTTTGGGGGGGGGGGTGGGGCTTATTCCTAATTAGGTGACTGCTAATTTAAAGTCAGTATATTTATAGAATATAAGTTTGACGGTGGAAACGATTTTTTTTTTCCATAAAAATCTGGTCAGGCTCATTTATGTATTAGAGCAGTGAGACACATTGGTGTCTGTTTTTCCCTTTCACTTAGTTGAGAATTGGAGTGCAATCATAATCCCAACAGGTATTCATTTAAATTTCCCATATTTATGGTCCACAAAAGCTTCAGAGCTTACTGATACTCTTGGTATTTCAACATATACATTGCAGCTAGATATTATTTCTGCCATATTTCAGCATGGTGGAATAACTGTCTCTTACAAAGTCTGTTAGCAGTTTATTTCAGTGTTTCGTAGAATTGCCTTTAACCTCATTCTTTGTCGGCGTGCTGTTTCATTCACATTGCTGAGCGTTCGCAGCACTTTCATTTCACCTGATAGTCACAGAGCTATTTATTGTAGCAGATCCTTCTTTTTTTTCCTCCCATACGGGGAAATGTAAAACAGGTCATTCTTTTTAAAGTTACAAAAATATGAGGTAAAAGTTTTGAAAAGAAATGAAAACGAAATTGAAAAAGTGGCTTAATACTTAAAATACCTGTTTATTCAATTTCTAGTTTAAATATGTGTCAGTTTTCTATTGGGTTCTTTTTATTCTGGTTTATTGTAAAAAACCACATGAGAATGCTAGAAATATCAGAGGATTATCTAGAAAGATGCCTTTTTTTTTTTTTTTTGAACCTTTCATTTAAATTCTTCACTCTGACATCATTTGTGTCAGGTGAGGTTGATAAGTATACTGAGAATCTGTTCTTCCTCCTATTCCTTTGATGACCAAAGAGGTACACTGGGAGTCCTCCATCTTACTCCTCGGAAATGCAGTCCTTCAAAAGAAAAACAAAAATCTCTGAAGTTTCCATTTCCTGCCTTCTATCTATTTACTACCTGTAATTTCCAAGAAGAGGTGGTTATAGAAACACATGGGAAAATAGAATGGTGAAGTGTAACACTTAAAAAAATGAAAATGAGAATGTGTCCAAAACAAATCCTGGTTTTCCCTCTAGAATTGGCCATTTAAAATATTTTCTGTGAATTCAATTTGTAATGCTTATTTGCAGCTGTCAGTTTTTCATGTACAGAACTATGTGGAGACTGAATCATCGCCTTAGTAGGAAAGGGTACAAAAGTGGGAAAATAGATATAAAATGCATTTAAATGTGATATTTAATTTGTTTACAAAAATAAGACTTGCTAAATCTAGAATAATTTTGAATAGGAGGCTATTGTTTTTATATTGTGTAATAACTAGCTTACTCTAAAGAGAGCTTGGTCAAACAATAAAATATATTGTTACTAACTGTTGGTTTCTGTGTACTTTACAAAATTTTCATTTTTAATTTGGTTCAAATCTTGAAAGTGTTACTAATTGGCTTCTTAAAGAGAATATTCTAACTATGAAGCATTTATTAAGCAAAAAAGAACTTCACTCAGTTCAATGCTGAAATAACTGTATCTAGTGTGTAGTTCCTATTGTGAATGGAAAGGTAGGCGTCTGCAAAACCCCCATGTGCCAACTTAATGGAGCTCCTGCCCTCTCTTCCAAATGCTAGAAAGCCATTAAAATGAGTTCTTTGTTTAATATCAATCGAAACTAACCTCAACAGCATTGTTCAAAGAGCAGCAAGGAGTCTGTCCAAACTATAAATAACTCTTCCTTGTCAAATCTGAGGCTTCTGAATCTACCGTTGTTTCTCTTGTTGCTTAAATCACTCATTGCTCAGATCAGCTTGAATGCAACCATTTCCAAATGTGGAACTTGGCTCTAGTATTTATTTATTGCCAGAAAGAAACAGGTTGCTGTCATTTGGAAGCTTTTGTAATTATTTTCTTCCTTCTTTTATTCTTCACATAAAAGCAATACCCGAAGATAGAAAATGAAAGCTTTCATTAAAGAGAAAGAACCCTCTTGTTAAAACCAGTTTATTAACTCTATATTCTGAGCCAAATAGTGACAAACACTTTTTTTTCTGGCAACTAAAGACAGATGTTTGAAGGTACATTTTTAATTTAAACAAAATCTCTTTTTTCGTAATTATAAACTAGAATGTATAATTCTAATTTTCCTATGACTTAAAAGAGCACAGTTGGTATTCCAAAGGTGGCAATGCTTGAGAGCTACAATTAATTCTAAATGCACTAAAGTCTTTGAATCAAATCTACCTTATAAACTTTTTTAGTAGTGTATTTTTAAAAAGATTTTAGGATTTTATTTAAATTTTCTGTGAGTTAAATTTTATACATGGAAAGATACTATCTTCCATTAAGTGTTGAATATGTTTCTCCCATTTTATTTTTAATCAAATATTTTATAGAAATGAGCTGCTAGGAAAAGTTGAACATGAACTATTTATAGTACTTTGCTGTTAACAGGCAATGTTCTGAAACTAAATGTATTTTTGTTCAGTGAACATAAGTTTAGATTTTTAAAGTTGGTAGATAATTTATCTCCACTAATATTTTTTTAAGAAACTGTGAAGAGATTAACAGGGAATAATTTCATTTCAGATTTTACTAATATAGTATGTAGCTGCAACTTCTTGAAATTCAAGTAAAGGCTAGACTTTTACTTTGAATATTTTCCAGTGCTATTTCATTTTAGAAATAAGTGTTTGCCATTCATCTGCAGAATTATTTGACAAAGGGAATATTACTTTAAAAATGTTGAGATAAACCTCATTTTAAGTTCTACAAAAATATTTATCAAGTGGATGTATTATTTAAAAAAAAAAAATTCCCTGCTAAGGACTTTTTCATTATATAGTCTTAGAGGGTATATGATTTTTAGAACTTGTTTTTGTTAATATGTACTTTGATGTAAAGAACATATTTTGTATGCAAAACCTAAAACTCGAGTATGGTTGCAAAACACTATATTGTTTAGGGATTCCAGAGAGCAGTTCAATGCTGAAATAACTATATCTAGTCTGTCGTTCCTATTGTGAATGAAGCTTTGCTTTTGTAATACATAAATAAAAAAAATAACACTTTCTGTTGATCTCGATTTTTCTTCTTTGAAAGCTAGGATCCAATTTTTAAGTAATTTTCCAGTATGTAAACTGCTAATAATAATAATTTAAAAAGCAGGTTTTATGGCTACATTGGTTTGAATTTGTAGAACGCTTTACCCATGAGAATACCGGTCACATGAGTTAAAAACAAAAACGGTTCCTTGCATCCACATCTTGTCTCCTTCCTACTTTCTGCTTTCCTGAGGATCCACTCAACAAGACCCCTGTCCCCACCAGCCCTACCCTGAGGGTTCTGACACACATGAGGAAGCCTGTTTCTGATGCCTAATTACCCATGTCACGTCTGCCAAGTGACTGAGGTAATTTCTGTTATGACAAATCTTTAGGGTGGAAGGTTACTTTTTTTTTTAATAAGTCTTTGGCAATTCATGTCATTGGGTGAGAAACCACCTAGTAGCCCAAAACAATTTTAGTTCACATAATCTTAACCAAAATTGGACATTTGATTGGAAGTTCAGAAGTTTTAATGTGGCTTTGAAAAATATTTCCGGACAATGTTATCTTTCTCATAATGAAAAAAAGAAATAATATCTGGTATGTGGACGGTTTCTTGAGAGCACAGGTATTTTTTGTTTCCATGTTTTAGATCTTCCAAAAATTCTGCTTTGAGCTTGTTGAGTTCTTCTGCTAGAAGCTTCAAGTTGAAAGGAAGCACTTGTTCATCTAAAATGAAAAGATACTCAAATTATTTGTGTAAGCAAGTTGGGCTGTCTAGTAACATCAGGAAATGAATTTGAATACTTCAGACAAACCAATCAGCTTATTATGTTAATAATCACAGTCAAGTAGAGGTACTATAGAGCTATAGAGACAGGGTCACACTGACGTGACAACCAATCTTTCCAATACCTGGCTATGAAATGCATGAGCAGAAAAGAAGCCGGAAAAGGATTTTTGTTGTTGTCTGACAAGATAGTTGATTTAGAATCTTCTTGAACTAACAGGTAGGCAAAAAAGGAGAACTGAAAGATGACAATTTGTTTTGAAACTGATAAATAACCTCTAGAGCAGTTGTCCCATCTATAACTTTCTACAATGATGAAAATGTTCTGCCCCTAGTCAAGCCAGCAGCCACGAGTCATGTGGGTAATGTGATTGATTTATTACAGCTTTATTGAGATGAAAGTTGCATACCATACACTTTACTCCTCTAAAGTATGATTCAGTATACCTGCAGATACGTGCAGCTATCCCCACATCCATCTGGGAACACCTCATTGTCTCAGAACCCTGCATTAGCTCCCACCCTCCCACCCTGTCCCCCACCCTACCCCAAATCCCTAAGCAACCACTAATGTACTAGCGTGGCTCTCGATTTCACATGACCGACTCAAGCAATAATATGTGGCCATTTGTGATGGCTTCTTTCACTTTGCGTACTGTTTTAAAGGTTCATCCTGGCTACCGGGAATAATGCTGACATAAATATTTGTGTACATATTTTTATATGAACATATGTTTTCAATTCTCTCAAGCAGATAACCTAGGAGTGGGATTGCTGGGTCCCAGGGTAACTATGTTTAATCGTGTGAAGATCTGCTTGGCTGTTTGCCAAAGCAAGTACCCACTTTCCATCCCCACCAGTCCTGTACAAGGGTTTGCATTTCTCCACATTCTCACCACCACTTGCACTTTTTGATTCTGGCTGGCCTGGTGGATGGGCACTAGCATCTCATCATGGTTTTGATTTGCATTTCCCTGAGGACTACTGATGTCAAATGTGTTTTCTTGTGGTTTGGCCATTTGTGTATCTTCCCTGGCGAAATATCTATTTAGACCCTTTGCCCATTTTTAAAATTGGGGTGTCTTGAACCCTGGGTGGCGCAGCAGTTTAGCGCCTGCCTTTGGCCCAGGGCGCGATCCTGGAGACCCGGGATCGAATCCCACGTCGGGCTCCCGGTGCATGGAGTCTGCTTCTCCCTCTGCCTATGTCTCTGCCTCTCTCTCTGTGTGTGTGTGTGTGTGTGTGTGTGACTATCATAAATAAATAAAAATTTAAAAAAATTTTTAAAATAAAATTGGGGTGTCTTTATTGAGTGGTGCGAGTCTTTTACCTATTTTGGATACAAGTCTATGAGACACATGATCTGCAAGTATTTTTCCCAATCTGTGGGTTATCTTCACTTTCTTGATGGTAAGGGAACTCATTTTCTACTTTAAGGATAGATCTAGAAGCTAGTAGCACCTCCTTCACACACACACACACACACACACACACACACAAGTTTTTTAACGGGCGGAAAGTGAGTCAAGATACTCACTGAGTCAAGCTCATAATCCTAGTCCCTTCCCCCTTCTCCCCCTCTCTTCATTTTATTCAGAAGACAAGAAAGGCAAATGGTTGAGAGAGAACTCCTACAACTGTTTTTGTTTCCAATCTAATTGTGTTGCTGTTTCTGTTCCAGGCCTCTAGTTTTCAAGCTTTGGACCGTAACCTACAAGCGAGATGCAGGTTGCAAGCAGTGTTTTTCTAAAATGAAATCAAATGGAATTCAGTAGAGCTCACTACACATGTGAGGGTTTTGTGAAACTTGTTGCTACACATGCATGTGGTCATATACTGGGCTACACACTAGGGTACAAGATAAGATCTGCTTATGGATACAAGATAAAATCTGCTTATGGATCGTGATAAAAAAAAAACGTATAAAAACCACTGTATGGTTAGGGTTCTGTTTCCTTTTTCAACATTCTAAACTTTTGTAAAGGTATTAAGTCAATGCTAGAAAGGTGCCTGGGTGGCTCAGTTGGTTAAGGATCTGCCTTCTCAGGTCATGATCCCAGGATCCTGGGATCAAGGCCCACAATGGGCTCCCTAATCAGCGGAAAGTCTGCTCCTTGCTCTCCCTCTGCCCCTCCCCTGACTTGTGCTCTGCTCTCTCTTGCTCAGTGTCTCAAATAAAGTCTTTAAAAAATACATAATCAATGCTGGTGACGTGGGAACCATAAGAGAAAGCACTCACTAAAGTCAGCCTTGACTCTGAACCCAGGCTGTCCAAGTATCTTCAGCCTTTGGCAAGTTACTTGATCCTCCCAGAACCTTCATGTCCCCATCTGTAAAATTACACTCACCTCATGGGGCTGTAAAGACTGGCAATAGGATGTATAAGACACCTGGCATATAAAAGCTCAAGAAATGTTAAGCTGATGTTAGGTTTTGAATCAAAATTTAAATATAGCAAGAGTTCAATATTTAAAACCTAAAGGTTATTTTCTAGAACTAGCCCATCCTGCATCCAAGATCAGACTGATGGTATGCTAAGCTTGCCAATTTGACGTGTGGTCCCTGACCACCTCTTCTGGTTCCTTCGTCCGACTCAATAGCTTCTGTTCTGCTCTAGAACATACTAAACAACTTCACCTCTGGACTTCTGCATTTGTGTCCACTGCCTGGAATGATCTGCCACCAGATAACTATGCTTGCCCTTTCGGTTCATTCATCTCTCGGCTTACAGGTCATCGCTGAGAAGCCTTCCTCACTACTCTTTAAAAAAGATCTTAAGCCAGTAGGGAAGAATGATGAAATGATTTGGAAGCTACCTTCTACTTCTCCCATCACTCTCTGCTACCTTACCCTACTCTATTTTCCTGCAGGGCATCAGCAGATACTCCAGTATTTGGCTGTCTGCTTAGTATAACGTGCTGTTCCCTGCTGATGCCCCGGTATCTAGAATAAAGTCTCACACAGAGTAGCCACTCAACAAAAACGTACTGAATGAATACTTTGTTTTAGGGGTAGAATTTTTAGTTTTATATAACCAGGCTGCATACTGAAGCTGAAAACATGATAAAAACATTAGGACGGAAAACTAATAAGCCACCCAAAGGGTCAAGAGAACAGGACCAGCAGCAGAGTGGTATCAACTACACCCCATGCGAATATGCAACATACCTTTTGCTTCCTTCATTGTCTGAGAGACAATCCTTCGGAGCATCTGATCAGCTTGATGCAGAACATTAGTTGAGCAAATGATCCTGTCCGCTTTCTATGTGATACAGACATTGTATAGGAAGTTTTATAAAAGAGATGGCTAACGGGTGACACGTATTGGATAAGACTAAAGGGGGAGCTAAGGTGGCTTTTCTGTTCCAGTTGTCCCTCCCTAGGAGATGGTCCCATCTGGGGAGAGGGTGCTGGTAAATGTCTACTAACGGGCTCTCCAGAAACAACAGCAACACAACCCGTTTCCAGTGTTTGTCAATATCTGTGGTGCAAATGTTCCTGTCCTTGCCCGTTTCAAGTTACCAACTCCACCATAATGTCAATCGGCTCTGACCAGCTGGTACACCACTGCAGGCAGGTGTCAGAAGCTGAATGCTGCTGAGATGCCAAGGCAGTGACAAAGCATTTTTCACATTTTACTCATATTTTACACTCCGCTCAAAAAGACCTTCCTTCAAAAAGTCATGCCTTCCCGTTTATACTAAATCTATACTGGAAGATTTACCTTTTGTTCCACATTGTCCTCAATATATGTTACTGGATTTTCCAAAGCAGTAAGCAATAAGTCAGTCAACTTCAGGCTATAAGAGAAGGTGAGATAAAATAAATCCTTGTATCAAACCTTTTTTTTTTTTTTAAACTTGTATTTTTGAATACTAAATAGCATTCTAGAAGAATAAACGTGCTATAACCCAAAGGTCTTAAGCCAAGAGGGAAGAACGAAATGATTTGGAAGCTACCTTCTACATGCAAAATCTAAATGCAGAAGCTTAAAACAAATTATAAGGCAAAAGATTCTCCTTATTTAAAATATACGAATTTCCTAAGACTCCTTTCAATAAGCTTTCAAAAGACATTGTTTTCCCTCATTAAGTGCTAAACTCTAGGCTACTACAGGTCTATTTTAGTCCCTACGGAAGGATACTGTCTGTACTTTCTGGCCTTTGCTTGTTTACTGGATGTAGAGTAGCCACGTTCCTTACTGGTCAAGGAGCCACAGAGCATTGAGGTAGAATTCATCCCTTCATTTGATGAGACTTTATTCAGTATCTTCTTATATGAAAAATATACAACCAGGTATATGAGACTATGTGCTAGGCTGGGGGAACAGCAAAATCCCTACCCTAAGCCTAGTAATGATTACATTATTGGTCTCAATAATTAAGAAAAAACTGTAATTTCAGACAGTGACAAGTGGATGAGTGAAGAAAATAAACAAAATGTTGGTATTAAAGGAGTGACGGATTAGTCCAACGAACACTCTTCACGTTGGTTACGATGGTTGGGAAAGTCAATCATAAATAGGTGGGAAGGGTAGGGGGAATCCCAGGTACAAAGGCCCTGAGGCAAGATAAACCTCCTCACATTCATGGAATAAAGGCCAGTCTGGCTGAAAAATAGCAAGGGCGGGATGTAGTAGGATGTGAGGTTGGAAAGTTAACTGGGGTCAGAGCATGTTATTTATGGTAATGAGTACGGATTCTACTCAGAGTGTAGAGGGTGGCATTGAAATAATTTAGGCCAGCCTGAGTGATGAGTAAACACAGTTAAATCTCAACCTCAAGATGATCTTTCTCACGCTGAAAAGGGACTGCATGGGGCCCAAACCTTGGGTCTGCCACCTACTCCCTGGATGTGTTATCTTACTTGGGCTGGTTATCGCATCCCTAAAATGGGGATAATTCTATTTATCTTCAAGAGTTGTTTTGTTAGGATTGAATGAGATTATACATAGGAAGTGTTCAGAACATGCCCAATACGCAGTATCTGCTGAACAGCTGTTGCTGTGAGCAGCAACACTACTAGCAGTAATGGTGGTTAAGTAGGAGCATTTCATAAAGGCCCAGAAAAGGTACATTTGTCAGATCATCTTTCAATTTCTAATGCAGGGCCACCAGACTTGCAACCACCCCTTCACTGATGCTGTGACTATTCTGGATATGTGAGAACAGGTAGCCGGGTTCCGAAGACTCAAGACAAAACAGATTATGCTAAGTGTGGGCAATAGCATGGGAGAAACTCACACCCTTTCTTGCTTTTGGCAAGAACTGGCCCTCTTGGTCTCAAAGCATTGGTAACAGTAGGACATTCTCATGGGACAGATATCTCGATGTCTCAGCCGGCCAATCACTTCCAAAGGAGAAAATGTTAAGTATTCCAGAATGAGTGGCAATCAGCTGTTATGTGCCCGCTCAAAGGTTCAGGATAAGTCAAAATTAGAAACCTTAGCAGTAGCTTATTTCATAATCCTTATAAACTATGGTTACTTATATCTACCTTTTTCTTAGTACGTTCAAGTATATGTTTGAAGCCCATGGAAACTATCCTGGGAACTGAATTTTGACGAATGAATTTTTAAAATGAGCCTTTTAAAAACTGCTGATCCCCTGTGGACAACACTTAGGCAGGGGCGAAGGAAACGTGGGCAATACAGCTCTAGAATTCTGCTCTCTGATACAAGAGCCAACAAGCCACAAGAGGCTATTTAAGTGGGAAGCAATTAAAATAAAGTTTACAATTTGGCTGTCAGAGGCACTGGCTATGTTTCAAGTTCTCAATAGTCGCATGTGGCCAGCAGCTACCACGCTGGATAGCACAAATACAGAACATTTCCATTACCCCTGAAAATTCCATTAGAAATGCGCTGCTGCAGAACTCCCAAAACATAGATTGTGAGTGAAAGCATTAGCACTGCAGCCTACCAGCCTCACATGTACACAGGGGATATCAACAGGGAGGTTTAAGGCAAAATTCGGACTCCACCACTTCTACTCTTTTTCTTTCTGTAGCAAAGTTACCAGACAACCTTTTTAGACTGTGCTACTTTAGCAAGAGTTTCAAAAATGCTTCCTACTCTGCATCCCCTGCTCTGATCTCTGTGACAACACAGTCTTAACAAGAGTACATGTGGGCCGCCCGGGTGGCTCAGCAGTTTAGTGCTGCATTCAGCCCAGGGTGTGATCCTGGAGTCCCGGGATCAAGTCCCACGTCGGGCTCCCTGCATGGAGCCTGCTTCTCCCTCTGCCTGTGTCTCTGCCTCTCTCTGTGTGTCTCTCATGAATAAATAAATAAAATCTTATTAAAAAAAAACCAAGAGTACACGTCTCAGCTGCCACATGCTCGATGACGTGGGGCAAACTAACTTTCTTACTTAGTGGCCTCTTCTCTGTAAGGGAAAGAAGATAACAGTCTCTCTCCCAGACTTGTGTAAAGATTAACCAAGTGGATATGAGTCAAGCAATGAACACAATGGCTGGCTCAGGTAGGCACACAGCAAAGGTTGGCTTTGTGTGGGATACCTGGCCTCGGAAGAACATGTTGTACTTGGAATTATGAGGCTGTTGTGCTCCCAAGCATTTTTCTCAGGGTTGGGCTTTTCTATCTTTCCTTCCATCAGGTGGATGGTCTCGGCAGGCAGGGCCTGGGGTCTCTGGCCATTCCTCTGTAAACAGGTCTCAAGAGAACAATCTAAAAAGAGCTGGCAAAAACCTAATGAATCTGAAAACAATATTAAACCACAAAATTACTGGTGTGCTGTTTTTTTTCCCAAAGTGTGACATAAACAAATTAGACAAATTATCCTGGTGGCAGCAGAAAAACCATTTGCAACGCTGAACATCTAGCTTTGAAAATTAAGTACATTTATACTCCCTTCCTGATCCAATTACATTCTCATTAAAAACAGTAGTGATTTTGACATGCAAACAAATGTCTGTGTGTAAGGAAACAAAATATTTTAATTACATTTCCGAGCCAGTTGATAGACTTCGTATCTCATACTTTGGTAATAAAAGTTGTCATCTAGAATCAAAAACAAAGGTCTAGAAACCGCAGTCTTCGTTAAGAGGTAGCAAGACTGGGTTTCCAGCGTAGCAGAGGATACCAGATCTTGGTGCTTCAAGCAAGTTATAAAATCCTCCCACATGGCTGCAGTCCTGTTGGGTGGGGCAGACACCTGACACCCATTAATGACAGCCATCAAGAAGCATTCTAGGTACTTCAACAGTTCTTGTCGAAGCAATTTCCATTGGGATGGCTAGAAAAGATGGAAGAAGTACAAGTTATATTAGGCTTTGGCCAGTAAGGTGGTCATGCTTATTGCCACCCACCCCGCATGAACATTTCAGCTCACGGTGCCACACTATTTGGAATTCTCTGAGCACAACCTGTTTTGCCATGTCTCCATATCTCCGCCTATACTGTTTCCTCTGCCCCGAAACTCCTACTCATTGATGTTAGACCTCTGCAATCTCCTCAGACTCAACCACATAGGAGGCAGCTCAGACTCTCCTTTGTCTACAGGATATCCTGGGTCTCCACTCAGGAGGGTGTTTAGGTATTTGTTTGCACATCTCTCTCTCTCTCTCTCTTTCTCTCTCTCTCGGCTAGGTCAATAGTCCACTGTATACCCAGCCTCCAGCAGAGGGTCAGAAACCTAACAGGAGCTCCAGAAATGTAAATGAAATGAATAAGTGACTAGATCAAAGAGTGAAAAACTGTGACCATCCAGGAGAAATAAAAAGCCAGAATCAATATCCTGCCAAAATAAAATAGTCTGTCTTAGATATAGCTATGCTCATTTGCCCTTGAAATGAGAAAAGTTGTGGACAGAAAAGGTCAGCTGAAAGGTGTTTGGGGACTTCAGGCTAACAACAGAGTTGAAATGGGATGGGGAAAGATAGAGAAAGTAAACTGAAGGAAGAGACTGATAGGAAAGTAGACTGAAGGGAAGTTATCTCTAAATAACTTGAGAATACAGGTAATCTTATGCTGCTCAAGGGCTATGGGCAGCAGGGACAGAGTTATGAGGTCCAGGCCGGAGAGAAAACAGGAACATGAGATAAGGATCCCTATCCCACCTGTCCATCCCTACCGCATCACTGAGATTACAGCACATATAACAAATACATCAGCTAAACCTACTAAAAAGGAAACATGATCACTTCCTAGAAGGTTAAGATTTCCTACCCATGGTGACTGGAAGAGTCCCATGGCCTTTGTCTCTAGGGGAGAGTGGAAAAAATGTAACAATAAAAGTGAGTGAAAAAGCCCAGCAAATATAACGATCCTTCTCAACAACGTCCAGCATTCACTCAAGTGGTGAAAATACTATCATCCAACTAAATCTAGTGCCACCAGGGACTTGATGCTGTATTTATCCCGAAATTAAACAAGAATAGGAAAGTATGGGCAGCTCGGGTGGCTCAGCAGTTTAGTGCTGCCTTCAGCCCAGGATGTGGTCCTGGAGACCAGGGATTGAGTCCCTCATCAGGCTCCCTGCCATGCAGCCTGCTTCTCCCTCTGCCTGTGTCTGTGCCTCTCTCTCTCATGAATCAATAAATAAAATCTTAAAAAAAAAAAAAAGAATAGGAAAGCATATATAAATTTTGCTGGAGCAGTCCCCAATTTTCCATCCACCACATGTACTATATTTATGCATATATATTTACAGAGTGGAATCACATCACATTTACATGTTATTTAGGTGCGTCCATCTGCACTGGGATATTAAGCCACAAATATTTAAAATTTTCAGAATCTGTTAAAGAGGATTTGCTCTGGAGTGGGAATGAGATGGGAGACATGAATCTATTCTTCCCTGAGAGTTCTGTTTCCATGTGCTCCTCCAAAGGAGGAGCCGGGCTCAGCGTGATTTGAAGGATTAAAGAGAAATATCCTTGGAACACGTTGGTCACTACACACAGGCCCACTACCTTGTCTGGTGGTCACCTAGGAAACGACCACTTTCTCTTGACTGGCAGATGCAGATTTACCCTGAGATAAATGAGGAGTGAGCTCCAGAAGCCAGGCCCTTCGTTGGCACAGCTTTCTACTGTCGTGGGAGGGACCCTGAGAATTTTGTTATTTAAAAATTCTGTATCCTTTTTCTTAAAAAAAAATTTCCCCGAATTGTATGAACTTGGAAGACCCACAAAGATTCGCACATGGCCAAAAAGACATGAACAGAAATCTCACAGAGGAAGACACAGATGTGGCCAACAAGCACATGAGAACATACTCTGCATCACTTGCCATCAGGGAAATACAAATCAAAACCACAATGAGATACCACCTCACACCAGCGAGAATGGGGGAAATTAAGAAGACAGGAAACCACAAATGTTGGAGAGGATGTGGAGAAAGGGGAACCCTCTTGCACTGTTGGTGGGAATGTGAACTGGTGCAGCCACTCTGGAAAACTGTGTGGAGGTTCCTCAAAGAGTTAAAACTAGACCTGCCCTGCGACCCAGCAATTGCACTGCTGGGGATTTACCCCAAAGATGCAGATACAGTGAAACGCCGGGACACCTGCACCCCGATGTTTCTAGCAGCAATGTCCACAATAGCCAAACTGTGGAAGGAGCCTCGGTGTCCATCGAAAGATGATGGATAAAGGAGATGTGGTCTATGTATACAATGGAATATTCCTCAGCCATTAGAAACGATGAATACCCACCATTTGCTTCAACGTGGATGGAACTGGAGGGAAATAAGTCAATCGGAGAAGGACAAACATTATATGGTCTCATTCATTTGGGGAATATAAATAATAGTGAAAGGGAATAAAGGGGAAAGGAGAGAAAATGAGTGGGAAATATCAGGGAGGGAGACGGAACATGAGAGACTCCTAACTCTGGGAAATGAACTAGGGGTGGTGGGAGGGGAGGAGGGCGGGGGGTGGGGGTGACTGGGTGGCGGGCACCGAGCGGGGCACTTGGCGGGATGCGCACTGGGTGTTATGGTCTATGTTGGCAAATCGAACTCCAATAATAAAAACAAAAGGTTCGCCCACGGCGGGATGTTCGGCCGGCTGTGCTGGAGCTTCCCGCCCGCGGCTGCGGGATTTTCCCAGGACCCCCACCCCCACCCCCCCGCGCGCTGCCGAACCCCACGCCGCCCTCAGCCTCAGGACAGACCGCGCAACGCACACGTGCCCCAAGGAGGCTCGCGAGCCTCTACAGAGAATGACTGACTCCAGGGCGGAGTCACAGGCCCCACGCCCGGCGCGGCCCCCCACGCCCGGCGCGGCGCCTCCGTCCCCCTCCGCGCAGGCGCCGCGGCCCAGGCCCCGCCCACTCCGTCCTGACCAATGGCCGCGCGCTCGCTTCCTCCAGGAACGCGTCCGGCATGACGTCATCGTAGGCGACGACGCCGACGGCCCAGCCCTGCTCCTGGCGCAGCCGGTGGCGGAGGGCCCGCGCCAAGGTTGACTTTCCTGCTGCCGGCAGGCCGCAGAGGAGACAGAGGCCTATCCTCTGCGGCCGCTCGCCGCGCGCTCCCTTGGCGTCCTGGGCGGTCTTCATGCTGTCGCGGGAGACGGCAGGCGGCTGGCAGCGTCGTCCCCGGCACCGCCCGCCCAGCGCGCACGCGCAGTCTGGCTGCTGCGCCGCCGGGTGGGGAGGCCGGGCGGCGCTCCCAAGGCCGGCGCGGTGCGCGGCCCGCTGTCCCCGCGGCGTCCCCGAGGTCCGCGGAGCCGCCGCCGCTGCCGCCGACCGCTTGGGGGGCCGAGTCCTCGATGGCGGGGACACCTTGGCGATGCACTTCCTGACCCCTGGACATCTCCCAACGGGTCGACACTTGGACTAAGTGCTCAGTTAGACTTAGCTCAGCCTCCCTGCTGCAAACTTGCAGGTCTTCGAAAGGTCAGTTGGGGTCAGAATGTGAGGCTGCCGCTGCCTGCCCGACCCCGTGCTCGGCGGCCCCTGCTGCACGTGACGGGCGGAAGGACAAAGTGAACCCACACTTGCAGCGAGTGTGAGAAGCGGGGGCAGGATGGCAACATCCCGAGACCTGCGTTCCAGTGCATTCACTCAGAGGATAGTATTTTGGTGTTAAAAGAGAAATACCAAGCTGGGGAGAGGTATAAAATTCCTTGTATGGGGTTGTGATGTAGAGAAGTTGAATTCATGTTCTGACTTTCACCTTAAAGGGGATTCTTAGTCATAAAGTGGTGAGTTCAAAATGTGTGCAAACGAGGTAGAATGGAGGGGGGGGGGCGGGCAAAATGCAATCAGTAACGCGGTGTGAAATCTGACCTAATTGGACCGCTGAGCACGTCCACCTACATGTTCTCTGGAAGGTGAGCCACGAGTTACACATACTCCTGATATTCGGTCGTTGGTCCCGTGCAAGAACAAGTAAGGAATGTTATGACAACGGAGCAGCAAGCCCAAGGTCTCCCAGCTGCAAGGCAGTGTGGGGGGTGGTTGCTGAGTGCCCAAAGCCCAAATAAATGACGTCAGCAACAAAGATACAGAACTTTGGACAGAAATCTAGTCCATTTATTGAACCTCAGCAGGCAGCTTCTTGGAACTTAAAAAGCTTTGCATACTGACAATGCGTGTCTACCGTTTACTTCCCTTCCCACCTCTGTTGACTTAAGGAAAAAGATGAGAATACTAACAACTTGGGGGAGGGAAAGGACCCAAACTTTCATTGCTGTTAGATTCTAGTATCCGTACCAGACGGATCTAATCTTTAGCGTCACTGCAGTATTACAGGGGCAATAGGCGGGACCAAAAAACAACCCCATCCCCAACGGACGTTTGTGGCCCATTTTACCTCCCTACAAACCTATGATCTGAAGGGGCACAGGTCACTTGTACTTGGGATGTTAAACTTGGTTTAAAACGCTCTTAGATTGGTGGTCACCGTGACTAAGTGCAGCCTCAGCTGTCATCGTTCTGTCCCGTCTAGTCCTCAGACGCAAGGAGGTTGGCCAGTACCCCTTCATGCTGGAGCAGTCACTCTACTCTGAGCTTGGGGGGAGACGGCTTGACAGACCTCACCTTCCTAGTTGTCATTTCTGCCCCTCAGAGCCATAGGCATTGCCCGGGACCTTCGCCTTGCCTACGTCTCCTGACTACCACGCAGGTTTTAGGAGGTGCCCGACACTCAATGCCAACTTTTGCTTGGCTAAATTGTCCCATGTTGGAGGCTGTTCAATTAGTTTCTTCTCAGGAGAGTTTTCAGTTCACTTTGATTCAGCTGCCTGTTCCAAATACGTTAATTGTCCTTAGGGGGAACTGGGACCAAGTGAACACAGAACTATGTGTGACACCTGGGTTTGTCTCCTGATCCGTATAATGAGTGAAGTCCTCAAAAGGGCACTTGAGAAAATCTGAGATTCCACCTTCTGTCACCTTCAGGATCTTCAGAAGCAGGATTCCTCCTCTGGTGACTTTAACATTGTTTTTTTTGCCAACTCAGGACTTGAGTTCTTCAGCTGCTAACACACCACTAACAGTCTAGCTTGCCAAAGCGCAGATTTCCTTAATCACAGCAACAGTAGTTAAACCTCACCCCTCACCTCTAGCCAATTTCTTTTTGCTTTACTAATTCATAGAGCAAAACCTGGAACCTCTTTCTAGTCAGATTTTTAAAAATACCTTGACCTGGGCACCTGGGTGGCTCAGTTTGTTAAGTGTCAGACTCTTAATTTTGGCTCAAGTCATGATCTCGGGGTCAGGGCCTGAGACCCATGGGGTTCCTTGCTCAGCAGGGAGTCTGCTTTACGATTCTCCCTCTGCCTCTCCCCCCCCCCCACGAATAAATAAATCTTTACAAAAAAAACTTTGAGGTGCTTTACCTTATTAACCCAAACATGGCATTGCTAGCATGGTGTTCATGACTTGTCCAAACTCTATCCCTTCAGCTGCCACGTCTCCATGGGCCTGTGAAAATGAACTGCCTTTCTTTGCTTTCCAGTGAGGTGTTTATTCATACCCGTTTAAAAAAATCCTGTAAATTTCAGACCAGGGTAAAACTTGTGAGCTTACTGGCTCCTTTTCTATACTAAATATTTACAGTTGGATCATCGTCAAGTCACCAATCATCTTCTTGGGTTTTTTAAAAACCTAACAAAGGTATCCTAAAATGTGAGCCAGATAGTGAAATGTTACCAGATCTTGAAGTAATTTTACAATATGTACTGTTTCTGATTTCGCAAAGACCACTCTGCCCTTAGTATTGTAAGGTGAGGAAATGTGGTATTGTAAGAACAAGTAAATGACATACTATGCTGAAAGTAGGTAGTTAGACCCAGAATACTCTTATTAACTCTCATTAATGACCACCAAAGTGGCTGAAAAAGACCACAGGTACAGGAAGCAGTTTCTTCTAAGGAGGATCTGGGCCAACCTCTGATTTCAATGTCTTGGGTTTCTTAACAAACTTTCAAAACTCTTGGAAGAAAACACTTCCTAGAGATTTCCAATGAGCTTTCTCATTGTGTCCTTACTTCCTACCACTATTATATATTTAAAATAGTTAAAAAGATGTTTTAACAATCTCAACAGTCTAATAAATGAGCAATATTTTAACGCTGTAGAAGTTACTCAATGTTCATTTGGTACCAGATACTGTGTTATGCTGGGTATCCACCCATAAATAAAGACATCTACTGTTAAAAAAAACAAAAAAACCCTCATACTTTGAGAAAATTAAAAATGTCCACAGCATATAAATATAGCCACTATTTCAGAAAATTTGGCTGTTCACATTATATTTCATATAAAAGTACAGCTGTCAAAGGTGAAACTGGTATAGTTTCCCTTACCTGAAATCCATTATAATAACATATCCCTGGAGGAACATTAATAAATATATCTCAAAATTCTGTAATTTTGCATAAACATGGGCAATTTTTATAGGAAGCATGCAATATTCAAAATGAATTAAGAGCATATTATGTAGAAATTTTGATGGGTTACTTCTTCAGAATGTTACAAGTGTCAAACAACAAAAGATAACAAAATACATTTTATGGTTCATTTAGCTCAGATGCTACTTTCCTTCATTATAAATTTACCAAAATTTATCAAGAAGAGTTGGTTTACCCAGACCTTAAAATTCTAGGTAAACAAGTCACCACTGAGTTCCGAAAAATGTGGACTAAAACAATCCTATGAAATGGATGCATTATGAAAGTTTATTTAAAGCCAGGTATTTTGAAGCCTGGAGTTGATTTTTCCATACATACCATGTTACCCCATGCTGGTTACCTTTTCAATATATTTTACTGGATCATTCACATCTGTGTACATTACTGCAGCTCCAAGCAGAATATGTTGTTAATTTTTTTTTAATTATCAAGGTAAAACATACAAAATCTCCTCGCAGTTTTCAATAATTTAAGGGAATAAAAGAGTTCTAATATCAAAATGTTTAAGAAGGGCAATGTTGTAGGGCACACACAGCAACAAGACAGTTACATGATTCCTATCTACCTCATTCCCTAATACCTCTATTTGTATTTTTAAAGAAATCTTTTCCCCTAAATTTAAATTATTCTCTTTAAGACTCTAGGGTAGTGATGGTGGGCAGAGGTAGGGAAGAAAAGCATGTAACAATAGCATGGGTTCTTTTTAAAAGCCACATACACTATCTGCTAATAAAACTCTACAGGGGCACCTGGGTGGCTCAGCCAGTTAAGTATCCGACTCTTGACTTTGGCTCAGTTCATGATCTCAGAGTCATGGAATCGAGGCCTGCTAAGCACAGAACAGGCTCATGCTTTCTCTCCAAAATAAATAAAATCTTAAAAACAAACAAAACCCACCTTTACAACTCTCCCTACTTAGAATTTAAATGGTGTTACTAATGGAAGACTATATATCAGACTATATACTGATGACCACAGGTGTGTTGTGGTCGCCATGGCCACCCTGATTCAGTGATTTACTAGAAAGACTCAGAAAAGCTTTAGACTCGCGGTGATGAGATATAACCATGTCTTGTTGCTGTGTGTGCCTTAGACTCTTAAACATGAAAGGATGCAGGTTAAAACTAGAAAAGTGGGGATCCCTGGATCGAGTCCCACATCAGGCCCCCTGCATAGAGCCTGTTTCTCTCTCTGCCTCTCCCTCTCTGTTCCTCTCATGAATAAAATCTCTTTTTCTCTTAAAAAAAAAAAAAACTAGAAAAGCAAAGCTACATAGGGCAGAATCCAGGGGAGACCAGATGTCTTCCAGTTGTCTTCTCCAGTGGAGTTGTACTGACAGCACTTAATTTTCCTAGCAACGACGTGTGACGACATGTGCAGAATACTGAGTAGTGTCAACCAGGAAGCTCCTCTGAATCTTGGTATCCAAGGTTTTTATTGGGGGGTCATGCAGGCGTGGAGCACCCATGTGTTGACAGTTACTTAGTCTTCAACCCTTCAGAAGTCAAACTAATAGAATGTGGCCCTTCATTATAAATCCTGTTCAGCATGACCTAGAGATGGTGGAACCCAAGGCCCCTAGTTAAAAGACAATGTGATCTAGCAGGATAGTCCAACAGCTTAGAGGATATTCCCAGGACCTTGGCAAGCATCAGGTTTTTGGGAATGTGCAAGTTCTGAGCAA
This sequence comes from Vulpes lagopus, assembly GCF_018345385.1. Classification (NCBI taxonomy): domain Eukaryota; kingdom Metazoa; phylum Chordata; class Mammalia; order Carnivora; family Canidae; genus Vulpes; species Vulpes lagopus. The sequence continues at coordinate 8,721,621 of NC_054825.1, forward strand.
GTTAATCATTTTACTGAACAAAACAACTTCAGAATAAGATGTCACATAGTTGATATCATGGATGTGGCCACAGATCCACCTCTAGATCAAGAGCTTCCCCATCATTTCCACATTTCCTTGCAAAGCTTGATGCCAGGCTGTATTGAAAACTGTACAGAGTACAGTAATGTTGCTAACCAGAATAGAGATTATAAATGAGATGGCGCGGGAAGCACCTGTAAATGAGGGTTGGGGGAAAAAGAGTAGGGAAGTCACTCTTTCCTCCACCTTCCATATTATAGGTCCAGCTGGAGGCAGGGTGAGAAGAAGGAATTCCTGTCAACTGTAGGATATTCCAAAAGTCAGAATCAGAAGGGAGGTGAAGCCCAAGTGGTGGTGCTTCCTGGCAGGTAGTATCCCCCAGGTGCTGTCTCATCATCCCTCTGTTTCATCAGCAAAAATCCCATTAATCTGGTTTAGCCAGAACTCCCCTGACCCCTGGTGATTCCTCTCAGTAATTTTCCACCACAGACTCCCTACCCTGCTACTTGGGCATGAATTCCCCTTTGTCCATGCTATATTCAGACTGGAGCCTGGTTCTATATGGATGTCTTTCTCCTACCGCAATAGTTCTGAGTAAAATCTGCTTTTACCACCCAGCTCTGGTTTTTTGGACATACTTAGAAAGGGCAAGTGTAGTACAGAGAAATTAGTCTAATTCTATAGGAAAGTGGTATCTGTCTGGTTTTGAATCATAAACTGGGTGCTTTCTACTGCCCCAAAAGGGGCATTCCAGGTCAAGGGGAAAATATGTGCGGGGGGGGGGGGGCGGGAGACAGTAGTAGGTGGGAAGAGGCAGGCAAGAGTCACTGTACAAAGGACTTTGTATGTCATGCTAAGCACTAAAGATGATGATGATGTGAAGCACCAGAAGGAGCAGAGGACTGAATGGAGGTCATGAGAGTGAAGGCTTCTGACAGTAAAGAAACCCTGGGAATTGTCCAGATGAAAGCTAGCGCTTGAAAACAGAAGACCCAGAGATGAAGAAAGATGAGAAAGGTTTCCTTTAAGAAAAACCAAGACCTGCTGATGTACTGAATGATGGGAAGGAAAGAAGGGTAAACCATAAGTCTTTAGTTTCTTGCCTCCTAGTCATTCATCCTATTTAAGGAAGTAAAAATCCAGTTGATAACATTGTTCTCCCTCTTTATTTTATTTTTTAAAATTTTTATTTATTTATGATAGTCACACACAGAGGGAGAAGCAGGCCTCATGCACCGGGAGCCTGACGTGGGATTCGATCCAGGGTCTCCAGGATCGCGCCCAGGACCAAAGGCAGGCGCCAAACCGCTGCGCCACCCAGGGATCCCTGTTCTCCCTCTTTAAATTGAAGATCGCTGTTTTTGAAGAAAAGTGTATTTTCCTTTGGACTCCCCCAAAATGTTACCTTGAACAAAATGGAATTTATGACCACAGAAGCAAGATATATAGGTAGAAATACTGGTGTAGACGACTTAGAATGAACCTGGAGTACTGAAAATCTTTGCAAACGTCCTAGGCCCTTCACATTTAAGGACTCTGGAACTTACCTGTGGACTGTTTTCCTTTTTTCTGTCAAAAGATGAAAAACTCATCTGCACAAGCCTTTCCAGGAAGAGAGTCGGTGGAGGTGGTGGGAGGCACCTCTTCAGGCCACGTCGGGTTAGGAAAGCTGTTTTTTTTCCGAGAACCCTCTACTTTCGGGACGAGGCAGATCTGTATTCCCGGGAGGTACATATCCTCACGTAACTCAAATAAGACCTTAAGAAACACAAAATAAAAGCTATTTGGCACCGAAAACAGAAGTCCCAGAAAAGCAAATCCTAAAACAAAAGTAACAGGAGACAGAGCGAGATTTCTATTCTCCAGAGAGGCTGCTGTCAGCCCAAATCTGAGGAACCCTCACGTTCCCATTTTATTTATTTTATTTGAACGCCATTATCCAGTTTTCTCAAGGTGATGGGTGACAGGAAGAGGCAGGGAGGCACCTGTCACCGCCCCCGGGCCGCCCGGCAACCGTCGCCCACGCCGCCCGCTCGCTCCGCCCGCCCACGTGCTAAAACCGCCCGCGCCCGCCCCCGCGCCGCGCCTGCGCACAGCTCCCTCCGGGCCCACGTGCCGCCGCGCGCATGCTCCGACCCGGGCTCTCCCCCGCCCGCCGGCCGCGGGGCTAGAAGCGCCCGGCCCAGGGCTACCGGCGCGCGCATGCGCGTCTCCGCTACGCGGCTTTCCTCCCCACGGGACCAGGAGCCCGGGCCTGGGGCGTGAAGCCCGCGGCGCCGGAAGTGGCCGTGCTCCTCCGCCTCGCCCCGGCCCTGGCGGAAACTGACGCCCTGGAAGAGAGGTTCCGGGGTTGGCCGGGGCTGGCGGCGGCGGGATGGAGAGCGGGGCCGAGGACCCGGTGCTGGCCTCGTCCTGGGATGCCGCCTGCGGAGCCCTGGCCCAGAGCCTCCGTCTCACCCGCGCTGACCTCGGCGCCCGGGGGCTGGACTGGGACGAGCTGCTGGCGCCGCCTGCCGCGGGGTGCGTGGGGCCGGCGGGGCCTGGGGCGGCGGCTGCCGGTGGTCGTGCCCGTGGGGGAGCGCCCAGGAGGGCAGGTGGGGGCGGAGGGGGAGGGGGGAGCGGGGAGGGCAGGTGGGGAGAGGGGAGGGGGGAGCGGGGAGGGCAAGTGGGGGGAGGGGGAGCGCCCAGGAGGGCAGGTGGGGGCGGAGGGGGAGGGGGGCAGCGGGGAGGGCAGGTGGGGGCGGGGAGGGCAGGTGAGGGGACGGGGAGGGGGAGCGGGGAGGGCAGGTGGGGGCGGGGAGGGGGGAGGGGGGAGGGCAAGTGGGGGGAGGGGGAGCGCCCAGGAGGGCAGGTGGGGGCGGAGGGGGAGGGGGGAGCGGGGAGGGCAGGTGGGGGCGGGGAGGGGGAGCGGGGAGCGCAGGTGGGGGCGGGGAGGGGGAGCGGGGAGGGCAGGTGGGGGCGGGGAGGGGGGAGCGGGGAGGGCAGGTGGGGGAGGGGGAGGGCGGGGTCCGTCTCCGGGGCACACGGAGGGGCCCGGGCACTTGCTGTGTGGAGATGCGGGGCCCGCGGGGTCGCGCCCTGGAGTCCGCGGGTGCTGGGGGCGGGGCGGGGCGGGGCCCCAGGGCTCAGGGGAGCGGGCGCGTCAGGACGACCCGCGGCCTCCGGAGCTCGGAGCTCGGAGCAGTGCGCACGACTGGCCCCAGTAACGCGTTGGGCGCTGTTCTCTGCAGCCGAGATCTGGTGGTTTTGAGGACCAGCCCGAGCAGCCCTGCCGAAAGGCCCTGCTTCCTTCACCTGCGATGTGACCCTGAAGCAGGTGAAGAAATCGCTTCTGTTGGCGTTTTAAGTTCAGCAAGAAACATGGAAGTGTACGCGGCAGAGGAGTACTGTGGCACCAGCAGGGGCAGGAGTGTGTGCGGTGACCTGGACGGCAGGTGGGTGACAGGCCACCTACAGGTGCGGTCCCCAAGCCCTGTGACCGCCCTCAGCTTCGCTGCTAGTCACGACGCCCTGAGCTGATGCCAGACGCCAGGGGGAGAAGATACAAACAGCAGCGGGAGTAGAAGTTTCTGGCTCCTACGGGTCTTTGAGACAGTCTGGGTCAGCTTTCTCCTGGTATAAATGTGCAGACCTGGAGCCGATGGAGGGAGGTGCCTGGGTGGAGGGTCCTACTAGTAAGTGGAGGACTTTGATTAGAATTTAAGTTCTGATTGTGTTAAAAAAAAAAAAAAAGAGTTTAAGTTCTGAGATCAATGTTTTTTGACTGTCTTCTTAACTCAGAAGGGTCTGTTTTCCAAAAATTAATCAGTCTGGAAAGTTGAACACGTGTTCTTGTAGGAAGCCCATTAGGAATAGTGTAGAAGTCCCACACTGTGCCATACCACTATATTTAATGTGAGATTGTTTTTGATTTTTGATTTTTATTTTTCTTTTTGGGGGGAGGAAAGCGGAGGGAGAGAATCTGAAGCAGGCTCCATGCAGGTGTGGTGTCCATGGGATTGGATTTCAAGAGCCTGACATCATGACCAGAGCGAAACCAGGAGTCCAACACTTAACCGAGGAAGCCACCCAGGCACCCCTGATTTTTTTTTTCTGAATTCTTGAGTCTGTCCAAGTCTTTCTTTAATAGAACTCAGAATATGAACTGTTTCATATACCATGTATATGGTATATGGCGCGTTTGGTGGAGGAACAAACTCTTGGTTTGGCTCAAGTCATGATCTCAGGGTTGGGAGATGGAGCCTCACTTCAGCTCTCCTCTCAGCCTGGAGTTGGCTGAAGATTCTCTCTCCCTCTTCCTCTGGCCCCACTGTGCAGTCTCACGCTGCCCCCCCCCCCCGCATAAATCTTAAATATGCCCTGTGCTGCATGATTATACGTATTATCTAACTTAACTTATATAAGTAGTAAGTGACAGATGTAGTCTTTTTACCCAGTGCAATTCAGTTTAAAGCCACAATTCTTTATGCCTCACCAGGAAAACTGAATTCTCAGGATTTATGTATTGTCCTTGAAACCTTCATTTGTTTTTTTTTAAGATTTTATTTATTTATTCGTGATAGACATATATAGAGAGAAGCAGGCTCCATGCCGGGAGCCCGATGTGGGACTCGATCCTGGGACTCCAGGATCACACCCTGGGCCAAAGGCAGGCGCTGAACCGCTGAGCCACCCAGGGATCCCAAAACCTTCATTTTTAAATGTAACTATTAAAAGTGATAATGTATGAAAATTTTAAGAACTTCTTTTTTATTTGCAGTGAAGATGAAAAGATTATTTTGTACAAGAAATACCTAACATTGGAGTCCTCCGTACATTCTTGTAAAATAAAGGTAAGTAATCACTCAATTATAACTAATTTGAAAACTACAGTTATTTTTGTGCTATATAAACTTATCTTCTGATGGTTCAGTAATGCCATACATTCAGTGTGGTCCCTGGTTTTAGTTGAGAAATACTTAGTGAACATGTAAGAAGAAGTTTTCTAAAAAAATCAACATTCTTCTTTTAAAATGTGAACATTTATTAGTTATGGTAATGCCAAGCCATATACTATTGTTCATACAGTATTATTGTACTTTTAAACCTTGGGAAACTGAATTTAAAAACATTTTTTATTTTTATGTAAAACTTAGGTGAAAACCATAAGCAATTTTTGACCCAAAACACCCCAAAAAACACAGAGAAGTTTCAGACAAAGGCACCACACAGTTAAAAGACTTTGGACTTTAGCATGAAAAATATTGTTGAAGTGAACTTTAATGATGTCACCAGAGCCTAGGGAAAGAGTCCTGAGCTGGAAATCATAAGCCTTGACTTTAGGAGCTTTGTTCCTGACTAGCAGGATAGGCATGGGCAAGTTTCTTCACCGCTTCAAACCTACCTTGTAGGTTATGTTAGGAGGCTGAAGACAATACATCTTTGGGTTATTTTCATCCCTAAAATATTTTATCTATGTGCTTGTTATTGCTTAGAGAAAGTCGCAGAACTGTTTGTTCCAAGATGTTTTAGGTAGTAAATGCTAGTTGTATCTAAAGACAGTTAAATAAAGTGATTGATTCATTACCCAGGTACTAAGTGCCATTCAGTCCTATACCCTATAGTAAGTATTTAGGAATTAGCAGTAACAAAATAAATTGGAACAAAGCCCTCACTGTGTTGCTGATATTATAGGGGGCAACACAGATAATATGTAGGTTGCTGATATTATAGGGGGCGACACAGATAATATGTAGGTGCTGATATTATAGGGGGCAACAGATAATATGTAGGTTGCTGATATTATAGGGGGCAACACATAATATGTAGATTCAATATGTACTGTTTGGGAATTAAAAAGCAGAAAAAGGATCATAGGGAGGTGGGCATGTAGATGTATAAATTTAGTGAAATGTTTACTTAATTGCTGAAGACCGTCATATTTGGTGCCACACTGAGTTTTTAGATCATGGATCTGTATTCACCTTTGTCTTTGTGTGATATATGGGATTATGTGTCAGTGAATGTTTTTTTGTAACTGTTCTTTGGAAGTATGTGGGAATGCAAAGTCTTGTTTCATTTAGGGGGTTCTTATAAAGACATCTGGAGCAAGATTATATGAAAGTTAAAAGCTACAGGTGTGGGGCACCTGGGTGGCTTAATTGGTTAAGCAGCTGACTTTAAGCTCAGGTAGTGATCCCAAGATCCAGGGATTTAGCCGTGCATCGGGGTCCCTACTCAGTGAGGAGTCTGCTTCTGCCTCTCGCTCTGCCTGCCGTTCCCTCTGCTTGTGCGCTCTCTCTGTCAAGTAAATAAAATCTTTATTAAAAAAAAAAAGTTACCGGTACATATTTTTGAGTCCTTAATCAGTGATCAGTACTAGAAATTTTAACACATAATCCTCAGAACAACCATGTGAAACATTGTTATCACTCTCCCTCATTTTGTTCCTCACTCAAGTTTTGGCATTTGCCCAAGGTCACATAGGCTATGCATTGTGGCAGCATCATTGTATGCAGGTCTGGCTGATTCTAAATCCTGTGCCTGTTCTACTTTTCTACTTTGTTGCGCATAGCAGGCAGAAAATGTTTTTGGTTCAGAAACGTGGACAAAAATGAGGCAGTGTAAAGCATTGGGAAGACTACTGTGGTCAGACTGGAAGAAAAAGGTTCAAAGCTCGACCTTTATTACTTGGGTGTCCTTTGACAAATTAGAAATCACTCTTGAACTCATTTATTTATTTATTTATTTATTCATTCATTCATTCATTAATTTATTCATTCATTCATGAGAGACAGAGAGAGGCAGAGACACAGGCAGAGGGAGAAGCAGGCTTCATGCAGGGAGCCCGACATGGGACTCGATCCCAAGTCTCCAGGATCATACCCTGCGCTAAAGGCGGCACTAAACCGCTGAGCCACCCGGGCTGCCCTTGAACTCATTTTTTTAATCAGTAAATGATCAAGCTTTATTAGATCATCTTGACATTCCCTTACAGTTCTAACTTCTAAAAGACTGACTTATATGTCAGTAAACACTTAGCATGGGCTCTAGGCAGCCTTATTTTGTATTAAATATATTTATACTGCAAGTTACAGTATGTTAAGGTCTCAGATTGGTACAGTTTATTTTCAATTCCTTAAACGGAGTAAATGTTATTTTATGTTTCCCACCCCCATTTGTTATTTTATGTGTAATCTCTTAGTACTTCTGAGCCTCGTGATAAATTGAATTTTTTTTCTATGACTGTGCTAGAGAAAACTTAAATATAAAAACATTTTTGGTTAATTTTTTGATTCTCGAATGCTTCACTCTTAAGTGATAACAAGAAATGACTTTATTTATTTTAAGAAGTGACTTTAAATGATGGTTGTTTTTAATATCATTATTTTCTGGAACTCTTTTGTTTTGTAATAGTTGCTCTCCTTTGGTGAAAAGCAGTGTGTGTTCATCAGTAAAGTTGTGGTACAGTTGAGGCGGGTTTCAGCAAATTCTTCAACAAGCTCTCCTGCTCTAGGATCAAGGATAGACCTGCAGAGGGTCCAAACTCTCATGGAGGCTATGGGGTCAAAGTTGTCACCTGGCGCTCAGCAATTGATGAATATGGTTCGATTTCAGCAGCAGGTAGGTAAAGTAGGATTCTGTCCAGGTACTGTTAAAAATATCAAAGTGATGAGTTTTTATAAGGACATGTATTGATTTAAGTTTTTTTCTTTGAACTTTTACTGTTGATTAGATTGTTACCTTTATTTGCTTTTGTAAACTAGCATTTTGTAGAATTTCTCTTCTGTAAAATATCTTACTACAGATCTTCACAATTTTCCTTGAATTTACTTATTCGTTCATTCAGCAGGTATTTTTTAAGCACCTTCTCGGTGAATAAGGCACAGTTTTGAGCACTTTAGAGGGTTTTTCTCAAGAAGCTTAGAGATAAAGAGAAAATTAGAAGATAGTTGTGTAAAGGAATATTGGGGAACAGTGGAAGAATTTGCCAAGCTTGTGAAACTTCAGCTGTTTTAAGAGTTTGGGGTGTTTTTTAAAGTACAAGCCACGGAACACCTGTATCAGAATCTTTCCAGTGTTTACAAAATGCATATGCCAGCCACACTTTCTACCTACTCAGTCTTGGAGAGTGGGGTCCAGGAATTAGTACCGTAAATAAGTATGCTAGGTTAATTTTATGCACTCTATGGTTTGAGAATAGCCCTTTCAGTGCAAAGATTCTGTGGAGAAACAGATTGAAGATTTTAAAAAAGGAAGAAATTTTCAAAAGCAAGAAAAAATTTTGGAAATAATCAGAAGAGATGAATGAATTAAATATAACTAGTTCACTGACTGATTTCTATCTTTTAAAGACTTGACTTTGGGTGAAAAAAATGGTGGTAGATTTATTTTGGAGGGGGACATGTCTTTATTAAGGCTCGAGTCCTAAAATACTACGTTTTCTTTGCCATGAATTTGAATGAGTGCCAAATGTATCGAATAAAAAATAAAAGTGTTTTCCCAGCTGTCCTTCTGTTCTCCAGAGGTAAGTGCTGATAACAGTTTGGTGTGTGTATCCTTCTAGAGTTTTCTGCATGTAGAAACAAATGGAAACTGTCCCAGCTACCACTCCTGGGTTAATACGAGAGGCACTATGTTGTAACTTGCTTACAACCAAGTCTTACATGCCAGGAAATTTGGGGAACACCCCAAATTTTGAGAGGTGGTTTGTTCAATCTCCTCTTAAACGTGCTAATGAAAGACTGCCTTTATTCCTTATTTATGGAGTGTATCCTGATTGTCTAGGGTGGATTATTGTTAACAAACCAGGAATCTCTAGATTTCCAAGGCATAGCTTCTTGGAAAAGTCCCTGTGAGCATAAAATGGGGATGTTTCATGACCAGAACTACTCTTTCTGTGGAGGTGATTAACCGCACACATTACTTAGAACCTCCATTAATCTGGATGGGCCTGTCCTGAAGAGGAAGGAAAGGACTTGGGGTACAAGTCCAAGATCTCTCCTTGCTTCACCTGTATCTTGGGATTACTTGTTTTCTTGAAAGTTTCATTAAAGGTTAATACTCTGCGTCATGTGGGTCTTATTTGACAGTACAAACTTCTGCTTTATCACAGTAAACGTTAAAGTTATTCCTCATTCCTTTGTATTTGAAGTTCAGATTTGCTAGCTTTGATTTGGTTTTGCTCTAGTAACTTAGAAATAGCTGAGTGGAATTCTGTATCAAAGTACCTAACATAGCTGTCGCTTAAAGTTATCTGAATGAAAGGATGTGCCCCATTTTCTCAAACATTAAATTGTTCAGGACTTGTACTCTATTACTTTTTCCTCTGTAAAATAAAAATGGCTTTATAATTTTATTTTTTTCTAATTATTAAAGGTAATACATGTTTGAGGTTTCTATAGTAAATAATTGCAGGAAATTCATACTTGTATAATTCCTACCATATATGAAGAGATAAGCTTAATTTTTCAGAAATCTCTGTGTGTGTGTATACATACACATGAATGAAGTTAAACACACATAGCTCTTTATATATTCATTAAATATATGGGCTCAATTTTTTCTAAATGTTTTTATAATGTATATGTTGCTTAGTAACATTTGCATTTAACAGGATATTATGGGCCTCTTCCTAAGCAATAAATGTATATCTCTGTCATTTTCTGGATATTCTGTGGTATGTAATCAGTCCTAGACTCATGGATATTTAAGTTTTTTAGATTTTTTTTTTTTTGGACCTGAGTAGCAGGACACTGAAGAAATTTGAATATCTATTTTTATATACTGGTTCAAATAGCTCTTCAGGGAAAATTCTTTTTTCTTTTTTTCAAGATTTTACTTATTTATTAGAGACAGAGAGGGAAAGAGGGAGCACAAGCTAGAGGATAGGCAGAGGGAGAGGGAGAAGCAGACTCCCCACTGAGCAGGAAACCTGAGGTGGCTGGATGCCAGGACCCTGGGATCATGACCTGAGCTCAAGTCAGACACTTACCCAACTGAGCCACCATGTGCCCCAAGGGTAAATTCTTAGCAGTAGAATTATTTTGGCAAAGACTAAGTCCTTTAAATTATTTAATATGTATTTAGCTGTCCACTTTCAAAAGGAATTGATGTGACTTCAGAACAATTTATGACAGGACAAATAACAAGAATTGAACAAATTCACATAAAAAGCAGAACAATAACCACCAGCACCTGAGGTTTGTTCATTTATTTAGTGGCATGTAAGCTTATCTGTGAATATTTTGATATTTCATACAAAGAAAAAAAAATCACCTGAAGACCTCTTATCTGGAAAAAAAAAAAGACTAAAAATAAGGGATTTTCTTAAAATCAGAATATTAAGATGTGTCAGGAAAGGAAATTTTGCATAGCAAATACCTTTACATTTGGATTTTTCTGTTACATTTTCTGCCTGATGAATGGTCACAATTTTGACATTGACTTTGATGTAAATATCCTTACTGTTAATGCTTACGAGTTTTCTGCTATGCATTTTTTTGAGGTCCAATAGAGAAATAAATGAATTTTTCCATTATGACTGAGTAAAGCTCCTTTCAGCTAAAGGAGAGTTGTCTAAGTCACAATTTTGGAAATATAATTATGTATAATCCATCATGTTCCAGGAGTAATTTCAGGTTCGTTCAAAACTTGGATTCGGTGGAATAAGGTTAAGTTGATAATAGAGTAAATTTCCCTATAAAGAGGCACCTGGGTGGCTCAGACGGTTTAGTGTTCTACTTTTGGTTTTAGCTCAAGTTCTGATCTCAGGGTCGTGGGAATGAGAGCCTCATTGGGCTCCACTCTCAGTGGGGACACACTCTTTCTTTTAATAAGTAAATCTTTTAAAGAGTATGTTTCATTTATTATTTTATTTTTTAAAAAGATTTTACTTATTTATTCATGAGAGACACAGAGAGAGAGGCAGAGACACAAGGCAGAGGGAGTAGAAAGCTCCCCACAGGGAGCCCAATATGGGACTCGATCCCTGGGCCCAGGATCACGCCCTGAGTGGAAGGCAGGCACCCAACCACTGAGCCACCCAGGCATCCCAACAGTATGTTTTAAAGAATAATAAAAAACTAAATATCCTCATAAAGAACATTCCTCCAAAGTGCAATTCACTGAAAGAATTTCTGTGGGGATTTGACATGCACACACACTTCTTTGCCTTCATTATTCCCCCTTTCTGCTTCATTTTTTCCTAAAGTATTTATCACCACCTCCATCCACATGACTTTTTCCTTCCTTTCCTTTCCTTTTCTTCTTTAGTCTCTCCCTATTCCCTTAGCATGTAGGCTCCATGAGGTCAGAATTTTAATCTTTGTTCACTGCCATATTCTTTTTCCAGTGTTTGAAATAGTGTTTAGCACAGAGTTAATTCCTGGTAAATATTGAATAAATGAATGTTGGTTTAGCTCAGTCTAGAAATATTTTTTAGCATATCTAGATATGCTAATATCTAGTTTCTTTAGCTAATCTTAATACTTTCCAAACTGTCTCTCATAAACAATTATTTATGTGTTTATTTTTAAGTAGGCTCCACACCCATCCTGGAGCACAACACGGAGCCTAAACTCACAACCCTAAGATTGACACCAAAATCAAGAGTCAGATGTTTAACTGACTGAGCCACCCAAGCGCTCCTCTCACAAACTATTGAACAGCAGAAACTATGGGATGATATATCCTGATAAGAATCTATAGTACAATTCTGGGGTACCTGACTGGCTCAGTCAGTGGAATGTATGACTCTCAGTTGTGGAGTTGTGGATTTGAGCCCCACACCTGGGCATAGAGATTACTTAAAATCTAAAAATATATATATGTATATATATATATATATATAGAGAGAGAGAGAGAGAGAGAACAATTCTATTGGTTTGATTTTAGGATAGAACCTTATACCTTAACACTTACTTAAGCTAGAGATTGTTTTGCTTTTCTCCTGTGGAAAAAAATTGAAGAGCATAATAGATGATAGCCTTCCCTTCAAAGTAAACCAGAATTTTCTCAGGAACTAATACTGTATGAAAATTCTTATTATCCTGGAAATTCTAAAAGAAACACAGCCAAAAGGTAGCTCATTTTAGTCATTGAAAATGTCACAAATGTACCAAATATACATATAATTTTAAATGACCTGAGTAACCTCCATGAGAAACTCATAGCAAAAGATATGCCTAAGTAAAAATGAGTAGTTTACCATATGTGGAGGGTTGGTGAATGATATTTAATTCTGAAAATCATCAATTACTGTGACTTAATTGAGTATCACATTTTATTACTATAAATTAAGAGGCCTTAAAAAAAAAAGAGGCCTTTGTAGTGGAGACATTAATGCTAATGCAGTTTTACTAAGCATGTTAATATTTAATATTTCCGTTAGGAAAAACTATAGTGAAATCATTAAAAGATAGGCAGCCCGGTGGCTCAGCGGTTTAGCGCCACCTTCAGTTCAGGGTGTGATCCTGGAGACCCGGGATCCAGTCCCACATCATCGGGCTCCCTGCATGGAGCCTGCTTGTCTCTCTGCCCCCCCCTCCCCCCGCCCCCATGAATAAATAAATAAAATCTTAAAAAAAAAAAAAAAAAAGCCTTGACTCTGGAGTTAGGTGGCCTGGGTTCATGTCCCAGTTCTGCCACTTACTAGTTGTGTTACCTTCTTCGCCCGGTTACCTTTAGCCCTTGTTTTACCTTAGCCTTGATCTCCTCAATTTAGGATTAGGGTAGTAATCTAATAGCTTCCTTCCTATGGATGCTTTGAGGATTGGATGAAAGAATGCACCTTGCCTGACTTATAGTAATTACCCCCAGAGTTAGCTGTCATTACTATTAATAGTAATGTGGACTTATTTATCTTGCTTAGAATTGTGTTCCCATTGGAGAGCAGCTTCAGTCAGTTTTGGGAAATCCTGGTTACAAACGTATGATGGACCTGCAGTCGTCATCTGCTTCAGGAACCTTGGACAAGTCACCCTCCACGCCTTTCCCTTTTAGAACTGGATTGACATCCGGATCCGTGGCTGAAGACTTAAAAGCTTATATTGATAAAAGTCTGCAGCCACTTGGTGGAGGAAACATGACAGACCTCAAAGATTATAACGTGGTGCCACAAAACCATTCTCTTCTTGAGAATGACCTCAGAAGTGCAGTTTCTTCTTTCCTACCGAAGAAAGCAAGTGATCGCTCAACTCTACCTAACTCTGAGTTGCCGCCTTTTCTCCAGAATCTGTGTAGTCAAGTTAACCATCTCCGTGTGGGACATAACACCAAGTGGCAGGAAAGCATCACTAAGGCCAGTGAAGGCGTTGTTGGTGCTGGGTAAGTATTTATTTTGAGACAAACATGGTTTAGATTAGGTAGGTTTGAGAACCAACTGAAGGGAAACAGCCTTGTCTCAGTGCATACTACCTGAAAATTTGTTTCCAGAGATAATTTTAGGAGCTTATACATTTTACCACTAACACACTTCTAAGGAATAACTGTTATGCAGAGTAGAATTGGTTGCTTTGAAAGAGGTACCTAAAAGTGGAGGTTTTGAACACTTCTCAGGGATTTTGGGGAAGGTTTATAACCATCAGATAGACTTTGGAGCAGAAAATTATTTGTATGAGTGGAGAGGACTTGTGGCCTCATAAACTTCACATTGTTTTAATTTATGTTTGTATTGTTCTTCCGCTGGGTATGTCTGGCATTTATTATAACAGATTTTCTTTGTAGATCATGTTTGGCCTGGGCTAATTTTAAAATAATCAAAAGTATATTAGGACGGTAATTATTTATAGTATACAGCCCTGATCCCCTAATCTTATAATCTCATGTTTTAGCAGCACGTGTTTGATTAAGAGATAGTTAGGAATGTAGTATGTTCCCTCTCCTTTACATACATGTAATTTGTCAAAATAGTGCATTAGACTGGAATTCAGGACTCAGGTCATACTTTTGGCTTATCTACTTTGTCACAATTTAATTTCCTGTAACTTAGAGTTTTCATTTGAAAATGAGGCAGTTGGAATTAAACAATTTCATACCAACCATCAGAATCTAATTAACATTTGTAGAAGACTCCACCAACAGTACCAGAATACACTTTTTTTTTTCAAGTACCAGTGGAAGAGTCACAAATATAATTTTTTGAGTTACAAAGTAAACCTGACCAAGCACTGAAATCACACAAAGTAAATTCTTTGACCTTAAATGAATCCCACTAGAAATCAATAACACAACAACAACAACAAATTTCCAATCTATGGTTCAAAAAGGAAGTCCCAAGAGAAATTTTAAAAATACTAGAAAATGAATGAAAATACAGTAGATCAAACTGAGATGCAGCTACTAAACAAGTGTTGGGTAGGATATTTATAGCACTAATTTTCACATATGAAAAGACGAAAGGTCTTAATAATGCAAAACTACAACTCAGAGAAGATGAAATAATCAGAATAATCCTATATAACCATTAAAGAAATTGGATTTGTAACTTAGAAGCCTAACAAAATAAATCCAAAGTAAGCAGAAAGAATGAAATGACAAAGAGTGGAAATTAACAAACTTGAAAACAGAAATAGTAAAGAAAACCCATGAAGAAATACAGTGAAATTGATAAAACTTTTCAGAAGACTGGCTAGTAAGAAAGGCAGAGATGAAAAGAGAAGACATAAATCACCAATATAAGGAATGTAACTGGAGATGTCACTAGACATTGTAAGTCCATTTTAAAAAGGGAATAGGGATCCCTGGGTGACGCAGCGGTTTGGCGCCTGCCTTTGGCCCAGGGCGTGATCCTGGAGACCCGGGATCGAGTCCCATATCGGGCTCCCGGTGCATGGAGCCTGCTTCTCCCTCAGCCTGTGTCTCTGCCTCTCTCTCTCTCTGTGACTATCATAAATAAATAAAAATTAAAAAAAAATAAAAGGAATATTGCAAATAACTTTATACTTGTAACTTTAACAATTTGGAAGAAATGAATTAATTCCTCAAAAAAACACACACTACCAAATTCATCAGGTAAAATAAGTAAAATAGTCGTATAATCACTAAAAGTTCTGAATTCATAATTTGCAAGGTAACATAAAAGCAATTTCTATGCCCAGATGATTCCACTGGAGAATTCTTCCAAACCTTTACAAAACAGTTATAAACACTTCCCCAGAAAGAAGAGGAGGGAAGATGTCTCAATTCATTTTATGAAGTCAGTAGGCCCTGAGAACAAAATCTGCCCCAAAGAAAATGAGATACATAAAAATATGTAAGTACATGTAAAATACATAAATCTAAAACTAATTACAAAAACCTAAAAATTTAAATAAGACATATAGGATCTGAATACTGAAAACTATGCTGATCAAAGAAATCAGAGTAGACCAAAATAAATAGGCATACCATGTTCATGAATTTGAAGATTCAAATCCAGAAACCAGAAACAATGTCAGTTTTCCCCAAATTGATCCGTAGGTTTAATGCAATTCCTCCCAAAATTCAAAAACATCTTTTATAAGGGAAGATAAGATTGTTTAAAACGTAGAATTGGAAAGAAAAAACTGGAATAGCTGAAGCAATTTTGAAAAGAGTAAAGTAAGAGAAATCATTACTTCATTTCAAAACCTATTACATAGTTACAGTATTTAAGACCATGATATTGGTAGGGAGACAGACACACAGATTAACAGAATAGAGATGCAGAAATAGCCCTAAACAAGTATAGCCTACTGATTTTGACCAAGGTGCAATAGCAATTCAGTGGAGAAAGGGTAGACTTTTTTAACACATGGTGTTAGAGCACAGGGATATCCAAAAGGCAAAAGGTGAACCATGTCCTAAACACAACTTATCCAAAAATTAACTCAAAATGGATCATACACTTAAAAGTAAATTTGGGGACCTACAGCTAGGAAAAGTGCTCAAATGTTACCAGAATCACAGTAATGGAAATGATAAATTGGATCCTATCAAAATTTAAACTTCCTGTCTGTGAAAGCCCCTGTTAAGAGGATTAAGATACAAATTACAGATTGGGAGAAAATATTTGCAAGTTAACATGTTTATTAAAAAATGACTTCTATTTAATAAATGGCTATCAGAACTCAGAGAAAAAAAGATGGGCAACAGATATTTTACTAGAAATAAGGGTATACAAATAAATGAAAAGATCATTGTTGACTGCATGACTACTAGGGAAATGCATTTTAAAACCATAGCAGGATACCACTGCACAGTAAGTCTAAGGCTAAAATTTCAAAAAATGGTGGCAATACAGAATGCTGATGAGGATGTGGAGAAACTGGATCTCTTCTACATTGCTGGTGGGGGCGTAGAATGCTATAGCCAGTGTAACCAACACTTTGGCAGTTTCTTGAAAACTAAACATAACAGTTAATGTGTGATCCAGCAATCTTACTCTTGAGCCTTTGTCCCAGAAAAAAAAAACTTCTGTCCACACAAGGAACTGCCCAGTTCTTCATGCAAAGCCTTGTTTCAATGTAATAGCCCCAAACTGGAAACAACCAAAATGTCTTAAAATACATGAAGAGTTAAAACAAACTGTGGTATGTCCATATCACGGGATGCTAATCAACAAAAAGGAACGAACCATTGACCCACACAATAATAACTTGGATGGCTCCCAACAACATTATGCTGAATGACCAAAGAGAATCTCAGGTGGTCACATACTATGTGATTGCATTTGCACAACATTCCCAGCTAAAGTGGTAGAGATGGAGACCATTGGTGGTTGCCAGGTGTTAGGGGAGTGGCTGTGACAGGGTGGCAGGAGGGAGATGCTTTTAGGAAAGGAGGAGTTGTGCATCTCAGCTGCGGTGGTGTTCACGTGACTGTGTGTACATGGAAGAGGGTAGCATACACACACTGCCAGCATCAGTTTTCTGGTTTTGTGTTCTACCAGAGTTAGGTGAGGTAGGACCATTGGGACCATTGGGTGAGGGTACTGGGAACTCTAGCATCTTTACAACTTCCTGTGACTCTGTAGTTACTTGGAAAACAGTTAAAAAAAAAAAAACCCTTACATATACTGGAATGAGGCTGTCAAACTTTTTGGTCTTTACACTGAAAAATAATTGAAGCCTCTAAAGAACCTTTATTTATGCAGACTATATAAAGGATTCATTTGTTGAAAAATAAGCCCGTTATATAGGAATGTAACAGTTTTTATGAGAAATATCTTTTCTAGCAGAAGCTTAGGGAGAATGGTATCCTGTGAAATGTATAGACTCGATACTAGCTTCTGGTTGCATTCTCATCTATATTGCCCTCCGCCCCCCTGCGTGTAGCATCAGTAGCTGGGAAGACACAGAAGTGGAGAGAACAAATGGGGTTAATCTCTGAAGAAAAGATTTATACCCTAAGTTTACTACCTTTGGAAAGTCTAAGAAACAGAAGCATACACAACCAAAACTTGTGTTAGTCACCTGAGCAGTGACATTACACCTTGGGTAGCCTCTGGAAAATGTCCCTGTATGTTCTTGAGAATCCCGAGGATGAGAGTTCAGATAACATCTTAGTAGTAGCAGGAGCACATTTGCCACTTCATGGAAGCTGAAAAAGTCATGGCGACCCCAGGGTTGTGTGGACCATACTCAGTCACTGCCCTAGTGTTCATTGGTTGTGAACTTGAGAAACTGAGTGCTTTTTACTTTTTTTTTTTTCAGATTTTATTTATATATGTGCATATGTATGTATGAATGAATGAGAGGGAGCATGAGCTGAGGGAGGGCAGAAGGAGAAGCAGACCCCTCCCCCCCCAGCAGAAACCCTGAGATCATGACTGAGCCAAAGTCAGACACTTACCTGACTGAACCACCCAGGTGCCCCATTCTACTATTTTTATTTCTACTTGCCCATTCCAGTTATATTCAGTTTTAAACGTTTTCATATTAGGTTAGAAAAGAATCATCCAGTTATTAAATGAGGTGGTACAAGTGACAAAAGACAAACCTAGTAATTGTAGAGTTGTTGGGGGAGGTTCTTGGAAGACCTACATGGAGACCTTTAACAACTGGGCGAGATCAGTTTTGAATTGGGGCTCAAAATCCAAAGACCTTTAGTAAAGACTTGTTCTTTGAGCGTAGACATTCTGTCTTCATTGTTACAGTCTCATTTCAGTTGTATGCTGAGATGTTGAAAGAAAGGTACAGAATGCTTTGTGCGCTCAGGTCGTGGTTGCCTGTTGCAGATGTATTTTGGCAGCTGGAAATAGGTCATGCGGGGACGGCACGGTTGCCCAGACTGATTTCCGCACTGTAGGTTGGCTGCTGGTGTTAGTATAGTTGGGCTGTTTGTGTTATGAGATCAGAGATAACTGTTGTACTGGCCTTTGAAAATGTATTTTTAGAATGGAAGAGCAACCTGTGTGTTCCTACTTGGAGAAGATTCTTACTAAAAACTTGGAACTGATGGAAAAGAGACTCGTGGACTACGTCGACCAGCGACTGTGTAAACTCCAAGAGCACATGGACGCCAAGATTGCTCTGTTAATGGGCCTGCTGCAGAGTCCCTACTCCCCACCCCCGGGGACGGCCCTCAGACCCTGTGACTCTGGAGAAAGACTTTCAAATGGAGAAAGATAAGTGCTCAACCTGTACGGTGCGCTACAGATATTTATTACGTATTTATTGCAAAGCCTAAACCCCCAAGGTTCAAACCAAGTATTTCATGTCATTTGAGGATCATCCTCTCCCTTCCATCAAGTGACCTCCGTGTTCATTTGAACTCTACTTGTTACTGTAAATCCAGTACTGTGCACTAGGATTAACGGGATAGGGTCACCTACTATTTTTGTTTGCAATACTGTTTACTCTTACAGAAATTTTTGTGTATTTCTGGGTTAAGTGTTTGAAATGTTTAAGTGTTAAAGATTTTTAATGCAATTCCTAAGTGTGTGTTATAGAATGTGTTTGATAGAAGTACATTTTTTATTTATAAAGAGGTTTATTTTATAGTCTTAGGAGTATGAAAAATAATGCCTAGAGTATGGATAATTTTTCTTTTTGTAATTGATTTTTAATGAAACATTGGATACCTGAGGCTTAAAAACCTTTCACCGAGATCACTAATTTACCTTTTGTATCATTTAATCTCAGATAATGAATAATATGCAATGTTTGAGGTGTGTGTGGACACCAGGGCCACTATTAGTGTCAGTACAGGGTAGCAGTCAGTTGGATAGTAAAAATCAGAACTGACCTAATCCTCATTGGGATTAGTACTTTAGATTTAGTATTTGATGTAAAACGGGAGAATTCAGCTTTTATCTCAGTAAACACAAGTTTAAGGAACACTCCTTTTCCGAGCTGCTACAGGTTCTTTCCAGAGCCCTTCTCTGGTAGGTTTCAAGTGTGAAGTGCTGCGTTGTGCACGGATTGATGAGGGCTGGAAATCAAGATTGCACTTCTCTCCAGCAGGTGTAATTTCCTGAAATTAGAACTATTGTGTATGTGTCAAAGAGTAATCTGTTTGCACTTAATAAACGTATCCACTTTGGAAACCACTTGTCTTAGGTAAATAGAAATGCTTTATTTTCAATGAATCTTAAAATGTTTTATTTTTTATGAAACTAGGGCATTTCACACCCATTTAATGTTTTGAGGAGTTTTTATTCTTTAAGGGCTAATTTAGATACTCTGTCCATGTTTACGAAGCACAGTGCTAATG
This sequence comes from Vulpes lagopus, assembly GCF_018345385.1. Classification (NCBI taxonomy): domain Eukaryota; kingdom Metazoa; phylum Chordata; class Mammalia; order Carnivora; family Canidae; genus Vulpes; species Vulpes lagopus. The sequence continues at coordinate 8,741,295 of NC_054825.1, forward strand.
TTGGTCACGCCCTGCCCGGAACAGCCTGTCACCACGGTCACTCATGAATTTGCATACTACTTTTTCTAGTCTTTTCTAATTCGTGAGATATTCACAGCATATATAGCTGTAGGATAGGACCGTACTTCCTTTGTCATTCGGGAGAAATGTGTCTCACTAGGAAGAGTCCACAACCGCTCACGTTAGCATCACAATTTACAAATAGTAAAACATCTGTTCTCATTGAAGCCTCTCAAACAGTGACAGCCCCCATCACCAGCACCCTTGTCAACGACACAGATCCCCCGTCTCTTCCCTTTCAAGAAGAAGCAGGGTTCAGGGAACTGAACTGCATTATCAACGATTCAGTAAAGTCCAGGGGCAGGTGGGCCTGGATTCAGAATTCCTTTCCTTCGACTTCCACCTCCTGTTCCTCATGCCCATGTGGAAATTGTGGGCAGGGGACCTTATTTAGAACTCATTCCCCTTGATATTTGAAATCCGAGGCTGTTGAAAGGTGAAGCAGCCCTTCCTCCTTGGCCCCCTCTCCAGGTAAAGCAAATTTAGCCTCTTCCCAAATGCCCCTTCCCTTCCCTCACATCCCCGTGTCCTCATTCATGGTCCCAGGCCCTGCGTGGGACAGGGCACACCAGGATCCTGTCTTCTGCCCATTCTGATGGTCTCTCCAGACGCCCTCAGAATTCCGACCCAGGGCCAAGATGCCCGAGAGGGAACCACGCGGTGGACAAACGCGGATCCTCCTTCCCCCTAGTCCCCTACCTGCTGTGTAACTTTGGGCCAGAGGCTTACTATTCCCTTTCCTCTCTCTTCTGCAACTGGGGTGTCCCAGCTTTCGTCCCGGGTGAGGTTTATAATGTCCTGACCAGGAAGCCCCTAGCACAGGCCTGGCACACAGGGAGCATCTAAGAACTGTGAGATGCTCGTCTCCCCTCCCTCCCTCTTTCCCCGCTGCCGTCCTCTTTCTCTATGTGCCAAGAACAATGTACATGATTCTTAGGAGCCCGAGAATTCTAGGAAGTAGGGAGTTTGTTTCCTTTAGGTCCCCTCAGAAGTCCCTTCGACTCCCGTGGTGTGGGGCCACACACTCCAGTGCGTCACCCTGGCCAGCAGCGGCATCAGGAACCGCCCCCGGGAGGTTGTCACCTGTGCACACACATTCTCAGGCCCCAGCTGCCCCATCTGGATCGGGACCTGGGCCCAGGGCCAGGCAATTGTGCGATTGCAAAACCTTCCAGGTCTGGGTGCTTCTGATACTCCGCAGCTTTAGAACCACTGGGATGGGTAAGACTTTGGGCTCTGGAGCCAGGTGGCTTGGATTCTGGTCCTCTCTCACCCATATTAGTCTGTGACTTGGGCACATTAAGTGACTTCTCTGGGATTTCCTACCCACTGACTGGGATTAGACAGAGGGTTGCTGAGAGCATTAAGTGAGGAAGTTCTCCTGAAGCCTCGAGGGACTCTCGAAGTGCAGTGCCCCGTTCTCAGCTTGTCCTCATGCTGCCATAACCTGGGCACTTAGAGAAGACAGTTGTGAGTGTCTATTTCAAAATAAAAAATTTAAAATAAAAATCACTGAAGCCGGGTCCCTTCTAGAATTGTGAGCTAATTGTATGGGGTGCAGCCTGGGAATCTGGGTTTTAGGAAGCTCCCTAAAGGGTTAGCAGAGAGTTTTATACTTCGCAGAAGTGTTCCTTATCTGGCTTCAGGGCTTCCTGGAGACCTTCAGGGAAATGTGTCAGGTTGACCATGCAAGGGCCAAACTTCTCTTGTGAGAAGAGAGCAGCTGTGTGCCTGATTGATTATCAGCAATCACTCCAGTGAGTGTTGGCTCTCCCCAGTCCATTCCAGGAACGTCTACACAAAGTTCCCAGCTAAAGCTCTTCATGGGGGATCTCCGAGGCCCCGGCCCACGGTGGGCACCGAGTCATCCTTCATGGCACCAACCGGGAGCTGAGCCTTCGCCCTGTTGTTTGTTCAGATCTCAAAGCTGGTGGCGCTACTGTTATCTTACACCTTCGCTGCTCTTGTCCCCAAATGAAAGCCTTTGGATTCTGAAGGCAGCTAGTGTGGCCCCTGGACAAACTGGGTCCAGCTGGGTTGCTCAGATGCCTGCCAGGGTGCTGAGGCTGAGGAAGGGGGTGGCACAGGATGGGAGGAAGAAGAAATGCAAGTCCAGATTCAGTGGATTCAAGGATTTCAAACCATCATGTCCAGAAAGCCTGAAGCCGGTGAATCAAAGTCCCTTGAGCACGACGTTTTGCAGACGATGGGAATCCCAGTGTCCACAGTGAGACCGGGAAGATCAAGTGTGTGAGTGTGTGGCATGGCCCTCTTCTTTCTCCTCCCTCCTTCCTTCCTCCTTTCCTTGATTTCTTTTTTTCCTCTCAACTAAAAGAGGTTTCGTTAATGTTTTAGGGCCTGAGAATACTTGAACAGGAGAGGCACAGTTCTGCCTTCATGGAACTCCTTCTAAGTGGGGCAGATAGACAACAAAAATAAAAAATTCAAACAGTGAGAGTTGTTAGGAGTAAAATAAAGCAGGGTGAGGGGATAGAGAGTGACTGCCTCGGTAGTGGGGGGAGATGCCATATTAGAGTGGCCGGGGAATGCTTCTTAAGTATGAAATCTCAGCAGAGAGATAAGGGGGAGGCTCACATGTGTGGTCTGGACTAGAGAGGTGCATTAAGGCAAAAGAAAGAGCAAGTGCGAAGGCCCTGAGGAAGCAGCAAGTAGCTTACATAACACATGCACAAAATAAGGGCAGTGTGGCCAGGTGGTGGAGGTCGGTGAAGGGAAGGGAGGTGGGAGGTGAGGTAAGGAGAGGCGCACAAGGAGCAAACACTGAAGGACCTGTAGGTCAGCTAAGGGCTTTGGATGGAACTTTCTGAGCAGGAGGATGATGTGACTAATTTTTAAAGGATTTCCTGTGGAGGTAGCAGTAGGGATAGACTGGATATTGTAGGTCGAAACCCTTTCTGGTTGCCCTCAAGCCTTCTGTGATAGACTGACCATCCTGCAGCCCAGAACCCATCCTTGGGCTCTGAGGATATTGGGCTTCTTGGGATTGGCACAAGCCTCTACTGTGACTCAGGGGAATCCATTCCTAGTTAAGTCCCCGGACTAAATATTTGGCCTCATACCGGTGTCACAGTGGCAAGCCCAGCACCTGTGACATTGGGAAGTTGGGCTCACAAGGAGCTGGGACACTCACCAAGGCACCTGGCACAGCCTCACTCAGTTCCTGTCACCTCAGAGACTTCTGGGGCTGGCCACATGCCAGGTGGGGACAGGACATCCTGGTGTGAGAGTGAGGGGTAGGGCAGGAGTATAGGGTAGGGACCCTTCTGATTACTAAGGGCCGCTCACCCCCAGCTGTGTCCACACGCCCCCATCCTACCCCACACCTGCCCTTCCTTCCCGCACCCTTTCCCAGTCTCTTATAAACATGATCTCCGAGCTCCGAGCCCTGAACTACCGTCACTGAGTGTGAGAGCCTTGTGGTCATTCCTCTGGCAGCAGGGAGGGGATGGGCAGAGGCAAAGCACACTAATTCCTTCCCCAGAAGAGGAGGTAAGTAGTTCAGTAACGTTTACTGTTTTCCTGAGAGCCTGTAACTTAAATACTGTGATATAAAATTAAATACTACTTAAGTACTGATATAAAGTCAATACATGGGTGACTCAGTGGATAAACATCTGCCTTTGGCTCAGGTCGTGATCCTGGAGACCCGGGATCGAGTCCCCCGTCGGGCTCCCTGCATGAAGCCTGCTTCTCCCTCCTCCTGTGTCTCTGCTTCTCTCTCTCTCAGTGTCTCTCATGAAAAAATAAATCTTAAGAAAAAAAGTCAATACGTGTTACATGATACAGGAACAAGAAAAGAAAGCAAAGGTATTTGCTTAATAATATGCGTAATAGGTATATGTGTACATGTGTATGTACAGATGCACCAGCATGTTCATAACAATAAGGAGGAAATAAGACTCATGATTGTCCTTGTTTCTGTAATTGGTCACGTGGCAGTAAGTGCGGTTTTTTTTTTTTTTTAATTTTTTAATTATTTATTTATGATAGTCACAGAGAGAGAGAGAGAGGCAGAGACACAGGCAGAGGGAGAAGCAGGCTCCATGCATCGGGAGCCTGATGTGGGATTCGATCCCGGGTCTCCAGGATCGCGCCCTGGGCCAAAGGCAGGCGCCAAACCGCTGCACCACCCAGGGATCCCCGTAAGTGCGGTTTAGAACTACCTTCTACTACTCATTCTGTATTCCCTTTGCTTTCATCAAAAACCTCAGCTGGTCATGATTCTTCATCTAGCATGATGACACAAGCCTCATTCCCGAAGGGTCTAGGCCATGAGTAATCCTGCCCGGATTGGGTCCTTGTTGTCCATTGACCTTCATCCCAGAGCATGGTATTCTGAAGGGATACCCTAAGGGATCTGCTTTCAGACAACCTCCTCCCCTCCACTGGGTAGTTTAGTTTCTCCTTTGGAAGTCTGGAGCAGTCACCCCCGTCACCACTGTAACTCTCCTCCTTGGTCTGTCAACTCCACGGCATAAGGAGCCCAAAGTGGCTGGTGGCAGTCCTCACTTCCAGTTCAGTGGAAGCATTGCTGTGTCTCCTAGTAGAAGCATGCCTCCCTTGGACCTAAGACCTCTAGCTAGGCCAGCAGAGCAGAAAGGTGTGGGAATAAGAAACGAAAACTTCACTAGGAGTAATGGTGCTGGAGGCAGTGGTGAGTGGCGCCAGTCCCATTTCCACCCCTTGATTCCTGGAACTATGAATCCTGGCCGTAAGAGGAATAGTACCGTATCCTGCACGCAGATTCAGAGCCTACACAAGCCTTCTGGAGAACCTTGCCCCAGACCTGCAAAGTATTGGCACCCAGCTGATGCTGTAATCGAGTCTTGGAGAGGCCATTCCACTGTTCTGTGAAGCCAGCTGCTTCAGGATGGAAGAGAAAACCCCTCATCTAAGCTGCAGGGTGTGGCCTGCATGAGCGCTGCCACTGGGAAGGAGCCAGGCTGTGGGCACACTTCCTTTAGACCTGACTGCCTCATCTCCTGGGCCCCACAAGGCCCAAGGTGACTTGACTGGCCTGTTTGATAAATCCTGGGGAGTGTGGTGCTTTGTGGGCTTTCTCTTTTCAGGGTGTTTATGAGCACCTGACAGCAGGAACCGTGTCTTCTGTCTGGAATAAATGCCTAAGAAAAGCCTGGAACCCATTAGGTGTCATGAGCAATGACCCCAAAATGAGCTTTGTCAATCTGGTAATAGCTTTGCTGACCCAAACCTTTAAATTCAAATACAGCAGTAAACTCAAAACACAGAAATAAACTGTGTTAAACTATTTTGATTACTTTTTAAGATTTTATTTATTCATGAGAGACAGAGAGAGAGAGAGAGAGAGAGAGAGGCAGAGACACAGGAAGAGGGAGAAGCAGGCTCCATGCAGGGAGCCCGACGTGGGACTCGATCCCGGGTCTCCAGGATCAGGCCCTGGGCTGAAGGCAGGCGCTAAAACACTGAGCCACCTGGGCTGCGCTCAATTACTATTTTTTTTAAAAAGATTTTGTTTGAGAGATAGAGCACACAAAAGCAGGGGATGGACAGATGGAGAAGGAGCAGCAGGCTCCCCCCTGAGCAGGGAGCCTGATGCAGGGCTCAATCCAGGACCCTAAGGTCATGACCTGAGCCAAAGGCAGCCGTCCAAGGAACTGAGCCAGCCAGGCGCCACTCTTTTGATTACTATTAAGAGTACTTAACATTGCTTATTTAATCACTCACATTCAGCTCTTGAGCTCACTACCATCCAGTGTGTTCAGGAAGTATCTTTTGAGTTCCAATGGAGATAGAGTGGCTCGAGCTGCTTTTTGACAGAAGCGGAAACTAAGCCCAGAGAGCAGAAGTGACGTCCATGCTCCACTGCAAGTCAGGGCCGATCAGGACCCAAGGCCTCACTCGGTGACCTTCCACACCTTCCCTGCCACCCAAGTCCAGTCCTCTCCACCACCTGACCTTTCTGAGTCTTCAGAAGTGTTCTCGTTTCCCATCCCTGTCCCTCTGATTCTGTGACCTAGAATGCTCTGGCTCTGAGCTGCAGCATCTGCCAAGAAATTCAGCTGCGGGCACCTTACAGAGAGGAAGGGTTTTCTGTGTTGCATTTTATGTCCTAAACAGTACCTTACTGGCAATCCACACTGCATGATGGCTAGGAGTGCTGGGGGTGATGAAGTCGAGGTGTAACAGGAATGGGGAGGGGCCCGTGTTCAGAATCCGGGAGTTGAACTTTGTGATGTGATCCCAGTTACAAGGGGCTTGGTCTTCTCTGTGGCAAAGTCTTAGTAACTCACACCCACCAGGACTTTGATCCACATCACCTATTTGGCCAGGTGTCATCCCCTGCAGCTAACCCCTGGGGCAGGTGGCTGCAAATACCCCAATACTTGTGGATTGCACCACTGGCATCACTGCTGGCAGAAAGCAGCCTGGATCCCAGGCTACCAGGCGTAAGCCTGTGAGCTCCCCGCATCTGACCCAAGGTCCATCCCTGTGCCTCTCCCACAGCTCCTGCTCTGCCTGCAGGAGTCTCATGTTACCCTCAGACTCCTGCACCAACGAGAACCTCGTGGTGTCCCTGGCACCTGCCATGAGAAGAGTCCAGTTTTGAGCACGGGAGGGAATCTCCCCACAGGAGCCATCCAACCGCAGAGCCAATTTAGTGCCCAAGGGTCTGCAAGAAATAAGCATCTGGACAGTGAGCCCTCAGATGTTTGAAAACCGGTTCTGAATCTTTGAAACCCAAAGGAAGATGTCCCTTTCTTCGGAGTCTCAAAGAGAGGGCTCCATGTCCTAAAATCCGAGCAGAATTTAGCATCGGCACAAAGTGTGTCCCGTTTGGAAATGCTGTGTTTCCCTCTCCGCCTAGGCTGCTGTGAAGCTTACTCTAAACTTAGTTTTCAGAAGCTTTGGTTTTTCCATCCCAAGCATCTAGCACAGTATCCCGTCCTGTTAAATTGTTTACATGCCTTTTTCTTTTCTCCTCTGACTCTCCTCCTCCGCAGTATAACAAGCTAGTTGCCCCAAGATCCCAAGTGGGTAGTACAAAAGTTTAAGTACATAACCGCCACCAAAAATGCCAGAGGCAGAGAGGATTGTTTTCAGTATTGCACATTTATTCAGAAGTACATAAATATAATGTTAAATAGCACATAATATGATGTAAACACTACTTGACCCTGACTTGAATAATAAATTCTACTGGAAAAGAAATACTGCACATGAAGGTATTTGTGTCCACCCAAGTCAGAGTCCCTCGTTTATATCATAGTAGCACGGTGGCGGGGGATTGTAGTTGATACACGCTTTGCACTGGTCATAGCACTTGAGGCTGGGATAGGACTCAGTGGAGACTGTGGCCTGGGTCTTTGTGATTTGATTATTACTGCTGGTGGCCTGAGGAACAGACGCCTTGGAAGCCCTTAAGAAAAGACAGAGCATGGGATTAGAATTTTTCTTCTCCATCCATTTGTCACAATTATCAGGGGTATCTGGGAGGTTTGGGGCTGGACCAATCAAATACATGACAGCAGCCCGAAACTAGAGCTCTCGGCCCCTGTGCCAAGCTCCTATCCAATCCCTTCCTCTCCCACTGCTAGAAATGGAAAATCAGGTTACAGCCAACAAGAGAGAGCAAGCGCAGGTGTGGATCACCCAGCCGATCCCTGCAGGCCCATCAAGTGCAGAGCAGGATGGGGAAGGGGCCACACTTGGCCACCCCCACCCCCACCCCCCATGTTCTGGGATTTACCTTCCAGCTCACAGGCTTCACTTCCCTAGGACGGGAACAGCGTGGCTTCACTACCCATCTCTCTCCCAGGCTCCAGGGTTCCTCTCCCCCAAAGTTAATGACCTTTTGCCTGGGCTGCACTCCCCTGTCAGGTGTCCCCGGGACCTTCACCCAGCTCAGCTTCCCCACAGTCCTCCAGGCCCACCTCACTGTCCCCAGGGCCATGCACGTGAATGAGAGAACCCCCTGACCGCTCCCCCAACTCTGCTAAAAGGAGGTCAATCCAGCCTGTCCTCTGAGTGAATCCCAGGCACAGACTCACCCACAGCCTCCCGCACAGTCTGCAGTGCCTGGGACAGAGGGAGGGCCCACCAGTGTGAGGAGTAAGCCAGCTGAGGGTCCACTCGGGGAGGGTAGTGGGGCAAAGCATCACAGCAGCAGCCCCCCCCCCCGCCCCACGCTGAGAACATTCTACTTATGAGCTCACAGCCCTAAGCCAGAAGGGGGAAAACCCAAGATTCCACACTCACCTGTCTTCGAGTTTTCAGACCTACCTGCTGCTCCTGACCTCCCCCTGGGTGTGGGCACAGGGCAAGGGATGACCCTGCTCAGGCAGGGAGCCCCGGGTATCCTATTTGAGGGGGTGCTTTTCAGTCTTACCCACATCACTCACTTTAATGTGCGGAATAGTTTGTAGTAAAGACAGAGGACAACAGCCATCAGCACAATCGTGACAATCAATAAGCTGCCACCAATGGCAATCAGGATCTTGACGTCAAGCATGTCATAGGCACCTGTGCAGAGAAGTGCAGGGAGGCAGTGAACGTGGCTTCCCTCCCCCTCCCAGGCCCCAGCTTCCTTCAGCGGGGGACCCATGAGCCCCAAACCCCAGGCGTCGTACGTGTAAACCATGCATGAATGTTCCCAGGGAGCCCAGGCTGGCCCACAGAGGGATAGGGTTTATATGTGGATGAAAAGCAACTGAAATGTAAACTCTGGCGGGAAGGAAATCAGGAGAGAAATTGGGAAGAATCTTTTTCCTTTTCACAGGCAGCAATGAGCAGCTACAACTACCACACAGGCCCACCCTTGTGCGGGTGGTTTTAGTCCCAAACCTCTGGGCCTCATGAAATACATGCACTGATAGAGTCAACAGTGACCCCTTGCTGTTCATCAAGTTTAAAATGGTTCCTGGGAATGACAAAGGAAATGTCTTTTTTCAAAGTGCCCTGCTGTACAATGCTGAGAATATGCAAACACACCTTGGAAGTGGTGAGTTTTAAGGGAACAAAGTTTCTAATTCTCCCATGGACAACTGTCCTGCCATATTATGGTTTCAGGACATCTTAGGAGCCCCTGTTCCTCATTCTGTCTCTCCAGGAGACGACAGGCCTTTTGGACATCTTCCCCCCGAAATTCTCCCACGAAAATTGGTCTGAAAACAGCAAAGTGTTTAATCTGACGCTCTGAAATTAGGGAACAGTGAGCCAGGAAAGCAGCATAAACAATGTAACTGCGAGGCATACTTACTAGAGGTAAACCGTCCAGATCTGGATGAAGGCCAAGTATTAAAAACAATTTTAAAAAATTTAGGGAACAGGGTATTTTATGGAAGCCGTAATTTGAGAAAGAAGGATAGAATCACCCTTGTTAGAAGGAATTAAGATCCAAGGTTGAAGAACTTGCTTTTGAAGCACAGCCACTGCCCAGCCCCATGTTCTATGCCAGAGCGATGTGACATCAGCTCTCAGGACAGCAGCTCTTCCGCAGAGTTCTGAATTCTGTCCCATGTACCGGTGTACTTTAGCCCTCAGGAAAGAGAGACTATTTTGAACCATTTAATTCTAAGTCTTTTCCTTTTCAGGTCTTATTTCCCTTACAATGATTCTCAGGATTTGACTGCTCCTCAAAAGCTGATATAAGATTTTAATGAAAAAAAAAAAAAAAGGGAAATGTGGGGAGACTAAAAATCCCCTTATACTTAAAAGCTCAGTTTAGAAGGCTGATTAGGCTTTATGCTTTAGCTATGCAACAAAATAATGCAATGCCATTTACTAGAATTTAAGTACATGCTCATTGGAAGATTTTCATACCTAATCAGGAGATATAAGGGTTACAAAAATGAGGGCAGCCCCGGTGGCTCAGCGGTTTAGCGCCGCCTTCAGCTCAGGGCCTAATCCTGGAGACCCGGGATCGAGTCCCATGTCGGGCTCCCTGCATGAAGCCTGCTTCTCCCTCTGCCTGTGTCTCTGCCTCTCTCTCTCTCTCTCTCTCTCTAATGAATAAATAAATAAAATCTTAAAAACAAACAAACAAACACAGATTCAAGAAGCAGAGAAAACTCCAAACGGGATAAACTCAAGAAAATCCATGACAAGACACATTATAATGAAATTTTTGAAAACTAAAGACAAACAAACATGAAAGCAGCCAGAGAGACATAACACCCTACCTACAGGGGGACACCAGTTCCAAACCATAGACCTCTCATCTGTGACCGCAGCAGCCAGACAGAAGTAGCACATGATACCTCTCAAGCGCTGAATGAAAAGAACCCTAAATTCTATATCCAGCAAAACTATCCCTCAGGAAGGGACGGGGAGAGAGACATTTTCAGATGAAGGAACAGAATTCATTCTAAATGTATCTACCCCTTAAAGAATAGTTAAAAGGAAAAGTGAAAATAGTTGACCAAATGATAGGGATGAGGAGGACGAATTTAGGGAGCATAGTCAAGAAAGGCCTTTCTGAGGGCTCCAGCAGAGGCATGGAGAAAACGGAGATCGGAGATCAGAGGTACATTCGAGGCAAAGCAAATATTAATGACAGAACTCTGAGCTGCAATGGGTTTGGGGTGCTCAAGGAACAAGAAAGGGGTCGTTGGGGCTAGAGTGAGATGCGTGAAGGGGAATGGCAGCAAGACACCAGTCGGAAAAATTAGCCAAGGATCCAATTTCATAGAGGTTTAAAACCCTAGTAAAAAGCCTACATTTTCCCCCTGCCAGGTGTAGAGCAGCTTTGTGGTATGTCAGCAGGGGTTTGGGGGAAGGAACTCATGTAAGCTGGCTGCAAAGTGTGCTTTTAGACATAAACCAATGGTTCTCAAAGTGAGTGGGCACTCGAGTCAGCAGGTGGACTTCAGGAAACACTAGGCCTCAGAGTTTCTGATTCAGTATGTCTGAAGTGGGGTCCGAGAACCTGCATTTTGAGTAACTTTCAAGGTGATGCTGATCTATCCTGAATTAGACTCGAGAACCTCTGCTCAACAGAACTGATTGTGAGTCTCCTGCAGCTAAGGTAGGGTATAGAAGAGGGACTTCCAAATCTCCAGAATAGTAATGGTATTAAGAAACACCCATTTAAGAGAACACAGTAGGAAAAGGGAGAGAAAAATTTAACATTTGCCATCTAACATCTACTATATCATGTTCATAATATTATAAACCTTATACTACAGCATGAGGTAGGCTGTGACATCCCCCATTTTACAGAAAGCTGAGGTCAAGAAAAAGGTAGAATCACTCATCCAAATTTACACAGCAGGTGATTAAAGAATTCAGATTTGTCCACTCTTGTGTATTATCCTCTAAGCCATCCTGAAGATGTCTTCCAAGGTGCATTAGGAGAGACAATGTCACAATGGTAGAAAAGCATGTAGAAGAGGCTAAATTTGCTTTACCTTGAGAGAGGGGGCCATGGAAGACGAGTTGCTTCACCTTTCAACAGCCTTGGATTTCAAATTATCAGAGATCAATTCTAAATAGGGAGGTCCCACCCCACAATCCACATGGCCTACCGAAGAGAGGTGGATTCCAGGCCCACCGTCCCCCCATGACTTGTCAGAACCATTGGCAAAGCCATTCAGCTCCCTGGGCCTGTTTCAAGATAGTGGGTGCTGTGTGGTTTGACAAGGGTGGTTGTGGCGGTGGTGGCTTTTGGGTCTTTGGGAGGTTTCAACATAAACGGACATGTCACACTTGCTTTGTAAACTGAGACACGAATGCAAGCAGTGAGCCCCTCTGCTGGTGGTTCATCTCCAGCCACACGTGTTCTGTTTGCAAGCATGATCCCAACGGAAATGCACCTGGTGGCGCAGCGGTTTGGCACCACCTGCAGCCTGGGGTGTGATCCTGGAGACCGGGATCAAGTCCCACATCAGGCTCCCTGCCTGGAGCCTGCCTCTCTCTCTGTGTCTATGAATAAATTAAAAAAAAAATCTTAAAAAAAAAAAGTGAAAACATTAAAAATTTTTGATGGAAACTCTACCAAGGTGTCTCTGCTAGGGAAAGTCTGCAGTAAAAACAACTGCTCCATTTGAGTCATTTCATGGTTCAGAAATTCTGACTCTCAAGAAGTCAGACTTGCCTTCCTCTTCTACTATTATTCTGGAACTGCTGGTTCTCATTTAAACATAAATGTCCAGGAGCATCTCCAACAGATACAAGGTTATACAGATACCTGTCTTGGGTGTTTGAAATTGTGGGTCTATTTCTTCAGAGACATCCATTCACTAAAGCAGTGGTTCTCTAACTTGTGTGCATGAGAATCACCTGGACAGCCTGTGAAAGCAGATTCCTGCCCACGCCCCAAGACTCTGCTTCACTGGTTCTGGGATGGAGCCCGTGAATTTGCCTTCTGCCCAGCTCCCAGATGAGGGATCATGGGGCTGATCGGATGGCTACATGTTGGAGTGTGCTGTGTTATGGACCAACGCAGACTCTCCGGTTTGGCCTGTTTTATAATAACCCTGAGATCCTTTGAAATGCCCGTTCAGGGACCGTTTCTCCCTCTGGTCTGATTCAGAAGAAGTGCGTTAGGGCTCGAGAAACCTTCATGTTTGACAAGTTCCCCAAGTGATTCTGACAAAGATGGAAGAGCAAACGATGAGGAAATGCAGAACTAACTTGTCAGGCAATCACATGTTAAGGGGGTTCTGCATTCACAGCACCCAGATTCTGCTGCAGCGCAAAGCAGAACGCCTAGAAATTCTGCAAGTGGGTTCGTGAGCCAAGTTCCACTCTGGTTGGCTTTCTGAGGCCCAGAGATGACCACGTCACTCCTCTTAAACCACTGATTCCTTGGTGTTGACAAATCTCCAGAGTGGAGCATTCAGGGTTTTCCAAAGCCAAAGCCAGGCCACCTTTTCAGGCCTTCCCTCTGCATTCCCTCCCCAGGCCTCACCTGCATCCTATGCATTAGCCAACCTAGACTGTTTTCCGTGCCCCGAAAAGAGCCTTCTGTGTTGCCTGTTTCACTCATCCAGCTGCTTGCTTCCTTCCCGGGGGAGGGAGGGAGGGACCCAGGGTGGCTTCCTGAAGGCTGCAGCTGTGCTGAGCTGGAATGCTAGTGTAGGGTAGGGAGAGGTGGGAACCAGAGGAGGAGAACATTCCTGTTCTGCTGGAACCAGCAATGTGAGGCGCTGCGGGAAGAAAGGACAGGCTGGCACAGCAGTGACGTGGAGGTGGCTGATGAGGCTGGAAAGCTGGGCTGGGCTGAGTGAGGAAGAGCCTCCAATGCCAGTCTCCACGGCCACACCTTAAGAAGAGTCCTAAACTCTCTCTGCCCTGCACCCCAAACACTGACAATCGATCCACTTATGGAAGTGGAATGGAAACCTCAGCAAGCCTCCATGGGAAAGGAGACGAAAGGACGCTCAAAGTGGTAAAAATGGGGAAATTAGAACACACATGACTCTGCAGACTTGGCTTATTATATGTGGAGAAAACTCACAAGAAAAAAAAACACTTAATAAAGAGTTTGTAAGTATTATAGTCTGCTGCTTCTGCAGAGCAAATTCAGGCAATATTTTCAGAAATAATAATAAAGCAATACATACATTTATGCACAACAGTTTTTAAGAAAATCAATACTTCTGAATGTTTAATACATATAAAATGTAAGGTCTTCATTAACACAGAAAAATTAAATGGAAAATCAGGAATTAAAGCACATATGAATTATTTCTAGTACTATAGTCATGAATATTGTATTATTCTAATCATTTTATAAAACACCTTGTGTGTTCTAGTTGTAACTATTTTGAGGCAATTTCTGAACCAAAGAACAGACCACAACTATCAGAAACTGTACAGCTATTAACAGAAGGGTTGAGCTTTAAGTGCAACACATTTTCCGACTGTGGGTAGAAATGCTATTTACTGGCTGCATAGGTTGTGAATAAAATTAGGAAAAGCTTGAAAAAAGTAATATACAGACCTCCTGTCACTGAGGTCAGAATGATTCATAAATGAACACTGTATTAGTTCTCACTTTAAAAAACTATATTCACCAAAACATGCAAGGAGTGTAAAACATCATTTTCATTTTGAACAAATATTAGATGAAAATATTTCTGGGGTGCCTGGGTGACTCAGTTGGTTAAGCGTCTGCCTTCGGATCACGTCATGATCCCGGGGTCGTGGGATTGAGGCCCCCAGTGTGGCTCCCTGCTCAGGGGAGTCTGTGTCTCCCTTGTCCTCTGCCCCTTCCCCTACATGTGCGCTTGAGCATGCTCTCTCTCTCTCGCTCTCTTGCTCTCTCTTAAATAAATAATAAAATCTTCAAAAAAATTTTGTATTTATATAAGACACATAGTTTCCAGAGTAGATACATTTATTTTTTAGATGCAAATATACCAGCCCTCAAGACACATAAAATAGTCATAATTTCTGAAAATTACATCCGCCACAGAGGCACAATCTCCTTGATTCATATGCCTTCATCTTTGCATGCAGAGGCTCAGCACTTCACATGTTAAACGTACCGGGGAAGGGCTCTGGAAAGAAGAACCACTATCAACTCAAAAAAGTTGTGTTTACTGAAATGAAACAAGATAACTTCTCTTGTTTTACATCAAACGCAAAATCTAAAGTAATAATCTTAACAAAAAAAGGGCCAGTTTGATGTTTCTCCCCTACCCACAGTATAGCTTCAATGTGACACAACATAAAATTAATGGCCCCGATGTAAACTAAAGGTGCAGAAACATGTTTAATTTTTTATCTGAAATAAACAATATGAAATGTAATTTGGTGACTGGGAATTAAAGGTTGCAAGCAAGGCCTAAATAGTCTAAGGTTTCTAAGAACAATCAATTAGAAAAAATATATCAAACACTGTACTTTTTTCATGCACCTAAAACATAGGGCCTTTGTATAAATTAAAACAGCACTTAAACACGTATATAAAACAGATTCATGAGTTAAAATACAAATCGTTAAGTTAAAACACTTAAACAAAAATAAAAGTAAATACAAATAAAAAATAAAAGTAAACAGTATTGAACAAAAATAGTAGGTAACCCTATCCCGTTAATTCTAATGCAAAGTACTGGATTTACAGTAACAAGCAGAGTTCAAATGAACACGGAGGTCACTTGATGGAAGGGAGAGGATGATCCTCAAATGACATGAAATACTTGGTTTGAACCTTGGGGGTTTAGGCTTTGCAATAAATACGTAATAAATATCTGTAGCGCACCGTACAGGTTGAGCACTTATCTTTCTCCATTTGAAAGTCTTTCTCCAGAGTCACAGGGTCTGAGGGCCGTCCCCGGGGGTGGGGAGTAGGGACTCTGCAGCAGGCCCATTAACAGAGCAATCTTGGTGTCCATGTGCTCTTGGAGTTTACACAGTCGCTGGTCGACGTAGTCCACGAGTCTCTTTTCCATCAGTTCCAAGTTTTTAGTAAGAATCTTCTCCAAGTAGGAACACACAGGTTGCTCTTCCATTCTAAAAATACATTTTCAAAGGCCAGTACAACAGTTATCTCTGATCTCATAACACAAACAGCCCAACTATACTAACACCAGCAGCCAACCTACAGTGCGGAAATCAGTCTGGGCAAGCGTGCCGTCCCCGCATGACCTATTTCCAGCTGCCAAAATACATCTGCAACAGGCAACCACGACCTGAGCGCACAAAGCATTCTGTACCTTTCTTTCGACATCTCAGCATACAACTGAAATGAGACTGTAACAATGAAGACAGAATGTCTACGCTCAAAGAACAAGTCTTTACTAAAGGTCTTTGGATTTTGAGCCCCAATTCAAAACTGATCTCGCCCAGTTGTTAAAGGTCTCCATGTAGGTCTTCCAAGAACCTCCCCCAACAACTCTACAATTACTAGGTTTGTCTTCTGTCACTTGTACCACCTCATTTAATAACTGGATGATTCTTTTCTAACCTAATATGAAAACGTTTAAAACTGAATATAACTGGAATGGGCAAGTAGAAATAAAAATAGTAGAATGGGGCACCTGGGTGGTTCAGTCAGGTAAGTGTCTGACTTTGGCTCAGTCATGATCTCAGGGTTTCTGCTGGGGGGGGAGGGGTCTGCTTCTCCTTCTGCCCTCCCTCAGCTCATGCTCCCTCTCATTCATACATACATACATATGCACATATATAAAATCTGAAAAAAAAAAAAAGTAAAAAGCAGTTTCTCAAGTTCACAACCAATGAACACTAGGGCAGTGACTGAGTATGGTCCACACAACCCTGGGGTCGCCATGACTTTTTCAGCTTCCATGAAGTGGCAAATGTGCTCCTGCTACTACTAAGATGTTATCTGAACTCATCCTCGGGATTCTCAAGAACATACAGGGACATTTTCCAGAGGCTACCCAAGGTGTAATGTCACTGCTCAGGTGACTAACACAAGTTTTGGTTGTGTATGCTTCTGTTTCTTACTTTCCAAAGGTAGTAAACTTAGGGTATAAATCTTTTCTTCAGAGATTAACCCCATTTGTTCTCTCCACTTCTTTTTTTTTTTTTTAATTTTTATTTATTTATGACAGTCACACACACACAGAGAGAGAGACAGGCAGAGACACAGGCTGAGGGAGAAGCAGGCTCCATGCACCGGGAGCCCGACGTGGGACTCGATCCCGGGTCTCCAGGATCGCGCCCTGGGCCAAAGGCAGGCGCCAAACCGCTGTGCCACCCAGGGATCCCTGTTCTTTCCACTTCTGTGTCTTCCTAGCTACTGAGGCTACACGCTTGGGGCGGAGGGGGAGGGGTGGCAATATAGATGAGAATGCAACCAGAAGCTATTATTGAGTCTATACATTTCACAGGATACCATTCTCGCTAAGCTTCTTAGAAAAGACATTTTTCATAAAAACTGTTACGTTCCTATATAGCGGGAACAGGTATTTGTTGTTATTTTTCAACAAATGAATCCTTTTATATAGTCTGCATAAATAAAGGTTCTTTAGAGGCTTCAATTATTTTTCAGTGTAAAGACCAAAAAGTTTGACAGCCTCATTCCAGTATATGTAAGGGTTTTTATTTATTTTTTTTAATTTTTTTTTAAAATTTATTTATGATAGAGAGAGAGAGAGAGAGAGAGAGAGAGAGAGAGAGACAGGCGGAGGAAGAAGCAGGCTCCATGCACCGGGAGCCTGATGTGGGATTCGATCCCGGGTCTCCAGGATCGCGCCCTGGGCCAAAGGCAGGCGCCAAACCGCTGCGCCACACCGCTGCGCCACCCAGGGATCCCATAAGGGTTTTTTTAAAACTGTTTTCTAAATAACTACAGAGTCACAGGAAGTTGTAAAGATGCTAGAGTTCCCAGTACCCTCACCCAATGGTCCCAATGGTCCCACCTCACCTAACTCTGGTAGAACACAAAACCAGAAAACTGATGCTGGCAGTGTGTGTATGCTACCCTCTCCCATGTACACCCAGTCACGTGAAAATCACCGCAGCTGAGATGCACAACTCCTCCTTTCCTACAAGCATCTCCCTCCTGCCACCCTGTCACAGCCACTCCCCTAACACCTGGCAACCACCAATGGTCTCCATCTCTACCACTTTAGCTGGGAATGTTGTGCAAATGCAATCACATAGTATGTGACCACCTGAGATTCTCTTTGGTCATTCAGCATAATGTTCTTGGGAGCCATCCAAGTTATTATTGTGTGAGTCAATGGTTCGTTCCTTTCTGTTGATTAGCATCCCGTGATATGGACATACCACAGTTTGTTTTAACTCTTCATGTATTTTAAGACATTTTGGTTGTTTCCAGTTTGGGGCTATTACATAGAAATAAGGCTTTGCATGCAGAACTGGGCAGTTCCTTGTGTGGACAGAAGTTTTCATTTTTCTGGGACAAAGGCTCAGGAGTTGGATTGCCAGATCACACATTAACTGTTATGTTTAGTTTTCAAGAAACTGCCAAGGTATTGTTACAGTGGCTATAGCATTCTACGCCCCCACCAGCAATGTAGAAGAGATCCAGTTTCTCCATATCCTCAGCAGCATCTGGTATTGCTACCATTTTGTGTTTTTACTTTAGCCTTCAAATAACCATGTAGTAGCATCTTATGGTTTTGATATTCATTTCCCTGGGAGCCATGAGGTCAGTGATGATCATCTCTTCATTTGCTTATTTGATCTGTGTGCCTTTTTTGGTAAAATGTCTCAGTTGCCCATCCTCTAATTGAATTTTCTTCTAATGTGAATTTTGGGAGCTACAGAAATGTAGGTCATTTGTTAAATTTGTGACTTGAATACTTTCTCCCAGTTTGTATCTGTATTTTAATCCTCTTAACAGGGTCTTTCACAGGCAGAAGTTTTATATTTTGAAGGATCTAGTATTGATGTTAGCATTACTGTGATTCTGGAATCATCTAAGGGTCTTTTCCTAGTCTTAGGTCCCCAAATGTTCTCCTATATATTACTGGGGAAGTTTTATAGCTTTGTGTTTTTGTTTTTAAAGATTTTAAGTAATCTCTACTTTAGGCCTGTATATCAGTGGGAGAACTGACAACTTCACTGTTAGAAATCGAATATGTAATTAAAAAGTTCCCAAGAAAGAAACATTCAAGCCAGTTGGTTTCATTGGAGAATTTTACAAGTTTTAAAAAGAGCAACTTTATATCAATCTCTTCTAAAACACAGAGCTCATTTCATGAAGCTAGTATTACCCTGATATAAAACCAAAGACAGTGTAAGAAAAAGGAAATACAGATCATTATCTCTCATGAATTAGATATGAGAATACTTGACAAATATAAGCAAATTAAATGTAGCAATGCTTAAAAAAGAAGAAGAATTATACTCTATGACCAAGCAGGATTTACTCTAGGTATGTAAGGCTGGTTCAGTATTTGAAAATTAATGTAATTCACCATATCAACAAACTATAGAAGAAAATTCATGATCACATAAACTGATGTAGAAAAAATATCTGACAAAGTCCAACAGTGATTTATGATAAGAAAGAATCTCAGAAAACTGGGAATTAAGGGACAGTACCTTACAGTCCCTAAGCAGTCTGACTTCTAACTTTTACAGTTACTATATGTTTATTATATCCAGGGTTTTCTATTTGTAAAGGGGAGGATTTGATAAAAGAAATTTTCAGCTTTAATGTTCAATGGCCCTGCTCCCAGGCTTCCAGGAAGGCTTGACTTTAACACTTTACCAAGGTCAAAATGACTGGGTGAAATCTCAAAGCTCAGGCCCAATTCTGCCCAAAGCACACATTGTCTATCTAAAAAAACAAGTAATCAAAAAGGAACATTGCAAACATAAAGATAAGAAAAATTTTAAAAACTTCTTTAGTCCTAAGATTAATGTAATACACCCTTACATATACTAAAAACATATGATAAAATCTGTACCTTTCTAGAATGTCCTTTGTCATGATTTGTGCCTCTTTATGTAAAAAAAAAAAAAGTCACCCTGCAACACATGTTCCTTGCTTGGAGAAAAAAATACGAATCACCCTTCCTAAGTATCACCCTTCTCACCGTTCCAATCCTCTTCTTTGTGAGGACTGTGTATCCAGGGCAGCTATCCTACTTTGGGCTTGAATAAAACTCTCTTCCATCCTTTCTGTTTAAAATTTAAAAAAGGTTTATTCACTTTACATGACAGACCTGAGAGGGATGGGGACATTCAATCTCAGCTGGACCCAGAAGCAGTTTTTAATCTCAGTAGTTTTTTTTGTTTTGCTATATCACATACCAGCTAGTTCACTGATGTAAGCTGTCAACAACTGAAGACTAAAGTTACTTTTCCTTATTGAGTATCCTTACTAAAATATAATATTACTAAGTAATAAATATCCTTATTGAATAAAAACCATTTTTCCCAATAACTTATTAAAATCCTCAAATTTCAATGTTATATCAGAGATTTTTTTTTTCTTTAAAGATTTTATTTATTTATTCATGAGAGACACAGATAGAGAAGCAGAGACATAGTCAGGGGGAGAAGCAGGCTTTCTGCAGGGATCCTGACGTGGGACTCAATCCCAGGACCTCAGGATCATAACCCGAGCCAAAGGCAGATGCTCAACCACTGAGCCACCCAGGCTTCCCTATCAGAGACTTTAAAAGAATTTCAAGCAGGGGTGCCTGGATAGCTCAGTTGGTTAAGCATCTGACCCTTGATTTCAGCCCAGGTCATGATCTCAGGATCCTGAGATGAAGCCCCATGTGGACGCCATGCTTAGTGTGGAGTTGGCTTGAGATTTAAACTCACCCGCACCCTCTAAGCCTGTGCTTTCTTGCTCTCTAAAATAAATTAATCTCCAAAAAAAAAGAAAATTTCAACCATTTAATATCATTTTACAAGTGAAAAAAATCTAAGTCACAAGGTTTAAATAATAAGGGAAATTAGTTAAGCCAGGACTATGACTGGAGTCCTGAATTTCAGTCTAGTGCAATATTTTGACATATCACATCTACATAAAGGATGGGAAACATACTAAATATACTCAGCTACCCTTTAATCAAACTAAGACTGCCCCCAAATCGGAATTATGAGATCGGCAGATAAGGGCTTATGCATTATGTCTTGATGACTCCAAAATTAGCCTGGGACAAACAAGATCAGATCTTGTCATGGTTCCCACGGCTCCTCCCCATTCACACCACTTTGTACTCCCTTATGTGATGCTTGTACTCCTTCCATAAAATGCCTAAGAAGTAACCAACACCTTCAGTTTTAGGTACTTCTTCAAAAGTGATTCATTATACCCTGTAGAATATTTATCCCCTGTAACTGTGTTAATGCTAAAACGTGGAAGCTTCAAAGATTACCTGTGGAAACAGCTTCAGACAGTAAATTGTTAGTGAAACAAATCTATTTTCTTACAACTGATTCTTCCATGAAATCTAAACCATGTCTGTCTCAAAATAAATACTTACCCAACACCAACAACGCCTTCACTGGCCTTAGTGATGCTTTCCTGCCACTTGGTGTTATGTCCCACACGGAGATGGTTAACTTGACTACACAGATTCTGGAGAAAAGGCGGCAACTCAGAGTTAGGTAGAGTTGAGTGATCACTTGCTTTCTTCGGTAAGAAAGAAGAAACTGCACTTCTGAGGTCATTCTCAAGAAGAGAATGGTTTTGTGGCACCACGTTATAATCTTTGAGGTCTGTCATGTTTCCTCCACCAAGTGGCTGCAGACTTTTATCAATATAAGCTTTTAAGTCTTCAGCCACGGATCCGGATGTCAATCCAGTTCTAAAAGGGAAAGGCGTGGAGGGTGACTTGTCCAAGGTTCCTGAAGCAGATGGCGACTGCAGGTCCATCATGCGTTTGTAACCAGGATTTCCCAAAACCGACTGAAGCTGCTCTCCAATGGGAACACAATTCTAAGGTAAATAAATCCACGTTACTATTGATAGTAATGACAGCTAACTTTGGGGGTAATTGCTATAAGTCAGGCAAGGTGCATTCTTTCATCCAGTCCTCAAAGCATCCATAGGAAGGAAGCTATTAGATTACTACCCCAATCCTAAATTGAGGAGATCAAGGCTAAGGTAAAACAAGGGCTAAAGGTAACCAGGCGAAAGTAACACAACTAGTAAGTGGCAGAACTGGGACATGAACCCAGGCCACCTACCTCCAGAGTCAAGGCTTTTAATGATTTCACTATAGTTTTTCCTAAAGGAAATATTAAATGTTAGCATGCTTAGTAAAACTGCATTAGCATTAATGTCTCCACTACAAAGGCCTCCTTAATTTATGTTAATTAAATCTAGTACTATCAACTGAGTAACAGTAATTGATGATTTTCTTAGAATTAAATGTCATCCATCAAGATTCATATATAAGCTAATCTAAGGAAATTTTTTAAAAAGATTTTATTTATTTATTCATGATAGAGACACAGAGAGAGGCAGAGACACAGGCAGAGGGAGAAGCAGGCTCCATGCAGGGAGCCCGAAGTGGGACTCGATCCTAGGACCCCAGGATCAGGCCCTGGGCCAAAGGCAGGTGCTAAACCACTGAGCCACCCAGGGATCCCTAAGGAAATGTTTTATAACTAGCTTATCATGGAAGATACACCAGATAGCTTATATACTAGAAGTCTGATGCTTCATCAGTACATTTGTGACATCTGCATGGCAACAATGAGCCAACTTTTGGCTATGTCTGCTTTAATGATTTGTAGGATAACAGATTATGTTTTATGGCCTCAACTGAATTGGCAATACTCCATTATTTCATGAGAAGATTCTGGCTCACTTCTGTGATGGGGCTACACGGTCTCCCATACAGGGGCACATTCTTGCAATGCTCCTTGCTATGCTTTTCAATATTTCTGCAAGAAAAAAGCAAAACTACTTCTAGTCCACTAAACTGTTAGGTTATAGACCTATATCCTAAATTGGAAACACAAAACTCTATTAAAGATTTTAATTGGAAGATGCCATTGCATCCTTACTGTTGATCAACACCTACTGAAAGAGACTGAGAAAAGTATTATAAAGGTTAGCTAAAGAAACTCAATATATACATTGTCTACACACTCTAAAAAATGATTCCTGGATCAAACCAACCCAAAACTCATTCAGTCAACAAACATTTACCAGAAATCTGCTCTGTGTTTCTGGTATAGGAAATGAGTGAGTGAACAAAACAAATGAAAATCACCAATATGTGAAACCAATACAGGAACAGGAAACAATGGAAGGAAGGAAGGAAGGAAGGAAGGAAGGAAGGAAGGAAGGAAGGAAGGAAGGAAAGTAGGAAGGCAGGCAATATATCATGTGGATGGAGATGGGATAAATACTTTAAGGAAAAATAAAGGAGAAAAGGGGAATAATGAAAGCCAGGGAAGTTGGTGGGGTAGGAGTTGAAAGGTCTCCATGAAATTTCTTTTACTGAATCGTACTTTGGAGGAATACTCTTTATAAAGAAATGTTATCTTCTATTGAATGCAAGTTCTGGATAAACCTTGGACGGCAAACAACTATATAATATATATATATATATATATATATATATATATATAATACACATATAATTATATACAAAATTTTAAAATTAAATAGTCTCCTTTGGTAGAAAGGAGACTTATTCATGATGACAAAGCTAAATTATTTTTGGTAGTACTACAATAGTACTACAATAGTACAACAACCTTAATGACAGAAAATTGAAAATTATTATTTTTTTTTGAAAATTATTTTTTTTAATTTAATTTTATCTTTGGAGAGAAAGAGTGCATGAATGAGGAGTGAGGGAGGGAGGGGGGAAGGGGGGGGGAGAGAGAGAGAGAGAGAGAGTGAGAGAGTGAAAGAATCCCAAGCAGGTTGCATGCTCAGCATGGAGCCCCCCATAGGGGCTCGATCTTACAATCTGGAGATCATAATTTGAACCGAAATCAAAAGTCAGATGTTTAACAGACTGAACCACTCAAGTGCCCCAGAAAATTGAAAATTCTGCATAAACAGCAAGAAATCAATGTCAAAATTGTGTATGAGAATTAATTTGGCAAAAATTACAATTTAAAAAATCTAAATGCAGATAAGCTATTTGCTATATGAAATTTTCTTTTCTAATATAACAAATTTTGATTAGAAATTCACTATTATAAAAATTAGTCATATTTTTCTCAGATGAGAGCTCTGAAAGTAATTTCCTTTTCCTCTTTGTATTAAATATCAAGGAATTCATAGGTAAGTCTATTTTTAATTTTCTTGTGCTCTCTGTCATATGTTGCCTTGCAAAGTCCACCAAACCCTTTTAAAAGTAGGCAGAGCAATATATATAAAATAATTTATATGTATGTATTGCTTAGAATTTGTCACGTTATATAAAAAACACAGAGTAGCTTAAAACACCATAAAAGCATAAAAGCTTAAAAGAATATAGAAGCAGGGCAGCCCCGGTGGCGCAGTGGTTTAGCGCTGCCTGCAGCCCGGGGTGTGATCCTGGGGACCTGGGATCGAGTCCCACGTCAGGATTCCTGCATGGAGCCTGCTTCTCTCTTTGCCTGTGTCTCTGCCTCTCTCTCGCTCTCTCTGAATGAACAAATATATCTTAAAAAAAAAAAGAATATAGAAGCATAATTCATGCAGAATTATGTCCATACATCTATACACGAATATGTAAAGAACTACGTATATGTGTATATACATAATTTTATATATGTGCACACTTACCCCCAGACTTGTGAAAAACTAAGTGTTTATTTCTGAATATTTCTTCAGATATCTGAAAGGATTGTCTAACTTTTATTATAAGAAGTTTACATAAGTATCACCTTGAAAAAGCAAGGAAAAAAGATATTTGTATTTTAAAGATCAAAAAAGTAAACAATGTAAATCCTGCATAACTGGGTATTTTTTTTTTGAGAAAAATGGGGTGCATCCTTCCATTCAGGCAGCATTAAATGAATGCTATAGGCTAGGCACTTTGATACAGAATTTCTATTGAATTTTTCTAAATTGTAAAGTAAAACCGAATCAGAGCCCGCAAATTTCAACTTCAAACAGAATAAGAAAAATCAACAAAACTTTTAAGAACACAAGCAACCCAAAAGCAGCATTTCTTTCAAATTTTCCCATTAATCCTATGATCCTAGCAGTATTATCGTTTAGATTTTAAACACAAGGAAACTTACCTCAAAAAGATGAAGCGATGCCAAATAACAGAACTACTAAAGTCAGCACCATAATCTGCAGTCAGGTCTTCTGAGATCAGATCCCCCCTGGTGCTACTTGGTCACACTGTTGTCTTGGGCTGTTCTGGTCATTTTCCCACTTCCTATATCCTTACCAAACATAGTGACTCCCCCATGAACGTTTCTTCCTTGCTCCCGCTCTCCCTTCACTACCTTCCCTGCCCTCTACTGGGGATACATCTCTCAAACCTCCCTTCTGCTTCTCCACTCCCCACCCTGACCAGTGCTTCCAAAAGCTTGCAGCATCATTTCAAACACTATTTGGTTTATATCTACCACGCAATATTCCCAAAATCAAACTCCCTTTTTCCCAAGCAGTCTCCTCCCCTGGTTTCCATTTATATTGTTGGTATCACCATCTTCAAAACCTCAATGTCACCTTTAACTCTATTCTTCTCTGGCAATACCAGTATCAAGTTAGTTTCTAGTGTTGATGGCACCATCACTATAGCACTCCCATAGAACTTCCATAAACAGTTAACAAAAACACACTTACCTTCAGAGACACACACAAAACCATATGTAATATGACAACACAGGTCAGAACACATGATGCAAGAACTCTGAGTGTGGCACCAAAGAGGTAATGTGTCATGATCCAGTATCAGGTTATTACATACTCAATTTTAGACCATCCTTAACTCTTATCTGGATGAGGGAAGAGACATGTAGCTGCTCCCCCTGGAGTCTCCTACCCTACTGCCCTACTGATTCATTGCTCCTAATTATTCCTCTTATGCAATAATGCTGGGTCAAAATATCTCAAAATGTAGGCACAACCATATATGAACTCTTAAAATAACATTCAAAGCCCTCTGTGTTCCAGCCCCAAGCTAAACTCCTCCTATTACTTCTTTACCCCAGGGAAGTGAACTTCTGGGCATTTCCTAGGTATATACTGTTCCTTCTAGCACTAAAGGGTTACGCAATGCTATTTTCTCTCAAATTGCATCCCTCCAAATTTACTTGCCCAGTCCTGTCCTTCTTCCTTAAAGGCCTAGATAAAAGGAAAACTACAAAGACACTTAAAGATAGGCTATAAACTAATTGACCTTTGAACTTTCTTAAGTTCTCAAAACATTGCCTTATTTACCAAAAAGGCACTCAATAAATAAGTAAATACATGGAAAATTGCGAAGATCTGTAATAAGATATTTTGCAGAAGAGAAATTCTACAAAATGCTAGTTTACAAAAGCAAATAAAGATAAAAAACAAATCAATGTAAAAGTTCAAAGGTCAATTAGTTTGACCTACTTATAAAAAGCTGTCATTTTGAAATTTTTAACAGTACCTGGACAGAATCCATCTCTACCTACCTGCTGCTGAAATCGAACCATATTCATCAATTGCTGAGCGCCAGGTGACAACTTTGACCCCATGGCCTCCATGAGAGTTTGGACCCTCTGCAGGTCTATCCTTGATCCTAGAGCAGGAGAGCTTGTTGAAGAATTTGCTGAAACCCGCCTCAATTGTACCACAACTTTACTGATGAACACACACTGATTTTCACCAAAGGAGAGCAACTATTATAACACAAAAGAGTCCCAGAAAATGATATTAAACAAAAATCACTATTTAAGGTCACTTTTCTATATCAACTAGCAATAATAATGTATTTAGGAACACAAACTTTAAATACATTTTCAATTTTAAGTTTTCCTGAAAATTGTAATGATCAGCACTTCTAATTTACTATGAGGCTCATAAGAACTTTTTATATAAAGAATATCATTTCAAAGTGAAAAATATGCAGATATACAGGAGGGGCTCCAATAAAGTTTCATTCACTTAAATTAATGAATAAAAATAAGCTATACCAATCTGAGAACCAAACACAGCACAGTTAGCTATATTATTATTTAATACAAAAGAAGGCTTTACAAAAGCACGTCCAAGTATTTACCAAAATACTAAAAATAAGTCAACTTTTAGAATTTAGAATTGTAAGAGAAATTCAGAATGGTCTAACAAAACCAGCTGGTTCACACATACAAAAGATGAGGTCAGGGGTGATTTTCTAATTTGTCAAAGGATTATCCAAATTGGGAAATGTCAAGCTTGGAACCTAGCTCTTGGGCTTCTATAGCAGTGGCTTGCCCAATGCTGTATGCTGCCTTATTTCATCCAGGTTTCTGAACCAAAAGACATATCTTGTGTGACATGGACAACAAGGTAGCAAAGTGGAAAGGAACAGGATTTAGAATCAGACAGGGTCCATGATGACTCTACTTAAAGCCTGTGTGTCCCTGGGAAAGGCCAAAAACCCGAGTCAAGAATAAAATAAGGAGAGTAATAACAATTATTTTTACATGGTTGTTATGAAGATTAGGTGTTAAAATTCCCAGTACCTACTACTGAGTAAGTGCTCAAAAAAAAAAAAAAGAAAAAAAAAGATGGCTAACTATTAGCTTTCATATACTATTGACCCAGAATAAACTTTAGTGGGCCTAGGATTTCTCTAATGAGACTCCCCTTAGCACTCCCATAGAACTTCCATAAACAGTTAACAAAAACACACTTTCAGAAACACACACAAAACCATATGTAATAGGACAACACAGGTCAGAACACATGATGCAAGAACTCTGAGTGTGGCACCAAAGAGGTGATGGTCCTCAACAATTAAGGAACTCCGCATTCAATTTATATACCTACCTTCTAACCTCCCTACTACCTACTTTCTGCTTTTTCATCCCCATTGCCCCACCACTGAATATGGGACATAGTTTACTCATTGAGTCAGCTTACCTACTTCATCACACTAGAATGTCAGCAACATGAGGGCATTTTATTACTGCTAGTTCCTACATGCCTAATCATATATCTAGCCTCAGTAGGCATTCAAATACTTGAGTATTTGAATGAAACACTTCATTAAAGTAAATCTGGAAACTATTAATATATATTGCATAAAACATGTCTTGGAATAAACAGTTCTGTATATTTGCTACCAGCAGGCCATGAAATTACTTATCATTTCTTATTCTAAACAATATAACCTGTATAAAGTAATGCTGAGATAAAAAGAGAGCAAAGATTTATTTCTTTTTAAAAAAATTTATAAAAATAGCTTTATTGAGATATAATTCACATGCCAAAAAAATTATTTAAAGTATATAATTCAGTGGATTTTAATATATTCACAGAGTTGTGTGGCCATTGCAATTTTGTTGTATTTTTTTCTTTTCAGATTTTTTACTTAAATTCTAGTTAACATACAGTGCAATACTGGTTTCAGGAATAGAATTCAGTGATTCATCCCTTACACAAAATACTCAGTGCTCATGATAACAACTGCCCTCCTTAATGCCCATCCCCCACCCACCTCCTCCAGCAATCCTGTTTGTTCTTCACCTTTAAGGGTCTCTTTTGGTTTCTTTCCCTCTCTCTTCTCCCCACCCTCCACATATGTTCACCTGTTTTCTTTCTTAAATTCCACATATAAGTGAAATCATACGGAATTTGTCTTTCTCTGCCAAGACTTATTTCATTTAATGTAATATACTCTAGCTCCATCCACGTTGTTACAAATGGCAAGATTTCATTTGTTTTGATGGTTGATTAATCCTCCACTGTATATATATATATATATATACCACATCTTCTTTAACCGTTCATCAGCCAATGATCGTTGGGCTCTTTCCAGTTTGGCTATAGTTGAAAATGCTGCTATAATCATCAAGGTGCATGTACCCCTTCAAATCCGTATTTTTGTATCCTTTGGGTAAATACCTCGTAGTGCAATTGCTAGGTTATAGGGTATCTGTATTTTTAACTTTTTGAGGAACCTCCATACTGTTTTCCAGAGGGGCTGCACCAGTTTGCATTCCCACCCACAGTGCAAGGAGTTCCCCTTTCTCTGCATCCTCATCAACACCCCTTGTTTCTTGTGTTAATTTTAGCCATTCTGACACATGTTTGGTGATATCTCATCTTGTTTTTGATTTGCATTTCCCTGATGATGAGTGATGTTGAGCATCTTTTCATAGGTCTGTTCGCCCTATGGATGTCTTCTTTGGAAAATGTCTATTCATGTCTTCTGCCCATTTCTTAATTGGATTATTTTTTGGGGTGTTGACTTTGGTAAGTTGTTTAAGGATTTTGGATATTCTTTATCAGATGTTATTTGAAAATATCTTCTCCTATTCCATAGGCTGCCTTCTAGTCTTATTGTTTCCTTCACTGTGCAGAAACTTTTTATCTTGATGAAGTACCAATAGTTCATTTTTGTTTCCCTTGCCTCTAGCAAAAAGTTGCTCCAGACAAGATCAGAGGGTGCTGCCTCTGTTCTCTAGCACTTTGATGGTTTCCTGTCTCACATTTAGGTCTTTCATCCATTTTGAATTTACTTTTGTATATGGCGTAAGACAATGGTCCAGATTCATTCTTCTACATGTTGCTGTCCAATTTTCCCAGCAAGATCAGACTTTTTTTTTCCACTGGACTGTATGCTGTACATACAGTATTTGCTGAAGATTAGTTGACCACATAATCATGGGTCAACTTCTGGGTTTTCTATTCTGTTCCACTGATCTACGTGTCTGTTTTTGTGCCAGTACCATACTGTCTTGATGACTACAGGATTGTGATGCCTCCAGCTTTGCTTTTCTTTTTCAGGATTGTTTTTACAACTTGGGGTCTTCTGTGGTTCCATACACATTTTAGGACTATTTGTTCTAGCTCTGTGAAAAATGCTCCTGGTATTTTGACAGGGATTGCATTAAATATATAGACTTCTTGGGTACTATAGACATTTTAACAATGTTTGTTCTAGTCCATGAGCATGGATTGTTTTTCAATTTCTGTGTGTGCTTTTAATTTCCTTAAGTTTTCTATAGTTTTCAGAATATAGATCTCTTTTACCTCTTTGGTTAGGCTTATTCCTAGCTATCTTATGGTTTTTGGTGCTAGCCATTGTACTTTTATATCCCAAAAGTAACCCTATACCCACTGGCAGTCACTCCCCATCCCACCAACCCTCTTAGCCCTAGACAATAACTAATCTGCTTCCAGTCTCTATGGATTTGCCTATTCTGGACCTTACATATGCATACACACACAGAATCATACAATATGTGATCCCAACTTCTTTCACACAGTGTATTTCAAGGTTCATTTGTGTTTCTATATACTTTTTATGCTGAACAATTTTCTATTGTGTGGGCATACCATATTTTGTTGACATATTCAGTGACGGACAGTTGTTTTCTTTGTAACCTTTTGGCTATTAGGAATGATGGATGAACATTCGTGTATATATCAATAATTTTTGGGGGGTGGGGAGGAGTCCTCTAATTTATCCATGAAGTAGTTCAAAAGAAACAGATTTGCCCAAGGTACACCCAACTAGGCAACAAAACAGGAGGAATATCCTGGGCCTATGCCTTCCAGCTCAGTAACTTTTCTCTTGGTGCTAGTTGTATCACTCAAGTTCACCTCTATGATATTTTTAAGATAGAAGTCCAAATCTCTTTAACTCTTGGATGCTCTTCTCTATAACTTCCCTAAATCCCTTCTTTCTAGATGTAATAAAGCCAAAACGACTTATAGTTTTCATGACACCATATTTTTATATAAAAATGAGGAACAAAATTGGACTAACCATATTACAGAACCAAAACAACTACAGATCATACAAAAAACATTTGCAACCGTCAAATTAGTTAAAATCTAGTGATGACTTACCTTTATTTTACAAGCATGACTACAGGACTCCAATTTTAAATATTTCATATAGAAAATAATTTTGTACTCCCTAAAATAAAATAGAATTTAACTTTTACTATTATTATTAATAGTTACATTTAAAACTTGTTTCATATGAATAAACAAAGAAACAGCAAAATCAGCTAAAAATGCAGAAAACAAACTGATGGTTGCCAGAGGGATGGGCAAAAGGGATGAAGAGGGGTAGGAGACACAGGCTTCCAGTTATGGAAGAAATCGCTGGAATAAAAGGTACAGCATAGAGAATACAGTCAATGATAACGTAATAGCATCGTATGGTAACAGATGTAGTTATACTTGTGGTGAACGTAGGCTAACCTATAAAGATGTTGAATCACTATGTTGTATACCTGAAACTGATGTAATGTTGTATGTCAACTACATTCAAATAATACAATTTTTAAAATTGTTTCTAAGCCGTTCCTTAAATCCTGAGATTCAATTACAGTCGAGTCTTTGTATAAGAACCTAGAGAAACATCAAACCATAACGGGCTGAATTGTGGGTTACATAGGCGGGTGTGGCACAGTCTTGAGGCCGTGCACCATCTGTAATGGACTTTCCTCCAGAAAAATGCGTTCAACGTTCCAGACTAACTGCCAAATTACCTTTGGGAAACAGACCATTGTGTTCATGGAGAAAGCCAAGAAGCAGGAATAAGGACTCTGCATGATAGTCTGTACAGTCCGTACAGTGGGACTAACTAGTAGGACCCTCCACCCAGGCACCTCCCTCCATCGGCTCCAGGTCTGCACATTTATACCAGGAGAAAGCTGACCCAGACTGTCTCAAAGACCCTTAGAGGGAGAAACTTCTACTCCCGCTGCTGTTTGTATCTTCTCCCCCTGGCGTCTGGCATCAGCTCAGGGCATCGTGACTAGCAGCGAAGCTGAGGGCGGTCACAGGGCTTGGGGACCGCACCTGTAGGTGGCCTGTCACCCACCTGCCTGTAGGTGGCCTGTCACCCACCTGCCGTCCAGGTCACCGCACACACTCCTGCCCCTGCTGGTGCCACAGTACTCCTCTCCCGCGTACACTTCCATGTTTCTCGCTGAACTTAAAACGCCAACAGAAGCGATTTCTTCACCTGCTTCAGGGTCACATCGCAGGTGAAGGAAGCAGGGCCTTTCGGCAGGGCTGCTCGGGCTGGTCCTCAAAACCACCAGATCTCGGCTGCAGAGAACAGCGCCCAACGCGTTACTGGGGCCAGTCGTGCGCACTGCTCCGAGCTCCGAGCTCCGGAGGCCGCGAGTCGTCCTGACGCGCCCGCTCCCCTGAGCCCTGGGGCCCCGCCCCGCCCCGCCCCCAGCACCCGCGGACTCCAGGGCGCGACCCCGCGGGCCCCGCATCTCCACACAGCAAGTGCCCGGGCCCCTCCGTGTGCCCCGGAGACGGACCCCGCCCTCCCCCTCCCCCCACCTGCCCTCCCCGCTCCCCCCTCCCCGCCCCCACCTGCCCTCCCCGCCCCCTCCCCCCTCCCCCCTCCCGGCTCCCCCTCCCGCCCCCCACCTGCCCTCCCCGCTCCCCCTCCCCCGCCCCCACCTGCCCTCCCCGCTCCCCCTCCCCCCTCCCCGCCCCCCACCTGCCCTCCCCGCTCCGCCTCCCCGCCCCCACCTGCCCTCCCCGCTCTCCCCTCCCGCCCCCCACCTGCCTCCCGCCCCCACCTGCCCCCCCCCTGCCCCCTCCCCCCGCCCCCACCTGCCCTCCCCGCTCCCCCCTCCCCCCTCCGCCCCCACCTGCCCTCCTGGCGCTCCCCCTCCCCCCCCCCACTTGCCCTCCCCGCTCCCCCCTCCCCTCTCCCCACCTGCCCTCCCCCGCTCCCCCCTCCCCCCTCCGCCCCCACCTGCCCTCCTGGGCGCTCCCCCACGGGCACGACCACCGGCAGCCGCCGCCCCAGGCCCCGCCGGCCCCACGCACCCCCGCGGCAGGCGGCGCCAGCAGCTCGTCCCAGTCCAGCCCCCGGGCGCCGAGGTCAGCGCGGGTGAGACGGAGGCTCTGGGCCAGGGCTCCGCAGGCGGCATCCCAGGACGAGGCCAGCACCGGGTCCTCGGCCCCGCTCTCCATCCCGCCGCCGCCAGCCCCGGCCAAGCCCGGAACCTCTCTTCCAGGGCGTCAGTTTCCGCCAGGGCCGGGGCGAGGCGGAGGAGCACGGCCACTTCCGGCGCCGCGGGCTTCACGCCCCAGGCCCGGGCTCCTGGTCCCGTGGGGAGGAAAGCCGCGTAGCGGAGACGCGCATGCGCGCGCCGGCAGCCCTGGGCCGGGCGCTTCTAGCCCCGCGGCCGGCGGGCGGGGGAGAGCCCGGGTCGAAGCATGCGCGCGGCGGCACGTGGGCCCGGAGGGAGCTGTGCGCAGGCGCGGCGCGGGCGGTTTTAGCACGTGGGCGGGCGGAGCGAGCGGGCGGCGTGGGCGACGGTTGCCGGGCGGCCCGGGGCGGTGCCAGGTGCCTCCCTGCCTCTTCCTGTCACCCATCACCTTGAGAAAACTGGATAATGAGATTCAAATAAAATAAATAAAATGGGGACGTGAGGGTTCCTCAGATTTGGGCTGACAGCAGCCTCTCTGGAGAATAGAAATCTCGCTCTGTCTCCTGTTACTTTTGTTTTAGGATTTGCTTTTCTGGGACTTCTGTTTCGGTGCCAAATAGCTTTTATTTTGTGTTCCTTAAGGTCTTATTTGAGTTACGTGAGGATATGTACCTCCCGGGAATACAGATCTGCCTCGTCCCCAAAAGTAGAGGGTTCTCGGAAAAAAAGCTTTCCTGGGATCCCTGGGTGGCGCAGCGGTTTGGCGCCCGCCTTTGGCCCAGGGCGCGATCCTGGAGACCCGGGATCGAGTCCCACGTCAGGCTCCCGGTGCATGGAGCCTGCTTCTCCCTCCGCCTGTGTCTCTGCCTCTCTCTCTCTCTGTGACTCTCATAAAAAAAAAAAAAAATGTAAAAAAAAAAACAAAAAAAAGCTTTCCTAACCCGACGTGGCCTGAAGGGAAGAGCATCCTCTGCCTCTCAGACGTTGCATGTGCTTCCTCTGTGCTTTTTTTTTTTTTACAAAGACCTGCGTTATTAGTACCGGTTTCTAGATAACCGAAAGAAAGGTGAAGAGGATTTTGCTTTTATGAACTTGGAGGCCTTACTGTATTATAAGGTAAAAGCCAAGCAGGGGTCACACAAACTTTGGGAGAGCAAGAGTTACTTGTACAATAGCCGTTTCATTCTTTTTTTGTATCTGTTAGAAAAATTGGGCTATAACCTTTTGCTAAGTATTGTTATGCAGAGTGTTTATTAGGTGGATTCACCAAGTTTGAAAGAAACACCACCAAGGGATCACATGTTAATGTACTGGACGGTCTCCAAAGGAAAATAGACTTTTTTTCTTTTTTTTTTTTTTCAGAAATACCAACCTGCAAGTGAATGAACAAGAGGAATACTTTCAACTGGGTTTTGACTTCCTTATGCAAAGTTAAAAGCCACTGGTCAGAAAACTAAAGACGGCTATAGGCCTTCCCTTTCTTTCATGCCCATATATCCAATAAATCTCTCCAAGTCCTGATTTTTTTTTAAGATTTTATTTATTTATTTATTTATTTATTTATTTATTTATTTATTTATTTATTTATTTTAGAGAGAGAGAGACAGGAGGAAGGAGAAGCAGGCTCCATGCCGGGAGCCCAAAGTGGGATTCGATCCCAGGACTCCAGGATCGCACCCTGGGCCAAAGGCAGGCACTAAACCGCTGAACCACCCTGGGATCCCCTGATTTTTTTTTTTTTTTTAAAGACAAAGCTTTCTATCTTTTTTCCATCTCTGCCTCTTCTGTTTCTAAGCACTAACTTTCATGGCATACTTTCAGGAGTTTCTTCACTCATTAGCTCGCATTTTCATCTTTGTTTCATTCTTTGCCCCATCCTCTGATTTTCCTGCTCCTGAGCCGCCACCATCTTTGCCCATTAGCACAGCATCTAAAGCCTTTGGTACTCTTTGAGGAACCTCCACACAGTTTTCCAGAGTGGCTGCACCATTTCACATTCCCACCAACAGTGTAAGAGGGTTCCCTTTTCTCCGCATCCTCTCCAACATTTGTGGTTTCCTGCTACAACCCAGCAATTGCACTGTTGGGGATTTACCCCAAAGATGCAGATGCAATGAAACGCCAGGACACCTGCACCCCGATGTTTCTAGCAGCAATGTCCACAATAGCCAAACCGTGGAAGGAGCCTCGGTGTCCAAAAGATGAAGGGATAAAGAAGATGTGGTCTATGTATACCATGGAATATTACTCAGCCATTAGAAATAACAAATACCCACCATTTGCTTTGACGTGGATGGAACTGGAGGGTGTTATGCTGAGTGAAGTAAGTCAATCGGAGAAGGACAAACGTTATATGTTCTCATTCATTCGGGGAATATAATAGTGAAAGGGAATAGAAGAGAAGGGAGAAGAAATGGGTAGGAAATACCAGAAAGGGAGACAGAACATGAAGACTCCTAACTCTAGGAAATGAACTGGGGTGGTGGAAGGGGAGGAGGGCGGGGGGTGGGGGTGACTGGGTGGCGGGCACTGAGGGGGGCACTTGACGGGATGAGCACTGAGTGTTATTCTGTATGTTGGCAAATTGAACACCAATAAAAAACAAATTTATAAAAAAAAAATAAAGCCTTTGGTACATGTGACTCCTGCCTATGCCGCAGGTTCCCCTACCTTTGCCTGTGCTTTCCTCTCTACCTACGATGTCTTTTTTCGTGGATAGCAGGGAAAAATCCTGTTTATCATTGAAAACCAAGTATAGAATTCCCATTGTGTTACTGCTTTTTCTGTACTGCACTTAAAGTTTTCAGGTACTGTAATTCTCTTGTGGTTTAGGATTGTATAAAATAATTCTCAACGTTTGTGTTCTCTACCATCTGAATGATTTTTAAGATTAGGAATTATTTTATACCTAGTGGACAGGTTCAGAAAAGGTTTGTTGAATGGAACTGATGAGCAAAGCAGTATGGGTTTAGAACTTTATTACAATGTAAGAGGAGCAGAAAAAGGAGAATTTAGTAAATTCAGTCTTATACTTTTTTTTTTTATTAAAGCCAGAGTAGTTGTGGTAGTGCAGAGGTTACCTTGATTTTATTTATTTTTATTTTTTTAAGATTTATTTTATTTATTATTTATGATAGACACACACACGCAGAGAGAGAGAGAGAGAGGCAGAGACACAGGCAGAGGGAGAAGCAGGCTCCATGCAGGGAGTCCGATGCAGGACTCAATCCCAGGACTCCAGGATCGTGCCCTGGGCCAAAGGCAGGGGCCAAACCGCTGAGCTATCCAGGGATCCCCTACCTTGATTTTAATATGCTAAATTACTCTTAACATGAATTGCAAATGTTTCTTCTTGCCTTTTTTTTCCACTTTAAATAATTAAAACATTTTTGAAAACTTACCACCAGTATCATGATGTGTTCTTGGCTTGCCTATTTTATTTATTTATTTTTAAAAAGATTTATTTTATTCACGAGAGATAGAAAAAGAAAGAGAGAGGGAGAGAGAAGGAGAAGCAGATTCTATGCAGGGAGCCCGATGTGGGACTCAATCCCGGGTCTCCAGGATCACACCCTGGGCTGAAGGTGGCACTAAACCACTGGGCCACCCGGGCTGCCCCCTGGCTTGCTTATTTTAAAGAGAAATTTGATATTTTAGGATTTACACTGTGAATCATGACTGTGTATTGTAACACAGTGGTTCTGAGACACTTTGGCTTAGGATCCTTTATACACTCATATGTTGAATACTCCAAAGAGTTTTTTTTTTTTTTTAAAGGTTATTTATTTATTTTTTTTTTTTATGATAGTCACAGAGAGAGAGAGAGAGGCAGAGACACAGGCGGAGGGAGAAGCAGGCTCCATGCACCGGGAGCCTGATGTGGGATTCGATCCCGGGTCTCCAGGATCGCGCCCTGGGCCAAAGGCAGGCGCCAAACCGCTGCGCCACCCAGGGATCCCTCTCCAAAGAGTTTTTGTTTATGTGGGTTTATGTTACTAATTAAAAAAAAAAAAAACACTTCTGGTTTCAGCTCTGACATGAAAAGAGTTTGGGATTTATCACAACCATCTTTACAACAACAACAAAAAGGTTGAACAAACTGAAAAATCAATGACTTTTTAAAAATCCACCAGGTGATGAGGTCACAGGGTAAACAGCCACTCTGACAACTGGAAAAATAGGTAAATGCAGAAAATCCCAGTGGAGATTGGTTACTAGGAACAAAATCCTCTCGAGGAAGTAACTGGGAAGAACACTGAAATGGTCATCGATGAACTACTGGAGGCTGAGCCTCTTCTGAGAGAGATACATAACTCCTGGGAGCCCACTTTTAGAAGGCCCCACACTTTTATGGGTTTTACTTCCAGGAATCCCACCAGATTTGCACAGTGAAGATTGGAGAAGAATCTCCTAGTGCTTTCTGCAGGGGGAAGGGAAAAGTAACCATTTTGAAATACAACCCACAGTAGTCTCCTTAATAAAGGTGTACTTTCTGGGGGGGAAGCTACCAGAGTCTTTTGTGATCTGGGGGATGAGCAATTTAGCTTTCCTGTTGCATGTAGGGAGAGGGGGGAAAAAAAGACAAACACTTTTGAAGGTGACAGGCAAGGGACTCAGGTCTGCTAAAAACAGATTCAGTCTTAAGATTATGGAATGTTGGGGCAGCCTGGGTGGCTCAGCGGTTTAGCCCTGTCTTCAGGTCAGGGCCTGATCCTGGAGACCTGGGATGGAGTCCCATGTTGGGCTCCCTGCATAGAGCCTGCTTCTCCCTCTGCCTGTGTCTCTGCCTCTCTCTCTCTCTCTCTCTCTCTCTCTCTGTGTGTGTGTGTCTCACTTGAATAAATAAATAAAATCTTTTAAAAAAAGATTATGGAATGCTTTCCTTCCCCAGTGCCTTACCACCACGTCAGCAGGGCTCCGGGATAAAAACAGTCCATTACAATTAAGAGAGTAAGATGCAGGCTATTTTAAATGCACTTTCTAGGGAAGCCAGAAGGCAATAGGAGGGACAAGAGCGGGAATATTAGAGGAAATTGAAGCCCCTGGCACCTGTAGTTCCAGTGAATATTAAACATTGATTAATTCCTAACCAGATTAACATAAAACTCTGATTTTTATGCGATTACCTCAGTAAAATGTGATTACCTCAGTTCCTATGCATTTCTCCATTACATTATGTCTGACTTTCAACAAAACATTACTGCACAGGCTGAAAGGCAAGAAAAACTTGTGCCAAAGAGACAAAGCAAGTATTAGAACCAGTCTTAACATATGACACAGATTTTGGAATTATCAGGGAGCTTAAAATAACTAGCATGTATAAATTCTATAATATACTCTAGTTGAATGTATCACTAGACTAGGATTTCAATTTGGAAGCTCCTCCTTCCTCTTTAGGGCAAAAAACCTGACTCTTCTCACAGCAGTTGCCAGGACCACAACAAAGCCCTCAGCTGAACAGGAGGAGTCTGAAGCAAAGCCCACAGTCGTGAGAGCTTTGGGAGAGGACAGGGATGGACCTTGGGTCAAATATGGGGAGCTCACAGGCTTACTCCCGGTAGCCTGGGATCCAGGCTGCTTTCTGCCAGCAGTGATGTCAGTGATGCAATCCACAAGTATTGTGGTATTTGCAGCCACCTGCCCCAGGGGTTGGCTGCAGGGGATGACACCTGGCCAAATAGGTGATGTGGATCAAAGTCCTGGTGGGTGTGAATTACTAAGACTTTGCCACAGGAAAAAACAAGCCCCTGTAACTGGGATCACATCACAAAAGTTCAACTCCCGGATTCTGAGCACAGCTGCTGTCTACACCTTGCCAACATGGTCCCGCCTATCACTCTCAGTGCTCTTGCCTAATCACTGCATGTGATTTGCCAATGGACACTTAAGGTGAAAATCTTTCAATAACCGGACCCTTCCCAAAATAAAATGCAACTGGATTTCTTTGCATATCTTTCAGCTCAGAGCCAAAATCAAAGCCTCTGTGTGATACAGTTAGTGAGCACTAGGGTATGAAGGACAACACTACATTTCAGAGGTTTGCAGAAAGGTTGAGGGGGTTGGAAGGGCACTGGACCTGGGAGGAAGGTGTTGGAGGGAAAGGTCACAGAACCAGCCCTTAGTTCCTGCCTTTTTTTTTTTTTTTTTAAGATTTTACTTATCTATTCATGAGAGACAGAGAGAGAGGCAGAGACACAGGCAGAGGGAGAAGCAGGCTCCATGCAGGGAGCCCGACATGGGACTCGATCTCGGCTCCAGGATCATACCCTGGGCTGCAGGCAGCGCTAAACCGCTGAGCCATCAGGGCTGCCCTACTTCCTGCCTTGTTGGTGACTTGCTAGGTGACCCCAGAGAGTCACTTTCTGAGCTCCAGTTTCCTCATCTGTCAAATAGAGTCTTAGTCATTGCTTTGTGTTCTGGCCATCTGCGGTGAAACCCAAAAAGATTATGCTAAGACACGTTGGATCAGTAGCTTAATGTTGCTGACTTATAAGCAAATGAAAATATTCTTATCAGTAAATGAAATGATAATGCTCATGGTTTACTGTTATGTCCGAATTTATTGCTCTGTCTGAATTTAGGGGCTTGGATCTTGAAAGTTGTTATCAGATTGACAAAATTAATATTTGGGTCATTGCCAATGAAATATGTCAGCATTCTCATGGGTGCTAGGCCCTCTGTTTCATATTGGGGATCCAGAATTTCTGCCTCATGAAACTCACACTTAGAAAAAAAACAGATTTTTAATGAACAGATTCATCAGAGCAATCTGATAACCACAAGAATAAAAGGAAACCAGAAATCAAGTGGCCGGGGATCCCTGGGTGGCTCAGCGGTTTAGCGCCTGCCTTTGGCCCAGGGCGCGATCCTGGAGTCTCAGGATCGAGTCCCGCGTCGGGCTCCTGGCATGGAGCCTGCTTCTCCCTCTGCCTGTGTCTCTGCCTCATTCTCTCTCTTTCTCTCTATGTCTATCACAAATAAATAAATAAATCTTAAAAAAAAAAAAAAAGAAATCAAGTGGCCCTTTCTGTAGGGAAGGACTACATAACTTGTCTCCTTAATTGTGACTCAGCTTATTCAAAGCCGTGTCCGTCAGAGTAGTTGCTGCTTTGATGGAGAACATAGAAAAGAAACTCGGAAAAGTAAAACACTTTTGAGTGAGGTATAAAATGAAGGGTGATGTGGGGAAACAACACAGTTAATTCAACTCCAGAGCATTGGGTTCAGTGAGGGGGAGCATAGTAGGTTCTTGTAGTCAAGACAAATATCTGTTCAGAGTTAGAACAGGAAATGGAAATCCTTATGATGAATGAAATTTAAATTTTTAGAGAGGTACATGCAAATGGCATGGATACAGAGGAAAATGAGCAATTAACATGGGGGACATGGGAATCGATGAAGATTTTATAGAGGAATTGGCATTGAGTGAATTCTTGTAGGATTCATATTACAGCACATGAGGAAAGGGATGGGAAGAGCTATCTAGTTAAGGCTCAGAGGCGTGAAAATACATGGGGCATGGGGAAATGCAGTGGGAAATGAAGCTGGAAGGATAGACTATGTTGAAATGTGGATAGCCCAGTCTAGGATGACACATGTGATGTGCCTGGGACACAAAATTTAAGGAGGCATTCACTCTCAGGGTCCGACAAGTGTGGGGTCGGCACAGTGGCTATGCTTATCAAATGGAGGATTGATTTCAGACTTCTGCTTCTGGGAAGATGGAGTAAATGTACTTTTTGTTATGGTTTCCACCATAACAACTGAAACTCCTGGGCATTATATATAAAACACAAAACCCTGACAGGTGGAGGGAAGAAAACAGACAAGTTAGGAACCTTAAATCCAAAGAACATGGTGGTGAACTCCCTGGGTTTTGTTTTTGCTTCATATTTCCAGACTTGGAGATGAAGAAGCTGTCAACCTAGAAACACCAGTGGGTGAAGACAAAAAAATCCTCCCAAAAAACCCCTGCTGTCTCTAGCTAAAGGACCAAGAAAAAGGGAGCCTAACAAGCCAGGGAGACTGTACTCCAGTCAAATGTCCCAGAAAAAAACTGTGACTCCACTCCCAGCCCCTCCTCCTCCCAGCAAAGACTAACTTGAAAGTCTAGACCTTCACTCTCACCAAGCTATAGAGTTGTCCCAAATCACCCTTTTCTATCAAAGTAGTGTCTGAGATGACCGAGTGATAACATCCCTGCCTCCCCAATCAGTGGAGATCTTGGGGAAGTCTGAACTTTCACCTTGACCCAATGGTAATGAGGCACAATTACACTTAACTGCTGGGCTGGTATCAGAGGAGACTTAGTGGAAATTCAGGACTCTGACCATCTCCCACCAGCAACAGGGTCACCTCTACTGTAGGATCAGTGGAGACCAACGCAGGAGGGGATTTCTTTGCAATCTTCACCCCAAGAACCTCATTGAGTTCCTTGTAAAATTCACGAAAGTGGTTCTCCCCCTGCTAGAAAAGCCTGGGCCCCTAGGAATATTTTTCTCTCATGGTGGTCCTCCTTTAGCATCCAACAATTTATCACTTACCATTTAAGTATTCCTAACGGTTGCTGACTCTAGCAGTGGCTTCAGCTCCCGAGAAGCTGTGATTTTGTCTCTTCTCTATTCATCTGTCTCTTCTAGTGGTGTGGTGGTGTCTATTTGCTCTGTGACTTCAAGACATGTTGATTATCAGTTTGGTTAGCTTTTTTCTTGCTTTGAGGATGGCAGCTCCCAAGCTCTTTACATGTTGTAGTTGAACTGGAATTTCTTTGTTCATTTTCATTCATTTTTCTTTCTGTTCTTAAGACTGGATAATCTTTCTTTCTTCCTTTTTTTTTTTTAAGATTTTATTTACTTATTCCTGAGAGACACAGAGAATGAGGCAGAAACACAGGCAGAGGGAGAAACAGGCTCCCTGATGGGAGCCCAATGCAGTACTCGATGCCAGGACCCCGGGATCACGCCCTGGACTGAAGGCAGATGCTCAACTGCTGAGCCCCCCAGGCGTCCCCTAAGACTGGATAATCTTGATTGATGTGTCTCCAAGTTCATTGATTATTTCTTTGCCTGCTCAGATCTGTGGTTAAGCTCCTCCAACGAATTTTTTTCAATTATACTTTCCAACTCCAAAATTTCTATTTGACTCGTAAAAAAAAATTCTTTTAAAAAATTTTTTTGTTTTATTTTATTTTTTTAATTTCTTTTTTTTCCCAGAGATTTTATTTATTTATTCACGACGGACACAGAGAAGAGAGAGAGAGAGGCAGAGGCACAGGCAGTGGAAGAAGCAGGCCCCATGCAGGGAGCCCAACATGGGACTCAGTCCCCGGTCTCCAGGATCATGCCCTGGGCTGAAGGCGGCGCTAAACTGCTGAGCCACCCAGGCTGCCCTTTTTCTTTATTATTATTTTTTTTTGGTATATTTGTGGTATATTTTTTTATTGGAGTTCGATTTGCCAACATATAGCATAACACCCAGTGCTCATCCCATCAAGTACTCCCTTTAGTGCCTGACACCCAGTCACCTCAACCCCCCGCCCACCTCCCTTGCCACCACCCCTTGTTTGTTTTCCAGAGTTAGGAGTCTCTCATGTTCTGTCTCCCTTTCTGATATTTCCCACTTATTTTCTCTCCTTTCCCCTTTATTCCCTTTCACTATTTTTTATATCCCCCATATGAGTGAAACCATATAGTGTTTGTCCTTCTCCAACTGACTTGCTTCACTCAGCATAATACCCTCCAGTTCCATCCACATTGAAGCAAATGGTGGGTATTCGTCATTTCTAATGGCTGAGGAATATTCCATTGTGTACATAGACCACAGCTTCATTATCTATTCATCTGTCGGTGGACACCAAGGCTCCTTCCACAGTTTGGCTATTGTGGACATTGATGCTATAAACATTGGGGTGCTGGTGTCCCAGCATTTCACTGCATCTGCATCTTTGGGGTAAATCCCCAGCAGCGCAATTGCTGGGTCATAGGGCAGGTCTATTTTTAACTCTTTGAGGAACCTCCACACAGTTTTCCAGAGTGCCTGCACCAGTTCACATTCCCACCAACAGGGCAAGAGCGTTCCCCTTTCTCCACATCCTCTCCAGCATTTGTGGTTTCCTGTCTTGTTAATTTTCCCCATTCTCACTGGTGTGAGGTGGTATCTCATTGTGGTTTTGATTTGTATTTCCCTGATGGCCAGTGATGTGGAGCATTTTCTCATGTGCATGTTGGCCATCTCTGTGAGATTTCTGTTCATGCCTTTTGCCCATTTCATGATTGGATTGTTTGTTTCTTTGCTGTTGAGTTTATTCAGTTCTTTATAGATCTTGGAAACTAGCCCTTTATCTGATACGTCATTTGCAAATATCCTCTCCCATTCTGTAGGTTGTCTTTTTGTTTTGTTGACTGTTTCTTTTGCTGTGCAGAAGCTTGTTATCTTGATTAAGTCCCAATAGTTCATTTTTGCTTTTGTTTCCCTTGCCTTCATAGATGTATCTTGCAAGAAGTTGCTGTGGCCAAGTTCAAAAAGGGTGTTGCCTGTGTTCTTCTCTAGGATTTTGATGGATTCTTGTCTCACATTTAGATCTTTCATCCATTTTGAATTTATCTTTGTAAATGGTGTAAGAGAATAGTCCAGTTTCATTCTTCTGCACGTGCCTGTCCAGTTTTCCCAGCACCATTTATTGAAGAGACTGTCCTTTTCCCAGGAGATAGTCTTTCCTGCTTTGTCGCTTTTTCTGGGTTCTCTATTTCTGTTCCATTGATCCATGTGTCTGTTTTTGTGCCAGTACCACACTGTCTTGATGACCACAGCTTTGTAGTACAACCTGAAATCTGGCATTGTGATGCCCCCAGCTCTGGTTTTCTTTTTCAATATCCCCCTGTCTGACATTCAGGGTCTTTTCTGATTCCACACAAATCTTAAGATGATTTGTTCCAACTCTGAAAAAAGTCCATGGTATTTTGATATGGATTGCATTAAATGTGTAAATTTCCCTGGGTAGCGTTGACGTTTTCATAATATTTATTCTTCCAATCCATGAGCCTGGAATATTTTTCCATCTCTTTGTGTCTTCCTCAATTTCTTTCAGAAGTTCTGTAGTTTTTAGGGTATAGATCCTTTACCTCTTTGGCTAGGTTTATTCCTAGGTATCTTATGTTTTTGGATGCAATAGTAAATGGGATTGACTCCTTAATTTCTCTTTCTTCAGTCTCATTGTTACTGTATAGAAATGCCACTGATTTCTGGGCAATGATTTTGTATCCTGCCACACTGCCAAATTGCGTATGAGTTCTAGCGATCTTGGGCTGGAGTCTTTTGGGTTTTCTATGTACAGTATGATGTCATCTGTGAAGAGGGAGAGTTTGACTTGCCAATTTGAATGCCTTTTATTTCTTTTTGTTGTCTGATTGCTGAGGCTAGGACTTCTAGTACTATGTTGAATAGCAGCGGTGAGAGTAGACGTCCCTGTCGTGTTCCTGATCTTAGGGGAAAGGCTTTCAGAAAAAAAATTTCTATCTCTTTATTGATGTTCTCTATTGGAGCCATTATTCTCATACTTTAGTTCTTTAGACAGGGATTCCTTTGAAAATATTTAAAATAGTTGATTTAAAAACTGTCCAGTAGGGCCAATGTCTGGGTTTCCTAGGGAAAGTTATTAATTGCTTTCCTTTACCTTTCATCGGTCATAATTCTTTTTTTTCCTCCTTCCTTCCTTTCTTTTTCTTTCTCTTCCTCCCTCCCTTGCTCCTTCCCTCCTTTCCTTTTGTCTTACAGTCTTTTGTTGAAAACTAGACATTTAAAATAATGTAACATGGCAACTGTGGAAGTCAGTTTCTCCCAGCTCTCTAAGGTTTGTTGTTGTTTAGTGACTTTTCTCAACAGATTCTGTAAGGTCTGTATTCTTTGTCGTATGTGGACACCAAAGTCTCCGTTGATTAGCTTAGTAGGTAGCTAATGATCAGGCAAAGATTACCTGAAATGCCTGGAACCAATAAATCTCCCAGTCTTTCATGAGGGGCTCCATGTGCATGTTGGGGCATGCCTTCAACAACCAGCCAAGCCTTCACTTTTTGCTTAGGAAAATGCCTCAGGGTCAGTCAGTGGTGAATGCTCAGGACCATCTTGTGTCTTTCTTGAGGTTACTCATAGCCTTAGACACGCACACTGCACACATGCATGGCCTAGAGTCCCAGGAATTATGTTAGAGCTTTTCAAAACTCCTGAATGGACAGCTTATTTACCAGCTTTTCCTTTAAGCTTTTTGGCTATTCTGTGATTTGCCCCCAAATGTTATCCACTACCTCAGGCAGCCAGAAAGGTAAAAGGTATGGTTGTTTTTGCCAAATTCCCCTTAAAGGAAGACTTTTTGCATCGGGCAAACTCCATGTTAGGTCAAATACAGATAGCTTTGCAAGTGAGGATTTCCATGTGACCGGAAGACAGGTCAGATAA
The DNA here is from genome assembly GCF_018345385.1 of Vulpes lagopus. Lineage (NCBI taxonomy): Eukaryota > Metazoa > Chordata > Mammalia > Carnivora > Canidae > Vulpes > Vulpes lagopus. Next base: position 8,786,220 of record NC_054825.1, read on the forward strand.
TGACAGTTCTTTGGGAATGAGGCTTTGAAAGAGCTCTACCTCTGTTTTCCTTTTGGTGGCTGCAGTGCAGCTTGGGTTTTAGTTTCAAGGTTGCCATGGAGCTGGAAAGGGAATGATGGAACAATGCCACAAAGCCTTGCTGCTCATACTGAGGCTCAGTTGTTCTTAAAAATAGGTGTTTCCTGAGCAGCAAGCTTTTAGTTAATTTCCAGGGTCTGAAAAAGACCCCTTTTCTACCAGATTTTTTACTGCTTTTATACAGGAAAGAATTTTCAGAGGTCTTATGCCACTAGTTTTGTTGATAAGCCCCCTGCTGTTTATAACCTCACCCAGGGTTTAGCCAGAGCAGCAAGGAATAACCCTTCATAGTTAAAATAATTTCCTCATTTAACTGAACCAGCTTTGCTAGGTATGAATACCTTAAAATAATATAAACCTGATTTATAACATTTTATTCATTATTGCTTTTTGAAATCTTTTTTGTCTTCGCCATAAAGTATGACAATATTTGGAAGTCAGTGAACATACAGCTGAGTCCTATGAAATGACTAGGCTGTTATTCTATCGTGTTGCTGCAACATAAAGTCTAACCAGTCTTTCATAATTGAACTTTTAGATATAGGAGTATTTTTAGATATTAGCCTTCCCCACATTACTGTTCTTTGATTTTATTGAAATCCCAGATTTGCTTTAGATTAACAGTCAGACCTTAAAAGGTTATTTGAGGGAACCAAGATTGAAAGGGTGAGACTGAGAATAAATGATCTAGAATAGTATTTGGACACTCCTGTTTCTATTGGTCCAAAAATGTATCTGAACATGAAACAGAATTCAGAACTCCATGAAAGGGAGTTGGTGTCCAAAGTGTTGATGTCACACAGCCTCTGGCCTGACAGGCATAGAAGTTGGAGCTGGACAGTGGCTGTACATTCTGGTAGCTCTTGTGGAGACGATGCATCCAAAAGCCAGCTCCTCAAACTTAGATCTTAATTACTCTTAACGGGGATAACTAGAGTTTTCTTTCTCAAATTAAACATTTGAGAAATTCCTGATAAAATGTACTGTTCCCTAAAGTTTATATTAATTGTAATTTTTTTTTACTGCGGGCATTCATCGAACATGGAAGACTCAGAGGGTAGTAAGTATGTTTCTCAACTCTGGGTTGTTTTTCAGTCCTCACTCACTTTTCCCCAGTTTCAGAGAATGAGATGAAGCAAATGGCTTATTCCAGAAAAATCGGATTTCCTGGGAAGATTGAGAAGGAAAAAAATGGCAGTTGTCAGTGGGAGAATAGAAGACTGTTTTCCTGAAACACGTATCACTTACAAAATGGATTTGTGTAGTCTCAGCATTGTTGAACGTAACATTTTAAAACAGTCGTCCCCTTAATCATCCCCATAGGAGATTACTAAACCTGATGTAGAGTGAGAAGCTAATTCAGATTCTGAAAGTGAATGTATTTCAGGACCCAGGTATTTGGGAGCAAAACCATTTGTTTGAGTGAAGCTTGTTTTGTTACTTAGAGCTGCACATTACTGGCGGTGAAAGGAAGAAAAAGATGCTCCTGCTTTCTTCTTTTTCTCTGGGTTTTGCATTTCAGTCTGGTCTCCTTCATAAACAAGCCCTTTCCCCCTCTCTGGGCCAGTTTAGGGTCCTATGCTGTGCCTTCTGGGAAAACTCATTTGGATGTTGGGGGTTCACTCTTTTTCCAGTAGAGGAAGCTGTTGAGGTGGCTAGGTGGCTGGGTGGGGAGGGAAGCCACTTTGTTTGCTGCACTTCTCTGCCTAGATAAAGCCAACTCTTCTAAAGTCAACACGATAATTATGTTCTGCATTGGTGGCGGTATCCTGATGGCCATTCTTGTGCTGATGTGTGTTGTCATCGGTCTTTACCACAAAATATCCAACGCATTAAAGTGAGTGATGTGGGTAAGACTGAAAAGCACCCCCTCAAATAGGATACCCGGGGCTCCCTGCCTGAGCAGGGTCATCCTTTGCCCTGTGCCCACACCCAGGGGGAGGTCAGGAGCAGCAGGTAGGTCTGAAAACGCGAAGACAGGTGAGTGTGGAATCATGAGTTTTCCCCCTTCTGGCTTAGGGCTGTGAACTCATAAGTAGAATGTTCTCAGCGTGGCTGGGGGTGGGGGGGCTGCTGCTGTGATGCTTTGCCCCACTACCCTCCCGAGTGGCGAGTGGACCCTCAGCCGGCTTACTCCTCACACTGGCTGGGCCCTCCCTCTGTCCCAGGCACTGCAGACTGTGCAGGAGGCGTGGGTGAGTCTGTGCCTGGGATTCACTCAGAGGACAGGCTGGATTGACCTCCTCTTAGCGGAGTTGGGGGAGCGGTCAGGGGGTTCTCTCATTCACGTGCATGGCCCTGGGGACAGTGAGGTGGGCCTGGAGGACTGTGGGGAAGCTGAGCTGGGTGAAGGTCCCAGGGGACACCTGACAGGGGAGTGCAGCCCAGACAAAAGGTCATTAACTTTGGGGGAGAGGAACCCTGGAGCCTGGGAGAGAGATGGGTCGTGAAGCCGCGCTGTTCCCGTCCTAGGGAAGTGAAGCCTGTGAGCTGGAAGGTAAATCCCAGAACATGGGGGGTGGGGGTGGGGGTGGCCAAGTGTGGCCCCTTCCCCATCCTGCTCTGCACTTGATGGGCCTGCAGGGATCGGCTGGGTGATCCACACCTGCGCTTGCTCTCTCCTGTTGGCTGTAACCTGATTTTCCATTTCTAGCAGTGGGAGAGGAAGGGATTGGATAGGAGCTTGGGACAGGGGCCGAGAGCTCTAGTTTTGGGCTGCTGTCATGTATTTGATTGGTTCAGCCCCAAACCTCCCAGATACCCCTGATAATTGTGACAAATGGATGGAGAAGAAAAATTCTAACCCCATGCTCTGTGTATGTCTTTTCTTAAGACCTCCAAAGTCACCTCTTTGTTTGGCCTTAAAAAATAATCCAGCCATACTCACTCAGGACAAGGTCGCTGCAGCCGCCCTCTCCGCTGGGTCTTATCCCAACCTCCAATGCTGTGACGAATGTAGCTTGTATGCTGACTTCGATCCCCTGCCACCGTGCTTCTGTGATGTAAATGAGGGACTCTGACTTGGGTGGGCACAAATATATTCATGCATAGTATTTCTTTTTTAGTAGAATGTTGTATTATTCAAGTCAAGTTTTACAGTGTTTACATTATGTATTATATGGTGTATTTATGTTCTTTGAATAAATGCAATATTGAAAATAATCCTCTGCCTGCAGTGGTGGTTTTTGTTAGTCATAAACGCACTTAAATTTGTGTACTAGCCACATTGAAAGCCGCAACTATCTTTTACTTTTTTTAAAATTTGTAACTTTTACTATTTTTATTTTTTATAAATTTATTTTTTATTGGTGTTCAATTTGCCAACATACAGAATAACACCCAGTTGCTCGTCCCATCAAGTGCCCCCCTCAGTGCCCGTCACCCAGTCACCCACACCCCCACCCACCTCCCTTCCACCACCCCTAGTTCGTTTCCCAGAGTTAGGAGTCTCTCATGTTCTGTCTCCCTCCCTGATATTTCCCACTCATTTTTTCTCCTTTCCCCTTTATTCCCTTTCACTATTTTTTATATTCCCCAAATGAATGAGACCATACAATGTTTGTCCTTCTCCGATTGACTTACTTCACTCAGCATAATACTCTCCAGTTCCATCCACGTCGAAGCAAATGGTGGGTATTTGTCGTTTCTAATGGCTGAGGAATATTCCATTGGATACATAGACCACAGCTTCTTTATCCATCATCTGTCGATGGGCACCGAGGCTCCTTCCACAGTTTGGCTATTGTGGACATTGCTGCTATGAACATTGGGGTTCAGGTGTCCTGGCGTTTCACTGCATCTGTATCTTTGGGGTAAATCCCCAGCAGTGCAATTGCTGGGTCATAGGGCAGTTCTATTTTTAACCCTTTGAGGAACCTCCAGTTTTCCAGAGTGGCTGCACCAGTTCCCATTCCCACCAACAGTGCAGGAGGGTTCTTGGGGCAACTATCTTGTGATATCATATTGCAATATGAGGAGAGTTAGAATAGAAAATGAAAGCATCCAGTACATCTCCAACCCCAGGAGAAAAATGTATTTTGATCTTAGAGCCTTTCTAGTTTCAGACTCATCGAAAATTCCCAAGCTGGAGCACATGTGGCTCTTCTCCTTGCGAAGGCTTCATTCACTCTCCTCTAGCTACTCTACTGCAGGCAATTATCTTACACGGTGGTCAAGGAGAACTGTCACCCCAGAGAGCGAGAGCAGACACATGGGATATCTCTGGGTTTAGGGTGACCTTTTATGATGGGGTTGGGCCCAATGGTGTCTAAAAGACATTTTGAAAAACCTGAGTTTCTTCTGTCATTCTCCAACTCTGGAGAAGCAGATTTCCTCCTTTTTAGATCCCTTTAACACTGAGTTTGCTGATTCACCTGCCAGTGCCTTTAGGTGCTAACAGGAATGTCCAGCAGAACGCCAGGGCCCAGGATCTCTTGATCTGAGAGCAGCAGGTAGGAGGATGTACTGCTCTCCACTTGGGTCCATCAGCCCCTTTCTGTTCCTGCTCTTGCCGCTGAGCCTTCCGGATCCCTTTTTACTCAGACTCCCCATCTGTAACCACAATTCATACTTTCTCTGGTTAACAAAAACCCTTGCTTTGTGAGCATCACATGTTGTACTTAAGGGTAAAAAAAAAGTAATATCAAGAGTTAACTAGGAACAGGTGGTTAGCTACTAAAAGGGGAGAAAAGGGACCACAGGAATGAAGGAAGGAAGCAGCTTTTACCTCTAGGCTGGCGGGAGGGAAGAGTGGGGAGGTGAGAAGTTGCAGTTCTCTCAGCAGAAGGCTGGGCTGATAAGGAAAAATTTGCCACAAGAGGTGTGGGAGCTGGAACTGCGCTCACAGAGCAGCCCTAGTGGCTGAGAAAATCCTGGAGGCTGGCTGTCCTCCAGCCCCACTGTGAGTTTCAGGAGGCAGATTCAAGGCTGCACCTTCCCCGGATCCTGCCCTGAGACCTTCCACCTGGAAGAGACCTATCCCCCTTGAGCTCCTGAAGCATTTTCTCTGCCTCCCTCTGCCATCCACTGCCCTGCCCTGTGGTGTTCACCTGTGCTGTGATTTGATTCAGAGGGTGCACCTGCCCCTTTGAACCTCACCCGGTGGGCAGCACGGTGCCCAGGACCCTGGTGGCCCTGGGCAAGCACATTCTGTATTGGAATTCCATGGGGAATATGCCTAAAGTCCAGGCATCCCATGGTCCGTGAAGGAGGCAGGATGGAGCAAGGGCTCTTAGAGACACGCCTCTCGTGGGCAGTAGGGACAGTGTGGAACATGTGGCTTTCAGAGCCAGATACACTTGGTTCTAATCCATCTCTGCCCTTCATTAGCTATGTGCTATTGGGGCAGTTTCTTAACCTCTCTGAGCCTCAGTTTCCTTGATGTAAATTGGAGGCTTGCATAGGTGATGGTGAGGATTAAGCAGGATAAGGTATCCCAATCCCGCAGGCCCTGGGATCCTGTGATCTCACGGTAAATTGCCACCGGCCAGAACTGCTGGTCTTTTAATTGCTCACCCAGGGTTCTTTCCCCTCTGCTAGTCCCCCTTCCAGGAGAGTGTGCACAGAGCCCTTACACCCAGTGGTGGTTCAGGGTGCCAGGAGATCACGTCCATAGGAGATGGAGACGGCTTTAGTAACAAAGTGGGGGTGTGTGGACACAGCTGGGGGTGAGTGGCCCTTAGTAATTAGAAGGGTCCCTACCCTATACTCCTGCCCTACCCCTCACTCTCACACCAGGACGTCCTGTCCCCACCAGGGGACACCTGTGGCCAGCCCCAGAAGTCTCTTAGCCGACAGGAACTGAGTGGGGCTGTGCCAGGTGCCTTGGTGAGTGTCCCAGCTTCTTGTGAGCCCAACTTCCCAATGTCACAGGTGCTGGGCTTGCCACTGTGGCACAGGTACAAGGACAAATGCCTGGTCCTGGGGCCTAACTGGAAACAACCCTGGGTCACAGCCCTGCCCAGGAACCCGAGTGTCCTAGAGCCAAATAAGGACAGAACAACACAGAAGTTGAGGGCACCCAGGAAGAGTTTTAAGGCAGAAGTTCAGTCTATGCCTACCATTACCTCACAGGGCTGCAGGGAAGGTTCCTAAAATATTGGTCATCATTTTCCTGCTTAAAAAGTTCTATCTGAACTTAGAATACAATCCAAATGCCCCATCTGACCTACAAGTCCTTCACAATTGGACTATTACCTTGCCTCCTTACGTTACATCTCACTTCCCTCCCCTTTACTCACATCCACCTCGCTGGCCTGCCTTCCCTTCCTTTATAGACATGCCCAACTGATTCCTGCCTCAGGACCTTTGCACTTGCCCATTCTTTTTGCCTAAAATCATCCTTTAAGCCCACATCACAAATGAACGCCTCTCTCTTTCTTTTTGTTCAAATTTCATCTTTCTCACTTTCACCCTCATACTGCATCCCCCCTACAATCTATCTCATCACCCTATTTTGTTATATTCATAGTACCTCTCACTATTTGTAATTTGTTTTGGTTTGTTCTCTGTCTCCCTCACTTAGAGAGTAAGTTCCATGGGGGCAGGGGCTGTATTCCTCATGTTTAGTTCCAAATCCCCAGACTGTAAAACGGTAGCTGGCAAATATTTTTTGAATAAATGAATGTGTGAAAAGAGGAATACAAGCTCCTTGTGAGCATGACCTCTTGATGTCACAGCTGCTGGCTGAGCCACTAGAGCACCGGTCTCACCGTGGACATCAGGATTCCTTTCTATGGTCTGCAAAATGTCGTGCTCAAGGGACTTTGATTCACCGGCTTCAGGCTTTCTGGACATAATGGTTTGAAATCCTTGAATCCACTGAATCTGGACTTGCATTTCTTCTTCCTCCCATCCTGTGCCATCCCCCTCCTCAGCCTCAGCACCCTGGCAGGCATCTGAGCAACCCAGCTGGACCCAGTTTGTCCAGGGGCCACACTACCTGCTTTCAGAATCCAAAGGCTTTCATTTGGGGACAAGAGCAGCGAAGGTGTAAGATAACAGTAGCGCCACCTGCTTTGAGATCTGAACAAACAACAGGGCGAAGGCTCAGCTCCCGGTTGGTGCCGTGAAGGATGACTCGGTGCCCACCGTGGGCAGGGGCCTCGGAGATCCCCCATGAAGAGCTTTAGCTGGGAACTTTGTGTAGACGTTCCTGGAATGGACTGGGGAGAGCCAACACTCACTGGAGGGATTGCTGATAATCAATCAGGCACACAGCTGCTCTCTTCTCACAAGAGAAGTTTGGCCCTTGCATGGTCAACCTGACACATTTCCCTGAAGGTCTCCAGGAAGCCCTGAAGCCAGATAAGGAACACTTCTGCGAAGTATAAAACTCTCTGCTAACCCTTTAGGCTGTTCTACCCCTGGGAAAGATGGAGGCTGTGAGAAGGCTCGTCCTTTTAGCCTTCTTACTGGTGCCATGTTTGGCAGACTTGAACTTGACTAAGTCTGAAGGTAAGAAAATTGAACCTGTTGTTTTTTCTTCCTTCCTTCCTTTCTTTTTTCTTTCAAGATTTTATTTATCTGACAGAGAGAGAGGAAAGAGAGAGTGCACAAGTAGGGGGAGCAGAAGGCAGAGGGAGGAGAAGCAGGCTCTCCACCAAGCAGGGATTCCAGATCCAGGACCCTGGGTCATGACTTGACCCAAAGGCGGATGCTTAAGTGAGCCACCCCGGTGCCCCTATGCTTTTTTCTTTAATTGTCTTTGCTGGTATTTTTTTTTTTTTTACTAATAAACATAGTAATAGTTATTATTAGGGGAAAAATAAATGAGACTATTGTTACAAGGACATCACTTATCATCACAGATAATAAGGAAAATGCAAAGCTTTTTGTTTCTTTTTTTTAAAATTTTTTATTTATTTATGATAGGCACACAGTGAGAGAGAGAGGCAGAGACACAGGCAGAGGGAGAAGCAGGCTCCATGCACCGGGAGCCCGACGTGGGATTCGATCCCGGGTCTCCAGGATCGCGCCCTGGGCCAAAGGCAGGCGCCAAACCGCTGCGCCACCCAGGGATCCCAAGCTTTTTGTTTCTAAGTGAAGTTCTTCACCCTTCGTTGGGTTCCATTATGAAGTATTTGGTTTTCTTGTTCACGTTCCATTGTAGCTGTTCCTCCTCCTCTTCCTCCTTGTTTTGAGTAACAGCTTTTTAAGGATAAAATTCACATACCATAAAAATTCACCCTTGTAAAATGCAAATTTTACTAGTTTTTAGTATACACACAGAATTGTGCAACCATCACCGTTATTTAATTTGAGAACACTTTCATCACCCCAAAAAGAAACTCCTTACCGGTTAGCAGTTACTCATTTCTCCCAATGCTCTCAGCCCAAGGCAACCACTGATCTACTTCTGTCTCTGTAGATTTCCATAATCTAGACAATTTATACATATGAAATCCTATAATCTGTTGTCTTTCATTCAGCATGATGCTTACAAGGTTCATCCACACTGTACCATCCATCAGTACTTCATTCCTTATTGCTGAATAATCTTGCATTGTGTGGAGAGACCCCGTTTTATTTATTCATCAGTTGATGCATCAGTTTTTGCTTATTTTGGCTGGTGCTGCTGTAAACATTAGTGTACACTTCTTTGTGTGAACATATGTTTTCATTCTTCTTGGAGATATGCCTAGAAGTGGAATTGCTGGGTTATGGTAACTCCCTGATTAATCTTTTGAGAAATTGTCAGATGATTTTCCTAGCAGCTGCCCCATTTTATGTTCCGATGAGCTTTGCAGGAGGGTTCCAATTTCTCCACATCCTTGTCAACACTCATTTATTTTCTGTTTTTGACTCTAGTTTTGTTTCACATATTAAATGGTGTGAAGTGGTAGCTCACGGTTTTGAATTGCATTTCCCCAGTAACTAGTGATATTGAGTATCTCCTTGTGTGTTAATTGGCCTTTATGTGTTCTTTGGAGAAATACTTATTTTGGTCATTTGCCCATTTTTTAATTGGGCTTTCTTTTAATTACTGAGTTGTAAGAGTTCTTTATATATTGTAGATATAAAGCTTCTTCATAAAACCATCTTTCCTTAAGCTCTAATATAGTCTTTATTTTTTATGCGCCATATGTAGAGAAATCATAAATATTTCCCCCCAAGGACTCTAAGAGGGGGAAACCAATTGCCAAGAGCTTACCAAATTTGGAATGAGCTAAATACCATTCCCAACTATCTGCATGCTTGTCTGGATATTACACTGTGGCAGGTAGATTCCCAGTCCCTGGGGGAGGAGGAGGCCAGGGGCGGATGACTTTCCTCAATGTCAACTGTGATTTCTACCAGGCAAATCAAGTTGCCAGGCCAGTTTGGGAGGCTCCAGTCAATCAGATGCCCACAGAGCCCTAATCCTGAACCTCCATTCCAATGAGAACTGTACCTGGACACTAGAAAGACCAGAAAACAAAAGCATCAGAATCATCTTTTCCTACTTCCAGTAAGTAGAGGCTTTACTTCCTAATGAGGGTCATTGAACTCTGGCCATACTAGGGTATTTGTGTTGGAAAAATATCAGTTGGTCCTAGAGGTAGTGGTAAATTACCCATGATCATGATGATGATGATAATGGTTGGTAGTCACTGACTGATGACTGGGCCCCTAACTCTGGTCACAGAGGTCCTGTGAAGTCAGTGTGATTGTCACAGGTACAGGGAAGTTGGGATTTGTTTCAGGTCACATTGTAAGTGAAATGACTGGGATTAAGACCCAGCTGGTCTGGGATCCCTGGGTGGCGCAGCGGTTCAGCGTGTGCCTTTGGCCCAGGGCGCGATCCTGGAGACCCGGGATCGAATCCCACATCGGGCTCCCGGTGCATGGAGCCTGCTTCTCCCTCTGCCTGTGTCTCTGCCTCTCTCTCTTTCTCTCTGTGACTATAAAAAAAAAAAAAAAAAAAAAAAAAAAGACCCAGCTGGTCTAGTTCCAGATTCCAGACCCTAAAACGCTAAACTCATGGTTTTAAAGCACGGTGTGCATTAGAATTAGCAGGAGAGCCTCTACAAATTCAGATTTCTGGGCTGAACACCATACAATAAGCTCACAATTCTAGGAGCAGGGACTAGGCATCAGTGTTTTTTAATTTTAAATTTTTTATTTTGAAATAGACACAACTGTCTTCTCTAAGTGCCCAGGTTATGGCAGCATGAGGACAAGCTGAGAACGGGGCACTGCACTACGAGAGTCCCTTGAGGCTTCAGGAGAACTTTCTCACTTAATGCTCTCAGCAACCCTCTGTCTAATCCCATTCAATGGGTAGGAAATCCCAGAGAAATCACTTAATGTGCCCAAGTCACAGACTAAAACGGGTGGGAGAGGACCAGAATCCAAGCCACCTCACTCCAGAGCCCAAAGTCTTACCCATCCCAGTGGTTCTAAAGCTGGGGAGTATCAGAAACACCTGGACCTGGAAGGTTTTGCAAACGCACAATTGCCTGGCCCTGGGCCCAGGTCCCGATCCAGATGGGGCAGCTGGGGCCTGAGAATGTGTGTGCACGGGTGACAACCTCCCAGGGGCGGTTCCTGATGCCGCTGCTGGCCAGGGTGACACATTGGGGTGCGTGGCCCAACACCACAGGAGTCGGAAGGGACTTCTGATGGGACCTAAAGGAAACAAATTCCCTACTTCCTAGAATTCTCGGGCTCCTAAGAATCATGTACATTGTTCTTGGCACATAGAGAAAGAGGACGGCAGCGGGGCAAGAGCGAGGGAGGGGAGACGAGCATCTCACAGTTCTTAGATGCTCCCTGTGTGCCAGGCCTGTGCTAGGGGCTTCCCGGTCAGGACATTATAAACCTCAACCGGGACGAAAGCTGGGACAGCCCCAGTTGCAGAAGAGAGAGGAAAGGGAATAGTAAGCCTCTGGCCCAAAGTTACACAGCAGGTAGGGGACTAGGGGGAAGGAGGATCCGCGTTTGTCCGCCGCGTGGTTCCCTCTCGGGCATCTTGGCCCTGGGTCGGAATTCTGAGGGCGTCTGGAGAGACCATCAGAATGGGCAGAAGACAGCACCCTGGTGTGCTCTGTCCCACGCGGGGTCTGGGACCGTCCCTATGAATGAGGACACGGGGATGTGAGGGAAGGGAAGGGGCATCTGGGAAGAGGCTAAATTTGCTTTACCTGGAGAGGGGGCCAAGGAGGAAGGGCTGCTTCACCTTTCAACAGCCTCGGATTTCAAATATCAAGGGGAATGAGTTCTAAATAAGGTCCCCTGCCCACAATTTCCGCATGGGCATGAGGAACAGGAGGTGGAAGTCGAAGGAAAGGAGTCTTGGATTCCAGTCAGATTCTTGATAGAATCATTGACAAAGCAGTTCTGCTTCCTGAGGCATTTACAGACCGATGGTGTGTGGTGTGATGTTGGGGGACGTGGAGAGGTAATTGGTATTGGGGAGATTGGAATGAAAACAGATAAGCCACTACTTTGCAAACCGGGATGCCAATGTGCACAACTGACTCCACTCTGAAACCCCCTTGCCTGGTGGCTCGCCTCTAACCACAGTGTGTTCTGTTCACAGGCTTGATCCTGATGGACCGTGTGAAAGTGAAAACATTAAAGTTTTTGATGGAAACTCTACCAAGGCGTCTCTGCTAGGCAAAGTCTGCAGTAAACATGACTACATTCCTGTTTTTGAGTCATCATCCAGTACGTTAACGGTTCAAATAGTCACCGACTCTGTAGAAAGCCAAAGAACTGTCTTCATCTTCTACTACTTCTTCTCTTCTGGCACCTGTGAGTTCTCACTTATACATCCTATGCATAACCACCTGCGAGCTTGGAATGTTACACTCCTGCATGGGTTGTTGTAATCTTGAGTCTGAGTTCTTTGCTTGTGAGGGCAGTGGTTCTCTAACTTGTGTGCATGAGAATCACCTGGAGAGCCTGTGAAAGCAGATTCCTGCCTCCCCAGGCCCCTGACCCCCTCCCGAGACTCTGCTTCACTGGTTCTGGGATGGAGCCCGTGAATTTGCCTTCTGCCCAGCTCCCAGATGAGGGATCATGGGGCTGATCGGATGGCTACATGTTGGAGTGTGCTGTGTTATGGACCAACGCAGACTCCCGGTTTGGCCTGTTTTATAATAACCCTGAGATCCTTTGAAATGCCCGTTCAGGGACCGTTTCTCCCTCTGGTCTGATTCAGAAGATGTGCGTTGGGGCTCGAGAAACCTTCATGTTTGACAAGTTCCCCAAGTGATTCTGACAAAGATGGAAGAGCAAACGATGAGAAATGCGGACCTAACTTGTCAGGCAATCACATGTGAAGGGGGTTCTGCATTCACAGCACCCAGATTCTGCTGCAGCGCAAAGCAGAACGCCTAGAAATTCTGCAAGTGGGTTCGTGAGCCAAGTTCCACTCTGGTTGGCTTTCTGAGGCCCAGAGATGACCACGTCACTCCTCTTAAACCACTGATTCCTTGGTGTTGACAAATCTCCAGAGTGGAGCATTCAGGGTTTTCCAAAGCCAAAGCCAGGCCACCTTTTCAGGCCTTCCCTCTGCATTCCCTCCCCAGGCCTCGCCTGCATCCTATGCATTAGCCAACCTAGACTGTTTTCCATGCCCCGAAAAGAGCCTTCTGTGTTGCCTATTTCACTCATGCAGCTGCTTGCTTCCTTCCCAGGGGAGGGAGGGAGGGACCCAGGGTGGCTTCCTGAAGGCTGCATCTGTGCTGAGCTGGAATGCTAGTGTAGGGTAGGGAGAGGTGGGAACCAGAGGAGGAGAACATTCCTGTTCTGCTGGAACCAGCAATGTGAGGCACTGCGGGAAGAAAGGACAGGCTGGCACAGCAGTGACGTGGAGGTGGCTGATGAGGCTGGAAAGCTGGGCTGGGCTGAGTGAGGAAGAGCCTCCAATGCCAGGCCCAAGAGTGTGATGTCATTTTCTGTGACTTAGTCCAGGTGATGGAGGGTCTCTCTAGCTGGGGCAGGTCTTACACTATCATGCAGTCCTGAACCAGTGGTCAGAAAATCCCGCGATAAAGAAGGATGAAAACCTCGGTATGCCACCAATTCAAATGACAGCAATGGAACAAAATTTGGGCGAGGGTGGGTGTTTGCTTATTAAGCTAGACACACCGCATGGAAACTAAGCAAAGTCTCTGTTTTGACTTACATTCACGGTCACCCTCTCATCCCTGACAGCTATTCCAAACTGTGGTGGTTACTTGGACAGCCCCAAAGGATCCTTTACCAGCCCCAATTACCCAAATGCGCATCCTGCACTGGCTTATTGTGTGTGGCACATACAAGTGGAGAAAGGTTATAAGATAAAATTAAACTTCAAAGACATTTTGTAAGTATTGTGGTCCATTTCTGCTGTGGGAGAAATGCCGTGAGCCCACCTGGCAAATGGGGACCCTGGGGGAGAAAAATTATGTGAACCCCCTCATAGAGGGTCACTTTTCACAAAACTGGCGTATAGAGAAAACACCAATACTATGTCATTGAACTAAGTTGACTATTTTTCTGAAGATTCTGAGGTCCCATCAGGGACTGGCAAAGCCCCAGGTTTGTCATAAACCTGAGATACCGTTGTGAGGGAAAATCTTTAATCGCTCAAGACTGGGCTATTGAGAATTGAGTTGGTTTGCAAAGCTTTTTCACCAGAGGCCCTACTTCTTTAGCATAGAAGCGGACGAACACTGCAGATTTGATTTCATTGCTGTCTATGATGGCTCCTCCACCACCTCTGGCCTGATGGGAGAAGTGTGTGGCTATGCGAAGCCCACCTTTGAATCCTCGTCAGACTCACTGACCGTCGTACTATCGACAGATTACGCCAACTCCTACCGGGGTTTCTCTGCTTCCTATACTTCAATTTATGCAGAAAATATCAACACTAGTAAGTCATGTTCTTTAGCTATTTTGAGCTCTTGGAGATTGTGGCCATAGAAACTGCTGCTCACCTCTTAGCCTACCTGTCGCTGTCCCTATTTGCAAGCCTGTACTATGTACTTTGGAATGTATATTCATAATCTGAAGCTTGAGAACCAGTTCGGTGCATTGCTTAGTACAAGAGGAAATTGATGGTTTTATTAATTTGGAAACGATTTCTGTAGGAAATACAGACTGTTTCCTGTAATGCCTTCTGTAAAGGCACAACAAAAAACAATAGATTTACAGATTTCAGTTGCAGACGGGGTCTCAGTGAACATTGTAAAAGGTGGATCAAGTACCTGCTGTCTCAGGCTTCCTTTTTTTTTTTTTATTAAATTTTATTTATTTATGATAGTCACAGAGAGAGAGAGAGAGAGAGAGAGAGAGAGAGAGAGAGACAGAGACATAGGCAGAGGGAGAAGCAGGCTCCATGCACCAGGAGCCCGACGTGGGATCAGGATCGCGCCCTGGGCCAAAGTCAGGGGCTAAACCACTGCACCACCCAGGGATCCCTGTCTCAGGTTTCCGATCACTGTTTAAGGCAAAAGAGGTTTTGAGTTTTTATGTGGTCTTCTGTACACACAGCTTTTCAAGATCCAGAGTTCCTAGCTGTCATAAACATAATCATCCTTGTTTTGTTTTTCTGAACAGCGTCTTTAACTTGCTCTTCTGACAAGATGAGAATCATCATAAATAAATCTTACCTGGAATCATTTACATACAATGAGAATAACTTACAACTGAATGACCCAACTTGCAGACCAAAGATATCCAATGTGATAGACTTTTCTATCCCTCTTGATGGATGTGGTACAATCAAAAAGGTAAAAGTGAGACACCGAGCTGGGTTTTGTTGAACACCAGCAGTCTGTCAGATCGTACTGATGGCGCAGAACTTGCTGGTGGTGTTAATGGCCTAGCACAGGGTAAGCCTGTGTGAACATGGAAGCCCACTCACTTGTGTGGTGGCCTAACACACACACACACACACACACACACACACACACACATATTAGCACATTCATTTTCAGGGCAACTAGAGGCAGTTATCTTTCCCAAAAGGTGAAGAATTCTGAGAATTCAGTGAAGAAGGTTTGGACATCTACGTGCTGCAGGTGTAGGAGCCTCCCAGTAAGACTTGTACAGAAAAGGATTAGATCACGTATTTAGGAAAAACCTAGCTGTAATTCTAGGATCTCCTTTCCCCTGTAAAGGGAGAAGATAAGAGCATTATCCTTGTTTCAAACACTAAAGACATAAGTTTGTGATTTGTTCTCCATTTTCTAGAACTTCAAGATCTCAAGCATTTACAACCCGTAAGTCCCTTTTAGGATGTCTACCCTAAAACTGTCACTCATGTCATTAAACAACAACCATTTTGAGAAGAATGGCAGCTACTCCAGAGTCCATAAGGATAGAAGTCAATTGTTATTTTCTGCTCCAAATGTAGGAACACCTGGGCTGTTATCTGTGCATCCCCAGGGAAGGCAGCCTGGGGAAAACCTGTGGCAGGACTTCTGTCTGCAGACACTTGGGGAACTGCACAGTGAGCCACACTAACTTGATGCTACTTTCAGAAGGCCGTACATTACAGGATCTCAGTTCCCTCTAGGGCTGGAAGTTTGCATTCAGAATTGTTTTTTGTTTTTTCTTTTTGTTTGTTTTTAAAGATTTTATTTGTTCATGAGAGAGAAAGGCAGAGACATAGAGGGAGAAGCATGCTCCCTGTGGGGAGCCTGATACAGGACTCTATCCCAGGATCCTGTGATCACCACCTGAGCCAAAGGCAGACGCTCAACCACTGAGCCACCCAGGTGTTCCCAGAATTTTTTTTAACATAACTGGAAAAAGTTCTGTCAAATTCTGTCTTCGAGTCTCAGCTGCGCTCTGTCTTTCATCTGACACCTTTCTTCCCACCCAGAATATTTCTTAAATCACATTGAAGCTTTTAGTATCCCGACATGAAAGCTGCAGTCTTGTGATTTAAGAAAATTATGTCTCTACCTGCAGATATTAATCATCTCTGTGCTCTAAGTTATTACTGGATTTTTTTTTTTTTTGCTATTACTGGATTTAATCCAATCTCACCCTGCAGGTAGAAGATCATTCTGTGACTTACACCAATATCATCACTCTCAATCCGTCCCCCACGTCTGAAGTGATCACCCGTCAGAAACATCTTCAGATTATTCTGAAGTGTGAAATGGAACAGAATTCCACTGTGGAGATGATGTACATAACGGAAGACGACATAATACAAAATGAAAGTGCGCTGGGCAAATATAACACAAGCATGTCCCTTTTTGAGTCTAGTTCATTTGCAAAGCCTATACTGGAGTCACCATATTACGTGGATTTGAACCAAACTCTCTTTGTTCAAGTCAGTCTGTATACCTCGGATCCAAATTTGGTGGTGTTCCTGGACACCTGTAGAGCCTCTCCCACACCTGACTTTGCATCTCCAACTTATGACCTAATCAAGAGTGGGTACGTACTGATGGGGTGACATGCTTCTCTGAGTTTCCGTAGTGACTTGAATGAAATAGTATTTTTTGTGATACATGATTCATGAATGCATTCATGCATGCTTTTTTCTAGTACTGCTACCATGGAATTTAGTAAATGTAATCATATTATGAATTACAGTTACTATGTACTCATTACAAATAATTTAAGTTAAAGCATTTTTACAGCCACAGCCCATATCCAGTAGAATTTTAAGTATATTTCCAAAATATTTGCTGGTAGAAACACATTTATTTTTTGTCAAGAAGGCTTTATGTTTTTGTTCTTGCTTTTTTCCTCCACACTTTGGTTATTTTATTTTACTTATTTTATTTTTTTAAGATTTTATTTATTTATTCATGAGAGATGCAGAAAGAGAGAGGCAGAGATACAGGCAGAGGGAGAAGCAGGCTCCATGCAGGGAGCCCGATGTGGGACTTGATCCCAGGACCCCAGGATCACGCCCTGGGTCAAAGGCAGATGTTCAACCACTAAGCCACCCAGGTGTCCCATAGACACCTGGTTATTTTAAACAAAAATCACAAAAGATTATTTCACTCATTCCAGCTCTAGAACACAAACATAATGAAATTTGTAAAGCGTATGTGGTATTCTTTGGGGAAAAAAGGGGTCACTGGCTGGTTCAGTTGGTAAAGCATATGACTCTTAATCGCAGGGTTGTGAGTTCAAGCCCCACATTGGGTGTGGAACATACTGAAAAACAAACTAACGAACATTTTTTTAAAACGTTCTTTTGAAAGGAAAATTTTCCTTTTTTTTCTATAAGTTGATAGATTTTAACTACATCAGCCATACTGACACATTCACAGAAAGTGTATAAAGTAAGATGTTTGAGCTCTAATATATCCAAATTGATTTTCTAATTAATTCACATGGACTAGAAATGTTATTGCCGTAGGGAACTTTATTTTACCCAGGAATCAGATCCATAGCCTTAAGCTCACTACATTGTGAGCTAAAGACATTATCTGTTTTTAAAAATTTTTTATTCTCTCCAAATTTGTATCTAAATTCTAGTTAGTTAACTTATCATGTAGTATCAGTTTCACTATAATTTAGTGATTCATCACTTATATACAACGTGCCTGATATCCTCTGATCTCGGAGGCTATGCAGGGTTGGGCCAAGTTAATACTGGGATGGGAGACATTGTCTTTCTAGAGAAATTTTTGATCCACAATCAGACAGTTCACACCTGATCTTAGCCAAAAGGCTGAGAAGCGATCAAATCAGGCAGTTCAAAGAAAACTTTGTATCATTTCTTTTCAGCATTAGAAAGACTGAACGTAAATCTTCTAAATGTGCTGTGAATTCTGTTCCAGATGTAATCAGGATGAGACTTGTAAGGTGTATCCCTTATCTGAACACTATGGAAGATTCCAATTTAATGCCTTTAAGTTCTTGAACAGTCTGGGCTCCGTGTATCTACAGTGTAAGATTTTGATATGTGATAGTGGTGACCATCAGTCTCGATGCAGCCAAGGCTGTGTCTCTAGAACGAAACGAGACCTTTCTTCATACAAATGGAAGACCGATGCTGTCATAGGACCTATTCGTCTGAAAAGGGATCGAAGTGCAAGTGGAAATACAGGTAAGGAGAAAGCTATTAAGTGATCTAAGACCACCTCCTGGTTCATTAAAATTTGCTCAGATGTATTCCTCCTTAAGCATGTACAGTTTAGAGATTTATGATATTTGTAGCGAAGCCCTAACTACGGTAAGCACAAAAGATTAATTTTTCCTTCTACTAGTTGATAAAATGAAAACCATGTATGTTGTAAGCATGTATGTTGTAAGCATATTATGCTCTGATAATTCACCATTATTCACACGGCTTTTGAGGATAAATGCAATGTCCTCACTTCTAAAAACAACAGTTTCTCTCAGCTTCCTGACTTCTTAGTATAGACACCATGGCAGAAAACAGAGTCAAAAGCAATGTATTTTAACTCCTAAATGAGGAAAATCAGATGAACCAGCATCCCACACAAATCACCTTTTTTGGGGAAAAAAAAACCCACAATTTTTTCAAAACAGAAAATACCATATTTTCAAGATAACCCTGCTTCTTTTTAAAGTTTGAAAACAAGCCCCCTGTCAGGTCAAATGAGAACAGGGTGATGGTGAATGCCCAAAGGACAAGCCATGGCTGACTGGCTCTGGTAGACCGTAATTACATAAAACCTATTTATAAGAATTTACCTTTTATGAAAATGATCCTGTCATAAAAGAATCTTATGTCCTCTGTCTTTATTATTATGTGTGGATTGTGAAGGAGTAGGATTCTAGTTTGTAGCAAAATATTTCTTTTTTTTTTCAAATATTTTATTTATTCATGAAAGACGGAGGGGGGCGGAGACATAGGCAGAGGGAGAAGCAAGCTTCCCGCAGGGAGCCCAATATGGGACTTGATTCCGGGACCCTGGGATCATGACTTGAGCCAAAGGCAGGCCCTTAACCACTGAGCCACCCAGGTGTCCCTGTAGCAAAATATTTCTATGACAAAAACAAAAGAACACAAACAAAAATGAAATCCAGTAATTTAATAAACATATTCACTAAAAAGACAATGCATCTATGGGTATTAGTCAATTAGTTGAAAATTTATGAATGAAAGTTATAGAGATATCATCCACATTAGAAAAAATATCCTTTTCCTATTTCAAGAGAAGAACTAGTTGTTTCTCTATCAATCAAATATAGTTTGACGAGTGTGGGAGATGAGTGACTATCAATGAATGGACTTACATTTCTGTTGGACCTTGATGATTGAATTCCACAAGTTTCTCACCTTAGGTCAGGGAGACAAATGAACTATTTAAACAAACAAACGTAAGGACATCTTGTCTTTTAAATTAAGCAGAAGCATATACTAGGGACACCTGGGTGGCTCAGCGGTTGAACACCTGCCTTTGGCGCAGGGCTTGCATCGGGCTCGCTGCAGGGAGCCTGCTTCTCCCTCTGCCTGTGTCTCTGCCTCTCTCTCTGTGTCTCTCATGAATAAATAAATAAAATCTTTTTTAAAAAAAAGAAGCATAAACTAATTGAAATATTTGCTAGCAGTACCTATGTGTGTCACTTTGGCATTATATATCCTACATTAATTGATGCAGAAGATTCACAGACTGTGGAGAGAGACACATTCATGACAATTTTGTAATGCCAGGTAGTACTTTTCTTTTAATGATTTTTATCTTGTTTCTAATTATAGGATTTCAGGATCAGATACACAAAGAAGAAACTCAGAGTCAACCTTTCAGTAGTCTGCATCTATTTTCATTCACGGTCCTTGCTCTGAATCTCGTGATTGTGGCCGTGATCATAACAAGGCATTTTGTGAATCAGAGAACGGACTACAAATACCAGAAGCTTCAGAATATGAACTAACAGGGTCAGCCTTCACTGAGACTCATTTTCCCTGAACACCAAAGGAAATGCTGCCTTGTGGCTACACGTTATAAATAAATTAGGAAGAGCCTCATTAACAATGACGTACAGGTCCTGCTGTCACTTTGGTCAGAGCGTGCTGCCTTGCAGGGGTGATCGAAATGAACAAACATTGTGTCATTTAGATCTCCTGCTAAAGAAGGAAAGCCACCAAAATATTGAATGAATTAGGAACATCCTTTTTTCACGAGCACAAAACCTTCTGAGTAAACTTCAGGTGAAAAGAAAAGGTTGTTTTTACTTAAATCTACAGCGTTAGATGTATTTGTTTCCTAGATGCAAATATTTCTGAGAGTAACTGTGATGGAGAGAAGTGCCATGTTATTTCTTCCCATGCCTCACTCGAAGGCCGAGCCTCAGCATTTTACAACTTGAACACATCTCAGGGAAGGGCTCTGGAAAGAGGAAAGCTATTTTATGATCTAGGAATAGGAAAGCAGAGCTTGACTATAAAGGGGAGCCCTTGTGTGTAGTTTCTAGGTTAATGAATGAAGACAACAATTCTCTTCCCATTTACCATCAAACACCAAAGCCAAACGTAACCCTAACAAGGAGTAGTCAGTTTCTGGCTGACACTGACACAACAGGAAAGGCCTTGATGCGCACTCAGGTTGCGCATACCAGACATCATATTGAATTCTTTGTCGTAGATGGACAGTATGACTCTACTGGTTCATCACCCAACACCACCATAGTCTCAGGTTCTGACGCACAACCAAGGAGGCACCCACATTTCTGAATGCCCAAAGACATTCTCCTTGACACCCATGCACATGGATTGGGTGCACAGTATGCCCGGGGCATACATCACGAGTAAAACAGCATCTCTACCTTCCTTGAACAAGTTGTTAGGGACCCACTGGGTTTCCAGCTCCAAATGAAGGTAGATCTTCCTCATTTTCTTTTTAATATTTCCACTCAGATCTTCTAAGCACTTCCCCCAAACGGCCATGTAGTTGAGCCTCTTCTGCATTTGTCTGTATGACTAAATGGAGCTACTGCAAGCTTCTTTTCTTTTTTATTGTATTTTATTTATTTATCTATTATTTATTTATTTATTTATTTATTTATTTATTTATTTATTTATTTTTGCAAGCTTCTTTTCTAACCTAATGTGAAAGCTCTTAAGAACTAAATTAGAATGAGCAAATCAAATTCAGTAAAGACAGCACTTAAGAAGTGTCTGATCCCTGGCCCCTCTGCCATCTTTCCATCAGGAACTGAGTGAACACGTGCCGGTGGCCAGGCCCCAGGGGCTACCCAGAGGCACGCCAGGCATAGCAGTGTCATACTAAGAAAATCATCAAATATAGTGACTCAGTAGACAGTGTAAAACTGTATCATCATGAATCAAAAAACCTTCGCAGTGGAGCTATTGAGCTATACCAATGCGTTAGAAGTTTAAAGTACTATATATCACCAATAAAAAAAAATTAAAAATAAAGTAATATATATCAGTAAATAATTTCCTCAGGAGAAACTATGATAAAGTAAGTAAAGGTCCTATATCTGGAGTTGGTGGCCTGGGTTTGAGTTCTTCCACTTACCTGGTGGGCTACCTTGATCAGGTCACCTTCAGCCTTGATCTGCACAATTTAAAAGAGTGAAGGCTGCTGAGCAGCCCACCCCCCATCCCAGCCCCCAGAGTATTGCAGTTGCAAGGATTCAGTGAGGAAATGAGGTGTGGTTGGGCTGTGTTTCACCTGCCAATGAAGAGTCTGCTTCCTCAGGCCACACCTGGTACTGACCATCATGGGTTGGGTCCTATGAAACAACATCCAGTAGAGGGGTTTGTGTGCCCAAGGATTCCTGGGGCATGGGCCTCGGCCCAAGTCCTGTCAGTGGGGAGGGAAGTGGGCCAGGGCAGGAGGGTTGAGGAATGATGAAGTGGCTACAGCAGAAAGCTCGGCGACTCCACGGAGTCCTGGGCTGGGTTGGCCCTTCAGAGAGACCCTACATGGGGCTTGGTGCTCTGGCCTTTAAGTGCCTCTATGGACTTGTCATTGGTGGGAGACTGTGCATGTGGACAAGGCAGCTGCCTTGAGTGGAGGGAATCCCTGCAGGGCAGGGGGGCTGAGAGCCATCAGCCACCAACACTCCTGGCAGCTTGAATGACTGATGGCACCGAGGGAGAAGTGCAGGTCATACCAGAGTGGTCACCATGCTCGCTTCCTAAAAGCAAAATTTTCAGAATATCTCACCACATTAAACTCCGACTCTATGCCACATTCAAGAGATGTGTTTAACAAAGCATTTCAGCAAGGCTAAAAGTAAAATGGGCGAAAATACCTACATGTGTGAACAAGGTGGGGAGGTCACCTTGTTTCCACTGGGCAGGGTGGAAGCCAGGCTACTCCTGTGGCCTTTGCTGCCCCTCCTCCCAGGAAGGTGGATTTGCCACATTACCTCTGGGTGGGGTAGAGATCCTGGCTCTAAACTACGTCTCCTCTGATACCACCCCAGAATAGTCTCGAAGGGGTGCTAATACCTGCCAAGTGGGGTTAAAAGTCCAGGCTCCCCACCGGGTCTCCACCTGACATGGGGATGTTGGGGAGGCCCTGATTACTGCTCAGAGGTGATGCCACCCTGGGGAGGGGAGGGAAGATGTAAGGGATCCGGAGGGCAGGTGGAAATCTGGGCTCCCCACTTCACCTTTGTGGGCTAGGCTGGCAGGAGGGACATAGTTTTACCCATGGTGTTTGGAACCACGCAGTTACTGGGTAAAGTTCACTGTCTTGCCTGGTTACCCCTTTACCCATCCTTTAGCTAGAGAGAACAGGCTTCTCTTGGGGCTTTTTTTTTTCTCCACCATTGGTGTTTCTGGGTTGCAGGTTTCTCCCTATTAAGTGCATTTTGATCCAGTGCATGCAGTGCTCAGCAGTGGCCACGGCTTTCAGATTTCCACGCTCCTCAGAACCACCTGGAGTGTTTTGGAAGGGGAAGCTTCCTGGCTCCCATCTGCTGAACCGCACATGGAGAAGCTGACCTGGAAGTTCTCTGGACACTTGTTTATTTGTTCTTAAAAGTTCAGTCCTTTCATTGTCAACTCTTTTCATGTTAGGCATTTGTCAAAAGCTCTAAGATGCCAACTTTGGAGGCTGTTAGCCCCCCACTTCCTCAACACATATGGATAGATGCAGTTAATGTGCCGATAAGCTTCTGAAAGGAGAAGCTGTAGCAGTTCAGTGCTCCTTGGAAAACTCCTCAATTCATGTGAAGTAGATGCCTGATGCTAAAATCACGTGACTGAAGATGAAGGTACTCGGTGACAAATGATTAACTTTTGATTTAAAGATGCTGCCTTCACCAGATTGACCAGCAATTACATTCCATCAACTTCTACCAGGTATAAGCAGGGAACACCATCAAAATACCTGCCAGTATCCTATTTTTATCCAGAGGATTGTTGATCTGGAGACAGAGACGTACCCCTTTAGAAGCAATGCCCGCCCTGGGGTCACGGGTCAGATTTTCATCGCTCGGGACTTCAAGGTTAGCTCCCAGGCTTCCCTAAACCCTGCCCTCCTCCCTTGGGGACTTGGCCATACTGTGTTCTCAACTCGTATGTACTATTGAATGACAAAGATAGGAACAATTTATTGGACTTGAGGACTCCTATTTTAAATGTTGTTATTGAATATTTCTTGACAAGTGAAAAAAATTGACTGTGTCCAAGACCATTTGTTTTCCTTCTTCTTTTTTATTTTTAGGGGGAGAGAGACTCTTAAGCAGGCTCTATACTTAGCACAGAGCACAAAATGCAGCTTGATCTCACAACCCTGAGATCATGACCTGAGCTGAAATCAAGAGTTGGATGCTTAACCGACTGAGCCACCCAGGCGCCCCAAGACAGTTTATTTAAAGATAGCTTTGAGGGTGTGGAGCCCAGCACAGGTCAGTTTCTGTTAAAATACAAAGAAACCTTATAGTGAGTGCTGCCCTTTTCCATGAGGGTGTGGGATATGTGAACCTGCCATCCTGTGCTCCTCAGGCTTCCTGTGTACTTCTTAGGTTTCCTAGAAAGCTTTGAGGATCTGGGACCCAGATTGAGTGCGTGGTAGCTCAGAAAGCAGTCACAGGTGGTTCATGTGATTGTGTCTCTGACTCTCATTTGCTGTCAGTGTCAAAGCCGTCACCCAAACCCAACAGAGCCGAGGCACAATGTATTCCCTTTGACATAGGCAAGAAGAGCTTGGTTTGATTAAATTATGAGTAAATGAGCAAATGATTGACGTGTCTAATTCAACTAACCAGTTAGTAGAGTTAAAGAAAAAAAAAAAAAGCAGTGGTTTCCCAACAGTTAGTTTATTTTTCCTAAGACTCTTAGCAATATCTGAAAAGAAATTCTCATACCACCCGAGGGACAGAAACAAAAAGATCCATCTACTAGCATCTAAGCGTTAAGGAGTCAATTAAATAAAATCTTTAAATTGGAAATTTGGTATATAGAGAGAGCCCTGTTCTTTAGAACATGTACAGTTTAAGACAACAGTCAGGTTCTTGGTAGTAAAGAATCAGAGAACACAGCATCTCCAGCCTGCAAAGAGAGTGATTTCCTCACAAGCTTAATGATCAGAGAAGGTTTATTTAGCAACAAACCTCAGAGAGAATGTCTTTTGCTGTTTCTTTCACCTGTCGCTGTGTGGACAACTTCTGATTCATCAAACATATTACTTTGCTGCAAGGAAATAGGCTTTGCTTTCTAATGATAGATTCACATGGAAAGTTGAGAAATCACACAAGGGTCTTCCTCCAACCGGTCCCTCTGTGGATTTCCAGTGGCCCCACCACTTGGAGATGCTCAGGCTGCTCTTCCGGGGTCTCCACAGGGCCCACATCCCTCTTACCCCGCCCTGCACAGCCCTGGGAGCACCGGGAGGAGTAGTCCCCCACTTTGCACACAGCCACCTCACACTGCAGATAGACCACATCATAGTTGCTGAGAAAGTTGAAGGCATTAAACTTGAACTGGGCCGTGTTCTTCTGGTGGGAGTGGAGGTCGACATAGGTATTGTCTTTGATGCACCTGATAGAAGAAAAAAAAAAAAAAACCAGCCACAAGCATTAGCTTGAAGTATGATGTGAATTCACCCCGACTTGAAAAATCAGGCTTGGATCCAGACCTATGAATGCCAAACAGAGTTCTTCCCACTACCCATTCTTTCTTTTATAAAGAAACTTAAAACACTACCACGAGTATAAAAACCACTGTTCCTGAGCAGAAATAGAAGGTACTAGGTAAAAAAAAAAAAAATCATAAAAAATGAACAAGGTCATTAAATTCTAGCCAGAGCTGTTGCCTTCCGAAGGTACTCTATTTTGCCCAAAGGGGAGATTAAAGGTAGTGGTTGTATTATTTGAAAATGAAACTTAGACTATTTTAAAAAGTGTTTTGTCAGCCCTAGCACAACTATGGAAAAAGTTAAGAAAGTATAAATGATGTATCAAAAGAGGAGATAAAATGGAATAATATAAAATGCTCCATTAAAACCAGAGAAAGCAGCAAAAGGAGAGTGGAGGTAGATATAAACAACAAATTGCAACAAATAGAAAACAGTTACCAAGATGGTAGATTTTCATCCAGCTATATCAATAATCACTTTGTTTTTTTAAAAAATATTTATTTGAGAAAGAGAGCTGCGGTGGGGAGAGGAAGAGGATGAAGGAGAGAGAGAGTCTTAAGCAGACTGCATGCTCAGTGCGGAGCCCCACATGAGGCTCAATCTTACGACTCTGAGATCATGACCTGAGCTGAAATCAAGAGTTGGACACTTAACCCACTGAGCCACCCAGATACCCCTCAATAATCACTTTAAACATGAGTGTTCTAAATATGCCGATTTAAAGGTACAGAGTGCCAGAGTAGATGAAAACAACAAGAAAAACCGAGACCCAATTACTGATGCCAGTTAGACACCAACTTTAAACATAAAGACATAGAATAGGGATGGAGAAGGATTTACCATGCTAATACTAATCAAAAGAAAGGTGGAGTAGCTATATTAATTTGAGACAAAACAGAGTTCAGAGCCAGGACAATGATCAGGAATGAAGAAGGGTATTGCATAATAATAAAGGGATCAGGCCTCCAAAAAGACATAACAATCCTTAACGTATATACACGTAACAACAGACAAAAACTAACAACTGCAAAGAGAAATCTACAAACCCACTGGAAATGGGTGGAAATCCAGCAGAAAATCAGGAAGGATACTGATGATCTGAAAAGCACCATCAATTGGATAGACTGACATCTATGGAACACCCCATCCAACAACAGCAGAATATAACTCTTCTCAAGCCCTCGCGGAACATTCACTGAGATAAACACGTTCTGGACCATAAACCACACCTTTAGCAAACTTCCAGAAAAGAAATCGTACAAAACACATCCTCTGAGCACAACTGGAACTCAATAACAGAAAGGTTGCTGGAAAATTCTTATTCGGAAATGAAACAACACACTTCTAAGTGACCCAGAGGTAAAAGAAAAAGTCTCAACTTAAAAAAAAATATTTCGAACTAAGTGAAAATGAATATACAACTTATGAAAATCAAATAAATCAAATGCGTGACTTGGAAAAGAAGAAAGATCTAAAATCACTAAGACTCTACCCGAGGAAATTGGAGAAAAAAAAGAGCAATTTAACCCTAAAGCAAGCAGAGGGATAAAGCCTTGGTTGTTTCATTCTGGCACCAAACTGTGCCTCTCTCCTTGATCTGTTTGTAAGGAGAACTGAAAGGGAAGAGCGTTCTCATTCAGAGCCTTGGAGCAGTTTCATGCCACAGCTGCGCACCTCCCGCGCTATGGCTCACGCCACTTCTGCACGATGCTGTCTTGCCCCCTGCACCCCCCACCCCGGCTTTTGGAAACAGGCACCACGATGATGTTTCTCACGTGGCTCTCACCACTTTAAAGCTGCCAGCAGTAAGTGATGGGTTTTTGCCCTTTTGCGCTGCTTGCCAATTGCTCGTCCATAGTGTTTGCTCCTCTTAGGGGGGCAGAGGAGCTACAAAGGCAAACGTCATACCAAACTTCTAACTTGGTGAATCCTTTGTTTAACCAAAGGAGCCAGAATAAATCTCACGACTGTAAGAGTTTAGGTTGAGAAAACCCTGCCAGCCCACCGAGGTAGACCAGATGCCCCGAGAGCCTGAACCACCGATGGGGAGCCAATAAGGTCATAACACAAAGGGAAGAGAGGCACGGGTGAGAAAGGATGAGAGGGGACAGCAGTGTCCCAGACAACAAGGGTTCTGCCCAGGACTCTGGGGGATCCAAGGGAAGTTGTCTAGACTCTCTACGACTATTTGTCCCCAGCTGGGATCAGAGGCGGGCAAAGGCCCTGGCTGTGCCTCTGGGGCACGGTGAGGTCTGTGTTGCACAGCGCTGTGGCTTAGAGCAGCCAGTTGAGAAGCCGGAGATGCCGCACAGGAATGCCATGGGAATAGAACAGCCAACCCTACATGGCTTTCCATTTCCCTTACCCTTGTCGGATCAAATCGTACTTGACGGTCGTAAAGTCATGTGGGTCAGGAGAAGCCACGCAGGTATCCACAGAGAGCCTCAGGCTGGGGTCGGGGCTGTGCAGCGTGGCCTGGAGGAAGACCGCCCTCTGGCTGGCAGGGTACAGCCCCGTGTGCTTCATGGGCGGGGACAAAGGCCACTCGAGGAAGGATATGGACACGTCGTAGCCAACTCTCTCCCTGGGGACGTCAGCCCCAGGAAGGACTTCAACGGCAGATGGGCCCTCCGCCCTGCAGGTGAACTTGAGCTGAGGCACCCTGTGCCGCACGACGACTTGGCCAGGGTGGCCCCGGGTCCGACCCCTGATGGAGTTGGAGTAGCCGAGGGAGCCGAGGCTTTCCTGGGGGGACGAGAGGGCAGGGGCTGGCCGGGGCTTCTGGCTCCCTTGCACGCACCTTCGTGCGTGGTCGGGGCCAGCTTGCCGAGGAGCACAAGTGGGAGGCCTCGGGCCCGCCGTCTGGGGTGCCTAATGCCACGATGGGGTGGCGTTGTGTCCTTGGCCCTTGGAGTGCAGGGTGCACGCAGGGAGCCCCGGGTGTGCGAGCCCGGCCTCCCTTCTTCCCTCCCGTGAGGGCCCAGCTGTGCTGGTACAAGGTGTGGTGGGAGGCCTGGGCTAGTGGCTACCTGGTGCGCTCTGCCAAAGTGTCCCCCGCGTCCCCCGCCCTCGGCCCTGGCATCTCAGGCAAGCACAGAGCCAGGCCGCTGGCCCCCTCCTCTCTGCCGTCTCTTGGCCCCCTGTGAACGGTGGGTCCGGCCCAGCTTGACTTGAAGGGCTAACAGGTGCTGATGGCTACTGTGCAGGCCACCACTGCCCCCCGCGGCCTGGTCCCCACAGCCCCCGAGCCACCCAGAGACTCAGCCTGGCTCGAGACGTTGGCTCAGGAAGGCTCTGCTCCTGGGACTCAGGTCCTTGACCTCTGCCTCGGAACCTCCGAGGACCATCCCGGCAGCTCAGACCAGATCTGCCCTGTTAGACCTTTTCTTTCCTACTCCCCACCCCCTTCCCAGCCCCCATTCTGAAATGTTCATACAACAGAGACATTCTTTATGTCTTGCACGAATATCTATGCTTTCTCCTTAAAAACAGATTTTTTTTTCTTTTTTTGCCCCTAAGAACCAGTATCTCCCTTGACCCTCGGAGCAACTCTCACCCAATGTGGAGATGAGGCTCAGAGGAGAAGCTCAACTCCAAGGCCATGTGGCCCTGCCCCTTCCAAGGTGACCTTGGGCTTCCTGGTGCTGACAGCCTCCAGCGCCTTCCCCAGGCCCTCCAAGCTTGCTGCGGGGGCCTGGGCGCCAGCTGCCCCCTGCCTGGGCACTCCTCTCGCTCCACCTTACCTGGCTGCATCTCCTTCAGACTCAGGCCTCCCTATTCCAAATGGCCTTCCTTCTACCCCAAATCATTTCCTATTCCTTCCTTGCTTTGCTGTCTTCTTAACATCTGTGAAATGATTCTCAAATGTGTGCTTGCTCAGTGCCTGTCTCCTTTTTCTCGAATGTGAGAGCTGTGGAGCAGGAGCCCTGTCGGTGTGGTTGGCCGCTGCAACCTCAGCACCTAGATGGTAGCTCATCCACTGACTCTGAAATCATACTTTCTCTGGCATGTTTTCGCAGTGGGTGGCCTGGGACTGGCTGTCACTCCGAGTGGTTCCTGACCTGCTGTGTCCTCTGGGCCCAGTGCTGTGAGATCTAGGCCAGCCAGGGCCACAGAGGCCAGCTGCAGGGTCCTGACAGCCTGAAGCTTCTGGGGTGCCCACCTCCCAGACACTATGGGGCTTCCAGCATGGCTCCTGGGGTAGAAAGCTCTGAGGTAAAACCTAGAAGTTTCAGAGCTAAAAGGACAAGAATGACCATGGTCTGCATAACCAAGTAGATAAAATGTGAAGTATGGAGTCAGAGTGGTCACTTTGAGTGAATTAACCTCCCACAATGCCAAATGTTTGCTGTTTTTCCATGTGTGTCTAAATAGGGATATAAAAGAAGAGAGGAACAACATGGAGATCCTGCTGTATAACATATTACATTGTTAGATATACTGAGAAAAATGATTTTGTAGTTCTAGGCTTTTCCTATATCCTGGGTCTACTTGTTTCCTTAACTTCAATGACATTGTTTTGTGAAATAAGCTGGTGGTTAAAGAACACGTAATCAACGTATATATTTCATTATCCTCACATGTCCTGGATATAAGCTTTCTAGATGAGGAAATACAGCTAGTTGCCTGGTTAGAACATAGCAGTCAGATAGATCATTTGTCCTCTCCAAAGCCCAGCACCATGGCTTCCACAGAGTAGGTGTGAACTGAAGGTGAATAAAGAAGCCTGTTGTGGAAAATGCTTGGCTTCGGAGCTAAGAGAACATCATCCATCCATCCATCCATCCATCCATCCATCCATCCATTGATCTATCCATCAATCCATCAGCACTCACCACTTCCTATGTATTCCAAATTCCCAAAAGGAAAGAAAATTTCAGACAAATTAGTGCCTGCTCCAGGTCTCACTGAGCCTTTCCTCTGTCCCTACTGCATTTTTAACAGGTGGTTGAATTTTCCAAAATTCAATTCTCTCTCTTTGGCCTCCATCCGCAGAGATACCACCACCTTGTCAGCTTGTTACCTGTCTGACGGTGCCACAGCGACCATAGGGAATGTTGAAGATCAGGTATCGTCCCGTGACTCGAGGGCGGCACAGCTCATCATTTAAGTGGACGTCCCAAGAGGAGTAGCCCAGCCTCCGGAGATAGCCTCGGTCAATGGTGACTTGGAA
This sequence comes from Vulpes lagopus, assembly GCF_018345385.1. Lineage (NCBI taxonomy): Eukaryota > Metazoa > Chordata > Mammalia > Carnivora > Canidae > Vulpes > Vulpes lagopus. The sequence goes on from NC_054825.1 coordinate 8,816,445, forward strand.
GAGGTGAGGCAAGCAGGAGAGCCGGGCTGCAGGAGGAGGAGCATGGGGAGAACCTCAAAAAGACAGTTTGGTACTCTGGACATGTAGATTCACGATGTGGGTGTGTGCTTACTTTATAAAGCATGGAGGGTGCCTTGGGTGGGGGCTGGCTCAGCAATCAAGGCTCTACCCTTGATTTGACTTCCACCGACTTTATTTATGTCCCTCCTTTTCCAAAAGTCACACCAGATCATGGGAGTCCTACCTAGGCACATGTCCCACGGTCTAAGAGTCAGAGCCTTGTCTAAAGGGTTAAAGGACAGCCCACTTCCCATGTTGAGGACACCCGAGGCTGAACGTACATCTATCAGAGGCTTTGTATGAAAGGTAGTTTGGGGAAAGAGAGTGGGAGCAAAGAGGTAGGGAGCATAGGTGTTAAGGGGCTTCTTCTCCAAATTCTGAAAGCCCAACAAGTAGATGGAGATGCTGGAGATCTCAGTGAGACACAGAAAAGCCTGTTCTTTATCCCCGGGACAACTGCTCTCTCAGCTTCCCCTTACCGCAGCCTAGAGGGGAGGGCTTACCGTTGCCCTTGGGTACAGCAGAGGCAGCTGGACCTGGTATGGGGAGATGGGTGAGAAGCACATGTCAGCTGTGCAGACACACTGGAGCAATATGTAGCCAGCAGTAGACATGTAGTGCAGAAACGCTGGAGGAGGAGGATGTAGCCAGCAGTAGACACTCAGTACCAAGAAATGGGCTCATTCAATTTAGCCATTACAGCTGGAGGACAATGGATTGAAAATATTCTAGGGCAATGCAGAGGACAAGGGCTTCCTGATGGAGCCAGAAGGAGGGATTCCTGCGTGTATGAAGTAGTGTTGAGAATATGGATGTCATCAACACCAAGATTTGTTAGAGCAGGAGAACAGTAAATACCGGCTTTGCAGGTTATAAACACTGTTGTCTGTAGGCATCTGGTTGATGTCCCTTCCCAGGCATATGGCATACTTGGGATCTCGGGCTTGGACATAGGAAGTCTGTGGCTCTCAAAGGCCTCCCCAGCCCAGAAGCCAGGCAGGATAGTAACGCAGGGCCAGGGCCTAGCCCAGGAAGCGTGGCTGGCCAGATTCACTCAACCCCTTCAGATATTCTTGGCCCCAGACCTCTGTCTGGTCCTTTGGTCACTGTTTCCAGTGAAAAGCAAACCCTATGGTACATAGTCCAGGAATGGAAAATGAATTATCCTTTCCAGTGGGCCCCCTAACAGCAGGAGGAATGGCTGGAACTATGAATAGACACAGTGAAAGTGAGAATCTGGAAGATAAGGATCTCAAGACTCCAGGTAGACTCTTATCATAAGGTTTCTCTGCAGGATTGCCTGTCTCTGGGGGACCCCGATGATTAATCTATTTACCATGCATTTCAGTGCAAAACAAGAATAGCTCCCGCATAAAGACAAAAGCGTTGGGAGAGATTCCTTTGTTTACTTGTAAAAAACTAAGGCTGGAACAGACAAAGGGAGTTCAGACTTATTCACCAAATGTAGAACTGCATAACTTTTTGAAACATACCTGGGTAAATTTAGGGCAAATATAAGAAAGTGCTACTCCACATAGGGGAGGGTCAACCTCTGGAGGTCCGAATGCCAAGAGGGGTATCAGGTGGTAATAAAAAGTACTCCAGGAAAGGTGCAGGCCAAATTGTGGATGAAAGGGACACAGGGAGAACCCAGGATTTTGTAGGGTACTGACTTCTGAGGGGCCAGGTCAAGGTAAAGAAGGTTATCCAAGGACTGTGCCTGGATGATCAGATCAGAAATTGAAAAAGGGTCTTTGTGGTCTGATCACCTCAAGTTGTATGTCCTTCATCATTGTATTACACTCACTTCTTCCTTCGACCTCATAATCTTGTAGCCCTATTTCAGCACAAATACTCCCCTGAATTGGAATTCGGCAAAGCCAATGAATAAAACCACAAGGCTGTGCCAGGAAAATATTGAGCCCAGCGGTAGGTGACAAATAGGCCCTCACCATCCTAGCTGCTGGCGCCTTGGCCACCAGGCCGTTGCTTGACCTTGGAGTGCTGGCAGAGGAAGCAGGACACAGCCCCGGGGACCCACCTGCGCACACCACGCCCGCGTCCTCCTGGTGCCGGCAGTTGTGTCGCGCCCAGCCCGAGTGGCGACAGTGGCCCAGTGCGTCCTCGGTGCCCACACAGTGCACGTCGTCCAGCAGGATGGGCCCCAAGCCCAGGCCAAAGCGGCCACGTCCCAGGGCAGCAAGTGCGGGGCCACAGCCCAGCAGGCGGCACACGACACGGGCGTCCCTAATGTCCCAGTGGTCGTCGCACACTGTGCCCCACACGCCCTGGTGGCGGACCTCGACCCGGCCCTCACAGCGGCTGCGCCCGCCCACCAGGCGCAGGTCCGGATCTGCAGGAGAAGAGAGAGCGAGTCAGGGGACTGGGTGACGGGTGCAACAGCCACCCTCTGCTGCCCTGTGTCACTTGCCTGGGAAGAAATGACACTGCAGTGAAGTCCTCCACGCCCTGTGCTGCCTCTCTCTCTGTGTCTCTCTGTCCCTCCCTTCCTCGTCCCCTCCTTCCTGTCACACTCCCTCTCTCATAAAAAGTCCAACATGCATTAACTGAAGCCCTTGAAGATCAGCAGGTGTTGTCAGCCTAGTTGCCCAGATAACTAAGAATTTCATTGTTAAACAAAAATACTAAAAACCCAGAGAAAACAAAATGGGAAAAACCCCACTCTCTGGAGGAGAATTGTTGAGGCACTGGCTTGACTTAGCAAGGAAAATCTATCCCATAAAATTTCTTCTACTCTTGCTGAATAAAAGCCAACATTTGAACTGTAAAAAGTATCTTCTGTGGCCGGGGCATTCCATTTGTAGGTGTTTACTGAAAACAGATGGGCACCGAAAGATTTGTACATAGCAGCATTCTCCACCCGGGACAAAAACTGGGTAGCACCCTCAAGCCCACCCACGGGGGAGGGGGTAAATTGAGGGACATCCACCCAATGGAACATTAGTAAGCCATACAAAGGAACAAAGTACCAATATTAAGGGACCAGATGGACAAATCTCAAAAACAATTTGTTAAGCAAAAGAAGTCAGACACGAAAGAGCAACATATTACTGGATTCCATTTATATGAGATTCTAGAAAAACAAATTAATCCACAGTGCCAGAAAGCAGAACAGTGTTTGCCTGGGGGATTTAATGCAAAGGAACATGAAGGAACTTTTTGGGGTGATGGGAATGCTCCGTATCCCGATTGTGGTGGTGGTTACACAGTTGGATCCATTAGAAGAATCTCCCAGATGTGAGCAATTTATTGTATATATTTATACTTCAAGACAGGTGATTTTAAAAGTAAAAATAATTTTAAAAATCTATATTGTGTTGGTGGTGCCACACCCACAAATGTGTGTAAAATAATTTGTCTTCATATAAAGTGGATGCTAGTGACTTTTCTAACTTTTTGCTCTCGGTGGCCCATAAAAGATACTTAGCAAATGCTATAGGCACCACTGGTCATGGTTTCCCTGTGGCTATGGTATCTTGATTTAGGACAGTTGCTTGCTCCTCATCTAATGTGTTGCTGTGATATTGGAGGAAGATAACCATGCTTGTCTGAACTATGAACAAAGGCAAATATCTTTTGGATGAGGCTCCAGGAGGTGAATTTAGGGCTTCTGACCCACAAAAGTGTGTGTGTGTGTGTGTGTGTGTACACATCCTTGTCTGCACATGTATATACTTATTAGCTCATACAAGTTTTCTGTAAAGAGCAGGGACTTTGAAAAAAACTGTGACCCTAATAGTATTAATAATGATTTGATAATTTAAGTGCTTAAAACAAATACAAATTACCAGATAAAGGAATCATGTCTTCGCCAACTGAAACTGTAACTGTAAAAGAGAAAAACAGCTTAAAAGATGCATATTCTCAAAATCATATATTTATATTCAAATATGTAAAAGAGCCACACATTTTCTAAATATTTAGGCATTAGTAATTTTGTTTGAGTTTCCCCTTAGGTTTAGGTACAGAAGTACTGTCCACTAGGTTTTATTTTCTTATCAAAATGTAACAAGTGGGGGGATCCCTGGGTGGCGAAGCAGTTTGGCGCCTGCCTTTGGTCCAGGGCACGATCCTGGAGACCCGGGATCGAATCCCATGTCAGGCTCCCGGTGCATGGAGCCTGCTTCTCCCTCTGCCTGTGTCTCTGCCTCTCTCTCTCTTTCTGTGACTATCATAAATAAATAAAAAATTTAAAAAAAATGTAACAAGTAGTATTATTCTCCAAAGAGAAAATAATTTGATAAATGGCCAGAAAAAGAAGTTCTTATAAATATACAGAATGTTTATAGGAACAATATAAAAGTATTAGATTTTGTAGGAAAAATGTTTATTGGGGAGCCTATGTGAGGTCAATACAAACACATCTAAAGAATAAAATAATTTGATCAGGACAATTACATGAATAAAACCAATCAGATTTCTCAGGAAAATGTTTAGATAAGAGAAAGATCATATATGAGAGGTGTAAATCTATGGGAAATATACAGAGGGAAGCAAGGTAGGAAAAATAACAATGAATTTTATGATAGAGTCTGGTTGTGTGAATTACTATGAAACTAAGGGTTAATCAAGCAACAGGCATGTGATCTTTACCAGGTGATGATGTCACTGTTGTTGAAATCAGATTTATGGCTGCCAAAAAAGAGAGAGAGAGAGAAATTTTTTCCAGGGAAAAGAAAGCGTTCAACCTCTGAAACGAATAATACATTATATGTTAATTGCATTTAAATAAATAATAAAAAAAGAAAAGAAAGCCCTCGAGTTGGATGTCATTGAAATCTTATGCTGTATACTACAAGTTTATGAAAAATAAGCCCGACGCACAAGCTGCACGGAATAGAATCCACCCTGCTTATTTATCCTGCGGACGCACATATCCAGGAGTCAAAGGGTGTGTGAGAAGTTGGCATTTTGCAAGATAGATGAGCAATTTCCTTTTGGAGCATCCATGACGTGTCCTACAATTTACATCTCGAATCCCTGCAACAGCCATTCCAGGGAAGTGGTAGCAGCGTTTGAGAGATGAGGACGTCGAGACTCAGACGTTTGTAGGACAGCTTGTAGGACACGCCTGGAGCATCCTCAGCTCTGACCTGGGAGGCCCCGAAGCGCACGCCCTTCCTACAGCACTCTGCCTTTCCGGAGCATAAAATATGGGAGTTGCATTCCCTCTGTGTGCTGTGAGGGGGACAAGGATGAGGGAGAAGGAAGGGAATGGTCTCACGGCCACCACATCTGTCCTTGCACTCGAGAGGCAGGAAGTGATTCTGCTGTCGTGCTTTCCTAAAGACAATAAAGTGCATGAGTGTCACCTGACTGTGTGAAAAGCAACCCAGTTACCATCAACCGGGTCTGCAAAGAAAAGCTCACCTCCTGCAGTGTCAAGAGCTAGTGAGCATGACCAGCGAAAGGAACCTGCCAAAAGTAGAGGTCCTGTTGGGGGCAGGGAAAGAAGGAAGCAAGGAGGGACGGATGGAAGGGGGCAGGGAGGAAGACAATCCCTAAATCTAAGTGAGAGACAGCTTCTAAACTTGGTTTCTCTGCCTTTTACGCTGTTATGTCTTCAAAGTAACCAGGAATCAAAAAGAAAGGAAAGAATAAAATGCAAGCAGGCAGTAGGCCTCGCTCCTGAAGAGATCAGTGTCCGCTGGATTGGGTGGAGTCACATAGATTCATCAGCAAAGCCTGGGAGCAGAAAGGACCCTTGTGTGGGAGCCGGGAGACCCAGCTTGCCTTGCTCTGTGACTGCTGGGGGCTTAGTTATGTCCCCTCAAAGTTCACATGCAAAGCCCTAACCCCCCACTTGGCTGTATTTGGAGATGGGGCCTCTGAAGAAGGAATCATGGTACAGTGAGGTCGTAAGGGGGGGCCCTGATCTGCTGGAATTAGTGTCCTTATAAGGAGACACAATCTGTCTCTCTGTCTCTCTCTTTCTCTCCCTCAGGGAGCACACCCTGAGGAAAGGTCCTGTAGGCACACAGTGAGAAGGTGGCCATCTTCAACCCAAGGGGAGGCCCTCACCAGACATCGACCCTGCTGGCACCCTGACCTTGGACCTTCTGGTCTCCAGAACTGCAGGAAGTAAATTTCTGTTGTTTGAGCCACACGGTTTGCCATATTTATGACTGCCTGAGCTGAGACATTGGCAAGTCTCCTCCTTCTCTGGGTCGCATTTTCTTCCAAAACAAGGGTAGTGGCTCAGCATTTTACTCCCCGAATGTGGCCCATGACCAGCAGCATAGACACCGCCTGGGAGCCTGGGAGAAGTGCAGAATCCAGGCTCCACCGGGAGCCACTGAATCCAAATCTGCACATCAACAAGTTGTCCGGGCCGTTCACCTGCACATCAGCTTTTGAGAATCACCGCCAGGGGTCATCTCCAAGGTATCCTCCAGGGTTGACACCTAATGCTATTTTGTCCTACTTAATCCTGTCCCTGCATCTGCCTTCACCATGTTTAGGGTCATGACCACTGTTGGTTCCAGTGGCCTGGAACTTCCGGACCTTTCTCTCTCCTCTCTCCTGACCTCTCCTGGGGAAATAGGAGGTGCTTCCTCTGGGTGTGTCTGCTCCTGCCGGGCTGGGGTTTCTAAGGAAGTCACTCACCGTGGCTACAGTAAAGAGCAGAGAGCATACCTGGGGAAGAGGCCTCTTCTCCTGGAGTGGGAGTTGTATCTGGAAACAATGAGAAATGAAACTGAAATATCAGCAAAAAGACAATGGAATGTTTTGGTTTGAACAACAGTTTGGTAGAAGATGGAATTGCAAATGGTAGAACCAACACTATCATGATCCAGTTCTCTCGCATTTGGGTGTGCTGATGGGTCAAAGCATCACCCATAACATAACACACACCACCAAGCAAGTGGAAGCCTGGAGTCCCTCACTTCCCGTGGGCACATCTGATCAAGACCAGGGCGACAAGCAGAGGGTGTTCCCTGGTGGAGGGACCACTCCTGTGACTACGGATGTATGATGAGAACATGAAGCTTCATTTCTGTGAAAAGGATGCTGGGACTTCTGTTTACATCAGGGCTTATACCACAAACGAAATATTCAGTACATGTGCTCATTTGTCCAACAGAAGGGGGGAGAGTGGATCATGTTTAACTTAAGAAATGTGACAGGCAAAACACATTACCAGAGGGCGTGTCCACTTCTACTGAAGTCGAAGATACATCTATATAGGAATAGAGAAAACAGGACCCTTAAAAATGGGAGAAAGGACACTTCAGTGTGTCTTTTCATTCAGTCTATTTTGTGGTCAAAATGGTCCTTATGTGGGCTCATTTTCTAAATTGAATACGGCAAGTAAGAGGTTGACGTCCTTAATTTAAACCACACAACAAGAGAGCCTTTACCTGAGGGAGAGGTCACTTCTGCTGAGGTTGAAGAAGTATCTGTAGGAAAAGAGAAGAAGCAGCCTAAAAACCAGTGGAGAGGACTCCTGGTTCTGTTCTTCCTGAGGCTGTGTTGGGGATAAACTTTCCATGGAACAGCCTAGTCTGATGAATGGAATTCCAAGATGAAGCACTTAATGGTTTAGGAGACAGTGTTGTACCTGGTGTGGAGGTCACAGCGGTTGTTATTGAAGCTGCAGGTGAACAAAAATAACAAGGCAGCCACATCAGGCATACGTGTTGCTAAGATACAGGAGACATAAAGGTGGCCGTCGTAGATCAGTGTGACTGGTCTGGCTTGTGCTCCTGCTTTCCCATCACAGGGGTGATGACAGGGCATCTCTAGATCCTCCATTGCCTCTAGGCCACCCTTCCACTTCTCAGGTCTCCATTCCTCTTGCCCACCCTTTAACTTCTCCCCTTGGAGAAGGTGGACATTACCTGCTCAGATGGCAACAACCATGGGTCCAAGTTTCTCCCAACATGGGCTAACCTAATAAAGATTCTGTAAATGGAGGGATTCCTTTGCCTAGTCCTCCCTCCTCTCCTCAAATGTTTGGAAGGCAGTGACACAGGAAATGATGAGCTTTGCAGATTGGAATTTTCTCCAGGTGGGTAGTCCCAAGACCCAGACTGCAGGTAAGGAAGTGGGGTAGGTCCATTTGCCTCTGGTACTAAGAGATGCCCACCAACTAGTCCTTCCCAGTAACAAAAGCCATATTTTGGTGTCAAGTCTGGTGTTTTATTTAATTGCTTTAGTGCCTAGAGCAGGGGAGATCACCCTCTTTATTATCCTCCCCACAAATAAACCTCTAACCCTCTATTTGTAAAATTGTTCACCCTAAAGTCACATTAGGAACTCCTCAGGCGCAACCAGCATCACTCAAGATTATCGTACAAAAGTTACTTGTCACCGTGGTCAACTCTGTATCCCTCCAAACCTTGGCACAGAGCTTGGCACGTGACCATCCTCACTGAATGCTGGATGAACGTCTAAGGAGGATCAGTCAAAGCCATGGCTTGACTTTCCACCACTCTGCCAACACCCACACTGTGGTTGATCTCCAGAGAAACCCCCACCATGGGCATTAGACCCCCCCCCCACCATCAGTCCAGTGAATGAGTTGCTTTTGAGTTTGGGAATTGACTGAACTAATTTTCCCCTTGGCCCATGCATTTAGCTGGACTGTCTGTAATTCATTCATCATCGGGGGTACAGGGGTGGCCTATGCGAGTCAGGTCAATATAAACATATTTAAAAACTCTAGAGAATAAAATAATTGGATTAGGACATAAAATGTATAATGAGCTCCCTGGAAAATCGAATAAGATAATTTATAGCAAGTAAGATGGATAGATAACATCAAAATTACCTGTTAAGGTGGTTACAGTAACACTAAAAGATTCTGAAAATAAGAAAAGGCAATTGGTCAGAACCTATCAAATTAATTGTTTTATAGTTAACTCATTTTTTTCTCTCTGTCCCTGGAGCATAGAAATCAAGGACTTTATTTAATCAACAGATTTTGATTCATCCATCTCCTCTATGGCAGGCGCTGCACTCGATGCGGAAGTAAAATAATAAAGAAAGCTAGACATGGCCCCTGTTCTGTAAAAGTGCAGCTGTGACCAGCGCTATGAAGGAGAGACATGTGATGGTGAGAATCTATGACAGGTGATCTCACCTGGCCAGGAGTTCCCCTATCTTCCCAGGAAGCACCACCACCACCTTGTGCCTGGCATAGCATCTGGCCCAGACTGGGCACTCTGCTCAAAGACAGTGACAACCCGACACTCCTCCCCTCCTGACCCCCGCCCAGAGCTGCCCTGGTTTTGGCCCTGGCGACATGGCACAGGCAGTCTTGCTGTCCCATCTGCCTACATTTGCAGTAGGGCATTACCAGGGCAGAGGGCATTACCAGGTGAAGAAGTCACTTCTGCTGAAGTAGAAATGATGCCTAAATAGGAAACACAAACAGGAAAGTCAGTCCGTGGATCGGAAAGTTCTTATGCATTTTCCAGTTCTGCCTCTTTTATGATCTCATTTACCTGCTTTCGTTGTTGGAAAAATTAAAGTTTGAGGACTAGTTATTTCTTAAGCTCCTGAATAAGGGTTAAGGCATCCAGAATAAAACATGAGCCATTATAGACGAACCCTCTCCTGAAGTGGAGCATGTTTTTAAATATGCTCCTTTTAAATAGAAGCCATAGTCTAACCTGCATGATTCAGGCTCGTGAGGAAGAAACCACTGTTGTGCAGGGCTGTCATCCAGGGCATCTCAAAGGATGTTGAGGTTAGGGGGCATTTTGGCTCCAAGTCGGAACATTTAGAAAGTCTGGTGACATTTAATGGGTTTCTGAACACTTCTCTGGCCGTCAGACTATCTGTTAGCATTCCCTGCAATTGCCACGGTGGCTGTTCTATGAGCAGCCCTTCCCCCTTCCTGTCCCCTTACCTCTCCCTAGTTTGTTGTCTCTCATAATACACAGTCGGTGGGAGACCAGATAGCCAGTTGTTACGCATGTGCAGGAAGTAAGAACAACAGGCTCTGTCAACACTCTCATGTGAGCTTGAATGTTGGGACCTACGCTTGCTTAGCTGTGTAGAGGCCCTCTGTGTCGGTTTCTGGATTCTAGTCTGTTTTCTAAGGAATTAATTCAGCCAAGTGACCCAAATAGTGTAGGTGTACTAGCCCGATAGAATTTCAACACAGCAATATCCCCGAAAGGCAGTAAGAGGACAGATCAGCAGAAAGGTTGTTACCAGTTGCAGGGACCGAATCTGCGGCTGAAATGGAGGCAGGGACTGTCAAAACAAGCACAATTTAAGGAGATTTTAATTAAATACCATCCTTGTCCATCAAGTTGATTGGTAAACATTTTTTTTTAAATCACCCTTTTTACAAATTATGTTCCAGCTGTGTCCATATTTTTTATTTATTTATTTATTTTTCAGCTGTGTCCATATTTGATTATGCTCTGTTCCTATTTGGTTTTCCTATTCTCTGTATCATTAAGCTAAGGGAAATAAATCATGCGGAAGGTGGTATTTGGGTCTGGGACCCAAGAGACCTGGGCCCTAGTCTCTGCTCTTTGTGTAACCAAACAGGTGACTTTGGACAAGTCCCTTTGCATCTCTCAGCTTCCGCTGCTGCAGCTGAAAGGCTAGTCCATGGACCAGCAGCATCTGTATCACCTTGTTAGAAATGCAAAGCCTCAGGACCCACCCCAGAACTACTGCAGAATCAGAGTCTGCATTAAAAAATTTCCAGGTGGGATTTGCTTCAACGTGGATGGAACTGGAGGGTATTATACTGAGTGAAATAAGTCAATCGGAGAAGGACAAACATTATACGGTCTCATTCATTTGGGGAATATAAAAAATAGTGAAAGGGAAGAAATGGGAAAGGAGAGAAAATGAGTGGAAATATCAGAAAGGGAGACAGAACATGAGAGACTCCTAACTCTGGGAAACGAACAGAGGGTGGTAGAACAGGAGGTGGGCAGGGAGTGGGGGTGACTGGGTGACGGGCCCTGAGGGGGGCACTTGATGGGATGAACACTGGGTGTTATTCTGTATGTCGGCAAATTGAACACCAATAAAAAAAAAAAATTTCCATGTGGGACGCCTGAATGGCTCAGTTAATTAAACGTTGCACTCTTGGTTTTGGCTCAGGTCATGATCTCAGGGCTGTGAGATAGAGGACCACGTCAGGCTCTGTGCTCAGCAAGGAGTCTGCTTGAGCTTCTCTCTACCCTTCCCACTTGTACTCTGTTCTCTCTTTCTCTCCCTCTCTCTCTAAATAATTAAATAAATCTTTAAAAGGAAAAGATCTCCAGGTGATTTATATGCGTATTGAAGTTTGGGAGGCACCAAGCGTTCAGATGGACATGACTCTAGCCCCAGAAATAATTGGCACAGGCCAGGAAGAAACCAAATAGCACTGCCCGTGGAAAGGGTCCCTTTTCTACTCAACCCCAGGCAATTGGTGCCTTGCCAAAATTCATGCTAGCGCTCTGGGATTTCCAAAAAAGCTTGAAATCTGGACTTTTATACGAAATTGCTCATTTTAAATATTAAAATCAAATTAAACATTGCAAAGGCAAAACTGTGTTGTCTGGGGGCAGCCCGGGTGGCTCAGCAGTTTAGTGCTGCCTTCGGCCAGGGCCTGAACCTGAAGATGCGGGATCGAGTCCCACATCAGGCTCCCTGCATGGAGCCTGCTTCTCCCTCTGCCTGTGTCTCTGCCTCTCTCTCTCTCTCTCTCTCTCTCTCTCTCTGTGTGTGTCTCTCATGAATAAAATAAAATCTTAAAAACAAAAACAAAAAACTCTGTTGTCTGAATCAAAACCCCTCCCTGCATCAAAACTGGCCCATGGGCTGCCTGTTTGTGATTTCAGGTCTGAACAGTCTCTATGATTTCTTCCAAATCTTGAAAATAAAAAAGCTAGATGGTGCCATGTTGAACTTGACCTTGCCTGAGAGAACTGGCAGCTGATTCTCACACATCCAACCACCAAGGAGAAATTGATTTCATTGTATGTTTTCTTAGAGATCAGTTTCTCCCAAGCCTAGCAGAGGGCTCTGAAATTTTGGAAATATGTACCATGAACTACTGTCACAACAGTTTACCTTCAGAGAAAATTTGACTTGAATTTATTTGTTTTGAGACGGTATTTCTCCAACTTACTTAGTCATATATTGATTAACTCAAGCCCTAGAATGATCCTCAGGACCCCCAAGAGGGAAGTTTATAAAGACACATGTGCTGCTTAGAGAGCCAGGTGAGACTCAGCACATGGTAGTGCACACATGCTTAGTAGTGTGACTACCAAGTTCCCACCACTGTGTTCTTGCACCAGTGTATGCCGTCCAATCTCCAGGACAAGCTTCCTCCTCCTGTTCTCCAGAAGAAGGAAGAAAGGAGGCTCTGGAAGTTAAGGGGACTTGCTCACTATCGCCCAGTTGGCTAAGGCTAGAGTCAGAACATAAGCCAAGATTCTTGGGCTCCAAATTCTGTGATGCCGCATTTCTACTCCAAAGGTTTCAGTGGTCAAAGAAATTTGAGAAGTATTGGGTCCAGCCAAGTGTTAAAAAAAAAAAAAAAAGACCCTTTACTATAGGATTTGTTGAGACTTTAATGGGCTAACAGACTGTGAATCTTCAAGTGAAATTTCCCCAACTTATTTAGTGGTATTTCCCCAACTTATTTAGTCACGCAAATTATTTTTAAAAATTTGCACATGACCGGGGTGGTGTACTGTATTGTGAAGCACACACAGAGATGCGGTACTCTATTATTTTCTGACAATGCAGATTACAGGGATAGCTTTGCCCATGATGCCTGAAGTCCTGTGCTGTTAAAAGAATGAACTCATTGAATTCCCAAGCGTGTGACTCTGAGGGAGGCTTATGTCACTATAACTTGATTTCCGAGATCTGCAGGTGCACCAATGGTCAAGAGTGCACGGTGGGCATCACAGTGTCCTCCATATGGAAGGGATGCGAGCACTGTCTGCCCCAGTTCCTAAGCATTCAGTGAATGTGTGAGCACCTTGTGTTAGTTTGATGTGACCTTGATATTTAGTTTCTGGTGATGTATAAACTTTAACCCTAACCATATGCAAAGCCATTCAGCCATCTGTGACTTGTCTAAAGCAAGAATGAAAATAAAATTACCAGGTGAAGTGGTCTCTTCCGAGGCTGATGCTGAAATTGTAAAACAAAGCCAAAACTGAAATCAGATAAACTCCAAACAAAAATCCCACCCACGAACGGAAATTTTAGAAGATACCTTTTTACTTGAAGCAATTATGTCTCAGATGTACTAAAATTAGACACAAAAATGACTTTTGAAATGTGAAATTACAAATAAGAAAGGCTCTTGGGTGAGATTGAGTTGGAGCTAAGGCTGCACGAAGATGGACGTGACAATTGTCTGTTGGTTCCCAGGACAGTATAATCTCCCTGCGTGGGTCAGGAAGGCTGCTTGTCTGGTGCTCTGCAGAGTAAATATTTCCTAGGGTTTCGAAGTATAGAAACCTTCCTAATTCTGACCTTAGGTTTCCAACACTGATTGCTCATTTTCATTGATCTAACTAGTTATACTAGTTATACCGCAGCACCGAGGTCTGAATATGAAAGGGGAGTGGCTCCTTAACATAATCAAACATATTACAACTCTTGATTCAATATTGATTTACTTTCATGAACAAGCTATTGTGGTGGAAACACATAAATGATCCTGACCTGTCCCCCTGGTAAGGAAGCCCAATGAGGGCAGGATTTTTGCCTGCTGGGCTCACTTCTACATCTTCATGTGGAGTTGTGCTCGGTTCAGGGAAAGGGCTCAAGAAATATCTGTTAAATAAATAGATGAATTCACTGAATCCAATTAGTTTTGTCTTTGCTCCATAAAATGAAAGATATTATAAAGTGGGTATTTCCATTTTGTCTGATTTGCTTTTGCAATTCTGGTTGTTTGGCGGCCTGAGATAGTGCATATGTGGGCTGAATTAAGAAAAGGAGAAAAGGAAACCATCTCATACCCCTGAGGCCCCAAGGTAATAGGGTCGATGCTTTCACAAAGAGTCCAGGTGAGAAGGACTGGGTTTTGTTCATGGACCTCCCCCAAAGCAGCACCACAAAGGCAGCTTTAAGGCTCAAGACAATTTTAAGTCAAGGACCGGGAAGAGCGATTCCCCCAGTAGGTGGATAACAGGGGATCTGGTAAATCCTTGAAGAGGCCAGAGACTGAGAGCTCTAAAGTGAACTCATGAGTGTAGGTTCAAGCATTGGGTATATCAGCAAATTAAGAGAGGCAAGAAGGACCCAGAGCCCCCCGGAGCCAAGGTTGAGAATGGATCTTAAGCAGGTGTTTGGAGGACCCCGATGGGACCTGAGCTTCCTCACTTTAATTTCCACGTCCCCCTCCCCCACTCCCCTTACTTCGGCAAGTAATTCTTAATAGGACTTTCCTGCAGTTTTTACCGACACAAACCCCGAAGTCCAGTACTCTATACCATCTCTCACTTCTTTTCCCAAGCCCCATAGGGAAAAGTCAAATTAGAGATTACAAATGCAGTCACTGGTTTTTCCAGCCTAGCTCTGATTTCAGATACTGTGTTTCTGAATTCCCATCTTTGCATCTGAAATAGGATAATTGCAAGGATAAGGATAGATATTGATTTTAGAACTGGGTCATTAAATGGCTAAGCAGCAGCATGGGAAGATTTCAAATTCAACTTTTACTATTTTCTTTAGGCCAAACTCGTACACTGGCCCAGATTCACAATTAGACAAATTTTAGAGGCAGAGACTAGACCAGGGGCCAGCTCTGCCCACAGCCTCTCCCTGCCCACAGCCTCTCCCCCGAAGCCTGACTGTAGCCTCAGGGAGCCCCCTAGAGCGTCAATAGGTAGCAAGCCCCGAAAGGAGCAGTAAAAGGATTACCGACTGTAGGAGTTGTTTCTGCTGGATCCGGGACGGCTTCAGTAGCTGAAAGAGAAAACCCAAAGCATTCACGTTAGCGCAGGTGCCCATCTGCAAAATGCTCCCACACACCAGCTGGGTGGGCACATGAACCCACGTCTGTGCCAGTGTGCTGGTGCCGGCCGGCCTGGCAAAGGCAACTGCATTTCTAAGACCATCTTTCCCTCCGCTGGTGAGATTCTGGCTTATGGACACTAATCAGAAGCATCTATCTGACCTCTTCCAGGGAGGATCCATCGATAGCTACTCCGATCAGATCTGAAGCTACAAAATAGGACAGATGAGCACCTGATGCCATTTTTGACTCGGAGCTCTCATCGAGAGATACCACGACGCATTTGCAGCACCAAACGCTCACTTTATGGGCTAAAAATCAAAACTACCCAACAAAAGGGTAGGATAGAAATACTCTCACCTCCTCTGCATCTTCACCTGTCTGGGGACCTTGTTCCCCCCAACCCTCTGAGGCGGGGGGGGTGGCTCTGGGCCGTGGGGTGGGAGTCACAGATACTCGCTGCGTATATCATTTAGTAGCAAAAGGTAACCAAGCAGGGTTTCTAAATGTTCATTCAGCTTTTTTGAGCGGTTGCATGAAATCATCCCTAATGGCAAGAAAAATCCCTACTCGGGCAATCAGCAAATCAGGAGAGCTGAGAAATACCTTCATGAGAAACTTAGGAGACTGTCACACAAAAATCATTCCTAGAAATTAAAAGTTGTCTTGAGCAGGGGCATAGCTTCCTGCTTGCCAGGCATGTTTTTGCTCATAGGATCCCTTCTCTTCTTAGGGTCCAGGGAACAGGCTGTGGTATCAGGCACACTTGAGGCTAATGTGACCGATGTCCTGGGTTAGCTGAACCTGAGGGGGTTCCCATGACATGGGACTTCCAGTGCTACAACTGGGAATATTCCAGGCAAATGGGACAAGTTATTTTCATGACTTCAGACGCCAAGCCTTCCAGGGTTGGCCCTCTGGCAGATCTGACTCTGCTGCTTGGAGAGGGAACCATGTCTTGGGGAAAGGTCAGGTATCTGGGCAGATGGCCCAGCATCCTTGTTGCATTCACAGTTATGGACCAACAGGCCAAGGTGGTGGCACTGCCCAGGCTGCTCTCATTGCCTGGGCAACGCACATCATCCAGGAAGATGGGGCCTGAGCTGCCACCAAACAGACTGCCTCTTGGGCCACCAAGGTCATTCCGCAGCCCAGGTGCCAGCACACCACCCATGCAGCGAGCAGGCCCCAGAGGGGGTCACACACCAGGTACTGCTGTAGAGGATCTCCACGAAGTCCTCACACCTGCTCCTCCTGGCTGCCCACTGCACCACCAGCAGGTCTGCAGGAGCCAAGGGCAGGAGGTTTGAGAATGTTCCCTCGACTCTCAAATGAGACACTATTTCCAGTTAGAGAATTGTACCCCAGTCTGCAGCTTGCTGCCCTCTGCCCAGGCAGCCTGTGTCCACAGGGAGATGATACATGCAGAGGAGACCACATGGCTCCTTCTTGCTTCTGAAATTTAGCTCACACTCTATAGTGTTTTTCACTCACTGGGCCATTTCTTTATGGGGATCCGGGCCACATGGTGGCTTCGTAGAAGACACACTTGAAAACAAGTTTCTGCTTTCTTCCTGTTTGGGGTGTCCTTTGTCATGTGGCTTCTCTCAAAATTCAAAACAGGTTCAGCGGAATGCCTGGAGTTTAGACTTCACATTTCTTACCCAGGTCTCTCAAAAAATGTTATAGACTTTTCAGAACGAAATTAATTTCACCTTACTTGAATTTTAAAAATGATGGAGTATTTGTTGGAGGACGAGGGAAGAGGTTGGGGCTAGAAAACCGAGCAGGGGAAGAGGGGTGTTGCTCCTCCAAGAAGCTAAGATGCTGATGGACTGGAACTTGCCCCTCAGCCAAAAGCAGATTCTGAGCCCCAGAGATTGGGCTGGTTCATGGGATCCCCTTATAGAAGGGCCACCAAGAGCACTGTGTGGGTCAGGGCCTTCCTATAGGCCTTTCAGTGATGCCACTGAGGGGGTTGGGCTGCCTGGCTTTCCTTGAAAAAGTCCCCACACGGGGACGGCCCAGCACATCACCAGCTCACCTCCGATGAGCACGATTTTTATTCCTGACATCACCAGGGCCAGGAAAATTATGTTGGCTACATTTCTGTTGGCCGCAAAGGCCAGCCTAAGAAAAGAAGTCACAAAATGTAAAAATGGAAAAGATACCTATTGGTTGGAAAACATGTGGCTGTTCCCCAGGAGCTGAAGCATCTGTAAAAAGAAAACAGTCATCCTGAGTACATTCCAAACCAATGATGCGACTGCATAATTGTCTCAACACCCTCTACCTCACATGCATGAGTTTGTTTGCCCTTAAACAATTCTGTCCAATCTCTAATCGAATAGTTAGTACTTAAAATTTGATGGTAGCTCGTACATGTGTACATATTATTCTGGTGAAGAGTAAGACAATAAAAGAAATAAAGGGGATGTTGGGATTGTGAAGGTATGGCCCCTTTGGCCCAGGGAGCTTCTCAGAACCACAGAGTTCAGCAGCAGCAGCAGCATCCAGGGCCTAGGTGGGGTTGCAGGTGGGGCCTGGAAATGTCTACCACCAGGCCCACCTGCCCTCAGAGCCTCCTGCCTTCTCTGGCTTGCCACAACCTCTGTTGCATCAGCCACCCCTTTGGGTCAGGAGCCGGCGTCTCAGTCCTGTTGACATGCAGGTCTCATTTATGGGAAAGATGCCCTCAAACCCGTTAAAACCCAGAACAGCTTTCCCTCTGGGGACAGAGTAGGGCCCCTTGGGAATGGGAAACAGCTCTGGGACTTCACCTTCTGGGAAAGGTCGGGAGCTAAGGGCATTGTCAGGGAAAGTGAAGGATAGGGAGAGAGACCTAGTGTGGGGACCCTTGCACTGGGTGGCTCGTCACCAATCAGCGGATAAAATGGACGTGAACTCATAGATACCTGGATGTCCAGCAGCTGAAGAATCTGCAGAGATAAAGGAAACATGAGGGTGGTTTAATAATAGAAATGAGCTGGGGCCCTTGTGCGGCACAGCCTGTGAAGCATCCAACACCTGTTCTTGGCTCAGATCGTGATCTCAGGGTCGTGAGATCAAGCCCCGTGTCTACACTGAGCATGGAGCCTGCTTGAGATTCTCTCTCCTTCTCCCTCTGCCCCTCCCCTCCGCCCTCTTTCTCTTTCTCTCTCTCTCTCTAAAATAAGTGAACAAATAAATAAAATCTTTTAAAAAAATAATAGAAATGAGGGCAGTTGAATGGTTCAAAGATCGTCGTCTCCGTTTAAATGCCACTCAACGAGGTGGTGTAAACATTTGTGCTTACACATCTGGGGCTGTCCTCTCTGGCTTTGTACAGCCAGACCCAAAACTCCGAGATAGTGATTCTGAAAGAATTTGCCATAGTAACTAAAACACCACCACCCACAAAAGAGTTAACATGTTGTGCGTTCATCGTGCGTCATTGGCTTGACTCAGTGTTGAATGAGGAGCAGTACCGCATTTAATCGTCCGACAAGTTGAGGAGACTAAGTCCCACTACTTTCTCTAGTTTGCAATGGATTAACCTTTACAGTCACTCGGGTTGAATGGGGCCCTCCCATACCTTAAGCAGCTGGCAACTCTTTCAGAGTCAGAACAGAAATCAGTCCTGGACATGGGGAAGCTTTAAGGCGTGAAGACGTTTCCAAACTCCATCTGCAAATTTCTAGGCTTGGCCCAGGCAGCTCCGTGACCGGCCCGGAGGGGACCTGTGCCCACCTGAGCAGATGACACCAGCGTCTTGGTAGCGGTCCCAGTTGTGTGTGAGCTGGCCTCTGGGAGGGCACTGCCCCAGGGAGGACTCGCTTCCGGGGCAGTTGACATCATCCGGGAAGATATTGCCTGATACAGGGCCGCAGCTGGCTTCCAGAAGGGCGGACACAGCCAGGACACAGCCAGGACACAGCGTGCTGTCTGCAGACCTCGTGGGCATCCTCTAGGGACCAGCTGTCCTCACACACCGCGCCCCAGGTGTCAGCGTAGTAGACTTCCACTCGGCCTTCACGCCTGCTTGACCCATTCATCAGCTGCAGGCCCAGAACTTGGTGGACCTCCATCAAGGCTCATCCGAAAGGCCGCCAGCGGGGCCAGCACTTCTTGGAAATTGTCCACTGATAATCAGTGATAACAAATCTATTCTCCTCTCCACTTCATTCACTCATTTATTTTTGCCTTGAGTGTTACTGGGTTTCCAAAGGTTGCAGTTGCTTAACAGATGGTTTTTGCTCCTTAGCCGCTGGCTCAGACCCGCCTCACTGTATACAGCTGCTTCTGCTCTTCTACTGTGTCTTGTGAAGTCTTTGCTGAATTTTTCATGAGAAGCTAACATGCACATACCAATTCGTGTGTGTGTGTGTGTGTGTAATATTCTCTGTGTGCCCTTGCACACATTGATCCACTGACAATAACAATGGCTCCCATCTATCAGGTGCCACCACCCATGTGCGGACATTCCAGGCTGCCCCTCACGGTGGAAGGGCGGTGTTGCAGAAGGGAACAGAGACCGGGTATGCTCAGAACACAGCCAAGGACAACTCATGGTGGGAGTTGGCAGGGAAGGGGGAGATCTGGAGTGAGCGGGCCACCCTCAGCCCTCCAGACCAGTCCCCAGAAGCCATTCTTGCATCTCGAAGCTTCTTGTCACTCACTCTCCAACCACAGATTTTCTAGGCGAACCCAGGCATCCTCAGTCCTCCCTCCAGCAGCAGCCACCTGCGCACCTGCCTGAGGCTGTGGAGGAACATTTCCAGCCAGGATGCTTTTGCCCACAGCAGTCACACTGGAGTGTTTCTGAACTAAAGCACGAGTCAGGGAAGGCAGCGGAGGACGGGGAAGAGCTTACCTGCTGACGTGGGCACCTCTGTCAGCTTCTTCAGGAAAGATGCTGAGAATAGAGGGAAACACAAAAGAAGACCAGGATACAACATCTCAAGCGTCAAACATGTTTACTTCTCAGTGAACTGGTGATGGGCCCTCCGCCTTGTGGGCCATGTACAGTTTCTGATTCTAGGTTGATTCCCTTCCATGGTCCTTGCTGGGTAGGGGCGCGCCTTCCATCGGCCAGGTGGTGCGTGCACCCAGAGGAGAGGCAGCTGATGCACACTCCAGAAAATTAGAGCACAGGGGTTGATCGTTTTTGTTTTTTAAGCAGATAGATGTTAAAGAAAGCATCCCCAAGCATTTGGGGGTCACTGCTGTTCAGTATAACCTACCCTAGTGCTTCCTTTGAAGGTTTGAGGTCATTTCTTTTTCCTAACTCCTCTGCATATTGCATTTTACTCTTAAAGACTCTGCCACAGACGGGCTGCTGACCTAATTTACAATGTGACAACTAGTGAGCCGGTCACAGAGTCACAAAGACCAAGTCATGCATTCTATTCCTTCATTCTTTGTAATGCTGTCAGGTAGAAAGCAGGATGTACAGAGATGAATCCTGGCGGTGCGTGGAAGGAGCTGGCTGCCCCTAGATCGTGTGCCCACACGTCAGGCACTGCTCCAGCCATGCTACGCGGAGAGAGCACCGAGTCTCCACACGGATTTAGGAGGCAGATGCTCCTCCTCCTCCTTAGCTACAGGAGGAACTCGGGGTACAAGGCGGTTCAGGGATTTATTCAAGAACCCACAGTTCATAAGTAATGAAGCCAGGATGACAGATCCAGGGCATTGGGTTCCTAAACCATCGCCCTACTATCTAGGGTGACTTTGCCAAGAGAAGTTACAGTTCCTCAATCAAGAACAACCGAAATTACCTGAAGTTGGGTAACTCGTAGCAGCTGATGGTGCTGAGGAAGGCAGGGAGGCTAGGAGAGACATAAATCAAAAAGTGAGCATAGGTCATGTCCTTTCATTCTTCTCAAGCCCAAGAGGTTGATCTGCCTATTTGTTTTTTTTTTTTTTTTTTTTTTTTTTGTGTTTGATCTGCCTATTTGAAATGGAAAGGTCCATGTGTTGTTCTGGGGAGAAACTGCCCCCAATCTGGACCCGTGAGAATGGCCCTGAGTCGCCATGATTACAACCACCAGATGTCCTGGGTCACCTTGTTCATTCCCGTCCAGCTGCTGGACATCCCAATGTCTTTCCCACCCGTGCCCCCTCCCCAAGCTGTGGCCACACTGATGGTTGCCTTATGTGGAGTGTCTGTCTTTCCAGTCAGTTTGGTTTTGTAATTCTTCCTGTGTATGTGGGTCTTGCCTCCCAGAGTAAACGTCAGTTTGCAAAGCACAGAACTATATGCTCCCTAGGCCTCCAGCCCTGTCCTCAGATGTCATACTCAGCATTTGACTTCAGCTCCTACTTGACTTCAACACTGACTCTGCCCCTTGACTTCTCTCTTCGTCTCTCAGAAGCTTCCAGTACCCCTACACTACTTGCTCTTTCATCCTCTGGTCATTGTGGCCTGGTCTAGTCGATAAACCACTTTGCCTCTCCCCAGGCAAATCCAGAAGGATGCAGAGATAATTGGGGGCTTTTCACTCTAAGTACTGAATTTATTTGCAGAAACTCAACTGGGATAAAACTGAAAGAACAGCAGCCCTGGGTTGGGACCTGGGCTCCCAGCTCTGTGACTTTAAGAGCCATCTCTCTGTCAACTGGCCAACAGGTGGGATGAACCAAAGAGACATTTCCCAGAGGCATGACTCATCGCTGGTGGGACGTGAGATAATTTGAGATGGCGCATTTTCTATTTTAAGACTTATATATTTGTATAGCATGATAATTCAAAATTTTAAATTGAGTTCCATTCTGGTTAAGGATATTTTCAGATATGCAACAGGCATAAATTGATCAGATTAGATAGTTGTTTAATTTTTTTTTTAACATTTTAACATTGTTTTATTGCCACTGGGTCTATTGGTATGAATTGCCTGTTTATGGTAAGTGATCCCGCCTCTCCGTGTGTGGTGGGATATGGAACTTCCTTGTTTTTTTTTTTTATTTATTTTTTTTATTTTTTTTATTTTTTATTTTGGAACTTCCTTGTAAAATGATTTCATGTACATGAAAGAAGAAGAGGCCACCTAAAAGGAAGTATTAGGGAGAGTTCGGTGTGGGTGGTAGTTGGGCAGAAGCCATGCAGGGGGATCCGAGTGGCCAGAGCTGAGGATCCCCTCCTGCTCTGAGCACAGTCGGCAATGCCATGTCGCCCACCCACTTGTGTCAGAATCAGACCCACCTGAGCAGATGACGCTGGCATCTTCGTGATGGCCACAGTTGTGGGAGAACCAGCCACTGTGCAGGCACTGCCACAGTGTGGCTTCCGTGCCGACACACTGCACGTCGTCCAGAGCAATGGGGCCCAGGCCTTGGTGGAAATGCGCCCTGCCGGGGGCCGACACTGCCCAGCCACAGGACAGCTGCCGGCACACCACCTGGGCATCACGCAGGTCCCAGCTGTCGTCACACACTGTCCCCCAGGTGCCGTTGTAGTGCAGCTCCACGCGGCCCTCACATTGGTGGCTGCCGCCGGCCAGCCTGAGGGCCACATCTGGGAAAGGCAGGCACACCTGGGTCATGTTCTGGGCACCCCTTCCCTTTGTCCCTGCCTTCGAGAAAGGACCTGGGCATTTCCTGGGAGTTGACCAGCTTTCGAGGGCTCTCGTGTCTGACGTGGGGAGCCACTGAGGGTTAAAGTAGGCTGCCAAGGGTGCTTTGGGCTCCATCTCTCACAACAATGTGACTTTTTGAGGGCTGTTTTTAAAAGCCTTTCCCCCACACAGGATTGTCTGCTTGACAGAGGCAAAAGGAGGCCTCTGAGAGCCCTGGGTTGAGGTGGGCAGCCCCAGACATGCTGACCCTGGTTGTGGCCACTCTGGGTGGGCAATATTTGGAAGCAGGGGTAAAGAGACTACAGATGTGTTTTGAATGAAACAGGCTCAGAGACAGCATCAGGAACCCTAACCCTAACCCTAACCTGAGACCCCTCTTGGGTGCTGTGTGACAAGCTGTAGTATCAGAAGATGTGCATGGATGTGCTGCTCCACAGCCGTGTTGGGTGTTCAATCACTTCCCCCAGTCAGATCTCAGGGGTAAGTGAAGGAATGGGGTGACCCCTTTCAATCCCTGGCACCCTGGGGGTCATAGTTGGCCACCCACCGTTGCCGTCATCACCAGGCAGGGCTGGTGCCAAAATGACCAAAGGACCTACCGGTATTGTTCTCGTCTTGCACAAAAGACTTGTAGGATGCAAAAAAGCCCATGTTGGTGACGATAGCATCGCTGTGGAAGACCACAGTCAAGCGATTTGAGGAGGAGGTGAATACTGGGGTTGTGCCAGAACAGAACTTGCCCAGAGAAAAGGATTCATTCTGCGGGCCGTCAAAGATTTCAATGAAGTCGTATGGACAACTGTAGAAGTTCTCCAACCTGTGAAGTAAACGATATCATTCAGATGCCATCTGCTGGGGTTTCCCCTCCACCAAGCACTGCACAGATTGGTTCAGGAAGGGAAGGTTCTGGAAGAGCCACCTGAAACTTCCATCTTCTCACACAGCTCAGAGGGAAATAGGACTCTGCTGACATGTAGTATGTATCTTCCTGTTTATAAAAATCTTTCAATTTATAAAGTTTCCATTTAATTGCATTTCCTGAACATGCGTGATAAACCCAAAGAACGGAATTTAAATTGTATTGACAGGTATTTGGTGAAAAGTGAAGTTTTCTCCTACCCCTGACTAGTCCCTCTCGCTTCACAGAAGCTTCTTAGAAACGTCACTATCAATGGTTTATTTCTTTCCAGATCGAGTCTAAGCACAGATGACAGCTGCTGGCCTGTTGTCTGAGGCTTTTTCTGCAGATCATCCCAAGGCAATCCCCCATAGGTGTGTGATGGACCCAAACCTGTTTAACTGGCCCCCTACTGATGGACACTTAGATGGTTTCCAATCTAGTGCTCCTATAAGAGTACTGCCATTGGGGATCCCTGGGCTGTTCAGTGGTTTAGCACCTGCCTTCAGCTCAGGGCATGATCCTGGAGTCCTGGGATCGAGTCCCACATCAGGCTCCCCGCATGGGGCCTGCTTCTCTCCCTGCCTGTGTGTCTGCCCCACCTCCCCTGTCACTCATGAAAAAATAAATAAAATAGTTTTTTAAAATCTTAAAAAAAAAAGAGTGCTATCATCATCCCCTGTGCACAAGACTTTATCAGTAGACTGATTTTCTGGAACTAGAATAGCTGCATTAAGACTTTTGCCTTCAAAATTTTGATCGTTACTGAACAGGCCTCCAAGGCCTTACTCACTTTTGAGAACTAACTATGGAAGGTGGGTCTGATTGATTTGTTTGTTCATTTGTTTATTGGTGGGGGTAGGGGAGGTGGGCAGGGTAACTGTGCCTATAACTGAGCAACGTGGGAAACAGCTACTCACTTCACCACTTCAAATGTGAGCTTGATATGAGCCCTGGGATCCACATGTATGTCCCAGGTGCACACCACATTTACAGGGTATTTTTTAGGATACCAAGGACTGGAGAAGGAGCCTGAATTATTTGTGAGCAGGCCGCCACAATGGAAGTTTTCATCTGCAAGAAACAGCCAAGAAACCTTGTCAGAGAGAAGTGCTGACCTGTGCTTGTGTCTTCAGAGGGGTCAGAGGGCACAGGGAGTGGTAGTGAGGGAGATTTATTCCAGGGGTGCTTTGCCTGGTAATGAGGCTGGCTTTGGGGGGTCTCCTCTGGGTTTCTGATGCTGTTCTTTGTCAGATAAGACTATTACACCTATACCATCAAGCTTACAGGAGAAATTACAGTGACATATGGTTGACAGGGCTTCTGGACCCATATGCACAGGCAGGTCTGAGCACATGTTTTAATGAAAAGATACAAGGACATTGCAAGCCTGAGTGTCCTTTCTCAGTCCATGTCACACTGGCTGGGTATAAAACCACTCATGATGAAAGATCCCTTGTATTATATACAAATCCCAGCTAAAGTCAGCACCAATGGCATGTAAAGCATCCATTTTATGGCTGAAATCCTACATTTGGTGTGACATTTAAGTTACAGTCTCCTCTGTGCTTCAGCTTCTTAAGTATAAAAGGAAGGGAGCATCCATCTAGCTGTTGGAAGCACTAACAGTGAAAATCATGCAAATATAAAACCACACGAAGGGTTTAAGTGAAGCTGACATACCTGTAGCTGTGTTGTCACCAGTTGAGTCTGTGAAAATACACAGAGGAAAAACAATACTGTGAGCAAGGACTTTTATCCAGGATACTCCTCTAAAATACTAAAAAACAGTAACACTCAAAGCTGTGACTTCTCTGTACCCTACTGGACATTGATGAGTGGCTCCTTAAGAGTTGGGAAGACTGCACACTGAGTGTGTGGCTAGGCGTAGTTTGATACAACTCGTTGACGGCTGACCTGGGGTTCCCATCTCCTTGCTCTCTGCAGCATCTGTGGCATGATCATCCCTGCAAGCAGCTAGCCCTCTGTTGTGGCACGTGCTGACTCACGGCACCCCTGGGACCCAGATACTATGTTTCTGGTGAACCTGAACTCTACCCTCCAGCTCTCTCCCTGCCCTCTGCAGGCTCCCAGCCCCACCGATATGTCAACACTAATAGGATGTGTCATTTTTGTTCATTAGCAACAGAAGGTTTATGCAGTCAACTAGCTGTGCCCTGATTACAGTATTAATGAGGAGCCAGGATCACATATATCACTCAGAGGCCAGCTAAGCAGTTGAAATGTATGGAAGAGCAACCATACCTGTTGGTCTTACTTTCAGGCTGCCATCAACACCTACTCAAAGACCAAAAGAAAGAATGAGGAAGATGGTCATGTGATTCACAAAAGAAAATCAGGTGTTCTTTATTTTTATATTTTTTTAAAGGATCAAACACATTCTTTATGGGCAGTTGGGAGTGTAGCATCAAAACCCATCAATGTTGGTTAAAGATTGGCAGCCTACATCAGGGCCTCCTAAGTGAGGGGGCACACTCTGCTTGTCTGCTTTTTATCTAATTGCTGGAAATACTAAAATTGAAGGCAAATAAAAAATATGGTATTTATTTACTTTTGGTCAGTAATGGGGCTGGAGGAGCCTTTAGTAACTAAGTCAAGCTCAGACTTTTATACGGTACTTTGGAGGAGATACTTAGCAGAATATGGATCACACGGTGTGTGATCTTGGATATGCTTCTGTGTCCTCATGAATAAGATGAGAATGTAATAATCTCTCTTATTAGAGATTGTGAAGATCAAATGAGAGTACGAATGCACTGGTTTTTGCATCGAGCCTGGAACACGTTAAGCACTCTTTGGAAGCCAGTTACCGTTGCTCTGTGGGGGAGAGTGGACTGTCCCAAACACAATGGCATATCTATCCAGGAATGGGATGTCTGACGATACAAATCCTCTAATTATCACAAGTTTTAATGATGGTGGGGACACTTAAACATTTTACAGAAGGAAAACCAACTCTTAAACAAATTGACTTAAAAAGATGGCTTGAAGCCCTGGATTCCTTTCTGAGTCACTGTCTGCTGGCATTGACTTCTCCCTTTCCAGGGTCTGCTAATGCGTGAGACTTGCTCTGATGTGTGCTGTGCCCTATGGGGGCTCACCTGAGCAGATGACACTGGCATCCTTGTGGTGCCCACAGTTGTGGGAGAACCATCCGTTGTGTGTGCATTGCCACACCTTGGCTTCATTCCCTTTACACTGAACATCATCCAGCATGATGTGGCCAGTGCCTCCATCAAAGTAGCTTTGACCTGGGGCTGATAATGCCTCACCACAGCTGAGCTGCTGGCACACTACCTTGGCGTCTGTCATGTCCCAGTTGTCATCGCACACTGTGCCCCAGGTACCATTGTAGAGGACCTCCACCCGGCCCTCACACCTGTGACTGCCATTCACCAGTCTCAGGGACGCACCTGGGGGACAGGAAAACAGGGGCTTCTGAGCTGTGATGCTGTCTCCAAAACCGTAGGACCTTCTGCAGTTACAGGATGCCTGGCACGAGGGCACATTTTTTTCCATGTTAGGCTATTGAACTCTAGGTCAGGTGGCCTTATGTCCAATTTACCTGGAATAGTCCTGTTTTACAATAGTTGTAAATCACATCTACCTGTTAATTATTTTAGAGTTCCTTTTAAACTCTCAAAAACATCCTGATTGGAGGATAAATTGCATGGTCACCCTAAGCATAATTCATTGAGAGCCCTAGAATGTTCCCAATGTCCTGCTGTAGAACCTAAGAGGTCTGTATATATGTTCTGGATTGTTTTTGTATGGAATTCAGCTGGGATCCGGTGGGCTGGTAGTTGCAGTTTGAGGTAGGTTTGTTGTAGAAGGATCGCCCACTGCATCCTCCCTTCCTCTGGAAAAGGAAGACGCTCATTCGGGTCGTCTGTCTATAGACACAGTCAACGTAAGATATGAGATTCAGCATCTGTTGCTTTAGCCAGGATGTTTCAGTGGTAAAAAATGATGCCAAATGGCAGAGCCAAGTGACGGGTCAGCCAGAGGCTGCTAGTGTCAGAGTGGATGTCATTCAGGATGTCATTAATGACAGCAGCTCCACAGGTCAGATTTAGAAACCATCTCCTCCCTTAAAGGGGAAGGACACAAATTAGATCTAATTTCCCTCCAAGGTACCTATCAGGATACCTACCATTCTCTCTTTTATCTTGCTGAATGGCATTGTACAGAGCATAAAACCCTGTGTTGGTGATCATAGCATCACTTCTGAACACCACGGTCATGATGTTTGAAGAGGAGAGGAATGTGAGCTCCGTCCCAGCACAAAATCTTCCCACGGAGAGTGAGGCAACTTGCCATCCATCGAACACTTCAATAAAGTCATAAGGGCACCCAAAGATGTCCTCTAATCTGAGGAGGTAAAGGCACAGTAAATCTCCCCAAGGAAATCTGCAGAAATGCCTTAAGTAAAATCATCATTTGCCTCATAACCAGCCAGAAATTGCAATCATCCCTGCTGTCGCCTTCCAACCACACGTCCCACTAGTGGACTTGACCCCTTACCTATAGCTTGAATTTTCCTTCCTGTCTTTCCCTATGGACACCGGCCCAGGTCAGTCAGCCTTTCTCTGTGTCTTAGCTGCCGACTTCAGGGCCCCCATCTGGTATCTTGACTTTCCATCTTTCCTACCATCTTTCTCTTTACCTCAAGTGTGCCCTGAATGTCCCCTGACTCTTTATTCAAACTCTGCCACTCCCTGGGGTGGGAGCAGACATCCACTAGGGTCTCATTGAGTAAAACACTCAATGGGACCTGGGTCAGTGGGAAATGATGCCTGCTGTCAAGGCTCCCAGAGCCTGCTGAGTAGGACACTTCCCTCCATACCCCAAACTGCCTGGTTCCAATCTGGATGTCAGAGAAGCTGTCCCTGATCATCCTACCAAATGCTGTCCTCACCCCCTCTGTTCTCTATCCTGTTACCATATGTGCATATTTTTCTTCATAGCACATATCAACTTATCACTAATTGAAATTGTCCATTGAGTTACTGGTTATTGGTTTATTCAGGTACTATTTGCCTCTCCATCTAGAGTGTAAACTCCATGAGGACAGAGATCTGTCTTTGTGTATTCTGAAATTATAGTAGGACATCTATGTTGGGATAGTAACCTAGAGAATGCAGGGAGAGTGGGTCACTACAGTGTTTGGAGCAACTATTTCTCAGAAGTGATAAAATGAGACTCTGTGCCCCTGGATCATAGAATTGTGAATTGCATAGATTTGAATATATCGTACCCAATCTGCTCACATTCCTTACAATGAATGCATGGGTGCGGAATGAATGAATGAAAATTACCTTTTGCTCAATTTTGGTATACAATACTCTGTGGTATTAGTTTATTTCTCCCCATTTGAAAGGAATTTTGGCCACCAGGTAAAACTAATAGGATCCATCCCTCTCTCCATTGCCGACCCATTTCCCCTTTGAAGATAGCACTTAACCATTCAGCTCCTTGACTACTGAGGCTGACGAACACAGATGGGAAGAGGTGGTGGAGGTCTGGCAGACAACGAACAATGGCAGGAGGAGAGAATGATCCAGATGGGACTCAGTGTAGAAAGATGAAACCAGGTTAAACATTATCAGGAAAAGCAATAGTTTCATTAAAAAGTGACTCAGGGGGAATCCCTGGGTGGTTCAGCGGCTTGGTGCCTGCCTTCAGCCCAGGGCGTGATCCTGGAGTCCCAGGATCGAATCCCACATCGGGGTCCCTGCATGGAGCCTGCTTCTCCCTCTGCCTGTGTCTCTTCCTCTCTCTCTCTCTGTCTCTCATGAATAAATAAATAAAATCTTTAAAAAAAAAAGAAGGCTATAAAAAAAGTGATTCAGGTATACTTATGTGTATATGAATATGTATATATATACACGCATAAATATGCATTAAAATAAGGTCCCTTAAAAATGGGGATGAGTAGAGAAAGAAGTAGGAATGAATGAATAGTGGCTGTTAAACCTGTGGAAGAAAACTCTTAGTTGGGGCATGAGAGACATTCTTGGAGGGAAGAGGAAGTAGATTTGTTTTCTGTAGCATCAGAGGGAAGAATGGAGATGAGAAAATGAGAATGAGGAAGAACCAGGTTGGGTTCAGCCCATGGAAGAAGCAGTGTCCTGGATGGAGGTGGCTGAGAGTGGAGGGGTGAGGTCGTTATGTGTGTGACCCCAGCTGAGGCCCCCTCGGTGGCCAGGTGTCAGGGATGCTCACGGAGTATTTGTGTTATTCTCTAACTACATAGGAAGTTGAGCTCAATGATTATAAGTCTCTTAAGCTCAGATGACCAGACTAGTTTTCACCTAAAATGTAAAAGGGTGTGTCACACAGTGCTGTGGGCTGAAAGTTTGTGTCCTCTCAAAATTCGTATGTTGAAACCTAACCCCCAATGGGATGGTATTAGGAGGTGGGGTCTTTGGGAAGTGATTATGTCATGAGGGCAGAACCTTCACGATGGGATCAGTGGCCTTGTAAAGAGTCTGCAAAAGCCCCCTTGTCTCTTCTACCAGGTGAGGCTATGGTAAAAATATGACCATCTATGAGCCGGGAAGCGGGCCCACACCAGGCACTGAATACTGATCTTGGACTTTCCAGCCTCCAAGACTGTGAAATAACTCTCTGTTCTTTATTAGCTACCCAGTTTATGATATTTTGGTTATAGCTGTCAAGTTGACCAGATTCGTGGAAAGGACCCCTCCTTGAGGAGGTGGATTTAAGTCCAGTCTGGCCTTTGAAGTAGAAAAAGGCAAAGGTGCTTACTTCAGGCTTGGGATCACCAGTTCTATGTGGAACTTCTCAGCCACATGTATCATCCAGACACACTCCACGTCAGTGGGGTAGTTCGTTGGATACCAAGGACTGGAGAAGGAGCCCAGGAGGCCTGAAAGTACTCCCCCACAAGAGTTACTTCCTCCTGCGGGCAGACAAGAGACCACTGGTTGGCTTCTGCAGGCATGCACCTTGCATGTTCCCAGGAGTAGAATCCAGAATTCCACCAAGCTCAACAGGGAATCACAGGGATCCCTGGGTGGCGCAGCGGTTTGGCGCCTGCCTTTGGCACAGGGCGCGATCCTGGAGACCTGGGATCGAGTCCCACATCGGGCTCCCGGTGCATGGAGCCTGCTTCTCCCTCTGCCTGCTTCTCCCTCTGCCTGTGTCTCTGCCTCTCTCTCTCTCTCTCTGTGTGACTATCATAAATAAAAAACAAAAACAAAAAAACAAGGGAATTCCAGAATGGGAAGGGATCATAGTAGTGTAGACGTAGTTGTAGCTTGGCTGGTGTGTGATTGCACCCTTAGAGGGAATGAGGGGGAAGAAAAGATGTGTGACTGGTACTGGGGCAGGACCCTAAGGTTGCAGGTGAGACTAGAAACGGGATGGGCCATGTCGTGGCAGCTGTGGGGTGTCCAGCAGATATCTCACTAATGCTCTGCCCAGTTTCCTGTCATGCAAACCAGCTCAATTCAGATGTAGACAGTCCATCCATCTATGAGGGCTCCATCCCACCTATTCTTTCCCCTCAGGCAGCCAGGGCAGTGATATCGATTCTGCTTTCATGAATTACCAGAGTGATTCCATCCTTTCCAGGTCATACTTTCAATGACAGAGAGTTACCTTGTGGTGGCGTAGGCCCTTGAGGGATGGGAGCTGCAAAAACCAAAACCAAAGAAAATCAGGAAAGAGCTCGGCACGACCAAAGCATCGTGTATTTACATACAAATGAGTGAATCTGTTCCTACACTGGAGTCTTGAGACATGGTGTGGGCTCACTCATTTCTTTTTTCCCTCCTAATGTGGGGTGCGGTCTCTCCCCTGCCCTCAGTGATTCACCCAGAAATCTCAGACTATGCACAGCTACGTGACTTCTTTTCTTTTCTGTGTTGGGGTCTGCCGACGCCAGGCCTGTCCTGAGATGGATCAGTCACGAGGCATCGCCCACGGGTTTACGAGCAGGCCACTGCAGAACGTGCTGAAGGGCACAAGGATGAAAACCAGACCTGTGAGAGCCTGGGCGGGGAAAGACAGGTGGGACAAGTGTTCCACTGAAGTCGACGGGTCTCAGTGGGGAGCTTCCTCCTTTCCTGTGTCCTTTTGCCTTTGGTTTCTGCGAGATTGAGCCCACGTCTGGCTCTGCATTCAGTGCGGAGCTTGCTTGAGATCCTCTCTCCCTCTGCCCCTCCACTCGCTTGCACTCTCTCCCCATCCCCGCCAAATAAACAAACCAATCTTTTAAAAAAGAAGCTATTCCTTTTTGTTAAAATGTTTGATATGCAGTGTTTCACTTAGAGGATTGAGTGGCCAGTGCCTTATTTTGTGTGTGTGTGTCCCCACCAATCTATAATGCTTTATCAAGAAGTGGTTCACCTATGGGTGGATCCTCTTTGGACATAAAGGGTTTCATTTCCCCCCATAATGTCTTTTATTCCCTGATGCGTTCTCTTAGTCAGCTATGCATCCCTGCCTCAGAAAAGGAATATGGTAGCAGAGAGAAAAGAAAGAAAAGTCTTCGGAAGTTTGCAGCTCTAGATCGCAAGTGGATGTGGCACAGAGCCGTCTGATGGACTGAAAGCCATGTCCTCCCTACTCCTTCCTCCTCTCTGGCTCCAGGCGAGGGGAGACTCCTCACTGGGGAAGGAAAGAAAGGCCAGAGGGCACCGAAGGGAGGCAGCTCCTTGACAATCCCTGTGGGCTCTGCTTCCCCTCCAGGGCTGCTGCATGCTTTGTGGTCCCCAGTGCAAAATGAAGATGTGGGGTCTCAGTCAGAGGTGGGGAAATCAATTGCCCTTTCACTTCTGCGTCCCACACCAGGTGGGCAGCCTGCAGGAGGTGGTGACTTCTACCTGGGATGCCCTTGGGATCTGGACCGAAGTGGGCAAGAGGTCCCCACCAAGTGTCCCTCCAAATGTGCCACGGTGGTGCCAGCCCCGGGTAAGGACAGGCTGCCAGCCACCTTGCCCAGCCCCCAAGCACTACAGGGTGCCCCTCAGCCTTGACCTTCTCCACACCCAGGCCCCCACTGAAGGCAGAGGGTGGAGGTAGTCACCGTGCAGGGTTGGGAGGAGGCTGGGTGGGGCCCAGGGTGCCAGTGGGCAGGGAAGTGGGCAGCTGAGAGCCTGTCCTGGAGAGGTAGGTAGGCAGCTGCAGGAGGCAGGACCACACCTGCTCAGATATCACTGGAGCCCTGAATTTGGAGGTCACTGACACACTGACTCTGGGTAGGTTACCAGAACAACATGTATCCTGTCTCTATTCTTGCTTTGTTGGCAAAGTCAGAAGGCCCCCAGGGTAGCCCCAAATGGCTTCACTTCTCACGCTCAGCCTGTTCTTGACCCACTGGGAGAGTATGGCATTGACACATCTGTGTTTTCTCCCACACTTTCATTTTCCAACCCATGTTCCCAGGAGGCAAACCTTCCTATGTTCTCTCCCCTCCATCCTGACCCTCTTCTCAGCCATGGTGATGGAACTTCTTCCCCCTTCCCCCTCCTGCCTTTCCTTGCTCCACTGTCCAGAGGGGAGTTTTGGATGCCATCTCATTGGGGAAATGCGGCTCTTAGCCTACTGTCCGAGCCGCTGGATCTCTACTTGCTGCATGCTGGGATCACACAAGAGATCTTAAGTATTACCGATGACCTGGTGTGAGCCCAGAGATTCTGGTGCGACTGGTCTGGGTACAGCCGGGGCATCAGGGGTTTCAAAGCTCCCTGGGTGATCATAGTCTAGGTCACTGTCCACCAGTGTCTAGGTCAAGACAGATTACATTTCTTATTCACTCTGCAGAGATATTGGAGGTTCACAGTGTTGGACTTACCTGGGGATGCAGGGGTCACATCTGGAGCCCAGGCCCCAGCATCTGCATGAATTAAAAAAAGAAAGGTAAATTTAGGAAATCCAAGTTACATTTTATGAGGACAGGTGGTGGTTTCCTCGTGTGGGCAGGTCTCAAGCAGGTAAGCTTCGTGTCACATAGCCTAGAACAAGGGCGTGTTAGATTCTGGAAAAGTAGCTCAGACCTGGGAGAGATTGCAGAGTATAAAGGACCTGGCAAGTGCGTGGCTCTGGCGTGCATTTCTTTAAGGTGGAGTCAGGCTGTCAGCATTTTTTGTCAGCCTGGCTGAGGGGACACTCATGTCGGGCCACCGTCCGTCCTCAGCTTCCCTGGCCCTGCTCTGGGCACCCCCTCCACCCATCACTCAAATGCTGCCGGTCGAAAGGTGAGAAAGAACCTGCCATGGGAGGAGAGTCTTACCTGAGCAGATGACACCTGCGTCCTCATGGTGGCCACAGTTATGGTCCGACCAGCCGGAGCTGGGGCACTGGCCAAGGTGGTTCTCGCTTCCCGAACACTGAATGTTATCCAGGAGGATGCTTCCGGAGCCCGGGCCGAAGTGGGCCTTTCCAGGGGCTGCAATGGCCCGTCCGCACCCCAGCTGTCGGCACACCACCTGGGCTTCG
This sequence comes from Vulpes lagopus, assembly GCF_018345385.1. Lineage (NCBI taxonomy): Eukaryota > Metazoa > Chordata > Mammalia > Carnivora > Canidae > Vulpes > Vulpes lagopus. The sequence goes on from NC_054825.1 coordinate 8,850,415, forward strand.
TTCAGGTCCCAGAGGTCATCACACACGGTGCCCCAGGCCCCCTGGTGGAGGACCTCCACGCGTCCTGAGCACCGTCCAGATCCGCCCACCAGCCGCAGCTCTGGTCCATTTTCTAAATAGAGCAGGGTTTTATTTTGGGGCTTGGGAAATTTTAAGTAGGAAGGATTTCCAGCTCCTGCCTTTGTGGCCAAGCGTCAGGCTGTCTTGATTCAGTAATGGGGCTTATAGGCAGAAGGGCAAGACGGAGAAGGGTTTGAATCCAGCTCTATTGCTCTCTAGTTGTGTAACCATTGACAAGTTGCTTAGTCTCCCCAGGCCTCAGTTTCCTCATCTGAAATGGGGACTCGAGCAGCATGCATCTCTGAGGGTGACCCCAGAGGGGTGACAACTACGTGTGAGTGTGACTACAAAGCACAGTGCTCAGCACCTGCACACCCTGGCTTCTGCAGGTCTTGCTATGTGGGGTCTATGACACAATACTGGGATCTTGGGGGAAAGGGTCCCCAACTGTGTTTTTGGACATGACTTGGGTAAGTGTAGATTTAATCCCCTGAAGGCACTTGAGCCACCAGGGTGTCTGTGACTTCATAAAGCCCAATGGGGTTGGCTATTTCTGGGCCAACGGTTGGCAGCCAGCTGGAATGGCATGCTGTCTCCTGGAGACCTTCCCTTGCCGAGTGCACAAGCTCTGCCATGGTCACCTGTTTCTGTTTCCCTAGCATGTCCCCAAGAGCCTTTGTATTTGCTATTCTCTCTGCCTTCACTGTCATCCATCACATGTCCCCTAAGCAAGGCTTCCATTCCTGCTCAATCTACAGGAGCACCCACCCCACCCAGCCATCCTCTTCCAACCCCCAGGCCCTATTTTCCCAGGCACTACCACTACCAACCCCCAAGTCATCTTGTCATTTCAACTGCACATCATTGCCTTGTTTCAATTACCCATGTGGTGCTTTTAGTGGGAAAATCTAATAGCTATACAGCAAGGCTTATGGGGCCACTTATGGGGTGTTTTAAAAACCGAATCCCAGGCCTTGGCAAATAGGGGAGTCGCTCAAGTTAGGAAACTGCTCTGTCTTTTGAAGACCAAAAACCTAGTTGAAACTTCCTACCTGGCTCTCCTTCACCCTGTGGAATTACGTTGAATCGAGCATAAAAGCCAGTGTTGGTGATCATAGAATCACTTCGGAACACCACAGTCATGATGTCTGAAGAGGAGAAAAATATCACAGCTACCGAGGCACAGAACTTCCCCATGGACAGCGAGGCAATCCTGGGGCCATCGAAGATTTCAATGGAGTCGTAAGGGCATCCAAGGATATCCTCCAGGCTGGGGGCATCGAAGTGGAGGGTTAGTGATGGCTTCAAACTTCCTAGATCTTAAAACTTTAAAAAGTAGGACAATCATAGGATTAAATATTTGGATTTACTTTAAACTGCATATTGATATATAAAGCATCAGTTGACTTTTATAGATGCCTTATTATAGAAGTCTTATTTTGTCTGAGGATTGTGGGAGGCTTATTGTTACCACTTAGTAACAGAAATTTAAAAAATCACTAAAGCTCTGGCCAAATCACCATCTACAATGGAACATTAGAAATGCCAGTGTTCACCGCAGGTGAATTCTTACCAGACCAACACCCTGATGATCAGCATGTAATCAGCATCACGGCCAGATTTTCCTACCTCTGTATTTCACACCATTCTCCATACTCAAATTCTTGGGGAGAAAAAACTCGACTTTAAAATAAAAACATCAGCGCAGAGAGTATCTGCACTTTGCGGTCACTCACGAGGGATGTACGTGAGGCTCATTTTAGAAGAACAGGTTACCTATAAGAGGATGGACTTTGGAGGGGTGGGTTCAAGGTTCTCACTTCATTGTGGGCTCTCTGTGTCCTTAGGGCTTTAGTCAACATGGACAACATGTTTCTAGGATACTCTGGCATAAGGCATGCCTGATTCCATGGACCGAGCAGTAGTTCAGTGTGTGTGTAGCGTTTCACAGCGTTGCTGTGTTTGCAGCATGATGTGTGTCCTGCATAGCAAGAAGGGCTTTTCGCAGAGTCTTCCCACAGAATCACATGTTGAAGAGCTGGAGCTTTGATATCAGACAGGCCTCGCTGGTTAACCTGGGGCAAGTTAGCTAACCTCTCTGAGCCTCAGGTTCTTCACCTCTAGGGGAGATGACAAGGGCATACATGTATCTTAGGGTTGTACCAATGCTGGACTAGAACAAAGCAGATAAAATACATAGAGTGGAGCCTGGATACACAGCCAACACTTAAAAAATGCCAGCTGTTATTTCATGCCATGGAGATAGAAAAACATCAGTGCCTTAGAGAAATGTATTCCGTACGTGCCAGCGATGAGGCCATGCGTCCCCTGGCTCCGTTCACTTACAGGCAACATTGGGAGGACCCAGGGCCTGGGCTGGAGGAGGTGGCTCATGTGTGCGCCTGGAAAGCCCCCTCCTGTTTGTTTAAAATTTAGATAAAGGAAAAAGAAAATCTAAGTGGCTAAGTATCGAGACCCAAACAAAGGCAAAGCTGGCAAGGAGGATCTGGGTGACATTTTTAGAAAAGAAAAAAAAAAAAAAAGAAAAGAAAAGCTATCATAATAAGGTTGAGTTGAATAAGTTAATAAACCTCTTATTCAGTTCTCTGAACTAGCAGTAACTCATTGGAGAGCACGACAGAATTAATTTGACCTTCAGATTGGGAAGCATTTTGTGTTCTTTTGTCCCCCACTCCCACCCCCAAATGTTTCCTGCTTAAAAAAAAAAAAAAAAAAAAAAACAACAAAACTTTATTCTGATTCCACAAACCACCATTCTTATTTAGAAAGACTCTCCTCTTAACAAGTTGTTTTCTTACTTCAGAGTTGGAATCAGGAGTTCAATGCGAAACTTTTTCTCCACGTGGATCTCCCAAACACACTGGACGTCCGTGGGGTAGCTTTCTGGGTACAGCGGGCTGGAAAAGGAGCCGGAGGGCCCGGACATCACCCCTCCGCAGGAGCTACTTCCTCCTGAAGCCACAGGAAAGAGGATGGCAGCATGCGTCCATGAGGTGACCCTACTAACGACCCCTTGGTACCTGGTGTCTGCTGAAGTCAGGCAGCGTGGTCCGCCTGGGGGTGCGGTGGGGGACCCACACCCAGGCTGTCTACACAGATCTTTAGTTTAAACATATCCAGGGAAGGAAAGTACATTCCATTGCAACCCAATGGGGCAAAAGTACTAATATGTGGGAGTTCCCGGCCTTTTTCTCTCCCCTTACTGTCTGCTAATGAAAATGCCAGGTCTGTTCACTCTCTCCTCTTTCTTCTAAGGCTGAAGGATTCTTGCTTGGGGGGAGAGTGGTTGGGAAGGAGGGGGCGAAGGGGCAGAGGCTGTTAGGCCTGGGTAAGGTGTGAGTAGTTTGGGAAGGTTTGGGGAACAAGAGTCTCCAGGGCAACGTTGGGGTCTGATGAGCTGGATAGAAGGAGATGTTGGCCACCATTGAAGGATGTTGGCACCATGACTGGCACCTCACCTCCTCTTAAGTACTTTTTCACCACCTTGTTGGGGTAGATTGTGTTTCCTCTAACTGTATCTACTGAGACTGGAACTTACAGGTCTTTGGATTTATGAGAGTTACACAAGTGAAATCCAATTCTTCATTATATTTTTGTGTCATATTCATATACATCGTATACTTGCATACATAATACATACATATATGCCTAAAGCAGCACGCCGCACAAAAAAGCACAAATCTTAAAATCATCAAATTATTTTAGAGGAAATTTGAAAATGTAACATGAGTTGTTGACTTGGTCCCTAAATTACCAAGTTGTTTAATTTTCTCCTTTCTGTCTTTGCCTGCCTAACTTGTCATGCTCCCAGAATTCCAAGATTCTTGGTCTTCCCTGTGACAGACGGCGGGAAGTAGGGGCGCGCCCAGTCATCTCAGAGCTATCCTGTTGCTTGTGCTGTAGTTACAACTGGGCCAGGTCAGACAGACATGAAAACTCTGGGACTGGATTTCTTGAAACCTCTTCACATGAGCTGGTGCCCGTCATGGGTGCCCCCTACAGGATTGTACCCAGAGAAGGCAGGCTGGGCACCACTGGTCGGACGAGCCACATTCTCTTCAAGTCTCTTGTCACCCTCCGATCTACTCTGACTTGGGCAGATCCACATACCCCCTTCCCAACCTGCCCCATTGGTTAAAAAGTCAGTATTTACAGGCCTTAGCAGTGCAAATGGATGCCCCTTTGGTGAGGTTACAGTGGGGACTGAGGGGCTCCATGGGCTGGGGTCCTGACTCTCATGGTGTTCTCATGGAAGGGGCCAAGACAAGGCTGGCATGGGTAGTGGACAAGTAGCCCTTCACCCATGCTGTGCCAGTGTCTTTGTGCCACGTCCTGAGCAAACTACCTAGCCTCTGCAGCATCTGTAACTGTGGAGTTACATTCTCAATTTAAAACAAGTGACTACCTGTTATATGATCCTGAGAAGCTGTGGAAAGACCTAGAAGGAAAAAGAAAAGGGAGATAATGCTGACATCCAGGAGAAAAATACAAAGTTTCATCTACAAGTTTGTGAAATGTAAAAGGTTTTCTCTGAAATGTCAGTGTACTTAGTGCCAACTAAGAAAGGTCTGAAGGTGCTAAGTGAATATTTCTGCTGTCCTGCAGCACATTGAAGAAGGCCATACATTCTTGGATATGCCTCCTGTCATGAAGTGGGATCTAGGTCTTCTCGCTCGAACCTGGGTGGCCTCTGTTTTGACCAACAGAATATGATGGAAGTGACACTTTGCCTTAAGAGACTGGAAGCTTCCACTTCTGTCTCTGGGAATACTGGCTTGCTCGTGGCCCCCTGAACCACCCTGTAAGAAGTCTGATTAGCCTGCTGGAGAGATCGAGTGAAGAGGTCCCGAGACCACCTGGAGACAAAGAGGACTCTGGCTGAGCCGACTAACCGTCTACTCCAAGCACAGGGCATGTGAGTGCAGCAGTCTTCTACTCTCCAGACAAGCTCTGGGTGCCTTTTTGCAGGATTAGCGATAATCTGAGTGAAATGTCTCCCCATTTTTTTGTGCTAATTTTGCCTTGTCTTTGTACAGCCGGGGCCAATGGAAGGATGTGGTAAATGAGCCTGGTGGCCAGGAGCACTGACAAGCGTGGGTGTAAATCCACTGGCTAGCCCTGGGTGCATTACTCACTTTTTTTGTCTCTGTTTACCTAGCTGGAAAAGTACTTGCAAAACAATGCCTATTTCTTAGCATCCACAAATATTTTTGATACTATTATTAGAAAGTTGTCTGGAGGGATCTCTGGGTGGCGCAGCGGTTTGGCGCCTGCCTTTGGCCCAGGGCGCGATCCTGGAGACCCGGGATCGAATCCCACGTCGGGCTCCCGGTGCATGGAGCCTGCTTCTCCCTCTGCCTGTGTCTCTGCCCCTCTCTCTCTCTCTGTGACTATCATAAATAAATAAAAATTAAAAAAAAAAAAAAGAAAGTTGTCTGGACTAGAACAAAATGTGGACATACCTTGAGGTGTGGGAGGAGGCAGCTCTTCTGCATCTGAATGCATAAAGAAAGGCAATAGGTGAATACTCTCTTTAGTGAACCCAAAGCACGGAGGGGGCCAGGTAACGAGGGTGCAGGTGGCAGATGGAGGGGAGAGGGGGCAGGTGGGGAGTGAGGAGAAAGGACTCAGCCCTCCTCTGCCCTCCTCTTTCAGGGTCCCTGGACTTGGGGGCAGGGCACAGCAGCAGTGTCATCTCTGCCCCACGGCAGGCAGTGCAGGATTACTCATGGCCCCTCTTTTGCTGAATCACCTGGACTACTCGTGAAAATGCAGATTCCAGCAGCCCTGCCCAAGCTAGTCAGTCATGGTCTCTGGGGCCAGGGCCCTGGATTCCACATTGCAATGCCTCGGGCGGTGCTGGTGTACATGCACCTGCAAGATCTCCTGTGTGCAACCTCGTGCTACCCAAGGGTGGGTGTGTGTGTCCCAGGCTTGGTGCAGAACAGACGCTCAAGGACTGTTTTATGAAAGAAGGAGTGAATGGGCGGATGGATACATTCCATGTGGGATGGATACTTTCAAAATGTCTTCAATCACAATATTAGAAATTATTGCCCAAGAGGGAAGAGGCTACCTGAGCAGATGACTCCGGCATCTTCGTGGTGGTCGCAGTTGTGCTCCGACCAGCCCGAGTGGGCACACTGGCCCAGGTAGTGCTCCATCCCCGAGCACTGCAGGTTGTCCAGGAAGATGTTTCCAGAGCCCGGGCCAAAGTGGGCCTTCCCCAGGGCAGACACGGCTCGTCCACACCCCAGCTGACGGCACACGACCTCGGCTTCGTGTCGGTCCCAGAGGTCATCACACACGGTACCCCAGACCCCCTGGTAGAGGACCTCGACGCGTCCTGAGCATCGACCAGAGCCGCCCACCAGCCGCAGCTCTGGCCAGTCCCCTGCAGACAGAGACTGGGTGAGTGTGTGAGTCCCCAAATGACCCTCCTGGGGCGCACCAGCACCAGGCCTCAGAGGCAGCAGGACTAGGAGTTTGCGGAGGGACATGCCCGGGCTTGAGCCCTGGGGCCTGTTCTTCATGTTTCTCGTGTGTTCCTGAGCTGCAGGTTGTGGGGTCTTCAGCCATTCAATCTCACTACAGAGGAATTTATTGATTGTCTTTCCTGTTAGGCACTGATGATACTGCTGGGGACCAAAGAGATATGGTTCCTGCCTTCGGGGTGCCTAGCATCCTTTAATCAAATGCAGATCCCGGGGCAATGCGTTATTCCAAGCAGTGAAGGGGAAGAACAGGTGCTGTGTTATGGCCAGGTAGAGGGGGCACCTGGGCGGAATCCTCTTAAAACAGTGAGGAGTGGACCCGGGAGGAGGTGGGGAGAGAAAAAAGCATATGGAAAAAGACCCTGAAATGCCATTTCCTCATGTCTACATCTCTAAAAAATATGGACACACACACACACACACACACACACACACACAGAGCTATCACTACATGTGGAAAAATCAAGAGTAATCCTTCCATCGGCATCCCAGTGGTGTAAAAACCTCCACAGTTCAGACAGAGAGTGAACTTAACAGCTAGAAGAAAAGAAAGAGTCCACGGGAAAATCAGGGAGAGCCGATATTTGAGTCCCATCAAGACCTACCTGGACTATTAATGAGTGATTCTTCAGCATCTGTTTATAGGAAGAATAAATACATCAGTATGTTCCAGAAATCCTGCCTTCGACAACTGAAAACAAAGGTCTGAACTACATCCTTGCAAATGTTTATTAAACCCATATGGGAAGGATTGATTAGTCCTGCTAAATAACATAGCGCTGGGAGGCCCAGATTCACCCATGGGTGTAAACGAGCGCCGCTCTCTGGCTGTTGGCCTGCACCTGCACCGGCAGGAAACCATCCATGATGAAGGGCACATGTAGGGTACATGACTTGAACTGCTGATTTTGTGGCAGATGGGGAGTCCTTGGGGGCAGCTCAGAGGTAGACAACCATCCCCCAGAGCACGGGAATGGGAATAACACGTGGCCCAAGAGGCCGCGGCGACAAGATCAGACACGCCACGTCTAATGAGACGCCACAAAGCAAACAGAGAGAGGAAGACCTCTAAGTATCACCCCAGGTTAAAGAGCCATCTAACCGAGCTGCTTCTCACGTGGGCGACTCCAGGTCACAAGCACCACTTCGAGTTATAGTTAGTAACCTTTCCAATCACTCCAGGGACTAGGCTGTCAGTTTACCCAAAGTCTTCTGATTGGAAAGAGTTATTAATAGACGTTCCAGAGGTGAGTACCTTACCCCTTGCTAATTTTTGCACATGGATAAATCCAGAGTATCTGAAAAAATTGTAATGTCATAAGGTGATTAAAATGAGCCATTTGGGGCACATTTTGTTTCAGGGCATTATCTCAGGGTCCTGGGATCGAGTTCCGCATCAGGCTCCCTGCAGGGAGTCTGCTTCTCCCTCTGCCTGCATCTCTGCCTCTCTGTGTCTCTCATGAATAAGTAAATAAAATCTAAAGAAAAAAAAATGAGCCATTTTACTTCACTGATTTCCTTGGGGTATTGAGTGAGGAAGATGGTACTAAAAATGACCAAACATACAGCCCCTTTGTCAGGTGTCTGCAAGTGCTTTACAAAAGAGTTTGTATCCTTTCAGCAAGAGAGCGATCAGTCTCTAGTTTTCCAGGGCAACTGAGGCTCTAGGAGTTTAAGAGTCGCCCAAATGCAGTCTGAGTGTTAGCATCGGCTCTGGGATCCAGACTCAAGTCTGTCCAGCTCTGACATCTCCTCACTGCCCCTGAACGAAAGACCTTGGATAAACTCCTTCAAGGTTCCTTTATTAAACATGCTCTTTGCACATGTCAGTTTGCAGTAAAGCACGCCTACCTTTGGTCAACCTCACTACCAAATTAGAAAATTGGAAGGTTTTATTCTGGGAGGTTAGCAGTTAAAATCTTGTATTTTTGACCACATTAGAAGAGATAAAGCAAAAATGGAATGCCACATGTTGGAGGGCCCTGTCTTTGTCCCTGGCCAACCCTGAATTCTAGTAGAGTAGTCTTGAAGATGGTGGGACTGGCAATGAGCATCTGAAGGAGGAAAGGCTACCTGAGCAGATGACGCTGGCATCCTCATGGTGGCCACAGTTGTGCTCCGACCAGCCCGAGTGGGCACACTGGCCCAAGTAGCGCTCTACCCCGGAGCACTGCAGGTTGTCCAGGAAGATGTTTCCAGAGCCCGGGCCAAAGTGGGCCTTCCCCAGGGCAGACACGGCTCGTCCGCATCCCAGCTGTCGGCACACGACCTCGGCTTCGTTCAGGTCCCAGAGGTCATCACATACGGTACCCCAGGCTCCCTGGTGGAGGACCTCGACGCGTCCTGAGCATCGACCAGAGCCGTCCACCAGCCGCAGCTCTGGCCAGTCCCCTGCAGGTAGAGACCCAGTGATCGTTGCTCTCAAGGGACACTGCACATTTCCCATGAGTTGGGTGAGCTCTCCACCCCAACACTACTATTTGGGATGGAGAACTTGATAAAAGAGCCAGTCAACTAGTCAACCTCCCAGCTGGAGGCTAATGTGTAATTAAGATTGTCAAAATAACATTTAGCCTAAAACATTCATTAACTGAATATCTATTGGGCCAGACGTATGTGCCGATCTATTTTGGCTAAATGCAGAGAAACATAAATGATATTCACAGTGATTTGTGGCTTTGTGTAGTGCTTTTGTGAGTGTACAGGTGTGTGTTCATCTTCACCTTCGTAATAACTTGGAAGGCAAGCGGAAGAGTACCAGTATACCAGTTTATCCATAAGAAGACTGAAAGTTACACCAATAAAAGTTAATAAAAAAAAAAAAAAAGAAGAAGACTGAAAGTTGGAGAAGTGAAATGAGTCACCCCAAATCCCACATCTGGGAATTAACAGATCTAAGCTTAGCTCTCCTGATTCCAAAGTTCACTATTTTTCTCTGATCTTCCATCTGACTGCCTCTGGAATGGCTTTGATGCTCCATTCACTTTGAAAAAGCCTGTTAGTGATGCAGATATAGGTTAGCTATGTGCAGAATTGGCCAAAAAATAAAATAAAGCTAGGACCCTGCTAGAAAGCACTTGGAAGACTTGGAAGACTCTGAAAAATACCCCCCCCCCAAAAAAAGTTTGCTCACCCTGGGATGCTAGAGCCAAAGGATCCCAAGAGTTTTGGATGGGCTTAAAAATTTGCGTAGTCAATTGGCCCATTTTTCCCAATTGATGAACTACGTTCAGTTGGTCTAGTTCCTGCCCCTGAAGCAGGTACAAATGCAGGTACCAAGAGGAAAGGATAGCTGGTAAATGAATGAATGCGTCCCAGGGCTTACCTGGTCTTGCTGTCACTGTCTTGGGTGTTGCTGTTGGGATTGCTGTGAATACAAGATGACACCCTTCAGATAAACAGAGTCAGGACAGCCGGATCCCTTAAACGCCAAGATTCTGGTTGACTCATTCTCCCTAGCATCTTTATAATAAATGAACTCTCAAATCAAACTCTGTTTATACGTGGTCTTGTTGTTCTCAGAAGTGTGGGATCCAACAGAAATAATAATCCCTTCTGTCCAGTCACTGGAAATACAATGACACTTAAATTGTGCCATTCTGTGCCAAAATGCGAACACCCATGGTGTCTTTCTAAGGAAAAAACTATCTCTTCCACATGCTTCTATTTTGTTAATTTTCCCCAAGTGTGGGATGCTTAAGTGTATCTCACTGGTTTTGATAAAATCGAGGAATTAAGAAATCAAATTGGCAATTATCAAGGTACAGAGACCCAACCGTTGGTATGTGTAACTTGGTTCCACTGTGAGTACGCATCATGCTGGTGCAAAACTTGTGCAGAAAGAACCTCTCATCTAGCTGAACAGATGTAGGAAATTAGGAAATAAATGAGACCGAGATCAAACTATGACACTCCAAGCACTAGGTGGGGGGGACAGAGGAAGACACACAACAAGGAATGGAGATAAAGTAGCAACGTTAAACGTGACTCACTGATTAGATGTGGGGTCCGGGAACCGGCCTCTGCAATGACAAGGGAGCCTCGTCAGTACCTGTGCAATCACAGCGACAGTGACTTTCTCTGATCCACTTTGCGACACTGAGCATGCTCACTGAGTCGCCCTGGCGCTCGCTAACAGGGCGGGAGACTGGTCTGAACAACATCTCGGCCAAGGCAGATTCTAGAACTGCTCATGAGGTCCATGAGACAGCCTCTTTTCTCTTAGAGGTAAATAGTGCAGGACCTATGCCTGGGTCACTATGGGACAATTACTGAACCTCCCTTGCCTCAGTTTCCCCATCCGTTAAGGGGGAAGAAGCATGGGTTTGTGTGAAGATGAAGGGAGATAATACATGTAAGTGCTTACAGAGTTGCCTGGCATAAAATAGGCTTTGAGTAAATGTTTCTTGCTGTTTTGATCACTGCTGTTGTGATTACCCAGCCTCGAGTACTGTGCTTCATCAGAAATCCTTGGCTTAGCTTCTGCCTTCTCACCACACGCCCTACACCCCCCATCTCTGCGCTCCCACTGCTTCTTCACCTGCTGTGCCCCCTCCCTATTTCTTGACTCACAGCCTGGCCAGGCTTAAAGACAAATCTAAGGCTGCTTCCTCCTATGTTTCCTTCATGCTTATAGCCCATGTGGTTCTCTTTTCTAATGTCTTTTGCTGAGATGCATGCATGTGTCAACTTAGTATATTCTGGTCTATTCTATTTGTTTGCCTTCATTTGGTATATTTTATGTCTACTAATTGCATCATATGGGTTTGTTTTGAGCTCCCTCCAGGTTGCGCACGAGCCCCTCCTAGGCTGGGACTACACCCTCTTCTTCTGCAGGTCCTAAAACACCCACCTAGTACTAGATTCGGGGTAACTCCAGAAGTGGAACCCTAATGGGCAGACTGGAATGAGGTGTTTATGGGAAACCAAGCCTGTGGTGACTCTGCCAAACATTGAGCACATAATGTGTTAGCTCTGTGCAAGGGCTTTGTTTATATCATTTTGGGTAAGCCTATGAGGGAAGCTTCTCTTATCCCCAGACTGCAGCTCCAAAGCCCCTGCTTTTTTTTTTTTTTTTTAATTTCCATTTATTTATGATAGTCAGAGAGAGAGAGAGAGAGAGGCAGAGACACAGGCAGAGGGAGAAGCAGGCTCCATGCACCGGGAGCCCGACGTGGGATTCGATCCCGGGTCTCCAGGATCACGCCCTGGGCCAAAGGCAGGCGCCAAACCACTGCGCCACCCAGGGATCCCCAAAGCCCCTGCTTTTAACCACCATCCTTACCTTTGGGTGCAGAATAATAATAAGCAATGAAGTTTTTCCCTATGTTGTTGAAGCTTCGGAAGTACACGAGGGTCATTGAGCTGGAGGAGGACGAGTAGGTGAGGTAGGACCCGGAGCAGGTCTTCCCCAGGGACTTTGCTGAGGATGGAGGACCGTCCAGGATTTCAAAATATTCATTGGTGCAGTCCAGGCTAGGGAAGCAAAGACCAGGGGCTGCCTCTTAGCCGCCCCATTAGCGGGTCTTAGAGGTATGCTGTGAGGCAGACCCTTTCTTTCATGACAGTGAAGCTGGGCACAGATTAAAAGCCTGTCAGTCATTTAAACATAGCATGGATTCCTTTTATCCCACTTTTTCTGGAGGGGCTGGGATCTTAACTGGAAGAGGGAAGAGGCGGAAGCACCAGGTGCACCCCTGCTGAGGCCTGAGACATCAGGGACCTGGAAACCCAGGGCCAAGGGCCTGGCCAGACACCAGCCTCCCTACAGGACATGGCTCCAGGCTCCACACGACCTATTTACAAATTCCGCAGCCACCCTGCCTCGAGGGAAGCGTGCCACCCAGCTTGCTTTGAGCAAGTCATCTGATTTGTCAGCTCTCATTCTTTGTTCTGGGGTTTTGTCCAGATGCCCTTAGTGTTAGAGTCAGAAGACCATCTCCACGCCTCGGCCTGATGAGCCATCCACTCTGTCATCTTTTGATTTGAAAGTAATAAATAATCTAGGTTGCTCCTGGGAGTTAACTTCCATAAGACATTCGTTTGTGAATGACATCAACCTTGAGTATTTACAATATTAAAACCTAAAATGTCTTGATTTACTAGGTCTGGGGGTTCCCCTGGAATCTGCATCTTTAACTAGAGACTGAAACGTATTCTCTCTCTCAATCTCTCTCTCTCTCTCTCTCTCTCTCTCTCTCTCACACACACACACACACACACACACACACACACACATGGACGCGGAAAATGGTGAAAACAGCATAAGGTCTGAGGCCTCGTGCATTATTGCATTACTTCCTGGTTTGTTATTGCCCTACAGTTATAGAAGATGCCACCATTGCGGGAAGCTGGGAGAAGGGTACGTAGAACTCTATGTTTTATTTTTCTGATTTCTTGTGTGTCTGCAATTATTTCAAAAGTCAGAATCAAAAAGAGTGTGAAGGACTCTTTTGCTTATGAGAATCAAACACGGGAAAATGCTTGGAGCTCTACACTACACAGTGTATTTAAGTCATGTCTTTGTGACTTACTTAAGGTACGGAAATGCCAGCAGTATATGATCAGATGCATTGGCCTTGATTTGCCACACGCAGGTTATGTTGTCATGCATTTCGTTCCGCGGGGGATTCCTAATCGCTCCAGATGAGTTGGTAATAATTCTGCCACACTTAGATTTTTCTAAAAGCAGAAAGATATTTTACAATTTTAGTTTTTTCATTGTTCAGATCACTCATTTTGTAATTCACACTTTCTCCCTCCCCCAAAAGGTCTCCTTGATCATTACCTTGTGGGTACGTCTTAGGACATATCAGAGGCATATACCAGTCTAAAAAGTCTTGCATACTTAGGAAATCAGGGCATGAAAGTGTCTGAATTCTGAACATCTCTCATTTGTTTTGAGAGTTCTACCTCTGACATGGCCATGCTGGGCGGACCAGCTATCCAGTTTTACCCAGAATCTTTGCTTCTGGTTGTTACTCCCTAGTGGTGGTTCTGTAGCTTTGATTTTCATCAGGTCACCAGTAGTAATGAGTAAATGGCTTCATTTTCCCAAGAAAGGTGAGTCTATGTGAAGCCTCTATGTATGAAGATGGCAATGTTCCATCTGCCGTCTGTTACAATGTGTTAAAATTACACTATTAAAAATCCACCACTAAGTGGAGAGAACTTGCCCTGAATCATTTACCCCTCCAACACTGACATCATTCTGTATCTGCCTGTTTACCACCTGTCCATTTGTTTTCCCATCTACTTGTCTATCTGTCCACTATTCAGTACAAAATTAAAGGTAACACCTGTGGCAATGGCTTTCTCCATCAGACTCTCTGGCTGTGTGAGAATCAGGCCTACACTCGATTGGCTCCAGTCATCCACCTGTGGCTCTTCCGTAGAAGGACCAGCCAGGCTCTCAAGCCATCAATATTATTTTAGCCCTTTATCTCCAAGTGGTGCTAAGAAAAGTTTAGTGGAGCTTCTGGAAGCCCAAGATACAGGCAAATACGGCTGGGGGGGGGGGGGGAATGGAAGATGCAAGGAAGGGATGAACAAGGAAGACAGAGATTGTCAGAGAAGGGAAAAGGGTGGAGAAGAACAACATGGCTATTATGACAGCGGCCCTCTGAAATGATGCTCTTGGGGAGTGCCCTGGCGACACGGCTGTGTTAAGAGCCACATGCCTGTCCTTCACATGGAGGGTTCATGCTGGAGACCAAGCAGGCTGGCACCACTTGATTATTTGGGCTGCCTTCTTTGACTACCTAGAAATGAACTGGAACCATCAATTTATCTGCCTTCATTATTGGACTATTCACTTAGAACATGGGTTCAAGGGGATGATCCAGACAGGGCAGTAGTATGTTGCTCAACTTCCTTGGAGAATCACTTCAGGGCTTGAGCTAGAAGATGGTGGTCAGAGCAACCAGAGACACCAAAGTCTCACCTGCAGCCATTTTTGGTGCTATGACATCCAATGGGCGATCTGTCAAACACACAAAGGACATACGGCTCGTCAGCTGGCACTGAGTTCCCCGTGAGCTGAACATGATTCCCTGGGGAGCTTATAACAAATACAGTGTGGGGGGCCCCTCCCAGAACTGCTGAGTCATCTCTGGGGGCAAGGCCAGACTATGTAGGGGAAGTTAATGTGTGGGGTGGAAGAAGCACTGATCTAGGTCCTTCCTAGATTTCAATAAATTATCATCTTGTCATATACACAAGTGAGATATTTTAAATTTGGGGGTTTGAGAACACTAAAGACACGAAATTCTGGCATCTGTAGCCAATTACAGTGACCCAAGGGCTGGGAGCTATGAGACTTTGAGGTAAGAATAGGAAGAGGCACCAGCTGACCCCTTCCTTTGACCTGGTGCTCCTCAGAGATCGGGATCCAGGACCTAAGGATGCTGTGGATCCTCCTTCATGCCCCCTGAATATCTCCTACCAGAGACACCTGGCCCAGAACCTACCACTGGAGTCCTTTCCCTGGGACTAATCCATTCCCACTTACTAGAGTTGACGACCCAGGAGGGTATTGCCTGAAGCTATATCAGACCTTTTCTACTCAGCTTTATTCATAACTCACTTTCTGACCAAAAGCCAGCCAAGGGTAGGGTCTCAGGGAACCTAATGGTTTGATGAAGGAGAGAGGCATGGAAAACTCTGGATGCTGGCATTGAGAGCATGTGGGGGAAAGAACAGCAAAAGAGGCTCTGTAGGCACCAGGAACAAGGGAGAGGGTGGGAATGGAATTGGGTCACCTTGACTTTGGCCAGGTCCAGCCCACCGGCAATCTGCCCTGGGGCAGGAAGTGTCCTTAACCACCTCTTATGTTTTAACCACCCCCTACCCATATCATTGCCATGGCCTAGTAACCCTCAGAGCTGACAAACTGAAAGTGCTATACAGAAGTCTGAGAAATTTATAATCTGCTTCCTGTGTGTAAAATAGGAGAGAAGTTAAAAGTGAAGCTGGGTCAAACCAATTTTAAGGTACTATCCATTTCTCCCACTGGACAGACAGGTGACTCCACATGTCCCAGTCACTCCACTGGCCCAGAGGATGACACATCCAACTTCCAGCAGAACTTCTTCCCCAAGGTTTTGAGAAACCGCATATGTGAATATTGCCTTCCTTACCTGAGAGTGAGACTGTTGAGTGTTCAGCATCTGTAAGCATGAGGGATTAAAATATCTGCTGTGAGCAAATAACGTACTGGTTCCTTTTCAATAGCTAGATTTCGACTGTCTTTTGAAAGGTCTTCTCCCAGAAAGAGCCAAGGCTGGACTCTGCCTGGGAGGGGAGCAGGGCTTTACCTGAACAGATCACACCGGCATCTTCTGTGTGTCCACAGTTGTGGGAAAACCAGCCGATGTGGGAGCACTCCTCCAGGTGCTGTTCATCTCCCCTGCAGTGCACATTGTCAAGGAGGATGTTCCCAGAGCCTTCCCCGAAGTGGGCCTCACCCGGGGCTGAAATGGCCCAGCCACATCCCAGCTGCCTGCAGATGATGTTTGCTTCTGGCAGGTCCCAGAGGTCATCACACACGGTCCCCCAGACTCCCTGATAGAAGAGCTCCACGCGGCCGGCGCACCTCCCGTGGCTACCTACCAGCCGCACAGGGGCCCAGCCTCCTGGGGAAGAACCGTGGGTCAAGGGGTGATGGCCACTCACTCTGCCTTTCGATGACTAGACTACATGCTACCCAACCTATGTTTTCTTATTTTCCATGACTTTGCTATTCACACCCTTCATGCATCATGTGAGCTCCCATGCCATTCTCCAGAAATGTCAGCTTTAAGAAGTAATGTCTTCCTTATCCACACTCTATTTAAGACTGCTTGCCCGGGGTACAGTGCTTACAAGAATGATCACAACGCTTCTCTTCTAACATCTTCACTCTTTATGGTGTGACGTGGCTGCTCTGCCTATCAGGACATTGAGCTTATTTTCCTACTCCTTGATTCTAAGTGGGTAGCCTATGACTTGCTTTGGATGGTAGAATGTGGCAGAAGTAATGGTGCACTCATGGGGAGCTGAGACCTCAAGAGGTTTGAGAGGTTTCAGTTCATTCCATGGGAACACTGAGGGAATGACATGAAGAAGCTTGAGCTGGTCTGTGGGTGAGGGAAGAGCATGACCTCATCATTCTGTCTCCTCAGATAACAGCTATGGAACTGTAAGACATGTGAGGGAGGCCATCCTAGGCCAGACAGCCTTTAGCTGACCTGCCTGCTAGCCACAGATGCATGAGCAAGCCCAGCAGTCAGCCAAGACCAGCCAAGCCGATCCCAGAGCGGCAGGACTACCCAGCTGGCCCCTAGACTAGTAAGCAAGGATAGATGGTAGTCATCTTAAGCCTCTGTGTCTTGGGATGGCTTTACATGGCAAAAGATAATTTATACCCTTGTTTATCCATACCCTCTTCTTAGTTAGGTTATTTTTTGTGGTGATCATTTTTGAAATATATACAAATATGGAATCATTATGTTGTAGTCCTGAAACTAATGTTATATGTCCATTATACCTCAATAAAAAAATTGGATGCCAAGAAGAGAGATTGGACAGAATATATTAAAAAATGTTAACATAAAAAAATTAAAAAGAAAGATGTGGAGTGTGAATTCAGGTGATTGGACCTCACAGAACCAACAATGGCGCCTTTGGTAATCGCCATCCCCCCAAAGCCACAGCCAATGGAGGAGCTATGGCACACGCCAGGCACAATTGTACCAGAGCTGCTCAGACCCCAGGCGGTCATAATGGTTCCTCTGTCTCCTCCCTGAATCTTTTGACTGTACAGCTAGATTAAGAGACTCATGGGTACAATGTTTTACTCCCATCTTATCTGACCTCAGACAAGATCCAATTCATAAAAGAAAAAAAAAATACCTAACACAAAGCCAAATATCCTGAAATATTACTCATCCCTGCTCACCGTAGAAAACCCTCTCAAAGAGCCACCTCACTGTTCTCTAATTCTGTATGATTATTGACCAGCCCTATGTCCTAATTTGGAACACATGTTAATGTCTCCCACCCTGTAGCCCACAGGGAGTCTGTCTGGTTTCTCCCCTGCCTGAAATAATCCATGGCTCCCTCACCCTTCAGGTCCCTCCCAGATCCCTCAGATCTGGATGGAGACCCTCTTCTGGGCACCTATAGCACCCTGAGCTCCCCCATCAGAGCATTCACCACACTTCTTTGTAACAGGTTCCTCCCCCCATGGACTTAGCCTATTTGAGGGTTGGCTCTATTTATTGCTACATACAACCCTGGTGACATTATATATCCTTAGTGACACATATTCATTCACTCATTCATTATTGAGTGAACAAAGTAGTTCAGAAGACATAAAAAGAAACAGGCTTACCTGGAGGTACAGAAGAGGGTGAGTGTTGAGCTGCTGATATCACCAAGGATGTGGGAAGCAGGGTCTTATAGGCTATTGGTGAGTTAGAAGGAAGGATAGTCATTGGGGAGCAGTCAGAAAATCGGGAGAAGATATAGTTGCTTCAAGGGATCACCTGCCTCCTCCCAGGATTGACCAGGAATAACCATGACACTACTTTCCAAAGCCAGTGCTCTCATAGCTCCAAGATCTTCATTTAGGACAGAGCACGGTATTATTACCCATTGACAAATGAACATGCACTACGTGGCCATCAGAAAAGCAAAACATGGACAATTTGCTCCATGTGGCCTGCTGTAGGAGAGGCCTTTGGTTGGCCATCATCTCTCTCTCTCTCTGCTGCCCTCTCCCCAGGTGTGTCATGATGTCACCTGAACAAAGGAAGGAAATTCACACAGTAGATCATGGAAGTGGAGTGTGTGGGAGGGAGGAGAGCATCAACCCCAAAATGCATGAGGAAACCTTTGAGGGTAAGGGAACTGTTTTATATCTTAACTACGGTGGTGATTATACGGTGGCACACAATTACCAAAATCCATCAAATTGGACCTGAAAATCTTAGTTACATAAATCAAACATTAATACAAATATGATGAGTTGTTGGATGAGTAAAGGGATGATAGATGGACTGATAAATTTAGCATGGGATCTAGGTAGGTAGCAGCTCATTGTTAAATCCTTCAAACTGCTGCGTATTTGAAAATTCTCATGGTAAAATGTTAGGTGGGAAAGCATCCCTCAATTTCTAGTACAAGATCTGCATCTCTGTCCTTCGAAGACAGCCTCTGGCTTTCCACAGTGGTTTACACCTCATTCAGCCAATCCACGTGGCTGCTTATCCTCTCCGTGTGAGTCATGGAACATCAAAGACATAGAATTTTAGGGAGCATGGAATCTAATGTGTCTGTTCTAATGATTTGGAGAGGGAGGGCCAAGGTTGTTTATCTGGAGAGACAAGAGCCTGGATCAGATTCCTTCAGCTCAGGGCCCTTTGCACGTCTCCACACAGCCTCTCTTAGTTCACATTAGACCAAAAGAAGGAGCTGTGTGAGTGCTTCTCAGGTGCCAAGAGTCTTTGGGCGCTGTTACATTCAATTCTCTACATTATTCCTACTCTTGGGAAGAGAAATCGAGATGAAATGGGAGCAAGAGATGATATAACCTGGCTGAGGTCACAAAATTGAGGGTGATCATATGCCATGTCTGCCCCCTCCCATTAAGGTGCAGGCCCTGTGAAAGGAGAGAGTTGGGCAGGGTGGGGTGGGGGGAGTTTGATCATTGCTGTTGGCCCCAGTGGTTATTGGCACAGAGGAACATGCAGTGGACACTCAGTCAATATCCGCTGAATGAACAGATGAGTGAATACATGAAGCTGGGGATCAAATCAGGATCTGCCTCTAAACCTCATGATCTTTCTCACATCCCGCCAGGTCTAGTAGATGATGCCAAATGTAACACGGGTTCTACCTGTAGGCAAAGCAGCTGTGGAATCAGCACCTGTCAATGTAAAGAGAGATCATGCCTGTTATCACATCTACCTTAGTGACTTTATTGGGAACGCCCTAGTTTTAGGGAGCGTTGGGAAGCACAGAGAGGCAGAGACCCTGCCTTTGAGGGTCTTAGTATTTCCTGGGGATTTGAGATATGAGACCAGGTAACAAATGCTGAGTGTCCCAGGGGAGCTTCAGAAGGCGGTGTCTCCCCAGGGGCCTTAGGCGTTGAGGGGTGTGGCTCAGGACAGGCCAGGTGCAGCCTGGCAGGGCCTGTCATTTGTAGGGACACTATTCCAGCTGCCAGTGGGGCAGAATTGGGAAAGATTATGTGGTGCAGAAAGTCAACTAGCGGGACACATAGGTTTGGGAAGGTCACCAGGCCTAGTTAGATGTGAAGAGCCGGAAACATCAGCTGACAAATTTGGCCCATCACCCAGGGGTCACAAACTCAAACTCAGAAGTTTCCAAGGGCCGTGGGAATAAAACAAATAAGGGATTTGAGTGATGGGGACTGTGTGAACTGGAAAGCTGTTTCGTGACCAAAGGTCAGCTCTTTCTCAGATGTAGCCAGTTAAATACAATACAAGAATTTATTGTTTTGAGCCTGAACTTCTGTTTTTATTCTTTTTTTTCCACAAATGCAAGAATTTGGGTTTTTATGCCAAATACTCTGATTTGGCTGAATTGAAGTTCAGCCTGAGTTTTCAAACCAAAGAGGCCATTTCTGAGCCTGGATCAGCCGTCATGAGCCATACTCAATGATCTTTGCAGTCAAGGGGGGCAGGCTGGTGCATAACTTTGAAGGGATGTAGACAACACCAGTTGCCTGCCTCAATCCACTGACATTTCTAGGCTGTACTATCTTGTGTGGGTGGAGGAATGAGACATGAGGAGATAGGGAGGAGATAGTCCCCATATGGGGACTGACAGCCTCTCACCTGCACAGATGACGCCGGCGTCCTCCAGGTGCCCGCAGTTGTGCCCGGCCTCACCCCTGTGCACACACTGCCCCAAGTGACTCTCACTGCCGACACACTGCACGTCATCCAGCATAATCTTCCCAGAGCCTGCCCCAAAGTGGGCACCCGTGGGGGCCTCCCTGGCCTGGCCACACTGCAGCTGGCGGCACACGACTGTGGCCTCGGCCAGGTCCCAGAGGTCATCACACACGGTCCCCCACATGCCCTGGATGAGAACCTCCACTCGGCCTGAGCACCTTCCTGTGCCATTCACCAGCCTCACAGCCATAGAGGCTCCTGGGGAGACACAGAACAATGGGAAATTCTGAGATTGACCTTTGTGTCAGCATTTTGCCTTGATCCTTTTACAGTGGTCTGATGGACTGCTGATGTCATAGTTCCTCTGCGTTGGGCAGAGAGAGAGCTCTAGGGTCTTAACACATCAAGGCTGCAATTTTTTCTTCCTGGAAGTGCCTGAAGGGACTAGAAGATCCCAGGAAACAGCAGCATCGGGCTTCTAGAGGGGAAAGCCAGAGGCCCTGGTTCTCAGCTGTACACATGTCCCTCCCATCCCACCTACAGCAAAAGAACTCAGGGTACCCTTGACCTGAGGGTCATATGGATGGGGGCCCTATGATGACCATCCCTTGGTGGACAGCTGACAAGAGTCTTCTCAACTGTGGAAGTTGTCCAGGGTGGTGTGATCTGGATATTACAGAACACTCTTTTTAGCACTAGAGACATTTCTTTGCAGCCAGCATGGTTGTACTTTTAACCATAGAATGTTCACCTAATGCCTATTAGGTGCGAAACTGGACAGAGTTCACCACTCAGGATTTACAACCAGTGAAAGGATGGAGAAACCACACACATTGCACTCTCAGGGGAAATAATGAGGAATATCTCTAGGAATCTAATAGTGTTATCAGTGATGGACACATCCTCTACTTTGGGAGATCATTTCATGAAGGTCTGGCTTTGAAACATGAAGACCTTTGCTGCAGGTTGATCATGATAGAAGAGGGCTGGCCCCAGACAGGAATGAAGGGAAGTGCAAGTTCACATAGGATGGAAACCTGTGAGGACTTCAACTGCAACATGATTTGATTTATAAGTTCATCTCCTCTCCTTCCCCAAGCATGCAAAAGGCATGAAAATGTTGTGATCTGAAAATACAGAGAAGATGAGATGGATAGTAAGAGCCGATGGAGAATTACAGCACATTCTTTTTAGAAACTAAACAGTCAGAGTGGGGTTGAGAGGATGTTTGCAGAGCATTAACTTGGGCTGTTGTGGGCTAGGCGAGGGTGGCTACCCGCCAGAAGTGAGCAGACTCACCCCAGAGGAACCTCGTGGGTGATGTGTTTGGAGGAATAGGATGTCAACCAATGTAGGAGCGAGGTGCTGGTAAGCAAAGGGGATCATGGTCAATTGCATTTTTGAAAGATGTCTACAAAATATCTCTAGCTCCTCAAACCCTTCTGGAATCTTGACAATCCCATGTCCCAAGGAGGACTTTCTTTTTTCTTTTTCTTTTTTTTCTTTTTTTTAGATTTTATTTATTTATTCATGAGACACACACACACACACACACACACACACACACACAGAGAGAGAGAGAGAGAGAGAGAGAGAGAGAGGCAGAGACACAGGCAGAGGGAGTAGCAGGCTCCATGCAGGGAGCCTGAGGTGGGACTTGATCCCGGGTCTCCAAGAGGACTTTCTGCATCATCCCTTCAAACCTGGTTGGGCCTTTGCAACTTTCTTGACCAATGGTGTACGGCACAAGTGACACTAAGCATTTCTGAGCCAGGGTGAGAGAAATGCCATGCACTTGTGCTCTGTCTCCTCCAGGGACTCACTCCTGGGACCTGGCCACCACCCTGGGAGAAAGGCCAGGCCTCATGGACATGCTGACGTCTGAAAGCCACTCTCAACGTGTGTAAATTTCTTTAGGCCAGTTCTCTCTCTCACCTTAGCAAAAAGCAAATATTTAATGGCAACAGTGATGATGACAGTTATGATAAGGCTAACATTAATGTTGACTTCCTAGTGCCCAGTACTAAGTAACTGACCAGCTCCTTTAACCTCCACCATGGTCCTCAAACCACATCTATGTATCTATGAATGTATGTAGATGTGTATATATAAATAATAGTGTGTTTATACTATTATACATGCCTATACACACACTCATAGATGTATTATATACTAATGTATTCTATTATTATGCCCATACTGTGGGCAAGGAAATTAAGGCACAAAGCAGTTGAGTAACGTCCCCAAGATCACACAGTTCGGGGGAACCGGTATTTAAAATTAGGAAATTTAGTTCCACAGTCCTTGCAAGAAATCTTAGTGAGATTTAAACAAAAACTGGAGAGAACTCCCAAAACAATTAGATTTAATATTTTGTCGGTATAGAACCAAGGTAGTGGGTGGAGTTGGAGAAGGAAGGCCGCATGACAGTAAGCCTGTTAGCACTGTGTAATTGTTAATGCAGGTGCACAGAACACCATGATGGAAGGAAGGAGGGAGGGACAGAGGGAGGGTGAGGTGGGTAGGGAGCGAGGGGAGTGGGGAGGGAGGAAGAAAGGAGGGAGGGAGGGAGGGAAGAAGGAAAGAGCCCGGTTATATTGCAGCATTACCTGGGCCTCATTTTACAAACGTGCTTCTGTTTTAATAGTCTGGAAGGCAAATATTTTTTCACCCAAATTTGTTTAGAGTTATTCATAGTAGCACATGTAGGGATTCAGTAATTTAGAACTCAACTTTTCCCTATATATTTTAGGCCAAATACTAGTCTTAGGAGCTGCCTTCTGAAAAATAAAACTATTCCCTGGTCAGATCATTGGGGAAAATGGTGGATACTTAACCCCTTTTGGAAATCCTCAAGTTAATTCTCAGAGTAAAATCTTTAGATGTACTGAGTTAAAACTACAATGAAAGTGAAAACTCATCCCATCAGTTCAACAGAAGCTTCTGATCTTCAGAATCAGAACCCTGGTTTGGATCTGTGTCAGTGTTACCATCCAGAATTCAGACTCCACACAGTGCATTTTAGGAAACACTGACATATCCTAATAACATAATCAAAGTAAAATTTTTCTTAGAAATAATGACTAATTCTCTTTTTTTTTCCTGTTCTTGTCTTTAGTAATAAGATGCATTTTATTTTGAAACATTTAATCATGAAAATATATGCAGAATATAACGTACCAACCTATATTCTAAAAATTCTATTACTATACATCTAAGTGTAGGCTAACCTAGGGCTAATAATTCAGTAGTTAAGGTAAAAATGGAAATACCAAAACACCAAACCAGAAGAAACTGAGTAAAAAGGAAAGAAAATGATTTCTTATACTTACAAGAAAGATACTATATTTTTGGAGGGGGTTGCTGCCCATGTAATGTAAGAATTTATTAAGCCGTAATGGTTTTTCATCCGATGGAATTTTTATAATAAATTTTAATTTATTAGAGATTAAGATCTGTTTCTGTAGATGTAAAACATATATGCCCCGTTCCTTCTATCAACTTGCTTTCTTTTGTTTTCTGATTCTTATTGTAAGTGTGGAGTTACTCAGACTTGTTCTTTTCCCTCACTGCTAACAGAGAGATTCAAATAGCTCCTCACTGCTGCCTAGGAGAAAGATTTCAGCAGAAATCTTTGAAGAAAAAGTCCTTCATTTCAGTTAGATACAGAGAAATAGATACTATTTTGCTTCATCATGGTGCTCTTCGCAAAAGAATTTTTTTTTTTAAAGATTTTATTTATTTATTTGAGAGAGAGAGAGAGAGCACATGAAAGAGCACAGCAGGGGGAGCAACAGAGGCAGAGCGAGAAGCAGGCTTTTCGCTGAGCAGGGAGCATAATGTGGGGCTCAATCCCAGGACCCTGAGATCATGACCTGAGCCGAAGGCAGACACTCAACCAACTAAGCCACCCAGTCGCCCTGCAGATGAAATTTTTAATAAAGGAGAAATAATTTGTGAGGTTATTTCTGTCTGGGAAAGGGTCTGCAATTCTGACAGTCGTTTTATTTGTTGCCCTGGCTATGATATTGACATTCTGCATTCTAGAATGTTCTACAAAAAATGGTGGGTTTCTCTGTTAAGCCCTCAGTGATCTTCAACACGTCCCAGTTCCCTATACGGAAGAGATAAAAAGCAGAATTCACTGCCTTATTGGATTTCTTAAAGAGTTTCATGGTCTGTTTTTCACTGTATGAGGTTCTCTAGCTTACAAAGCAGGAGTAGAGACAAAATACAGCACAATACAATACAATACAAAATAATAATAATCCGATCCTCTGTTTTATCACATTTTGGTTGTTCCACAAACATTCCTCTTTCCTTCATTTTCCCAAGGACTTACCTGCCAGTGGCATAGGTGTGGAAAGCAGGGCTGCGGGCTCTGATGTGACTATGGCTGCAAATAATCCATCACCTGTCAGTGGGGACAAACAGAAGCATCTCCAGTAATTGGGACGTCCCCTTATCTCAACTTCAGAAAGACCAAGGTTCAAACACCAACCCAACTTGAAGGTCACAGTCAAACACTAATGTCAGTTCCTGCCTCTGCTCCTATGCAGGCAAGGAGTCCTCCCAAGGCTGTGGTCAGCCCTTGGCATGGCATCAGGTCTGGGAAGGGGCCAGCCCAGTGTTTGGTACACAGTGCCCTTCCTCTAGTCCCTGTAGAGCAAATGCCAACCGACCTGCTGGAGTAGTTGTCACAGGAAGTGTAGCAGGCTCTGCGGTGGGCACGGCTGCTGTCAGCACTTCACCTGTGTGTGTAAAGCAAAGAGAGGCCTTGTCCACTTGCCCCACCCCACACGGGGAGAGAGAACTTCCAACAAGCCCAAATAGGATGCTAGGCACAACTCTGTCCTATTAGGGTTTTTGGTCTTCATTCCCACTTCCTTCCCTGCCACAATCATCGAACACTGGATATCAGACTCCACCGCGGGATGAAAATGCTCAAACCTGGACAGTGTTGCCCTTAGTACGCTCCATGTCACTAAGTGTCCACAGAACCAATTGTGGATTTTTTCCCTTTTTTCTGTTGAGGAGCAATCCACCTGTGTTCTGCTACAGGGACACGCAGTTAGTTAAATGGCTGAAGAGTGTCCATTTAGATTTGTGGGGGGCTTTACCTGGGCTCCCAGTAGCCTAAGCCATGTGAGGCTTCCATAGGGTATTAAGGCAGCCCTGGTTTCGTCTTATTAACTCATAAAAAAGGTAATAGAGTACTGTTTTGCTTCCCTTTTTAAAACAGCTTTTTCAAGGTATCCTTGATATCCAGAGAGCTGCACATATTCAATGTGTATGGCTTCTTGGGATGCAAACACTCATGACACTATTGCCAGAATCTAGGTAACAGACACATCCAGCACTGTCTAGAATTTCTCTGTATTGTTCCCCTCCTTTGTGTGTGTGTGTGTGTGTGTGTGTGTGTGAACACTTGACACAATGTGTATCCTCTTGACAAAGTTTGAAGTGCACAATACTGTATTGTTAACTATCAGCTTTATGTTGTAGGATGGGTCTCTAGCATTTACTCACCTAGCATAACTGAAACTTCATACCCATTAAACTCCCTGTTTCCTCCTCCCCCTCAATCCCTGACATTTCCCATTCTATTATCTGCTTCTGTGAGTTTGACTGTTTAGATACCTCAATAAGTGAAATCATGCAGTATTTATCCTTCTGTGACTAGCTTTTTTCACTTAGTATTATGTCCTCCAGGTTCATCTATGTTGTTACAAATGGCAGAATTTCCTTCTTTTTTTTAAGGCTGAATAATTTTTCATTGTATGTATACACCACATGTTCTTTATTGGATCATCTGTTGATGGACACGTGGATTTTTTTCTGTATCTTGGCTATTGTGAATGGTGCTACAGTGAACAAGGCAGTGCAGTTATCTCTTTGAGATCATGATTTCAATTCTTTGGATATGTTAACCAGAAGTGGGATTGGTAGATCATATGGTAGTTCTATTTTTTAATTTTTAAAGAAATCTTTGAGATGCTTTCTAGAGCAGCTGAACCATTTTACATTTCTACTAACAGCATACAAGGTCCCAATTTCTCCACAACCTCACCAATACTTGTCATCTATCTTTTTAAAAATGGTAGCCACCCTGGGATGACTAGGTGAATTAGTCAGTTATGCGTTCAGTGAAGTGTCTGACTCTTGATTTCAGCTCTGGTCATGACCTCAGGGTCATGAGATCGAGCCTGACATCAGGCTTTCTGCTCAGCATGGAGTCTGCTTGAGATTCTCTCCTTCCTCTCCCTCTGCACGTCTCCCTTGTGCACGAGAGCTCTCTCTCTCTCTCTCTCTCAAATAAATAAATCTAAAAAAAAAAACAGTAGCCATCCTAACAGATGTGAGGTGATATCTTATTGTAGTTTTGACTTGCATTTCCCTAATACTTAATGATGTTGAGTACTTTTCATATATCTGTTGAATATTTTTATGTCTTCTTTGGAGAAATGTCTGTTTGAGTCTTTTGCCCATTTTTAAAATCTGACTATTTGATTTTTTTTCCTAGTAAGTTCTAGGAGTTTCATATGGATTTTGGAAATTAACCACTTAGCAGACACATGGTTTGCAAATATTTTCTCCCATTTCATAGGTTGCCTTTTAATTCTGTTGATTGTTACTTCTGGTATGTAGAAACTTTTCAGGATGATACAGTCCCACTTCCCTATTTTTGTTTACATTGCCTGTGGTTTGGGTGTCATATTGAAGAAGTTATTGCCAAGACTAGTGTGAGAAAGACTTTCCCCTATGTTTTCTTCTAGGAATTTTATAATTTCAGGTATAACACTTGGTATATATAACACCAGGTATGTTTAAGTCTTTAATCTATTTTGAGTTTAATTTTTGTGTATGGTATAAGGTAGGGGTCCAGTTTCATTTTTTTTGCATTTGGATATTCAGTTTTCCCAATATCATTTGTTGGAGAGACAGTCCTTTTTCTATTGTGTGTTCTTGGTATCCTTATCAAAGATTAGTTGACTAAGTATGTATGGGTTTATTTCTGGGTTCTCTATTCTCTTCCTTTGATTGATATGCCTATCTTTATGCCAGTACCATAGTGTAGGTTTATAATACATTTTGAAATCATGAAGTGTGATGCCTCCATCTTTGTTCTTTCTCTAGATCACTTTAGCTATTCTGGTCTTTGTAGGTTCATATGAATTTTAGGGTTTTTTTTTTCCTAAAAAACAGCAATGTCTGTAAACATTGCTGTTGGGATTTTATTGGAAATTGCTTTGAGTCTGTAGATCTCTTTGGGTAGTGTGTATATTTTAACAATATTAAGTCTTCCAATCCATGAACATGGGATGTCTTTATATTTATTAGTATTTCTTTTAATCTCATTTGCCAATGTTTTGCAGTTTTCATTGTACAGATCTTTCACCACTTTGGTTAAACTTATTCCTAAGTATTTTGTTCTTGTTGATGCTATTGAAAATGGGACTGTCTTCTTAATTTTCTTTTTGAATGGCTCATTATTAGTGTAGAGAAGCACAATTGATTTTTTGTTTTTGTTGATTCTGTATCTTGTGACTTAACTGATTTTTTTTTTAAGTTATATATTTTTTTCTCTGTGGAAAGAATTTTCTACGTATAGGATCATGCCATTTGGAAACAGAATTTTGCTTTTTCCTTTCCAATTTGAATTTCTTTTATTTCCTTTTCTTGCCTAATTGCTCTGGTTAGGACTTCCAGTGCTATATTAAATAGAAGTGGCAATAGTGAGCATCCTTGTCTGTCTTCTGATCTTTAAGGGAAAGCTTTCAAATTTTCACCATTATACATGATGTTAGCCATGGTCTTGTCATGTATGGCCTTTATTATGTTGAGGTACATTCTTCTATACATACTTTATTAAGCATTTTTAACATGGAAGGGTGCTAAATGCTTTTTCTGCATCATGGGATTTCTTTTTCTTTTTTAAAAAAGTAATTATTTTTTAAAATGGTTAATTTCAGTACAATTAACATACAGTAATATATTAGTTTCAGGTGTATAATATAGTGATTCAACAATCCTGTACATTACTCATTGTTTATCACAGTAAGTGTATTCTTAATCCCCTTCATCAGTTTCCCCTATTTTTTATTTTTTATTTTTTTCACCTATTTTTTTAAATCTTTAATTGTGTTAATGTGGCATAACACATTTATTGATTTGTATATGTTGGATTGTGCTTGCATCTCAGTGAAAATATCACTTGATCGTGATGTATGATCCCTTTAATGTGCTGTTGTATTATTTTCTTTTAGAAAAGATCTCAAACAATGAAAGAAAAATATTAGGATTTGATAAAGCTCAGTAGGGGATACCCAGGGGTTCATGAAGCTATTCTTAACATTTGTCAGAGAGCTTAATACTCTCCATAGTATTATTTTATATATATAAACAATTGACTAGCCACTTCATTATTGTCATCTGTTTAAATAATTTGTATCTAGACTATCTAGAAGTTGTTAAATCATCAAACGTGCTATTTAAAATGTGCTAGAATAGAAAAAGGAAAATAATCACATAACTGATTTATTTTTTTTAGTTGGACATATGGGCCATTGTCCATGGAGTAAAGTAGAATTGGTCCTAGTATGTCAAAAACACACAAGAAGTTTTACTCCTAATAGTGAAGCCTCTAAGACTCCGTTCCAATCAGAGTAAAAAAGGGGATCCTGTGAGTGTGTGGCTACTGCCAGTGAGAATTTCACTATCAACCATTTTATTATGACTCCTATGTATCCTGTACTTAAGGAAACAGGCTTCACTGCTATCCTATCAAATTCCTACAGAGGGAGGAATGCCTCATTTTTATATGTTGTGTCCTCTTCTAACCAGTTTTTTGTTCCTGTACTTTTCAGATTCTTAAAATTAAAAGGATGCTACGTAATGAACATACAAATACCTACCGATATGTGAACCTATAAGCAGTTTTTAAAATATGTCTTGATCACCATAAATATTGCTTGGGAGAAATTAATTCAATATTAAAAGAGTTTATTATAATTGAGCCTGTGAACCCTTTGGAGACAAATAAATATTCTCAATACCCAGGCTTTGTTTAAGCAAGTTCAGGAATTATTTAAGAGGTCTAGGTGATGCAATAAGAAAGCTGATTCCCCTTCTGCTCTGTGCCCCTCTGTATGATGTGATATCATGTGAACGACTGATAATTATTCCACCCTGAAGTGACTCAACCACACGGGATGACAGAGCTTCACAACCCCAGGAATCACCATTCACATGTAACATGTGATGACATGGAGATGTAAATCACAGTGTAGTCTAGGAGGGTAATGCTCCCTGAAGTTGTTCAATGTGAAGACTCTGCTAGCTAGGCTTAAAAAAGAGACATTCTAGGAAATAAAATCTTCAAAGCAAAAGAACTGAGCAAATGATGTATCAGATAAAGGACTAGTATCCAAGATCTATAAAGAACTTATTAAACTCAACAGCAAAGAAACAAACAATCCAATCATGAAATGGGCAAAAGACATGAACAGAAATCTCACAGAGGAAGACATAGACATGGGCAACAAGCACATGAGAAAATGCTCTGCATCACTGGCCATTAGGGAAATACAAATCAAAACCACAATGAGATACCACCTCACACCAGTGAGAATGGGGAAAATTTAACAAGATGGGAAACCACAAGTGTTGGAGAGGATGCGGAGAAAGGGGAACCCTCTTGCACTGTTGGTGGAAATGTGAACTGGTGCAGCCACTCTGGAAAACTGTGTGGAGGTTCCTCAAAGAGTTAAAACTAGACCTGCCCTACAACCCAGCAATTGCACTGCTGGGGATTTACCCCAAAGATACAGATGCAGTGAAACACCGGAACACCTGCACCCCGATGTTTCTAGCAGCAATGTCCACAATAGCCAAACTGTGGAAGGAGCCTCAGTGCCCATCGACAGATGATGGATAAAGAAGCTGTGGTCTATGTATACAATGGAATATTCCTCAGCCATTAGAAACGACAAATACCCACCATTTGTTTCGACGTGGATGGAACTGAGTGAAATATTGGAACTATTATGCTGAGTGAAATAAGTCAATTGGAGAAGGACAAACATTATATGGTCTCATTCATTTGGGAAATATAAAAAATAGTGAAAGGGGAAAGGAGAGAAAATGAGTGGGAAATATCAGGGAGGGAGACAGAACATAAGAGGCTCCTAGCTCTGGGAAACGAACAAGGGGTGGTGGAAAGGGAGGTGGGCAGGGGGTGGGGGTGACTGGGTGATGGGCACTGAGGGGGGCACTTGATGGGATGAGCACTGGGTGTTATGCTATATGCTGGCAAATTTAACTCCAAAAATAAATAAATAAATAAGTAAATAAGTAAATAAATAAGTAAGTAAGTAAGTAAGTAAGTAAATAAATAAATAAATAAATAAATAAAAAGAACTGAGCAAAGAATGGACTGACCTGACAGTGTAGATGACGGGGTGGCAGTTTCAGTCTCTGTATTTGGAGTGGGACCTGGTGAATTATCAGCACCTGATTGCCAGAAGAAATACACATGCTAAGGTCTCTGGTGTTATTTATAACATAAAATATCTTAAAATAATTTTTGATAAATGTCTGAAGGCAGACAAAGAAGTGATGTTGTGTTAAAAATAGCCATATACCTGTACAGACAACACCAGCATCCTCCAAGTGTCCGCAGTTGTGCCCAGCCTCACCGCTGTGCACACACTGCCCAGGTGGCTCTCACTGCCCACACACTGCACGTCATCCAGAACGATCTTTCCAGAGCCTGCCCCGAAGTGGGCACCTGTGGGGGCCTCCCTGGCCTGGCCACACTGCAGCTGGTGGCACACGACTGTGGCCTCGGCCAAGTCCCAGAGGTCATCACACACGGTCCCCCATGTGCCCTGGATGAGAACCTCCACTCGGCCTGAGCACCTTCCTGTGCCATTCACCAGCCTCAGAGCCATCCAGGCTCCTGGAGAGGCACGTGGAGGAAGAGAGATATTGGAGAGCTAGCTCTCTAAAGTCAGGGAGATTTCCTATATTGAGGTATGGCGCTAGGTGATAATAGCTCAAGTTTTCTAAAAAGCTGCCTCTTGGTCACATAAACTTCATCACCTATAGTAAAGAAACAGCCTTCATAGCTTCCTCACTTGACTTGGCTTTTCTATTTGTTCCTATTGAGAGAACTTGTCTTCTGCAGTGAATGAAGCTCAATAGACCTGGAAGTAAATATTCCCAGGTGATTTTCAAAGGAATTGTTTTTTGATTCCCTGGGGATGTTGTTCATATCAGAGATACAGCTTATGGAAATGTTAGTTCTGCCTTGAAGGCAAGGAGGCATTAGTTTATGGGCTACAGAGAAGGCCTAGATACAACTGGGAGATCAGTGTTGCTCAACTGGAGCATGCAGGGAAAATGGACAATCCAAATGACTATTTTTTTTAAGATTTTATTTATTTATTCATGAGAGAGAGAGAGGGAGAGAGAGAGAGAGGCAGAGACACAGGCAGAGGGAGACGCAGGCTTCAGAGGGAGCCTGATATGGGACTTGATCCTGGGTCTCCAGGATCACGCCCTGGGCTGAAGGTGGCACTAAACCACTGAGCCACCAGAGCTGCCCCTAAATGACTAGTTAACATGTTGTCTTTCATATCTTCTATTACTGGAAATCCTCTGTCATACTCAGCCTAATCATATACTTAACATATCACGTTTCCATATGATTTACTCAGATCATCTTGAGATGAGCAGTTAGGCCTTGTTCACACCTTCCTCCTCTAGTAACCCCAGGGGTAACTTTGATCCATATCATCAAGAAAAACAAGGCAAAACCAACACGATCCTTGTGGTTGGGTGTGTCTGGGTGATCCAACCTTCACCAGGTATGGTTGTGTAACTCTAGTGTCACACAGTGTCTTCTGTTCATGTGCCTTTTCTGAGCCTCTGTGTATGCATTTATGAAATGTGGGAGATCACATCTTCCTTTATGGTTATTGTGGAGGGACAATATTGTGAAGGCACGTATTTCTGTGCATGGCACAGGCTAGACGCTCAGAAAACATGGAACACAACACAAGGCAAGTCACAGAGAGGCGTTACCTGCTGGTGTGAGTGTAGAGTGAAGGGTAGAAGGGCCTGTCCTGGCTATGGTAGCTGACAGTGCATCACCTGTAAATGGGTACAAACAAGAACATCACTTGTGACCAAGAGCCATTAACCCCACGGAGGAGAAGAAAATGCTTACAATGAGAACGTTCTGAAAATCTAGCATAGAATCTTCCAGTGGCTTCCCCCACAAAGTATTGGGCAGGGAAGCCCTCATTCTGCATGATCTTGACCCTTATTTCTCCAGTCTATAAGATGAGAGTTTGGAATATTGCCCATGGCCTATACACTGTAGCTCTCAGAATGCCCATGAGTCCATTTCTGGCCCTCTCCATTGCCATCTCCCTTCTTTCTCTTTTAGGAAGCCACCAGCTCTGTGCAATCATGAGGACAAGCGATTTGTATCAATGACTGGGCTTTTTAGGCTTGCCCTAGGTGTTTGGCCAACTCATCTACATTCCATGTAACCTATGTCATGTGTGATTTTGAGCCACTCTTGTTTCTCATTTTGCCTCATCAAACATCAGTCCAAATGACCTTACCGCCATAACATTATGGGGTCAGTTGGGCCAAATCAGAGTTTAAAATGTCAGGGAGCCATAATCCAGCAAACGGGATACTTAATGTGGAGAGAGG
This sequence comes from Vulpes lagopus, assembly GCF_018345385.1. NCBI lineage: Eukaryota > Metazoa > Chordata > Mammalia > Carnivora > Canidae > Vulpes > Vulpes lagopus. The sequence continues at coordinate 8,883,620 of NC_054825.1, forward strand.
ATTTGTGGTTCCAGGGTTCATTGGCAAAGTGGAGTTAGTGGAGCTAACCTTAACTTTCAATAATAAACTGCAGGTGCCATGGCTGCTGCCAGAGTAGATGGAGACCCAGCATAGGTCAGATGCTGGAGGAACAGGGCCCACAGCAGATGCCTTAGCATTGGGAGCTCTGCAGCCTACCCATCCTTGTAGGTTCTACAGACACCAATTTAAGTGAGTTTACCTCATTGCCAGCATCTGATAGGTAGTCAGATGTGCTGGGAATAATTTGATTTTTGTAGTACTTTTAACCTCTTTGGGTCCTTTTTTGGTTTTGTTGTTTTTTGTTTTGTTTTTGAGAAAGAGAAAGAGAGAGAGAGAGAGAGAGAGAGAGAGAGAGAGAGAGAGAGAGAGAGAAAACATGCCCAAGATTGGCAGGAGAGGGGCAGTGGGAGAGGGAGAGAGAAAATCCCAAGCAGGCTCCATGCTCAGTGCTGAGCCTGACATGGGGCTCAATCCCATGACCCTGAGATCATAACCTGAGCTGAAATCAACAGTTGGACGCCTAACCCACCCAGCCACCCAGTGACAATTCTGGGTCCTTTTTAAATTGATTAGATAGCAATGGATTGAACTCCGAAAGCAGTGGAATACAATTTGGATTTCTCAGTAATACCTGTTTCTGACAAACAGAAAGGAACATTTTGAGAATCTCAGGTGTAGGATAAGCATCTTGTTTTGTAAAAGTCCTGCCCCTCTTTATTGTTTGCACGTTAAAGAGGAATCGGGTGGCTTTGCCATCTCTCAGTACCTCTACCAGAGTGTAGATGTAGGAAGTGTCTTCTAGAGGGTGAGTAGAACCAAACCAAATGCAGCAAGCAAAGATGACTCACCTATGAATGTGTACACTGAGGAAGGGGCTTCAGACCCTGGGCTGGCATTGGGGGCTGGTGGACCATCAGTACCTGAAGATTGAATGGCATCGGCATGGCTTCTGATAATAAGGCTTGCCATATGGGGCTTTTCAGTACATGGGAGATGATAGCCTCTCACCTGCACAGATGACGCCGGCATCCTCCAGGTGCCCGCAGTTGTGCCCGGCCTCACCCCTGTACACACACTGCCCCAGGTGGCTCTCACTGCCCACACACTGCACGTCATCCAGAACGATCTTCCCAGAGCCTGCCCCGAAGTGGGCACCTGTGGGGGCCTCCCTGGCCTGGCCACACTGCAGCTGGTGGCACACAACCGTGGCCTCAGCCAAGTCCCAGAGGTCATCACACACGGTCCCCCATGTGCCCTGGATGAGAACCTCCACTCGGCCTGAGCACCTTCCTGTGCCGTTCACCAACCTCACGGCCATCCAGGCTCCTGGGGAGGCACATGGAGGAAGAACACTAGAGGACTTGCCTTCCCATCTCTGGAAGGTTTGCTTCTTCCTTTGCTTCCTTGATGGTCATATCCTAATTAATACATATGCAAGACTGCACAGTCCCCATGTACCCACACAATAATAGGTAGAACAACCTTCAATTTCAAATCATTTCCATGAGTCTTTACTGAACCCCTCTCTCAATATATGAAACTCTCTTTAAGAATTTTCCAGAATTCTTAAATCCTCCTAATCATTTTATCTATATGTTATTCCTCTGCAATGAATAGGGTAGAAATCTGAGATGTCAATACATCAATGAAAGAGGAAACTATACTATCCACATGCAGGTCATGGCTAAATAGACCCCTTTTTGCCCAGACTACATTAGTCTTACAGCAACTTGGTGGCTTTGGCCCCCTAATCTTTTTTTATGGTTATACTCTGTAAAGGAAACTGAGACAGAAACTAACATTTGTTGTTTGTATGTTAAGTGCCAGAGCCTTAGGCGACCACTAATTTAAACATTCCTTTCTTAATCTTTTACAAACCCATGTGTAGGGCATGGGTTTCTATCTTACAGATGAAGAAGTTAAAAAAAAGAAAAGGTGAAAAGTGATCAAGAAAATTGCTCTAAATGCTATAACTTGTAAGTGGGCCAACTTTCCCTTTAACTCTGCCTGTGGTTTCTCTCCAGCTTGGAGAAATGCCTCTCTCCATGTTTTCCATCATCTGTTAATTTCTCAGGAACAGCTTCTCATACCTGTAGGTGGAGGAGGTGGTGTCAAGTCCTTAGGGACTGTGATCGGTGAGAGCTCTGAGAAATTGTCAACTAGGAGGAACCACAAAGCTAAGTCACCATCGATCAGTCGAGAAGGAAGAAGCAAGCAAGCACACTGTTGGAAGGACCCATTATAAGACCCTTCTGGAACTTTTGTTTTCTTTCTTTTGATTCATCTAAGCAAGTCACCATCATTACCATCAAATAAAATCAGTTAGCTTTTTAGACATGTGTTAGATATTCATGGTAAACTTATCCTTGAATCCTTGGCTCAGTAGAAATAAATCCTTAAGAAACAGAAGATAAACTTAAGAACATCATACTTTAGGAGACCTAAAGGCCATAAATTCAGCCTCTGCAAATTAATAATGCTGTGTACCACCATTAATAACAAATACTTATTTAATACAAAGAAGCTGAGATTGAGTGCCTGCATTTAAAGGGCTTATAATTCACTCAGAAGCTAGAATAAGCATACAAGTAACTGTAATATGAGGTGGGTTATGAGGGATGTCAACAGAAAAGTCACAAACGTACAGGATATGTTTTCTTATGGAGACCAGGGGATGCTACCTTGAGAAATGCATGGAGGGGGAGTGGGGAGAGCTCCTTTTAGGAAGCACAGGTATTAGAGGATAGCAACCTTGAATTCAGGCATTCAGGAACATGAGGGAACAGGTGTTTTAATTTTTAAAAAGGATTTTCTTTTTAAGTAATCTCTACACCTGAAGTGGGGCTCGAACTCACAACCCCAAGACCAAGAGTTGCATGCTCCACTGACTGAGCCAGCCATGTGCCCCACATTTTAATTTGATTAGAATATTGTGGTAGCATCTGTATTAATCCTCGATACCTGGATTTTACATTTTCCTTACTGATATTATGCAGAAAACTTCCTAAGAGATGATACATAAAGAAAAGGGATTTGGATCAAATATATTTCATGAGCACGGCCTGCTATGATTTCTAGTGGGGATTTTATAGGATTAATTGTATATTAAAGGCTCCTAGACATTCTGTAGTAAAGCAACCTGTTTAGTTTGTTTAACATAGTGATTCCTAAATTCATCACACCATAGAATGTGTGTGTGTGTGTGTACAATTCATCTTGTTGTTGATCTAGAAGTTCTGGAAACATATTCTCAGAAACATCTTTAACTATGTCAAGGATTCTGGTAGAGACCGGAGACTTAGCAATGTTTGCTATTAATTTTCCATTATTATTCTTATTTCTAGAAGTACAAAATAACTTGTAAACTTGAGTAAATTATAAGATATAAGGCTTCAGTATAAACTCAAAAAAAGCTGCATTTTCAGGTACCTATTGGTGTTTGCTCTTCCTCAGAGGTAATGGATGCCATTGTCATTTCAGCAGCTACAATGAAAAGAAAACATGGATTAGTGATGAATAGCCCCCATAGATACACAACTAAAGCTGAGAAAAGGGAAAGTTATCTGACATGCCAAACCAATTTCTAGTATTTCTTGGTGAAATATAAAAGCCAGTTCTAAAGGGCTTTAGTGAATTTCCAGCCCACAGACAGGATTGTTCTAACCTGGGATCTAATTCTTACTTCACCACATATTACAAAGGAACATCTGTTTCCTGATCTGTAAAACTGGGAATCAAATCTGATAATGAACCAATGCTTTATAAGGAAAGCATTATAAACAAAGAAATGAACAAATTGAAAAATTACCATAACAAAACCATTAAAAAGTACACAAACTAAAAATAGCTAGAGAAGTGATTCATAAATATGAAGTTTGACTTACTAGATAGAATAGTTTTTTCTGGTAATAGTGATGGTGCTGGTGTTGGTAACAAGGATGTGGATAATGATGGCATTGAGGATGGTGATGATGGTGATGCTGGTGATGATGACAATGATAATGGTGATGACAATGATGATGGCAATGACAAAGGTGATGATGGTGACATTGGTGATGATGATGACAATGGTGATGATGGTGATGATAATGGTGATGATGACAGCGATGATGGCAGTGACAAAGGTGATGATGGTGACAATGGTGATGACAATGACAATGGCGATGATGGTGATGATGATGGTGATGATGACAATGGTGGAGATGACAACAATGGTGATGATGGTGATGATGACAATGGTGGTGATGATGATGACAATGGTGATGACGGTGATGATGACAACGAGGACAATGACAATGGTGCCGATGATGATGATGATGATGATGACGATGTTGAGAATGATGATGATGAAGATGATAGTAATTCTGCTTCTGTTTATTAGGTTAAGAAAGAGTCCTTATTTCTTTCAAGACAGTGGTTTTCAAAGTGTGGTCCCCAGACCAGCATAAGCATTCTGGACTTGTTGGAAATGCAAATTCTCATACTCCACCCTAGAGCCATTGAAGCAGAAGCTCTGGGGGTGTGGTCAAGCAATTTGTGTTTTAGTAAGCCCTTTGGGTAATTCTGATACACAATAAAGTAAAACATGAACTGTATTAGGATGAAAAAGAAATGATTGCAATGACCCCAGGGTTTTTCCTACTGTCAGAGGTACTCTAAAACACATAAGCATAAATTTTTAACTGATGTCATTTCTTCACGTGTTAGAAAGGATCAGGTCCCACAGACTCCAGAGGGATGATTTTCTGATTTAATTACTCTGGAAAGTAAATGGCAATTTTCTCTTAAATAAATCGTTTGTGATGACTGATGGGCATAGTCATAGAAAACTATCCTCGGAGGAACCTGGTTGGCTTAGTGTGGTTGAGCATCTGCCTTTGGCTCAGGTCCTGACCCCCGGTCCTGGGACTGAGTCTTGCATCAGGCTCCCCGCAGGGAGCCTGCTTCTCCCTCTGCCTGTGTCTCTTCCTCTATCTCTGTGTCTCTCACGAGTAAATAAATTTAAAAAATCTTAAAAAAAAAGAAAACTATCCTAGGTCAATGACCATTAATCACAGTCCTTCAATGGCCCCATAAGAGTCCTGTCTTGCCTGTAGCTGCCTGGTAATTTCACTCTGATTTAGGAAGATTCCTGCACCTGAGTTATTGGGTAGTTAACTGATTGCTGAACTCCTTCTTTGCTGATATTGCTCCTCACTGTTGAGCTCTCCACCAAGCTGCACCCTAAATGGTGCCTGGGTTTACCCTCAGGCAGCTGTGCAGAAGGATCATTCAGGCCAAGATTAGCAGGTTTCATCAAGGAGAGCCTAAGTGCATGAGAGCAAGGTCAGACCACATGCCCATGTTCTGAGTTCTCTCTATTATGGTGGATTGACTATAGACTGGGAAAACCTTTTAGGCTTCAAGCGATCTGGACCAATCAAACCAACTTCTATAAACTGCTCTCAGCTTGATTTAGCAGGGTCATTTTCATTCCACTTCTATCACGGTTAAATATTAGCCACCCAGAACTAGAACTAAGAATGGGATATAGAAATGGCCCAAATCAGTCTTACCTGGAGGGGAGGGGCTTGTCCTCAGAGAACCTGTTAGTGTAAAGAGAAGAAATCATCACCCTCACTGGATGGGGCCGCTGGCTCATTGCTCACTTGCAGGAATAACCCATTCTATTCAGAGTCATTCAGAACGCACAAAGACCCCTCACCTGAGCAGATGGCTCCAGCATCCTCCTCGTGACCACAGTTGTGAGTGAACCAGGCATCGTGATCACACAGGGCCAAGTGGCTCTCCTCACCACTGCAGTGCACATTGTCCAGGATAATCTTTCCAGAGCCTGGGCCAAAGTGGGTCCCCAAGGGGGCAGACACTGCCTGGCCACACCCAAGCTGCCTGCACACAACGTGCACCTCCTTCAGATCCCAGCTGCCACCACACACGGACCCCCAGGTGCCCTGGTAGAAAACTTCCACCCGTCCAGAGCATCTTCCGGTGCCATTTACCAGCCTCAGTGTGGGCCAGTCTTCTGTGGAAACCAAAATTAAGTGAAGCTTTTGAAACTTCCCTCTTGAACTCATCCTATCTGCCTTGCTTACAAATTAAGGGGAATCTTGTGATTACTACACAAGTATAAGAGCATTTTAGGAAAATACTGCTTAGTGAGTACACCACTGTCCTACGCACTTTTTCTGAACTTTATAATGCTTTGTTAGAACAGGAGGAGAGTGAGAATGATCAGGTGCCAAAGTGGTGGGAGGCCCAGACCTGTCCTAGAGCCTATGATCTTTCTTCCTCTTTCCTGGGCACCTCTGAGGCCTCTAACTGCAGCCACGAGGCTCCTTCTCCTTCTCCCCACCCAATCCCCTCGTAGTGATACCCTGCAGTCTTCAAGGGCACTAGTGCATCCTGTGGGGAAAGCTGCTGACCTGATGGGCTGGACCAAGGAACACTGGCTCTGCGGCTGGAAGACAGTGAGTCAACCACAGGTAGACCTGGAACAGCATGGAAACTGATTAGATCCAAAACTCTGAACTATAAGAAAGAAACTGAGGCATGCTGGAAGAGAGGTGGGTGGAGGAATGGGGTAACTGAGTGATGGGCATTAAGGAAGACTTGATGTAATGAGCATTGGGTGTTATATGCAACTGATGAATCACGGAACTCTACCTCTGAAACTAGTAATACAGTTTATGTTGATTAATTGACTTTAAATTAAAAGAATTGTTGAATGCATACTAAAAAAAAAGAACTGAAACTTCTTTTTTTGAGACAGACACAGGACAACATGCCAGAAAAGGATTCAACTGGTGAAGAGCCACCGGGTATGCCACACCTTTCCAAAACATCTGGACTAGCCACAGAAAAATGACTTTCTAATGAGGTGGAAGTCAAGTTCAGGCTGCTGATAGGAAGCTCCTAAATGTGATCCTGCTGCCCTCAAATGCCTCACTTTCTTTAGCCCTACATCAACTCCAGGTCTGTATAAGGTGCTCCACAGTGGTAAAATAAGTCATTGATGAATTGAGCAAAAGTTTTAAAAGGATTGTATTTATAAGGTTGCCAATTATCTTGGATGACCCCCACATAGGACATCATATAACCTAATGGCATGACCCATCTGTTTGTACCTCCCATCTGGATAGTGAGGACCTGGTGATGAAATCGTTGTCCTACCTGATATGATAGTTGGTAACTTTTCATTATCTGCTGAGCCTGAAAAAATATTTTTAGAAAGATTTGGCTTCATTTGGCTGCATAGTTTGCTCACCTGTGAAATATTAATACTTCTTTCTGAGGAGGGATATTAGTACAAGTAGGGGTTATTGGCATTTTCCAGAATTATGCCTGTGTCCTTGAGCAGAGGGATTTGTCTCTACTCTACACTCTGCACTGACTAGCAGAATGGTTCTTAGCCAAGACCAAAGTTACTCCAAGAGGGGTGCATGTGTCTGTCCACACATGCACCACTTGCATATTCTTTTATTGATTCAACAAACTTCGTTGGGTGCTTATCATGTGCCAACCCCTATGATAGCTGCTAGAGGTACAGTGATGAACAAGAGAGACAAAACCTTTGTCCTCATGGAGCATAAAATCTGGTGTTGAAGCTGACAATGGCATCCTTTGTCCCTAGATCCTTTGGTAGTGAATTTTCCATGGCCCTAAGCTTCAGTTCATCCTAATGGGCTCAAATGTTGGAAGTGGCAAATACAAGATATCATACCCATTTTTGGTGGTTGTAACTCATAGCTTGTTGGCCTCCCTGATGATATGGTTGAGTGGTTAATGTCTTCTGGGATGGTGGAAGTTGAGAGTGCTGTTGGGAAACAATACAAGGAAAATGACTCCTGATGTTTGATATCAAATGGAAAGAGAAATACTTTTTAAAATTTGCTTCACATTTCTAGGAGAATTCAATTAGCTCTATATGAGCTCGTTCAACATAGAGAATTTTATTTTATTTTATTTTATTATTAATTTTTAACATAGAGAATTTTAAATGGAACAGCAGCCTTGAAGATATTATGCCAGACACAAAAGACCACATATTGCATGTCTCCATTTATGTGAAATATGCAGAACAGGTAAATTCGTAGAGATAGAAAGTAAGTTGGGGGGCAGCCCTGGTGGCGCAGCGGTTAGCGCCGCCTGCAGCTTGGGGTGTGATCCTGGAGACCCGGGATCCAGTCCCACATCGGGCTTCCTGCATGGAGCCTGCTTCTCCCTCCGCTTGTGTCTCTGCCTCTCTCTTCGCTCTCTCTGAATGAATGAATAAATAAAAAATCTTAAAAAAAATCTTTAAAAAGAAAGAAAGAAAGAAAGAAAGAAAGAAAGAAAGAAAGAAAGAAAGAAAGGAAGGAAGAAAGAAAGGAAGGAAGAAAGAAAGTTGGGGAGTGCAGGGTGCTACGGGGAGGAATTTTGACAAAATGGCCAGGATTATAAGCAAAGAGCAAAAATGCTGTTCCCTGTTTATCCAGCTTAGCAGTCATGGAGCAGAACCCCTCTTCCTTGAATGGTGCTTTTCCACAGGACATACCTCAAGGTACAGAAGCCTACACTCAGGTGGCATGACTGCACCATCTTTCCACCAAGTACTTCACACAAACTCACTGATTTACTCCTTACAACTCTTTGAAATGCTTAGTTGTCATCCCCATTTCAAATAAGGAAGCTGAGTACAAAGAGGCAAAGAAAAACTGGTGAGGGCCACATAGTTGGGAGGTGGGAAAGAGTGACCCCAAACCCACCTGGCTCTGAGTGTTGTACTAGCAAGCAAATGGAATATGCCACTCAGGTTTCAAAAGAATCCTTTATCACTTAGACATGAGATCTAAGAATTTAATGTGTTTGCTCTCTCTCTCATTAATATTTGGAAGTGGACATAGATATGCAAACTGGGATCGGCCAGATGGGATTCGTTTATCCAAGCATTTACTGATTTCTACATTTAACAAACACTGAAAGCCCATCGGACAGCAGGCATTGCTCTCAGGACTGTGTATGTGTGTGTGCAAGGGTGAGGTGGGGACAATGTCATGGATGAGAAACATATGGATTCTGCTCCAAGAGGTTGACCATGTCATTGGAGCGACGAAAGGACACACACAACAGTCAGGAAAGGAATAGTTGCTGAAAGTGAGGACAGGTACAGAGCTGGGAATCTAAAAGAGGGAAGTGCCACTGCGAGCTTGGGATGGGAAGGACTGAACAAGGCGTACAGGGGGCTGAAACTGGTGTCCTAGTGGGACACCGATAGGCAATGGAGATGTGGGTGTGAGAGAAGTGCAAGAATAAGAAAATAAATGCAGACCCGGCTCAGAGATTAGCACATCTTTTTACTCTTAGCTTCCTTCATCTCAAATAGATCCTCGTGGTTTCTGAATAGCAACATGCCCAGCCAGGCTTTTAGTAGTTTAAGGATTTTAAAGTGGCTTAGAGAGTTAAGATAGTTCAGAGATAAAGCTCTAGGTTTCTGAAGTCAGATTGTCTGTATTAATCATTCCATTGACCTTGGGGACAATATGTAACCTAGTTGAATTTTCCCCATTTAGAAATGGGGGTGATAGAAGTTCCCTCTCCGGCTGTTGGGAAGATTAGATAAAAAAATCCATGTCAAGCGGTCATGGGGATGGATGTGGCATAAGGCAGTGCTGTCCAATAGTAATAAAGTGCAGGCCACATATGTAATTTAAAATGTTCTGTAACCACATTTTATTTTATTTATTTATTTTTTAAAGATTTTATTTATTTATTCATGAGAGACAGAGAGAGAGAGAGAGAGAGAGAGAGAGAGAGAGAGAGAGGCAGAGACACAGGCAGAGGGAGAAGCTGGCTCCAGGCAGGGAGCCCGACATCGACTCAATTCCGCATCTCCAGGATCACACCCTGAGCTGAAGGTGCTGCTAAACCGCTGAGCCACCTGGGCTACCCAAGGTAGCCCCATTTTAAAGAATAAAAAGAAACAGGCAAAATTAATATCAGTAATATGTCTTACTTTAACCCAATATATCCAAAATATTACCATTTCCACGTGTAATCAATACAAAGATGTTAATGAGAGCAATTCTATATTCTTTTTATCATACCATGTCTTTGAAAGACCCAGTGTGGATTGGACATGCACAGCCGGTGTCAGTTCTGCTGAGCCCCATTTCAAGGAATTGGTAGCTACATGGATGGTGCAGATATGAGGGCTTATTCAGGGTTATCATCAACATCGTCAGAATATGGATTATTTGATGGTATAATTGAAATGTCAGTAGTTAGAGATGAATCAGCGTAATGAAAAAAACAAAATGGCCCAAAATTGTGACCACTATTCCCTACAACTAGGAGGAGGTGTCCCTTTTTTATGTGACTCGCTGCTATAGGAAAATGAGGTTTCTTTCCAGGTTGAACACTTTCCTAACATAAGGCCAGATGTTGTAGTTTATTTCTTAAATTCAAAAGGTAGAAGGTGGGACACCTGGATGGCTCAGCGGTTGAGTGTCTGCCTTTGGCTCAGGGCATGATCCCAGAGTCCTGGGATCGAGTCCCACATTGGGCTCCCTGCAGGGAGCCTGCTTCTCCCTCTGCCTATGTCTCTGCCTCTTGCTGTGTGTCTCTCGTGGATAAATAAATAAAATCTTTAAAAAGAGGCAGAAGGATGACATTTTTAGTAACATCACTCTCTTACTCTGACACACATGCACAAATACCCCAACCTCTTTTCTTCTTCCTCTTTACATTTGTGAGACATGGGAAATGAGGAGGCTTGTGTTATGATGTTTTTTGATTGCAATGTCAGAGGCAATAAACATAAAGTGAAGCTGAACAGCATGAAATCCTGACTCTCTCAGGGTCCTCTTATCTCTTTTATTCTCGAATTGTTCAATCTCAAATAGAACATCAGCAGTGTCTAGTGGTGGTGGCAGGATGGCTATCGCGACAGAAGTTGCCTTAAATCCAGTAAGGGTGGTGGTGGCAGGTGGGGTGGGGAGTCCTACCGGGTGATGTTGAATGTGCCACAGTCACAGGAAAGAGCTGAGTTGAGTTGGCAGCGGGTAGAACTATAATAAAGAAACATCAGTTAGTAGTAGAAAGTAACTGTTTACAATGACTTAGCGATGTGGCTGGCCAGGGGCTCCCTATGGTCTCACAAAAGGTTGTTTTGCTTCAACTCTGAAGTGACCACTGCATAAGTGATCACCTAGGTCACATCTCTGCTGCTGACCCTCAGCCCTGTGGAGCCTCAGCTCAATACTGCATCCCCTCTGTCCCAGACTTAATGCCCAGGTGCAGATATTTGGTTTTGTGACAAGAATGCTGTGTATTGGATCTTAATATTCTCCCTAAGAATTGAGTGGTGGTCTGGACCTTCAGGATCCCCTCCCTGGTACTTGCATTCACTTGCTCTGCTTATTTCCTTCCCCAGCCTGTTTCATTATTGACATGTGGCTCTGTGGCTGGTGTAGGTATTGCCCTGGCATGAGAACTCTCCACAAATCCACATGACCCCATATTCCTCTCCTGTTTGTAGACCTGACTCTGCACCCTACATAGCCCTGGGAACCATTTACAATATCCCTGAAGAAACAACAGTGGGTGACAACATTGCTTTTCTCTTTGTACTGATTCAGGTAGATGCTACCCCTTTTCTATCACACGCTTCTTCTCTGCTTGCTTTCTGGGCCACCACATTTCAGCATACATCCTGAGATATGAGTCCATCTCTGTGCCACTGAGTGTAGCAACTACAGAATTGTATTTAAGTGTGGGAGGCCAAACACTGACCTCCTCAAAGATGTCCACATCCTAATACCTGGACCTTATGCCTATGTCATGTTACATGGCAAGGAGAATTAAGGCTGCAGATGGAATTAAGGCTGCTAATCAGGTGTCTTGAGATAAGGGACATTATCCCTATTATCCAGGTGAGCCCCATGTAATCATAAGCATTCTTAAAAGTGGAAACAAAGGCAGAAGAAGAGAGCCGGAGAGAAATCTGAAGACACTACCCTGTTGTCTTTGAAGATAGAGGAATGGGGCCATGAGCTGAGGAATGCAGATGGCCTCTAGAAGCTAGAAAAAAGCAGGGAAATAGATCCTCCTCTAGAGTCTCCAGAATGAATGCAGCTTGGTTGACACCATGACTTTAATTCAATGAGATTTGTTTTGAACTTCTGACCTCTGGAACTGTAAGATAATACATTTGCATTTTTTCTGCCACTAAATTGGTAGCAATTTGTTATAGAATCCATTCGAAACTCATACAATAAGCAAATATTACATGTGATCAAGAGATGCTTCCTCCAAAGAAAATTCAAAATGTATCATTTATAAAAATTATAAGATTTTGGATATTCTCAGGGCAGCTGACCAAAATGAAAACTTAAAGACAATTTAAAAAACACTCTGTTCAAAATGGCTCTAGTGTTTATTCAAAAACAGTGGCACTGTAATCTCACTTTTTTAGAAGTTAGTGAATCTATTGGGGGCAACACCCTGAAAATCAGCTCCCCATATACTCACAAGTAAGGGGCAGGTAATATTAAGTCACTCAGCAAAACAACTCAACAGTGACTCTTTCATTTATTTCTTTTCTGAATTTGGTTGGGTAATCAAAAATATTCCAGGAGAAAACAGCACAAAAATGTTCTTTTACAAAAAAAAAAAAAATGTTCTCTTACCTGATAATATGGTTGCTGAATTTCCATCACCTGTTGGTACAAATAAATGGACGTGTTTTTTTTTATTCAATTAAATGGAATAACTTTTACTTTACCTATGTACTGATATTCCACAAATCTTTAATGTGACAGGTCCAAAATGTAACATGTAAAAGATAGTGAACTTCTGGCAAAATATAGTCCTTTGGACATGATAAAAACCTCAAAAGTGTTTGCCGATTTGATTGTTTTGAAGAGATTCTAGAGGCAATAGCCTTAACACGTGATGCTAGCTCCCCAGAATGCCCATACGTTGAGAGCAAGCCAACACTCCTAGAATGTGGGGCCCCCTGCCTGTCCAGGGAAGTGGTTCCCAACTGGAAAATAGGTTCCCATCCTGGGAAGCAGGATGACCATGCTTCTCAGCTCATGCTTCCCACAGAACCCAGTGGCATCATATGTTCTTCCTGGACCCCTTTCTGTTAATTTCTGTTAATCTGAGTAAATTTACCCTGCTATGGATTTCCAATGGCTGGTGTAAAACACATATATCTGCATAGCAAAACCAAAAAAAAAAAATAAGAATACGCATTTAGTGACAATATGGATGAAAGAGAAATAAGTAGAAAAACAAACAACGAATTCAACCAATAACCAACCAACCAACAAAACTCTCAGCTAATTATTATTATTAGACCCACTTATTCAACGAAGCTCTGAACTTCCTGGAATTTGAAGAGAGATGGAAGTCATGGTGCATAATGGAATTATACTTAATTAATAAGTTGTACAAGACAGAATTGCCTGACAGGTGGTATCTTCCTAAAGGGAGTTATTGCCTTTGTTTTAGGACCACTGAGCATGTTAGTGACCAATATATTGTCTTGAATACCAATTTTATAGGAGAGGCAGAGTGCTAACATGTGTCTATTATTTTTTCATTCAATAGGCATTTATTCAGAAACTATTATGTGCCAGGAACTGTCCTTTGCTCTGACATAAACTTGCCAGAGCTCCTGCTCTCATAAGTTTACAGTGGACACTGAAGCTTGTAGTTTAAATCCAGCCCAGTGCCTGTTTCTGTAAATACGTTTTTTTGGAACACAGGTATGCCCAGCTGCTTGCAGGCTGTGATGACTGCTGCTTTCATGCTCTAGCAGCAGAGCTGAAATGCAGCAGTGACCATCTGTGCCACAAAGCCTAGAAGATTTACTATCTGACCATTACAGAAAGTTTGTTGATTCCCGAATCAGAGAATAAAAAAATTAGGTCTTAGAAAAGTGCCTGGATATCCTTAACAATCAATAAAAAAAAATAGCTTTTGTTTTCATTCCAAGTACATGACCTCATTTTAACCCAAATGGAGCTCTGTGAAGTGTTTTTATCCCATTTAAAAAAAAAAGAAAGAGACTGCGTGGTTTGCCCAAGGTCATATACTAAGTAAGGATCAGAGATGGTACTTAAACCTCCTGTTGCCAAACCCATTGTCCTTCCCTCATCTCAAGGCCTACCTGGGCCGGTACACGGGCCTATCTTGAACATGTTTCCACTGGGTCTAATAGTTTCAGAACTCACAAGTTTCCTAGTATACTGATAAACTGATAGTTTATGTGCAAATTATGCAATAGGTTGCTCCCTGCAAATTTGGTTCAGCTATCCCAACAAAAAAATCTTCTGGTTTTAAACCAAAAGGAAAATTTGCATTAAGAAAGGACAAATAATGTTTGTCCTTCGATTGACTTACTTCACTCAGCATAATACATTATATGTTCTCATTCATTTGGGGAATATAAATAATAGTGAAAGGGAATATAAGGGAGAAGAAATGTGTGGGAAATATCAGAAAGGGAGACAGAACATAGAGACTCCTAACTCTGGGAAACGAACTAGGGGTGGTGGAAGGGGAGGAGGGCAGGGGGTGGGGGTGAATGGGTGGCAGGCACTGAGGGGGGCACTTGGTGGGATGAGCACTGGGTGTTATTCTGTATGTTGGTAAATCGAACACCAATAAAAAATAAATTTATTATTAAAAAAAAAAAAAGGACAAATATGGGCAGCCCGGGTGGCTCAGCAGTTTAGCGCCACCTTCAGCCCAGGGCGTGATCCTGGAGACCCAGGATTGAGTCCTACTTCAGGCTCCCTGCATTAAGCCTGCTTCTCCCTCTGCCTGTGTCTCTGCTTCTCTCTCTGCCTCTCTGTGTCTCTCATGAATAAAAAATTAAAAAAAAAATCTTAAAAAAAAAAAGAAAGGACAAATACTGCAAATTCAGCGTGAAAATACTTCCTACCTTGGGGTGTTGGCAATGATTCCTCTGTGTTCTCTGTAGGGAGAGGGATTGAGAAGTCAGTGGCTGTGAGCATGTAAAAGTATTCATCCCTTTGCCAGACATTCATGACACACAATGGGAAAGAATATATGCTGAACAGTTGTGTAAGCTACACAAATAATTTGCCAAGGTATTTCTTTAACATTTCTTTTAACAGCAATTCCATTGGATGAAAAGATCAATACCAGAGAATAACTTAAAACCCTTATGACTGAAATGAAAAAGACACTAACTCTTGTGGAAGGAAGAAAGTGGTCCAACCACATTTTCAACTTAATGGTAGAATCATCTTACTAACCCAGGAATGTGCAAATGGCAAATCATGATTCTCACAATATGGCAATCTGAACCTTCCCACCATGATTCCCTTTTTTCCTTTATGATCTACCTATTACCTGCACAGGTAGCACATAGAATGAAAAATGTCATGTCAGTAAAACAAAAGTATGCATTTATGCAATTCAGGTTTGAAATACTCAGTCTCTGTTAACATATGGGAAGAGAAAGACCTATGTTAGAAAAGGGAAGTTGTTTCTAGAGATAATTCAATTCAAAATGAATTTTAAAATGAAAGAATGTGATACTCAGGTATAAAAATGTTGATTCTTCCTGCCTTAGTTCCGACGACTTTAGTTAACCATGGAAGGTATAAATGTTTGTTAATACAGTGTGTCTAAGAACACGTGTTCACCCAGCTATGGCTGTGGTGTTTCCGCCCTGCAGACTCTATATATAAACACACCCAAATAAGTGGCAAACACTTGTCACACACACGAGGCAGGTGGGACCTAGTGGCTTTACAAAATAGACTGCTTTGATGGAATTCTAAACCAAAAGTCCAACTAAACAGCCAAAATAAAACAAAGGCAAATCAAAGATAAAAAAAATTAAAAGAAGAGAAACAAACGATAAATGAAAACAAACCAAAACGCCCCCCCTTCCCCAGTATTTTTGCTATTCGAATTGACTTAACTTTCTAACTACCTTTGTAATATGGACACAGTCTTTCTAGTTGAATAAAATTGGAATTTTTTGCAAGTGACCAAGTTCACTACTCTAGACCCACTACAGTATTTCCTTTATTTCCCACTGGTATACACATCTATATCTTTAGCATTGGTGGTTCATGAATACTAGTCACATATTTGATGAAAATTCATGAAAATTCTAGACCAGTGGTTCTCAATCAGAAGCAATCCCCCACCCTCCAAGGGACATTTGACCATGTCCGAAGGCATTTGTGGTGGTCATAGCTGGCAGGTGAGGGGGCGTGGGGAGGGAGTGTCATTGAGCAGATTTAGGTGACAGATAATGCTAAATAGCTTATATGCATGGGACAGCCCCTACCACAAAGAATAATGTGTTCCACAAACGTCAAGAGTGCTGAGGTTGAGAAACCCTGGTCTAGAATGATCATGGTAATAACTAATTAGTTGAAGGCTTGTGATTAGCAATACATGGTCTAGACTCACCATCGGTAAGACAAAACTCAGTGCTATTCGAATTTATAAACTCCTGATTTCTTCACCTTCACTAGACTACAAACTTTCAATGGGAAAAAACTTTACTTTTTAGTGTACCCACAGTGTCTAATGCTAATAGATTGCATTCAGGGAGTGATTAATATCACTGTTGACTTATGTTGTCTGTTACCAGTCATTTTGAAATCTAGTCCTCGAAAGGGAACCACTAAGATCTTCCACTATTTTTCTCTATTAAAAAATTTCATTTCAACCTCTTGTGGCTAGAAAATTCCTGAGTTCAAGGTGAAGCTCTCAAATTGCCAAAACCTCTTTACTTTTGGCTCATACGTGTGATCAGAGACGGTCTATGAGTGCACAGATGCAAGCATCGCTGAGGAGATTGGTAGAGATGCCATCTGCTCAACGAGACGTGCACCCCTTGGAGGGAGGGGTGACCATTACCTGAGCAGATGACACTGGCGTCTTCTCCAGGACCACAGTTATGTAAGGACCAGTCGGTATGAGGACACAGTCCTAGGAAACTCTCTCTTCCTGTGCAGTCGACATCATCCAGCAGAAACTTGCCCTCCCCTTCCCCAAATTGGGCCTCGACAGGGGCAGCGAGGGCACGCCCACAGTTCAGCTGCCGGCACACCACATCAGCTTCGTTCATGTCCCAGTGGTCATCACAAACCCTGCCCCACTGGCCGTGGTAGAAAACTTCCACACGTCCAGAACATCTGCCTGACCCATTCACTAGTTGCAATTGTGGCCAGTCTTCCAAAGATACAAAGAATATTACATGTTAGGAGAAGGAACACTTTGTGCATTAACCCGTTTTTTTATCCGTTCAACACATATTTCTGGAGCATGCACTGGGTCATGGCAGACAGCACTGCCGGTGGTATCATTCCTAGAGCAGACTTGGTTTTGCTGCCCCAGAGTTGAATCCAATTTGCAGAGACTGGAGGAAGTAATTGTATTAATCCAAAATTATGTTTAGATTTACAACTATGCTAAAGGCTAGGAAGCAAAGAAGGAGATGTTTGTAATGTCTTGAGAGCATATCCGGGGTGGGGGGTTCAGGATATCTTTTCTAAGGAGTGATTACAGACTCGAGTCTTGGACAAAAAGTAGGAAGGAGCTAAGTAGACAAAGAAGGATAGGAGGAAGCAGAGGCTTCCCCAGTTCGTTAAAAAAAAGCAGAAGTTTATGAATGAGGTAAATGCCTGGAGATGAAATCAAATGTGTAAGAGAGGCCATCTGCTTAATGGTTTGGACCCACCAAAGCACATGAAATGAAGAGATAGAAAATCGTGACTCACCACCAGGGAATGGTGTTAGGATCTCAGCATCTAAGAGCAGAGAGAAAGAAATGAGGTGATTGCCATCCCAAAGAATCCACCCAAGTTTACTGGAGAGCATCGCATGTACGTAGTGGGCTCACAGGGCAGACACTAAGTGAAGGGCGTGCCTTAGGGACTGGATTCGTGGCAAGTGAGAATGGATAGCATATTTGGGCAGTTCCGAGTCACTCAAACATTGCTCCTTTAAACTGGATCCTTCATGGGAACATGCCTTCTGCTGCAAAGGCAGAAGGGTCAGGTGCTTGGAGAAGTGTATTCCTCTGGCCCATAAAGAGACTTCTAAGGAAGAAAGGTGTGTAGGGCCCAAACTAACCAGAAACGGTGAACTTTTCTCCATTCATTTCTGAATTTGCTAGAAGTCTAAAGTCAGGATTTTCTTTAGTACAATTATGTCTTCGAATGATAATTGATTAAATTATATTTATATCCTTACTCCATAATTTTCTGACATACACTTAGGCAATGAGAACAAAAACAGTTTGGGGAGAAAATGTTTCCACCACACCATACTTAAAGCAGAGAAGCTGCATTTTTTTCCTTTCCTTTGTTGAGTTCTCTTGATTAAATTCATTATTTGTCTTTTGTACTCCCCCACCGCCATGATGGGTTATGTTATAAAATCAGAGGATTGGGGGCATTTGGAGAGGTTTCCTTAAAGATGCACTGCAGTGTGATTCTTACCAAAAGCTCCTGAAGTTTCATGTTCATATTCTATGAGAAAGAAAAGAAAGTTGAATGTATCTGGAATCTATCAAAGAAGAGAAGCATTCTAGAATGCCCTGCACTTGCTGGAAGGATCAGCTGTTGTCCCACTGCTATGACCGCAGGGAAAAAGTTCAGCCTGGAATTTGTGCCCTCTGTGGTTATCCCAAAAAGGAGGCTTGGAAAGAAAGATCTTTTAACTATTGCAGTATTTGTTGAAAGGCAAATATCTTGGTCTAAACTCTATGCTCAGGAATAGCCCAAATACATTCAACCAGGGCTGGTTTGTTTAAGTGCCCTTCCCTGAGACTGGGGCTGAGAACACCTGCAGGCTAGACAGGTACATCTTCCTGAGTGTTGGTTACCCTAAGTAACCCACATTATATTTTAGAGTATTTTAAACATTTGTTTTCATATTGTGATAAATATGATTCTATTATAACTTGGAAATAAAACTCTTTGTGGGTGTTGAAGATAAATGGTTTCCAAAGAGAGTCTGAACTCAGGGCAGGCAACCTTGGGCTGTGCTGTTTGGGGTATTTGTTTGAAGAACATGGGAGCTGATTAACACATGGACGTTCATTCTCTTGTCATGTGGTCAATCACTCATTTCCCAGTTGACACTGAGTTTTGATGATGTTGGTGGGTCTGGAGGCTCTGGTTCAAATAAATCGGGGCAGTTCAGCTCAAGGGGTACTGTGCATCTGGGGATGTGCCTGGGCCTGGGGCACATGAGTGGGTGGGGAGCCTAAAATATGAGGGAAGGGTGAGGCTGCTTGTGGAACAGCAAGACAACTTTGAACTTTTGCAAATGTTGCCTAGATTCAAGGTGGCTTTCCAGCATGTGGATGTATTTGGTGTGTGTGTGTGGGGGGGGACAGCACCAGAAGTGGAGTCCTGAGGCCTGGATATTAGCCATATGATTTTGCTCGAGGTACTTGGCCTTGATTTAACTGTGTCACCAAACCTCAGTTTACGTATTTATGACAAAAGGATCATAAAACAAGCCTCTTGAATTGTGTAGGGATGGAATGTGGTAACCGATGGAAGATACTTAGAAAACTGGAAATTGCTCCATGACCCAGTGGGATTTACACTTTGAGGCAGTGCCTCAGGCAAACCACCAAGTGATTCAGTATACTCAGATTTGGAATATATAACATGCTAAGATTATAATAAAGATTCAACAAATCTGTCAAAATATCATATTTGAAAGAAATTAGATTTTCTTTCCCCCCAAATGATAGTAAACTTAATGAACTTTAATCAGTAGATAAGACAATCAGAGGAAATTATTGGAAGAAACCTAGACTGAGGTTGACACTTCAAGAAGGAGCTATAGACACCTTTGCCTTCGTTAGTAAAATGATGATTAATCAAGTAACCCTCCATTAATTATTAATTAATACATATTTACTAAAATGAACAAAATCAACCACACATGCTTGATTCCAAAGCAGGGTTCTTAAATTCGGCACTATAGATATGTGGGCTGGAAAATTCTTTGTGGTGAAGGTCTGTCCTGTGTGTAGTAGGAGGTTTAGTAGCGTCCTTGACTTCTAAGATGCCAGTAGCATCTAGTTGTGACAATCAAAAATGTCTCCAGATGTGACAAATGTCCCCTGGGGGACAAAATCATCCCCAGTTGAGAACAACTGCCTAAAATTATACTAAAAATAAAGTATACTTTAAATTTCCCTGGAATCAGATTCTTATAATAATGTGCTAACTGGACTATTCTCAGCCCGTCCTCCCCTTGGGTGCTGTGCCCAAGGACCTGCTGCCTAAGGGACTAGCAGAGTCCTCCTTCCAACTTCCTAGGCCACCAGGAGTGCCCAGATCGGGCAAAGATGACCTCTGCCTAATCCTGTCTCCTGAAGACCCATAGGAAGCTCACAAAGTGGGCTCCAAGGGTTCAGGGAGTCAGAGGTACTGGGGCCGCCTTTCCCCCACAAGCCACTGTGAGGCCTCAGGAATTATGGTTTAATGGATCAGAACTCTCCTCCACACCTTTAACCAGCTCTCGAGACAGAGCTGCCTGCAGTGGGAAAGGTCCAGCAGGGCAGGGTCTGGTCCTGCCACCATCACCAAGAGAGGTGAGTCTGCTGCTTTGTGACAGAAGCGGGCATGTGGAGTAGTCTGGAAGTCAATCCCGTGGGACGGCGACATGGTGTTCACTGCTGAATTTTCAAGGCTTCTGCAATAATATTTCCTGAATGAATGAGTGCTTGGCTCTTGGGCTAGCTGATAATGGCTTAGATCTTGCTTCCTGGCAGTCAGATTTGAGAGGAATGATCTGGGGGTATTGGGAAGTGGTCTCCTCTGACTCTACTGTATTTGGTAGCTGAGGAACAAAGAGGAGGCCGCCTCTGGTTCCTGACTCCCTAACTTGCCCCGTCCTCCAGAGGTGGTTTATTAGAGACATGGCTACTTGGTCTCTAGGAGGTAGATGTTCTCAGAAAGCAGAAATATCAGGCACAGCATCATTGGCTATGAAATGACACATTAAGGACCAGAATTGACAGGTGTCTTTCCTCACAGCAAGGAGAGTGGGAGGAAAGTCATTGTTTTGGTTGCTATTATTATTATTATTATTATTATTATTATTATTCCCATTGTGTTAGATAAAGGGGGAAATAATGTGCATAAAGCCACATTAAGAGGAAGGGGGCATGGGGGGGGCACATCCATTAAGGATGCCAGATGCACCTGCTGTCACTCAGCATCGCCCCCCTCAGAGCTTTATTTTTTATTTTTTATTTTTTTTATTTTTTTTTTCCCCTCAGAGCTTTAATGCTCTGCTGTTGCTGTCTTGAAATTCTGAAATAAAATTTCTGAGAAAGGAGACCCACACTTTCACTTTGCACCAGGACCCGCAGTCATGTAGCCCATCCTGTGACTGGATGAAGCCTTTTCACTTCAAACCTAGACTTCTTTGCAACACGATGACCTTTGGCTTCCCAAATAGACACAAGAAGTTTGGTGTTAAATTTAGGGTGTCTGACTGTGTTCAGGGGAGATATTGAGGAAATAACTGGAAAAAATGGAAACTCAAGTCCCAGAGAAGAGAGAAAGGCATTTACCCGAGCAGATGACACCAGCATCTTCCCCATGCCCGCAGTTGTGGGTGAACCAGCCGGCGTGGGAGCACTGCCCCAGATAGAGCTCAGTCCCCGAACACTGCACATCGTCCAGAAGGATGGGGCCCGAGCCTTGGCCATAGTGGGCCTCTCCCGGGGCGGAGACGGCTGTCCCGCAGCCCAGCTGCCGGCACACCACGTGTGCTTCCTTCTCGTCCCAAAAGTCGTCGCACACCGTGCACCACATGCCTTCAAAGTACACCTCGACACGGCCAGAGCACCTGCCAGAGCCTTCCACGAGCTGCACAGCCAGCCAGTCTTTGGGAGAAAGGCAGCCCCACCCCCCAACCCCACAAAGTGTTGGTGGAGTCACCACCTTCAGGGGCGTCATCACTGTGACAGGAAGGGCTATTTATTGAGGGCCCCCTGTGCTCCAGGTGCCGGGTGAAGTCCTTTACAACAGGCATCTTTCTAAGACTTACAATTACCTTGTAGGGTATTGCTGTCCTCATCTTACCAGGGAGGAAACCGGGGACAGCTTCCTGGGGGTCCCACCGGTGAGGGGCAGAAGGGGAACCCTGGCTCATTCCATCTGCTCCCGGGGGTCCTCCGCACATCTCTGTGGGGCCCTCCTGTCTGGGGGGGGTGTCATCCACGGGACGGGAGTTTACACTGGCGGGACATCTGGCTTCACTTTGCTCTTTTCCAAAGCACTTCGTTCCGGATCCTCCCTTCTGCTCCAGCAAGAACATCTACATCTAAGATAGGATCGCTCCGGCTCTGGGCCCCTGGATAGCTCAGCTTAAGAAAAATCCCCTGGATTCTTGGATCATTTCCACTGTGTCATCGTCAGTGTCGAGTTGAGCTCGCCGGAGGAAAGCAAGTGTGCCAGAAACACACACACACACACACACACACACACACACACACACACACACACACTGCGAGAACTCCCCAGGAACCCACGACCCTCCCAGCGAGCACCCACACTTCAGCCCTCGGAGCATCTGCTGGGCGTCGCTCCCTGGCTCTCCCGATGCTGGGGCAGGAGGTGCACCGCGGGCTCTGACTCTGCTGCTGGTCTCATCACTCACTAGCTCATGCAATCTGTGTAGGGCTCCACCTCTCATTCCTCATCTGCAAAGCGGGGACCGGGATAAGAGCACCCCCCTTGAGGGAGATCCATGAACCAAATGCATCTGAAGTGCTCTGCACGGAGGGAGCATCGAGGAGCTGGCGACTGTCATTTTCTCCCCTTCACCCACTGTTATTAGAGAGCTGAGGAGGCCGAGAGGAAGGAACTCCCAGGGCTGCTCCCCCATTCACTCCCTGTCCTCGAGGTTGCAGAGCAGCGCTTCTCAAATCCTATTCTCACACAGCCTGCATTGTTCAAATCTCTGGGGAGAGGCATGCTAAAGATCAGATTCCTGGAGGGAACCCCATGTCTGGGAGGGGACCTGGGATCTTGCACATTCCCCAAGCTCCTGGGGGTTGGTTATAGTCAACTCCAACATTTAAGGGCATCTGAAATAGGGACCTTTAAGTCAGTCTTTAATGTGTAAGAACCACAAAATTAGATAAAGACCCCTGTCTTGTTAAACAGAAATAAAAACGGGATGTCTTTATTTCCAGTAACTGACTCATCCATCCCCAGGGGCTTTCACAGCTTCTCCACATCCCTGCAGCCCCGGAGGTGCCACCTGCCCTGGACCCCGCCTCCCCCAGGCCCTGGGGATGATCCGGCTCCGACTCACCATCCAGTTGCTCTGCCGGTGAGCCTTGCATGGTGTCTCTTTTAGAATGTCCTTTCCACAGCCGTTCTGTGGGGCTTCTGACATCTCTCCTGGAGCAAACTGAGACAGACAGCCCTATTAGAATCCGGATGTTCAGCCCAGGGAGAGAGAAAATAGCCTCCCCAGTAGGGAGACCCGACAGGGCCCAGCATCAGACAGCAGCTTCCCCAGCCCCGCTCCAAACCCACTGACTCACAGGCTCAGCAGAGGGAATCTGAGGATCTGAATGTTTCACAATCCAATTGATTCTATTGTGCTGCCGAATTTGAGAACCCATGTTCTGGAATCACCTTTCCTCAAGCTCTTGTCTTGGGGTATACTGGATTTTATAACTTCCTTTTAATCACATAAGGATTTATACTGGTAATTCCAACTTTTCAGCTGGTATATGTTATCAGACATCCTTAGCTGTCTGTAGCTAATCTTGAAACATTTTCTTTTCCTTTTTTCTTTTCTTTTCTTTTCTTTTCTTTTCTTTTCTTTTCTTTTAAGATCTATTTATTGGAGAGTGAACAAACAAGAGAGTGAGCATGAGCAGGGGGAGGGGCACAGGCAGAGGACAAGCCAACTCACTGCTGAGCGGGGAGCCCAATGTGGGAAGCTTCATCCCAGGACCCTGAGATCATGACCTGAGCCCCAAGGCAGATGCTTAACCGACTGTGCCATCCAGGTGTCCTGAAACATTTTCTTTAATTAAGCTATAGTTTACACATAAATTCAAATACACATAAATGCCTTTTAGTTTTAAATTGATGTTTTCCAGTACCTCTCTCTCCTTTTTTTTTTTTGCCTTTTACTTATTTTTCTGTTTTTATTTTTCTTATTTCTTTGTCCTTTGCAAGCTTATTTAATTATTATTAGTTTATTATTTTATGTGTTTGGCTTTGTCTGAAAGATGAGATGTTTGGGTACTGCTCAGTATAAACCCCGCCATCCATTATTTCCTGGCTCCCAAGTGTTTCCGGCTAGGCATGACAACTTTGACCTAAGCATTGTCTTTGAGCAAACAAATAAGTGATATCCTCCAGAGCACCCTGTTGGTAGATTTTGCACCGTGAACCCCTGTGCCCTTCAGCTCCCACCTTCTGTCAGCCGTTATGAAGTGATGCCATGCTCAGGGGACAAACCATTCAAGGGCATAAACTGTGAAGCTCGTTGAGTGGATTTACAATAGTCCATTTACCCCTGGGTCTGTTGGGGGTATCCTGCTATTCCTTGTCATTGGATAAGGCCCCAGGGACTCATCAGAAAACACAAAACCTGGAACTTGGGGCTGGGAAGAAATCCATGCCCACTACACGGATTGAGCACTAGACCAGACAAGATGTAACCCAGCACCTGGACATGTGGTCTGGCCGCAAGCCTAGGAGAGGTCCCTCCGTGGGGAGGAGAGGCTTCTAGAAGTCAACTAAGTTGGTGTTGTTAATAGTAATACCTGACCTTTATTCGGCACCTGCTGTGTGCCTGTCGTGAGTCTAATTGACTTGAAAAGACTGTAGTTGACTTGAAAAGTTTCTATTATTATTTCCACAGCCATTTTAACAGATCAGGAAGTCAAGTAACTTTCCCAGACCCCACAGCTCATAAGCAGCAATGCTGGGATTTGGTTCGAGTCTGGACATTTAGTTGCTCATTCTCACTTCTTTCCTTTTCCTCCCACACTTGCCACATTCTCCTACCATGTGGCTGAAGCCTTCTGTTTATAATGCCACATCTACTGGCTCCTTTGCCATGAACAGCTCTGATGCCCACACCCAGCTTTTACACTTTTCCAAGCACGTTCATAGCTGTCAGCTCCTTAGATTATCAGAGAAGCCCTGTGAGGTGTGCTGCTTGGGCCCAGTTAGGTGGCCTGGGCGGCCGACGAGCAGAATCTCTACACTTGCCATCCAAATCCACCATGATCACCCTGAATTAGGTTTGTTTGTTTTGTTTACTTTGTGTGTGGACTACCATGATCTTTTTTTTTTTTTTTTAAGTCAGTTTCACTAACTCAATCTTTCCTCACTTTAGTCCATATCATCTGTCCAGTCATCCAAAAAAAGCCACTTCGGTGTCATTCTCCTGTCTACTATGGTTCTTCATCATCTATTGGGTAAAGGCCAAAGTTCTTAGCTTGAATTTCAAAACCCTCTTTAATCAGAGCCACAGCTTCCTTTCAGATATAGAGAGAAAAGGCAAAATAATTACAGAAAAAAAAATGATGTTTCCTTACAACTAGGGATGCCTGGGTGGCTCAGCAGTTGAGTGCCTGTCTTCGACTTGGGGTGTGATCCCATGGTCCTGGGATAGAGTCCCACATCGGGCTCCCTGCATGGAGCCTGCTTCTCCCTCTGCCTATGTCTCGGCTTCTCTCTCTGTATCTCTCATGAATAAATAAATAAAATCTTTAAAGAAAGAAAAAGTTTCCTTACAACTGACAGCCCAATTGACAAATACTTAAGACAGAGTGACTTTCCTCCAGGAACTCAACTGCCTTGATGTGACTATGCTAAGGGCAAAAGGCAACCTTACCTTGAGATTAGCCAACCTCTAGGATCCTGTAAGTCTTCTTTAACATATGAAAATCCCTTTGGAAACTTCCTTTATCTCTACCCCCTCCACAAGAAATACATTAGCAATCATCCTCCAAACATTATCCATCCTCCAAACATTATCCTCCAAACTGATATCCACCTGAAGGGTCTCATAACTAAGGTTTTACTAGCCAGTAGTAAAGGACTCTGCAAGGTCCTGGAAACCTTGCTTTCAAATTCCTTAGAGACTTCCACTATCCCTAACCCCCTCCTAAATGGAAAGTATAAAATGGCCCATTGCTCACAACTCCAGTGCAGCTCTTTCTACCCCAGGTCCTGTCCCTGTGCTTTAATAAAACAACCCTTTGCACCAACGACGTCTCAAGAATTCTTTCTTGGCCATTTGCTCCTGAACGTCAACATATCACATCATTTTCCAGCTCCTCTCTTGTGGGCAGCTTATTTTCCCTCTTTCATAAGGAAGCCTCAGACTTCCCCATGACTCCATGAGCTTTTCTTGAAATTCCCTGGAATGTCATAATCACTTATATCAACATGCTATCCTAGCCATCCTGGCAACACCAATTCCCAACTGGAAACTTTATGAAGTTTTCACCATGACTGAAAGCCTGACCTCCCAAAGTTTTTATGTTCAGTCCATTCAAGTTTAACAAACATCACTGAGCACCTACTACTATGTGCTGGGCACTGGGGATCTGATGGCAAATGAGAATGTCTCAGTAACTCATTGGATATTTACTGTCTTGTCTCCCCAGCAGTCAGACCGGAAGATCTGAATGGAAGGGATAGTGCTCCTCTCACAGCACCTGGAATTTGCTGGGCACTCACTAAATGACAGGCAAATGAATCAAGGGTGTGGGGTGTCAGACAGGCCTTGAAGAATGAGTGGGTTAATTTTGGAGGAAGTGGACAAATAGGAATGAGCCTTTTTTATAGGGGAATCAGCATGGGAGCCATCTGAACTATGACTCTGCATTGGAGGAAGAGTTATAAAAATGGATCAACAGGAAAGATTTTTTTTTTGAAAGATTGCTTTTTTAGGGTTTTGAATGCTAGGAAGAGAAGCCTAGACTTTTCAAGGGATGGTGGAGGTACCATTTGGCATTCTTACTCAGAGGGCAGAAGTGATAGGCAGCACAGTACAGGTGTAGCTGCAAGTGAGTGAGAATTGAAGGTAGGGAGGCAATGGGTGAAGATGATTGCCAGAGGATGCCAGCTCTGATGGCAGCTCTGGGTATGTAGAAGGAGGAAAAATAAAACGTTAGTTGATATTTCTTAAGATTGATTTCCCAGCTGCCTTCAGCAGAGTTGCCTGAGTGTTTAGGGGAATAGTTGTGAGATAAGAAGCCAGGATGAGGGAAAGATGTTTGACTAGAGCAAAGACATAGCAGACAGCCTTGTGAGTGAGGGCAGGGCACTGGGGACTGGGGGCGGGAACTGGCAGGGTTTCCTTTGGGTTGAAAACAAGGAGGAAAAGATACAGGAAACAGGTTGGTCCTGAGAATGAATGTGTGTGCATGTGTACATGTGTGTGTCAGGGTGTGTTTGTATGTGAATGAGTGTGAGGGTTTGGGTGCATGAGAGTATCTGTGAGTGTGTGTGAGTGGGAGTTCTGAGTGTGTGCATGAGAATGTGTGAAAGTGTGTGATTGTGTGTATGTGTGAGAGTATGTGTGTTTGTGTGGATGAGAGTATGTGTGTGAGAGTTTGTGCGTGCAAGAGAGTGTGTGCACAAGAGCGTGTGAGCACACATGTGTAGGGGGCAGGGGGCGGTTAGCCCTCAGAGCTGTCAATATTGTGAGCAGCACTGGGTGGTATGATATCTGCTGAAGGTTTGACCAGAGGTGACGGAGACAACAGGGCATCTGTGGCAGGGGGGTGGCTCCATTGAGAGGACACCGAGGATTTCCAACCCACCCTGGTGCTGGGGGTGAAGCTTGGGGCCTGGGGAAGGGCAGAGGAGGGGCCAAATGCCTGGGGCAGGGCTGTGGTGTGAGGGAAGGTGAGGAGGTGGTGGTCAGGGAGTCAGACCTGCAGGCAGAGCAGACCCAACACCACAGCTGAACTGATGGTAACTTGATCACCATGTGGTTTTAGAGACTATTTTAAGTACTGAACTTGGATTGTGTTGATCAGATAAATTCAACACCAGGGAACAATCCCATTTTTAGCAATAGTCCTTTCTTTGGTGGTCAACAAGTTGTCCTTTGTCCTCATATTTTCCATGTGAGTTGCCCTAATATCACCTGAGCTCCAGGGGCCTGCAAGTTCCCCAAATCCCTGCTGATGCCCAAGAGACCTGCACTGAACTACAGCTGCATTTCTGGGTGCTTGTTCCCAGGAAGTCTCACTGGCCTCATTGTCTGTAAGACTCTTGTGCAATCAGCATGCGGAGCCTAACAAAGCCAACAGGCCAGATCGGATCACTAATCCATGTGTTCCTGGAAGCTTGGGAGCACAAGCACCCCCTAGAAACTGTAGGGTGATGTACTCATCTTGGCGGTCAGGGGAGGTGACAGTATAAAGCCTGGACAAAAGGATTGGAGAAGGAGGCAAAGAAACTTGCCAGAGAATTACAGAGAAAATAGCTCCAGTGATAAGTGATAATTGTAAATCATGTCTGTAAGATCTACTCAGCCTTTCAAATAGCCTTAGATTTAAGCAGTCAGGGGAAAGGACCCCGTGATCCTGCTGTCTTTATTTTGAGAGGATCCAGTAAGCACTCATTACTCATATTCATTACTTCCTGTTCATTGATTTTTCACTCATTTATTCAGAATTCATTTATTTATGAAGTGCCCTCGACTAAGGCCAGGAGCTATGCTAAGAGAATGAGTCAATAGGTGTAACAAGTTGTGCCTTTGGTGGGCAAGTAGTGCTGGTGTTTGGCAGTAATTTTGCAAATTTCAAAGAAAGCAGGATAAGGCAGAGGAAGAAGAGAGTTGAATATTGGCGGAACTGGATCAGCAGTGCAATAGATAGCCCTTATTTTGACAGGGTTTCTTCACTGGGACTTGTTTTTTCAGTGAGATAAGAAGAGGAGGTGGGTTCAGAAGTGGGGCTGATCTTTGTTTACCAGGGTCCCCAACACATCAGCAAATAGTTACTGCAATGTAGTCTTATGAGAATTACTGAAATTTAGGGTGTTTTTTTTGGTCTCAGTTCCCAGAAATCACTAAACTCACTTATCCCATGAAATTTGTCTCCATTTTCTCCATTCACATCTATCCTAAATCCTTTGTACACCTAATTCCAAACAGATGAAATCATAGACCATTTCCACTTCGCAAGAGTAGCAATACACTTCAAATAAAGCCTGGGGGACAGAGCTCATTAAGATTCCTTCCAGGTTGCTCCAGGGGTCACTTTCAATGACACTTAACTCCATTTGCTACTGGTGGCTTTCAGCACGGTCAGAGTCAGCAACATCTCTGCCACAACGGAACAAATATGACTAACTTGAATTTTGAATGATCTCAAAAATTTCCAAAAATGTTACATTTCAGAAAACCCCATCAATTTCCCATATCCATTTGATATAATTCATAAATCTCCAGAGTACCTATCTGCATAATACTGATTGGCTGGAAGAAAAGAACTTCCCTGTTCACATGTTAACAACTAGTATTTGAAACCTATTACTGAAATATTGAAAAATACCTTGTTTTTTGGAGGGAATGGAAACATTAAAGTAAGATGTTATAATCTGAATCTGATGACTGTATTTTCATTTCTTCTGAGTTGAAAATACACAGTTGAGAATTTATAACATTTATAATAACAGTTGGCATTAAGTGGATATTTTCTATGCCTGAGGCACACTTCCAAGCAATTTGCAAACATTATTTCATTAACTCTCCCCAACAATCCAAAGAATTATACCCTTTTATATGAGAGGGAACAGCAGCATGCAGAGATTCAAATACTTGCCTGGGTCTACATGGCCAAAGTTAGGATCAAACCCATATCTCATTGGATGTACAGACCCCAAAGGATTCAAAAAAGTCGTTTAAATCCTTCTCAATACCCTATTATGTTTTAACAAATGTGGTTGAGTAGCTGACATAAACTTATCTACACAATTACTTACAGAATGAAAAAAGAATTTGGGTATAAAATTTACAATCAAACATTATTCTGTGGTTTGTGAGTTATATTTTTCTTGATTGTTAATAAAAATTATATTCAAGCTATTTGTTGGTCAAGAGTATTTCCAAATTTTCACTTGTCCATATAAGTGGGAAAGCTAAGTAACAAAGGACTCTACTAATTTCCTCCAAAGCTACAAATCATGACAAAAATAATTGAAATTATGTAAATATTTTTAATTGGTTTAGTTCCAAATTAAATTGAGATCTCCTTAAAAGGACTAATTGTGGAATACAGATTAAGGCTAAATATCAAACTGATACTTTTTTATAGATAGGTATATATTTTCAGATTAAAAGCCTTCATGAATCAAATCCAGATAATTTTATGTCATGCCAAATATTTCTGGCCAAGATTTATTTGTTTATTTGAGTACATATATATATATATATATATATAGAGAGAGAGAGAGAGAGAGAGAGATCCCACACAAATAGTATGTGGGGCAGAAGAAGAGAATCTTCAAACAGACCCACCACTGAACATGGAACCCTACTCAGGGTTCAACCTCATGACCCATGAGATCATGGCCTGAGCTGAAACCAAGAGTCAGACATTCAACGAATGAGCCACCCAAGCTCCCCAAAATATTCTTTTACTGTACATTTTACAACTCTGTTCAGCAATAAAGAAATCATGTCAGTAGGTCAATATCTCTAGTGCTAAATATCAATATATGAGCCAAAGGACATTTTTAAAACTCTTATTTATCCTACAGCCAAATGTTAATTCTTTTCCATCTCTTCCAGAATCCTAAAAACAGCCATGTTTTGAAACAGCAATAAACCAGCTAATGCCTTGTTCATAGATAATAAATCTTACAGAAAATATTTGACCCAACTTCCCTAAATCAATCATGATTATGCATTTGGCGATTCACAGAGCAGCGTCTTATCAGTGGTTGAATTGCATTAAACACAGAAAAACCTCTATTTGTCCGGATTTAATCTTAAGCTTTCCAAACGTGTGCTGGTGGACTATGTGCAAACATTCATCTTCCCCTTTGAAGCCTGAACAAGGCGTAAGCAAAATGGTGCTGGGGCACCAGCCGCAGTACCTGCTTCATGTAGAACAGTGGTGTGAAAGAGCAGCAGCCAGAGGAGGAGGGCTGAGCAGCCCATGGTGGGAAGGCTTCAAGCTATTGGGATACATGGGGTTCCTGCTTTATAAATGCTCTACAGGCTCCCCTGTGGGGGCGGGTCCCTGCAACCTGATGCCCCTTTCAGCCTTGGATTGGCAGGAATTCAGAGCAGGGGACAATTCATTGGCTTTGGCATTTTGTGTATATTTGCTATGGGGAAAGGGTGAGTCTACTTGTTAGAAGCATTCCATAGAATAGTTGGGAGGTAAAATCAGAGAGAAGGGACAAATTGTGAGCGGTACCTGGCTAGGTAGATGGGACCCCCTAGCTCCTTAGGGGGAAGAGAAGGCACTAGGAGCCCTGGACTTCACGGAAGGCGTCATTCCTCTTGGTGTGGGCGCTTCCTAGAGGAAGAAGCTGCTGAAATCTACTCACCCTTCAATGCCCACACCTGCGTCCCCCTCCTTGAAGTTTTTCCTTACTCCCCACTACATTCTCTGATTACTACAGCACCCACTTGGTACCCCTCTTATAATACTCAATACATTCTGCTGTAGGTGTAGCTACTAGAGTTTTAGTCTTATTTTCCCATTGGCTTACAAACCCTTTGCAGAAGGAAGGGCTTCTCTTTGTATCACTTATAGTCCTGCTTGCACTATTGCTTACTTATAATATGCTCAGCATGATGTCTTGTACTTAAATATTTGATGAATTGAACTTTGAAGTACTCACTAATGTCTGACGCCCTTCAAGTGATTGTTTTCCTAATAGATACTTTTTCTCAACTTAGATCATTGGCTTATAGTAGCAAATTGTCCCATAATCACAAGAATTCTCTGCCCTGAGGCTTGTTCCCTCCATTTTGATTTCAGGTAATGCACTTAGCTGCACTGAGCCTAAGCCTCCTCATCTCTAAAACGGAGATACTACTATCTGCCCTGCTTATTTTGGAGGATGATTGGTAGGATTCAATAAAATTCAACATATATAAGAGATCACTCTTCCTCAAGAGATGTCCTCATACCAGAGACTGAGTTTTTCTGACAGTCTCAATGCCATGAAATTATAGAATAAATTCAGTCAAATTTAGCCAAGTGGAGAAAACATAGGCATAGAGCGAGTGTGTGTTATGTAAATGAAAGCAACTAGAGTTAGTATAATATTTCACAGGCCAAAGGTGAATCTCTATTTGTTTTCCTATGACCCAGCTCCTCTTTGGAACCCCCATTCTATCTAGGGTAGACTAAAGAATTTATTTAAAATAAGTCCAAATAAGCTCTGCCATTCCAGGTTTATTTTCAGTAAATCCAGGGTTTTCCCTTTCCTCTTCCTAAGTCCCTGGAATCCTACCTCCGATCAGCCCTTCAGTGGGGCATCTGGTTCCTGGATGTTGGCTGTCATCCATACTTTGATCTACTGTGTCCCTCCACAATTGTGGTCAGTAAGATGTCCATGTCCTCTCTGGTCTCAGGTTGTAGGATCCTCAGTGCTCTCCTTAGCATCCCTGGTCATGACCATGGCCCTGTCAGGGGCCCCATCTCCTTCATTCATGCACGTGGTCTCTCTCCCTCTAACTTCTGCAGACCTCCAAGGGATATGAACCACTTCAGGGCCACTCCAAACCTCTTTGCCTTTGGCCAACCACTCATCTCTTTCTCCTCTTGTCCTCACACAGCAGGACAGTGAGTAACTTCAACAAGGTCCCTATCATTCAGGTTTCCAAATGGTGGGAGAGACTGAAGTCTTTTCTCTTTCAGACCCCATGATCTCCCAAATTATCTGGGGAGTCTCATCCTGTGGTCATCAGGGACCCACCGGCATCAATTTCCTTTTCACTTCTGTACCCCTAATATTCCAAAGGGCTTTTAACCCAATAGGTCTTTTTCCAAATACTTCCTATCATACATCTTTTGAACAAAAAGTTAATAACATGTTTTTATTTCTGGTGCCATTGCCCTGGATGGAGGACAGAGTGAGGTATAAAAAAGACACAGATGGGTACTTCACAATATTGTCTTATCATATAGTGAAATAGGTGGATCTTCCATCTGGAAACCATCATGCTGGTGAAATGAAGCCTTCAGTGCCAGAGTTCAGGTATGATTACAGCCCTCTGGACAGTTACTGTTCAGCTCTTGGTACCTCTGTTCTCTCATAGAGGAATAATGACATCTGTCTCACAGGGTCATTGTAGATAATCAAGAATATATATGAGGAACACCAGTAGAATGTCTGGAACACAAATGGTAGCTGTTGTTTCTAATCATTATTATTAAGAACTATGGCCCCTCCCTACCCATGGAGTTGATATGAAACTACTCGAAATGATATGAGTAGAAGAGGTTTGAGCTCTTTGTATTACAATAAGTGTTGAGAGGCTGAGTTTACAAATAACAAACTGACCTGAGTCTTTGACATTTCAACCATGATTACAGAATTTTAGATAAATTGGACAAAGCAAGCAGTTTATTAGGACAAACTTTTGCTTGTAGGAAGATGTAGTTCTGAGGATTTAGTGTACAACATGGTGACTACAGTTCAGAGTACACACTGTATACTTGTGAGCTGCTAAGAGAATAGATCTTAAAGGTTCTCACCACACACAGACACACAAAAGATAGTTATGCAAGGTGATGTGCATGTTAACTAATATATTGTGGTAATCATTTCATAATACATATATATATCAAATCATCACATTGTGCACCTTATGCTTACACACTGTTATAAGTCATTTATACCTCAAAGCTGGGGAAATTTTTTAAAAGTTGATCGGAGGTGGCACTCTACCATGTTGTGTATTCACATAAGGTAATGAGTCTTCTGATCACTTAAGATGTGGTTCCAACCAAGCTGTGGTGGAGAGCATGCAGCGCTCCATTCAGAGACTCTCAGGGGCCTCCGTGGCCATCCGCCTGTCGATCTGAATACTCACACAGCCACTGTGCTGTTGCATGCTGGATAGGCCTGGTTTCTCAGAACTTAATGAACCTGGAAGAGCACGGCTGAGTGAAGTGCAGGGAGGACACACCTTCAGGGCGCCCTGGGAAGGGTCCCCAGTGTCTGGAAGTAGCTCTAGGAGGGCGGCTATCTTTAAATGAGCAGGGAGACATACTACCATTTATGGCTGTGGAAACGGGGAAGATCCTGCTCCACTTCCCCTCTTTCCCTCTTGCTCCCTCTCCCTTCTTATCCCCTCCCTTTCTCCCTCTTTTCTTTGCCTCTTTCCATATTCCTTCCAATAAATACCTACTGAACGCTTACCTACTGAGCTACAGCCAGACCCCATCAGTCAACAAAACAGACGAACCCCCTGTGCTGTGAGCCCCAGGTTCTAGGGCAAGATGGACGATAGAGACCAAGTAAGATACAGTGTGCCATTGGGTAAGTCCTTTGGGGAACAATGGGAGAATGGAGGGCATGGGAGGCAGTGTTGGGGAGGAGGGAGTCAGTGAAAGCAGGATGCTCAGGGGAGGCCTGCTTAAGCAGGGACAGCTTGATGAGGTGGTTGATTAGCCTTCTCAATGTCAGGAGAGACCATGTACCTAGGCAGATTGATTCTGGACCATTATGGTGCCAGTGCTCTGAAGGCACCCATGGGACCAGGTGGGTCGGTGCCTAGGATGCTGCTGAACCATCCTGGTCTCACGGATCAGGACATGAGATGGGGCAAAGAGGACTGAAGTCCCAGGAAGCCTCCACCATCTGAAAGGGCAGAGTTCCAGTGTTCTTTGCAATATTTGCAACAATAGGATATATATGTAAATGCTAATTTTAATGGCATGATGAAAGATTTCCAATTGTCTCCTTTTAGATATTGCATTTCCCAGGGAGAATATAAATTTTAGCTTTTAAAAAAAGATTTATTTATTTTTGAGAGAGAGACAGAGATGAGTGCATGCTCACTTCAGTTTGTGCCAGTGGGGGGTGGGGAGAGGATGAGAAAGAAAGAAGGATCCCCGCTCAGCTCAGAGGCTCCACAAGGGACTCCATCTCATGACCTGCAGATCAATACCTGAGCCAAAATCAAGATTTGGATGTGCAACCAACGAAGCCACCCAGGTGCCCCATAAATTTTAGCTTTAATAAGTTGATGACCAAGTAGTATTCTCATAATAAGAATATCTGATTTCTAATCTCTTCTTCTGCTACTAATGACCTACCTGACTTTGGGCAGGTGACTTAATCTCATGTATTATTTGCGCCTTTTGTAGAACAGGCATAATAATGTTGGACCTGCCTGACTGGGGAGGGGAGGCAGGCAGTCCAAGTAAACGACACTGGAGAACCTCTCCAGCACTGACCCCGGACCTTGTCTTTTTCATCAGTCTGCGTAAGGCTATGCAAGAACACACTTGCAGGAACTAAGCTACTAAGCAGGGTTGAATTCAATCAAAAGCTAATGGGTATGTTATAACTTTCATTTGTTAGCATGATGAAGGTAATACATGTTCTCTAAAGGCGAAGCATGTAAAGCACATGAATGTTTGCAGAAGAAAGTAAAATCACCACACTGAGCTACACATCGTCAGTGTGTTAGAATATTCCTCCTAAAGCTTTTTAGGGCATGTAATAAGCTTTTTGTTGTATTGGTTTTTTTTCTCTCTTTGCCAGTTTTTTTTTTTTTAAGATTTTATTTATTCATGAGAGACACAGAGAGAGAGGCAGAGACGAAGGCAGAGGGAGAAGCAGGCTCCCTGTGGGGAGCCCGATGTGGGACTCGATCCTGGGACTGCGGGATCACAACCTCAGCTGAAGGCAGAGGCTCCACCGCTGAGCCACCCAGGCGTCCCCTCATTGCCAGTTTTGGGTTCACTCCTTGTATGTGGTGGTATGGTTTCATATGTTGCTTTTAAAAAAGATCCTCCCATTATATCAGGAGAAATGTCTAGTTTAAATGTTCTCTGAAAACATGATTCTGAATAGCTATGTAATATTTCACACAGAGAATACCCTATAATTTAATTTCACTTCTCTTTTATGGTTGGCAACTGACATTATTTCCAATATTTGGCTAAACTAGATGCATTTTAAAGCATTGAAAGCATAAGGCTGTTTGTCTCAGATCTGCAAGCTGTGTCCAGATCACCCCTGCCCCATGCCCTACCCTGTACTGGACGCTGAGCAACGCCCCCCACCCCCCCCATCTCACTCTGGCCTTTCCCTAGGCCTTGCAATTCTTCTCCAAGGGTCTTTGCTGGGGCCTGCAGCTCCAAGGAGCGAGGGATTGCATTTAGTACTGATGTGGGGAAGGGGAGAAGCTGCTCCTGAAAAGTGGTAAGAATTAGCAGAAGCTCCTATTCTGATGTGTTCACTGTGTACAGAAGCAATAATTTCCTTTATTGAAATAAAACGTAGCCAGGTTGCATTATGTGGACATTTAAAAAAATAGAGACTTCCTGTTTTTCATAGGTGTTCAAAAGAAAACATTAGTTCACTGGTTCCTATTTCAGATCAAAGCTTCATTTATCTCATTGAGTTTGTGAGCACCTTGCAAACTTTACTGTACTTTCAGGAAGTTAGACCAAGGGAGAGGCAGAGGTCATGGATGAAATTCTGCAGGGACTGGCCAGCCTCTTGGCTCCTGGGTCTCAGGTGGCCTGATGAGGCCTGGGTCTCTGAGGGGCTCGCCTGTAACAGCTGACATGTGTTGAGTGCTTCCTACACCCCACACCGTGCTGTGTTTTATGTACCTGCCACCAAACCCTCGAGGCCCACTAGGAGGTGGACGCTGTATGTTGTCCACACGTATGGATTGCCCTTTTGTCACTGTCTCCCCTGGTGCTTGGACCAGTAATATTCAGTTAAAGCTTAATTTATTATTTTTTAAATTAGTTTCAGAGGTAGAATTTAGTGATTCATTAGTTGCATATAACACCCGGTTCTCATCACATCACATGCCCTCCTTAATGCCTGTCACCCAGTTACCCCATGCCCCGCTCACCTCCCCTCCAGCAACCCTGTTTGTTTCCTATAGTTAAGAGTCTCTTATGGTTTGTCTCCCCATCAATTTTCATCTTATTTTATTTTTCCTTCCCTTCTGCTATGTTCCTCTGTTTTGTTTCTTAAGTTCCACATAGGAGTGAAATCATATGGTGTCTTTCTCTGACCGATGTATTTTGCTTAGCATAATATCCTCTAGTTTCATCCGTATCATAGCAAATGGCAAGATTTCATTCTTTTTGATGGCTGAGTAATTTTCAGTTGTATATATATATATATATATATGTATATATATATACATATATGATATCTTCTTTATCTATTTATCTGTCGATGGACATTTGGGATCTTTTCATAGTTTGGCTAGTGTGGACATTGCTGAAGTATGGAGGTTCCTCAAAAAGTTAAAAATAGAGCTACCCTATGATCCAGTAATTGCATGACTAGATATTTACCCAAAGGAAACAAACCTAGTAATTCAAAGGGGCATATATATTTATAGATAAGGCTTTGTTTTTTTAATTTTTTATTTTTTAAAAGAGTTACTTATTTATTGAGAGACAAAAAGAGTGAGCGAGAGCATGAGCCAGGGGGAGGGGCAGAGGGAGAAGGAGAAGCAGACTCCCTGCTGAGCAGGGAGCTCAATCTCAGGACCCTGAGATCATGACCTGAGCCGAAAGCAGACGCCTAACCGACTGAGCCACCCAGACACCCCAGAGGTTTCCTTTTAGAATATGGGTTTTACCTGGGTACGTCCTTCTCAAAGAATTTTGATGATGTGTTAGTTCGTTAGGGCTGCTATAACTGAGTGGTATAAACAATAGAAATTTATTGTTTCATGGTTCTGTAGGCTAGACATCTGAGATGAAGTTGTTGGGGTCGTTTTTTTCTGAAGACCTTCAGGAAGAATCTATTCCATGCCTCTCTCCCAGATTTTGGTGGTTTGCTGGCAATCTTTCTTGCTTCTCGGCATGTAGAAGTAAAACCCCAAATGTCTGCCTTCATCCTTACTTAGTGTTTGCCGTCTATGCTGTCTCCAAATTTCCCCATTTCATAAGGACACTATATTGGATTAGGACCCATCTTCATAATCTCATTTTAACTCAACCACCTCTATAAAGGCCCTATCTCAAATAAGGTCACATTCTGAGGTACTAGGGATTGGAACTTCATTGTGTGAATTTGGGGGAAACACAAGTCAGCCGGTAACCTATGGTGTTAACTGGATGCTCAGCCATCATAGGCAAGGCTGGAATCTTTCCATCAGCAAAATCAGCACACGGAATTGCAAACTCCAAATCCTCAGTTCCAGAGTGAAAGCCATCAAAGGCAAGAGGGAGAACTCTAAGTCATGCTCATTCTCACCACTGTGTTCTGACTTTTCTTTCCCACTTCTGACACCTGGTCCCCTCACCCCTCCTCCAGAGGCATGTCTGGCCTCCTTGGGATTATTCGGGTCACTGGTGCACTCAACTGCTTCAGCATCAACATGTGTCTCTTGACATCACTGCTCTTAATGCTCTCCTCTCTTCTCCCCCTCCTTCAAGCTTCATAACTAGTGGGCTTCCTTGGACAATCGTGTCCACTTCTTGATGCCACATCAGACCTATCAAAGGAATGCCGGATGCCTCCATTATCTACCCACAGTGGCTGCAGTTTGGATGAGGGACAGCAAAGACACCGAACATAACAGTGACTCTTGCAGAGGGGACCACCACTGACTGAGGAGCTAGAGCTGAGACGAGGGTGGTGGTTGTGGCGGACGCTGCCTCAGGGGGACCATAGTGGGTGGTTGTGGCTGAGGTCACATAGCTACCAGAACCACAAGCCTTGCTTGTGACTGAGAGGCTGGAAGATACAGACAAGGAGGGGATGGTGAACCCAGCAGGCACTGGAAGTTTCCACAGATTGCTGTTTTTGTTTTAAACACTACTATTAAAAGTATTGCGATTGATTTCCCTTTTATAGAATCAATGGTCTCTAGCACAAACAAGAGGCAAAGCATTGCACAATCAAGTTAGGCTTAGCCTGCCACTTTGAGTTTCTCAGCAATGGTCACTCATATTTGTTCCCAGGACTCTGTTCCAAGGTACATAGTTGAAAGATCATGAAAATACACTCACTCTCCTTGGGGTTAGATCCCAAATAAGATATACTGTAACTTCCTCCCCCATACCCCATGGAGCTCTAGTACCTGTAGGAAATGTTTTGCCAACTAGGGTTTTAAGATAAGATGGTTTCATGTTTGCATACCATAACTCACAAGATCTTTTTATGCATGCTCAATTAGGTTCAGCCTTTTCCAAGAACGCAACTCTTCCCCAGGTGAGTCCTAAGTGGGGCAAGGGGTCTACAGGGGAAGTTCAGAGAGAGACCAGCTCTCTATCCACTCAAGACAGGAAAAACAGACGAAGTTCTCAAAAACAACACTTAAGCTCCTCCTTAATTTGTAGGAAGGGATGGGATTTCGTACAAACAGTTGCAAACCCAAGAAAAGCACGCGGGGGTGCTCCCTGACAGAGAACACATCACATTTCCAGGTAGCAAGAGATAGTTGCTGGGAAGGGGTACCCCCTGCATTTTATGCAACATGTGGGAGATTCCTCCTCAAAACCTGGTGGAGTTTCCTGAAACACTGAAAGTGATTCTGGATTGAGACCTGCCAGTGGGGCTGGTATTCAATCAGTACCCACTGTCTTTCTTCCTGTGGTCAGTGAGCCCCCTGAGTGCCCTCATAACTATGTGGGGCCTCAACCCCTTTCTGAGCCCAGACTCCCCAACATAAAACATAAACACAGCACTAAGTCTGATCAGCACCCCATGATATGCCCAGCACTAGGGCTTCCATATGCCAAACATCACTTGCCCATCACGACAGATTACTAGAGCTGTTCATCTGATATGTTTTGGAAACAGATGCCTTTTGGAACTTTTATTAATATGGTTTAAATATATACGTATATTTAAATATTTAAATATTTAACATATACGTATAAGGCAATGATAGTTTCTAGACTGCTGTTTGTTCAATAAGTATCCGTTTTTATTGTTAATTTTGGTGGCATTCGTTATTGCAGACCAAACCTGTAGATTGAGGGTAGCGACAGTGGTCACTGCTGAACCCTGGCCTCTCAATGTTTTCCTGTGTGAACTTCCCCAGACCCATATTCTGTTTCAATCTCCTTATCAGACTGATTTGCATCATTCAGCCTCCACACCATTTCCTGGGGAATCTAACCTCAGATTATATTGAGATTGGTGGTTTTGTTTTTTTTTCTAATTTTAAATAGTGTGACCTTGGGCAAATCATTGAAACTTTCCTTCAGTACACTGGCCTCTTTGTCTGCAAAACTTCAGGCAATGGGCCTCCTGAGGGCGAATGAGAAGGAGGGCCCAGAGGGACCCCTGCCCAGGCAGCAGAGGGTCCTACTGGGGGGGGGGCAGCCCTGGCTCTACCCCAAGCTCCAGGCTCTGCAGTGACCTGGAGGTTCCCTGGGGAGAGGCAGTTCTGCAGGTCCTTCCCGACAATCTTCTTATGGAGAGTCACACAGGGGACCTCCTGGAAGCAGAGGCCTTGTAAATGCAAAATCTCTCTTATTTGCAAGTTCTGTGTGAGGGAGTTGTGGGAGTTGTTCTTTTTGGAGGCAGTCTATCTTCCCTATAATTTGATTCCAGTACAGTCCCGCCATCGTTATTTCCTGTTGCATCTTAGCTACCTTCTCCCTTTGACCTTGGCTAAGCTTCCACAGATCAGAATGGTAGAGCTGAGACCGGGACAAACTCCTGCACTGAGACTTGATATATTTATTCTCAAAACAAAAATGCCTGGGTAGGCTCTTTCTCTTCCTTCTTCCTGGCTGTGTGTCATTTGAATAGATCACTGCATGTGTGATAAAGGCTCTGAGCTGACTTAGGGGTCTCGGTCACATCATCAACATGGAGTTTTCTGCTGCTGGCAAGCACAGCACCTAGTTAAGGAACTAAAATATTTGCTTTTTTTATTTGCACTTAGAGTTAATCACCTTTATTTATTTATTTTTAAAGCTGGTTTGTTTGTGTCTTTGTATGAGGTCTGTAAAACAGGTATTTTTTTATTCTCACTTCCTGGAATACTTACTATATTTCAATTAGACATTAGAGAGAAATATGTATAGGTTTTAAGAATCAGAAGAGTGCTGTTCTGAAGCATAATGTATCAAGTCATGGTAGATTAGGAGAAAAATCTATATTTCAAGTGTTTTTGTGGCAATTCACATTGGCTCACCCTCAAACTGAATTCTATCTTCCCTGACTCCACTCCGATTTGGCAAACATGCTCTGTATCACTTTACAATATTGGTTTTTTAAGTTTTATTCAAAAATCAAGAATGAAAAAGACTACTTGGAGCTGTAAAAGTCTTTCTGAAGTACTGCAGAATCCAATCAACTGACCTTGTGGAAGGAATAGTCTTCTTAATCTTTGTCAATGGCACCATAATGTCCCCTAGGAGCCATGAAAGTGCAATGGTTAGTGCTACTTCTCTGCACGAGGGAACCTGAACAAAAGCTTATATATTAAATATTTTGAGTCTAACTGAAAAAGATAAAGTCACATAAAAGCTGCTGTTTAGTTTTGCCATGTACCTAAAAAATTGTATTGCTTTAATTTGCCTAAAATCAATATCCTTAAAACTACAACTGATCTTTTCAATATCTGGGAAAGAATTTGCTAAACTTCACAAAACAAAAATTTGTACAAATTCTGAAAATTTGGAGAACATGACCTATATATATTTCTTGGCATACAGAGAGCAAACATTCTTTTCTGTGTCCTTACCTTTTAAGATAGTTGAATATTTTCTCCCAATAATTGCTACATTAGGTCATCACTCAGATAAGTACGTAATTCTTGGAAGAACTTGCAAAAAATAAACTGTAAATACAAACTTCCTTAAGGGAGCAAGGAGCCAGATTTGAGAATCAATCCCAGGACCTTGAAATCATGACCTGAGCCAAAAGCAGATGCTTAACTGACTGAGCCACCCAGGCACCTCCTAGTTTATCATTATTTTTAAAAATTTGGAGAATGATTTGCACTTTAGAGGTGTCAACCCATCAGAAATTGTGGTATTCATACATTGATCGACACCAGTGTGTTGTCTACTTTGAGTTTCACAACCTTGCATGACAGAGAAAAGGCTCCTATCCCTTGGAACTTACCTCCTCTAATAGGTGGAGAGATAAAATAAGCAAGATTTTTTGTTTTTGTTTTGTTTTGCTTAAGACTGAGACAAAAGAAAAGCAAAAATATCTAGAGATAACTACTATAAAACAAATATTGAAATCAGTGAAAAAAAAAAAAGGATAATGCATCATGACCAAATGCAGATTGTTCCAGAGATGGAAGGTTGATCTAACATTTGAAAATCATCCAATGTAATTCATCATGTTAATAAAGTACAGAAAATTTTAGATCATTTCAATAGACATAAAAACACTTGTCAAAATTCAATACCTATTTAGCATAAAAGGAACTTCAAGTTAATAGAAGCAAAACACTAAATGCTTTTTGCCTCTGACATGGGGAATAAAACAAACATTTTTGCTCTCACTGCTGCTAGTCAACATTTTATCGGAGTTGCTAGCCTGTGCAGTAAGGTAAGAAAAAGAAATAAAAAGCATGTGGATTGGGAAGGAAAAATGGAAACCATGTTTTTAGATGACATGATCATTTAAGGGAATCTTATGAAATCTTTTTTAAAAGCTTGTAAGGCTACTAACGAGACATAACTAAATGTGATGTGGGATCCTGGGTTGGGCTAGAAATATCAGTGGCAGGACCAGTGACCGAAAGAAGTTCCGGAGATTATTTAATAGCATGATTACCAGTGTTACTTTCCTGATTTTGATCTTACTATGGTTATGTAAGATGTTAACATTAGGGGAAGTGGTGTCAAAGGCATATGGGAATTTTCTGTACTATTTTTGCAGTTTTTTTCTCTTGGACTCAAATTATTTCAAAATAAAGATGCTTTTGTAAATGGTGGGGGGGAAACCTCATAGAATTAATAAATAATCTTAAAAAGGTTATAAGAAATATGGGAAAATATAAAAAATTCAATTGTATATCTACTTACTACTAATAATAATTGGAAAATGAAATACAATTACTGTTTAAAATACCATAGAGAGCCCATACAATTCTCATAGGTAAATTTAACAAGACATATACAAGAACCACACATTAAAAACTATAAAATATTGCCGAGATTAAAGATCACCTAAATAAACAGAGAGATATACCATGTTCAACAAGTAGACAACTAAAGATTATTAAGATATCAATTCCTGCCAAAAGTGATCTATAGTTTCAATGCAAAGCATTAAAAAATAATCCTTGTGGGCTTTTTGTAAAATTGACAATTTCATCTTGAA
The DNA here is from genome assembly GCF_018345385.1 of Vulpes lagopus. Lineage (NCBI taxonomy): Eukaryota > Metazoa > Chordata > Mammalia > Carnivora > Canidae > Vulpes > Vulpes lagopus. The sequence continues at coordinate 8,927,140 of NC_054825.1, forward strand.
GTGAATATGGAAAAGCAAAGGACCTAGAATCGCCAAAGCATTTTGGAAAGAGAACAAAATTGGAGAACTTACACTATCTGATTTCAAGACTTAATATAGAGCCACATAGTCACGACAGTGGACATAAATGAGATATATAGATCAACGGACTAGAGCAGGGTCCCCAAATAGATCCACGCATATATAGCTATTGGACTTCAGACAAAGGTGCCAAGATAATTCACTGGGAAAAAAAAACAGTCTTTTCAAAACCTGGTGCTAAAACAACTGGACATCAAAGTGAGAAAAACAGAAATAAAAACAAAAACACCTCAGCTCTTACCTATCACATGCAAAATTAACTTGAGGTGGATCATAGATCAAAACAAGAGTAAAAGGTGGCAGGGGAAGGGGGTTCCTGGGTGGTTCAGTCGGTGAAGCATCTGCCTTTGGCTCAGATTATGATCTCAGGGTCCTTGGATAGAGCCCTGCATCGGGGTCCCTGTGTAGTGGGGTGTCTTCCCACTGACCCTCTTCTTCCTCTGACCCTCCCCCCATTTATGCTCTCTCTCTTGCTCTCTCACTCTCTCTCTCTCTTTCAAATAAATCAATAAAATCTTTAAAAAAAGAAAAGTAAAATGGGGATAGACCCAGGCAGAGTCTCTTGTGCTACTTAAATGACTATTAAACGACAATTAAGATAACTCTTCACCGAGTGTCAAAATCTGAATTCACGTAAATTATGTGCCTAATGTGTGTGCAAAAACCTGTTTCATTCGTCATGTCTCTGCACATATCACATTGTTTCTGTGCTGCCTTGAAAGATACCAGCTGAGTGATGTCCACATGAAGGACCCATTTTAAATACCACCCATCATCTTGAGCCCCACGGACAAAGAACACAGAACAAAGCCAGAACGAGATGATAGAGATGTTTGCATTGAGAGGAGCTGACAGCTTGTCCCACTTTCATTGTCTAATATCCCAGGTCCGCTGGACCCTTGACCTTACCTTAAGCCAAAACCAATTTTCAAATGTCTCTTTGAAGGAAACTTTCACAGGTCAATGGCAGACTTTAAGCTCTTCCTCCTGTTGACAAATCTCGGGCCTGTCTGTGTTCCCCTGAGGAAGGGGCAGGTGTGTCATCAACTCTCCCTTGCAAATGTCTTGGCAGCCAAGCAGAGAGACATCCCACTTGGAAAATGCCTTCAACCTGCTTTTCTTCACTCACCTCCTCTAAAGCTCCCAGGCCCACAGCTATTTGTGGAATCTATTCCAGGCCAAAAGTTAACAGAAAATCAAGGAGGTAGATAAACCTGTACATTCTTTCCTCACATTCTCATACACCTTATCTCTCAACATCCATTGTTTTGCCCCATGGGAAGTTCTCAGAGCCCCTGGCTGTTAAGAGTCTCTGCCCAGCATTGCCAAAAGTGTCCCTTTTCTTGCACTTGTTACAACATGCATTATATTGTACACTGACTTTCTGTATGCCTGTCTCACCCCACTTCATGAGATCCCCCACAAGACAGGGACCCTTGTCTATTCATCTCTGTAACCCCAACATCTAACAAAGAGTTGAGGTCATGGCACACTCGAATAAATGTGGGCATGCACACGTGAATGTATGTATGAATACATGAAAAGTGGTCTTCCTTACAGAGTTCTCCCTACACTTGAGTCGACTAAAACATCCTACTCTAATTGCTTAAAAACAAGCTTCTATGCTGGCAGGTTTTGCCAGTAATGTCAATACTTGCTAAACATGCAGAACAAATGTTTAACGGTTAGTTCATCCCGTAAGGTGCTTCTGTAGATGAAAGAAAGTGAAAAGTGTCCACACACCAAATGCTAGTCTCATCCCAATCCTGAAGGTGCCAGGTTCTTGCCTCTGTATTTGTAGCTTCACATTGCTCTTCCACCAGACCACATGACCTTGAGTGACTCCCCTTTAGCTCTTTCTCTTTAACTCTCCACAAGTGGAATAAGCCATGGGGTAAGCCCTCCATCTGGTGAGCTAGCGGGGATGTACCTCCCAGAGATGGCTAATACCCTTCTTCCCACATTCTCTTTTCGGTAGCTTACTTCCTAGATGGGGCATATGGCAACCCTTATGGGGGCAGCGTTGACTCAGATGCCAGTGGGGCATGAGACACAACAAGGCAAAGATGGGATCTGGACCCTGCTTAATCTTCACCATCAGGGGAGGGCAAGTAACACCATAACCCTACTATCTTGAGATGGCTCTGGGGAGAACTATCTTTTCTCCCATTTTTTTTTTCTTTTTTTGTGTGTTCAGATGTCACAAAGACTGACAGGAAGGAGCATTCCAAATATAGGAAGGTTGCCCATCCCCTGTCTCCTGCCTTGTCTAGTTGTAGTGGGACCAGCAGAATCATGGTTGGGTTTTCCTGGCGCCATCTTCCTGCCAGACTAATACAGGGAGTTGTTATTTAGAGATAAGGGAAACCACAGTTAACACCCTCCCTCCATAATCTGATGGAGTATCAGAACTGCAAAGTCACTTCTGTGTTAGTCTATGGAAAATTAAGCGGATCTCCAGCCTTACTCTTCAGGGAAGCCATTAAGCCGAGTGGACTCAGCCACAAGCTCAGGAAGCTACAAGCTTCCGGCTTCATGGGAAGAGAGCAGATTTCATGAGCATGGACCTAGTAGTGCCTCCGCTGTGACAGAGGGACAACAAAATACCCACTCAACTTCGCAGCAGAGAGCCAAGGAAAAGAGGGTCATTCAAAGCTAGAAAGGAAGGAGTTGATTTAAAATAAAAACATTTGAAGGCAAATCCGTAGAGACAGAAAGGAGATTTGAAGATGAGTAGTTGCCATGGGATTGATTGTAAATGGGCACAAGGGATCTTTTTAGGGTGATGGAAGTGTTCCAAACTGAATTGTAGAGACAGTTGCACAACTCGGTAAAGTTACTACAAATCATTGAATTCTATGCCTAAAACAGGTGAATTTCATGGAAGGTAAAGTTTACTTGGGAAACTTATTTTTTTAAAAAATTAAACTGTTGGGATGCCTGCCTGGCTCAGTCAGTAGAACATGTGACTCTTGATTTTAGGGTTATGAGTTCAAGCCCTGCATTGGTGTAGAGCTTACGTAAAAAAAATAAACTGTTGCATATGCCTCCTCCTTCAAAGGACGTTGTGAGGCATGTCTCTCCTGTAGGAAAGTGCCACCTCTTCAGTGTGACCTAACAGCCTCTCCTGATCTTTGCTGCCTCTTTTTCTAGCCCTTGACTCATCATCACGTCCCCACGCTCCCTCTGCTCTTGCAAACCCAGAGTACTTTCAGTTCCCTGGACTCACCAGGCTCTCCCACTCTCTCCCCTTCTCTGTCTCCTCTGTGTGGAAATCCCTCCTGTTCACCTGACTTATCCTTCATGAGTTAGTACAGATGTCACTTCCTCTATAAAGTGGTCAAATCAAGCCCCATCCTCAAGGTGGGAAGGGGAGAGACTCCTCACCCTTGGAGGGCTGGGCAACATGGACCTCATCCAAGCTTTCCTTCCTGGTACTCATCTTTCCCTTGGGAATGGGTTCTCATAACTGCTGTGACCCCAGTGTCCTGGCCTCAGAGGCACTATCCACTCTCCCTGTCCCTGTCCTTCCTCTCAGGACAAACGTGAGTGTATGGCCAAGACTAGACTGGAGCGGTTGAAACCTGGGCTCAACATTCAGGGAAGTAGACACAATCCATAAGGAGCATGGAACCCCAAGATTCAGCTCACCTCTGGCTGTGACCTACCCCAGTGGCTCTCAGTCTGGTTCTTGGTTCTTGACTTTGCTGTTAGCCTCCTCCATGTAGTGGAAGCCACCTTCTCCTCACTACCAGGGCACCTGCAAGAAGGGTTAACCCTTCTAAGAGCTAAGATGCAAGAGAGTGAGACCCAGAGAGTGGCAATAATTTCCTCTCCTGTTAAAGCCCTTCGCAAGAGCCCAAGAGATTGGCCTCTCCCTTATGCCTTCGGGAAGACCCCTCCACCTCCTGCCCATAGTGGCAGGGCCTGACCTAAGTGCTTCAACCAGTCAACGGGAGCAGAAACCAGCCCTAGAGGGCATGCTCTCAGGAGCTGAGGGTTGTTTTTGCTCATTCCTTCACCCCCTCCCTTTCCTCCCTGGCCAACAGAAGTAGATCTTGCCACCTCTGGCCCAGAGTTTCTGGTTCACTGTATAATAGCATTTTAGCTAAGTTTTTTTTTTTTTTCATTCCACAAATATTTATTGAGTGCCTTCTATGTGTCAGGGACCATGCTGGAAACTTGGAAAATAGCAATCATTAAGTAAAGTTCTCAGGCTCTTGGAGCTAACATCCTAATGGGAGAGGTGAGACCCTAATAATATAACTACAGGTGGGTCTGCAAAGAGCCCAGCAGAAATTCTGGTGGAGAAAACTAAAAGACTGACATAGGCAGAAACACCATCACCCTGGTGTAGATTCTCATGTTTGATTAAATCACCCCACTGGGACGTGAACTTCCCCAGATAATAATCTGTTGCCCCTCAGACAGGAAAAGAATCAGCAGCCCTGTTTCTGACACCTCCACGTGTCCAAAACATTTCCCAGATGTCTAAATGAGACACAGGCCTCCCCTTACCCTTAGGCTCCGTATTCTGGGTGGACCCCACAAAGAGGGCCACGCTGACCCTGTGCCTGAGTAACTGTTAGAGCTCTGCTTGAGCCATCACCTCCCCAATCCTTATTCCAGAAGAAGGAACCTGGAGAAGCTGGAAGCTGGATTTGAGAAACAGGGTGGGCTACAGCTGTGTGAGTCCTGGCCGCAAGCCCGCTGGGCTGACCTCCCTGGCAGCAGTGTACAGGTTGTACACCCTCTGATTCCTCACACACACCAGCCAGCTGCCTTTTGCACTTACCTGTGCTTGTGAATCCCTTGGGGAACTTGTTGAACTCTGCAGATTGGGATCCAGCAAGCCTGGAGCAGGGCCTGAAATTCTGCATTTCCAACATGCTCCCAGGCAATACCACTGCTGCCGGTCCATGAACCTCACTTGGAGTAGCACCCCCAATGTTGCATGGCCCCACACTGAGTCACAACTTGGTTTCTCTTGTATCAACAGCATTGGCATCACCTGGAAACTTGTTGGAAGTGCAGATTTTTAAGTCCCCACCCCAGATCTACCAAATAAGACTTTGCATTTTAAGGCAATATCCAGGAGATTTATTTGCACCTAAAATTTGGAGAAGCACTGGTCTAGAACACCTTGCCAGGGCTCTGAGATCAGAGCCTAGAACCAATGGTTTTGTAGAGGAAACTGAGTTTAAAGCACACAGCTTCTCATATAAGGACTGTATTTTATGCAAAATTTAAAAAGGGCACCATTCCCATGAAAGAGGGGACTATCTATATAGAAAATCTGAACGCTGGAGCGGGGGGCGATGGCTGATGGGTCTTCAGGGAGACATCTTGCAATGGGCTGCAAGATCCACGTGAGGGAGCCAGAGCCCAGGCAGTGAGTGCAGGGGTGGATGTGGGGAGGAGGATCCTCCTCCAGGTTTTTATGTGTGATTTGCGACCTTGCGCAGCATGCACACGTGCACACACTTCTTGCTAGCCATATACAATTAAGTTGGAAAATACACTTTAAAAAAGTTGAGAAATAATTAAGCACTATAGCTGAAAAACTGCGAATAGAAAGTGATGTTTCAAAAGAAGAAAACCCCAAGGTCTTAGAGGCTAAACGATATCATTATAAATATACATGTAGTATAATCTAGGACAGTAGTGTTTCTACCTAGGGTAGGAAATAATTTCTTTAAAAAGACATGGGAAGCATTAACCAATCATGGAAAAATTGCTAAGTTGCTTTGCGGCTGGCATAAGAAACACCTTTAGGAAAGGAGAAGACCGAGAGAACAATAAGTAGGAGCCGGTGTTTGCCATCTGTTGAACCTGTGAAGGGCTCCCATCAAGAATACATGAAGTGCCACATACCAACAAGAAAACAAAAGCTTGTTAGAATAAATGGACAGACAACTAGAACAGACATCTTACAAAGGGAAATCTCAATGGCCAAGAGAAAAAGTGTTCAAACTTGTTTATACTCAGAAAAATGCAAATTAAAGCCACCGCGAGATACCACAACATATCCATCAGCATTGACAAGGGGGAATTACTGGTGGGGTGGTGAACTGGTAGAAACTTTGGAATAGAGCGGAGGATTCTGCAGGAAATCGAAGCTACCCATACCCTCAAACTCAGCACTTCCGCGCCTGGATTTGCACCCATCAGAAGAGCACACACCTAACCCAAGACATGTGCAAGACATGTACAAGAGTTCCCCCTAAATCCGAAGCAGCAGAAGATGGATTAATAAATCATAACATAGTCATGCTAAACAACAAGAGAAATGAGCCAAAGTCAAGCATATCAGTAAGAGTCTGAAAAACATAATGTTGAGGGAAAAAAAGCAGACGCAAGGGAATGCATACTATACGCATCTATTACTACAACGTTCCAAAGTGGGATATAAGAAACCTTTTGTTAAAAGACTAAAAGAAAAAAAAATTAAACTAATCTTTTAAAATCTACTAAATATATAAGGTTTGGTGGTTAATTTTATGTGTCAACTTGGCTGGGCCATGGTGCCCAGTTATATTTTGGTCCAATGAATAATTCTGGACATTTCTGTGGGGATATTTCTGGATGAGATTAACATTAGGTCAGTGGACTTTGGATGAAGTAAACGGCCCTTCATAATATGGGTGGGCCTCATCCAATCAGTTGAAGGCCTGAACAGAAGAAAGACTGACATATCCCAAGCAAGAGGAAATTCCAGCGGTAGGCCTGACCTACAACACGGCTCTTCCCCGAATATCCAGCCTGCCAGCCCACCCCACAGAGTTAGGACCTTCCAGCCTCCATAATCAGGTAAGCCAATTCCTTAAAGTCTCTTCTCTCTCTCTCTCTCTCTTTCTCTCTGTCTCTCTCTCTCTGAACAACCCTAATACAGTAGGTAAAAATAGATGAAATGTATCTAAAAGGTAAATGCTACAAGGCAGAGATATAAAAGGAACATGAAAGTAACAGAGGATTACAACAACAGCCTGTGCAAGAGGAAATATGGAAAACAAGCCAGCCCATGAGATTGAGGACTGTGAATAAAAATGACCACAAAACCAGGTAATAGCAATAAAACCTGATGTAAAAATGATTAGAGAGAAATGTCTTTTAAAAAAAATCTTGGGAATGGCAATGAGAGAGGGAGAGAAGAAAGTGAGCTCAAAGCCGGTATCAAGATCTGTTGCCACGGTGACACCTTCCCAGGCAGAGTAGTAGGGTGCCCTCTTTCTCATCCCCTTTCCCTGATGTCTGGAGAAGCTGGATCCTAACCATGGCACCCTTTCCTGCCCATACATTCTGGGATGGGACCATAGTTCCTCCATCTAAATATCTGGAGGCGACCAGGCTGCTGGTAGACGGCCAGACCCAGAGTATCTCCTATCAGCCCACAGCCCAGAGTAACCAGTGCTGATGTTGCTGTGTATTTCCTGCTGGTCTTTTTCCTCTCTTACATATTTGTCTATATACGGCATCCAGATCATCCTCTATAGAAGTTCTGCATTCTGCCTTTTTAAAATATTGCATTACACTACATTATTGGAAATTTGTCAAAGATATGCTTTTTGATAGGTACATCATATCCCATCATAGATCGTTCACTGGTTGTTTCACAAATATTTGTTGAATGCATGTAATGTGCCAGGTGTTGTGTGGCTTGTGCGAGGTCACTCTCCATTAGCAGCTAGTGTGCAACAGATGGCCGAGTCACTGAACACAGAGCAGAAGGCATTTTCTTTACTGCTAAGATGTGTTCCTCATAGATTCCTGGGTTTGGAGCTGTTCCAGGTAACTGAACTTGCCCGTGTGAGTGGGGGAAGTGCTGTGCTGGAGATGGCTCACTTGGGTATGAGCCCTGGACCACATCGTAAGCATCCCCACTGTGAAATTCCTGGTGGAGTCAAAGGCAAGCTTTAGGATCAATACTTGTCGGAGACAACATGGCAGTCCTCTTCCGTGAGTTGCTGTTTCATTTTCAACTTTTTCAAAGTGTAATATGTTCTAAATTCCAAGACAGAATCATGTTTGCAATGAAAAGTCTCATTTCCGCCACTTCCTCATCTGCCAGGTGCCTACCTCCAGCAACCATTTTTATTAGTTTTTTGGTGTGTATTGTTCTGGATTTTCTTTATGGAAATACAAATGTATATGCTTATTGGTTCCTTTCCAACTCTAAAATGTAGTCTATGACTTATATCCTTTTGCATCTTGCTTTTTGCATAAATTTAACCATATTTCTTGGAGATATTTCCATATAAATAAAGATCCCCCTTCCTTGATCCTTAGCACTCCAGCATAGTATTCCATTGCATGGTTGGCCATAACTCTCTATCCAATCCCTATTAATGGACATTTGAGTTTGTCATTAAGTTTATCATCCCAAACAGTCTGTGTGTTGACTAACCTTTGTGCATATTTTATTTTACACACATAACTTCTGGGTCAAGGGTAAATGCATTTGTAAGGTTTGGTATATATTGTCAAACTACTTTTTGTAGGGGTTGTGCCAGTGTACATTTCCACCAAGAACACTCTTCACCCCACCTTTGGCCAGAGACCCAGGATGATTGCTTATTGAATTAGCAAGTCAAACATCTGCTCTCCGCTGGGCCCTGTGCTAAACCACAGCAACACAAGAACAAGATGCTGCTGGTATTTCCTTTTGAGCAGAGTGAGAGACAGACTTACTGGACGACCAAGTCAATTTGTGACGAAGCTCTATAGCATGACACCAAGACTATGAAAACACAAAGGGGTGATTTATTCTGGAAGGAAATCTTCAGGGGGAGGCACAGGTGATCCAGGCCCTGAAAGATGAGCAAGTTGCCAAGGGATGGAGAGCTACCTGACCCATGGGGACAGCATGAACAGCAGCCGAGAAACTGGCTCCCAGGGCCATGGATAGAGTAGCTTGATGGAGCTTGAGGTACTAAGATTGCAGAGGCAAGCAAAGACCAGAGAGAGACTGAGCTTTCATCCTGAAGGGACTGAGCAGTCTCTGTGGGCTTGCAGGTGGCAGCGACGTGGTCAGACTGTTTCCCCCAGCCACCTGCTCTGCCCACTGTATTCCCCTGGACTTCAGTACTCCCAGGAATATGGTGGTGGGTGTCCCATTTCATCCCAGGGCATCATGTGATGCCTAAACTCTGACCTCACAATAGCCTCCAAGTAAGCCAGTTATGATGCAAGAAAAGTTTGCGACTGTCCTTTGGGTTCCCATAAACGTGTCCTGGAAAGCAACTCAAGGCCTTGACACCTCCCTTCCTAGCCGACTTCTGGAGTATGATCAGAGAATGGGAGAATGGCTGTCAGAAGATGGGAAAACAGAAAGCCCAAGAAAGGAAGGTTGCAGATGGAATATGGAGGAAGGATGGATCGCCAGTCAGGATATATAACACGAGCGACTCCTTCTGGGAGAAAGACTCCCTGTGCTGTCAACGGAATCTGTGTTCTGCTTCACCACTGGAGTGAGTGTAGCCTGTGCTTCTGGTTCTTTCCTTCCCACCCCTCCCAGAACAAGCCAAGGGGAGGAGCCCACCCCAGTCACAGTGGTCCTAGCCTGACTAATGCAGAGTCCCCTGAGGTTTCCCACCCCGAAACTAAGAGTAGGAAGGCCCTTTCTGGAGTCTTACTCTACCTGCCTCTCTGCCTTTCAGGATATGGACCAAATTCTACAAATCAGATCCACACATTGCCCTCGGGAAATACTCCCCCTTGGAAAAAGAGATCCTAGTAAGTGTCCTAAAGCATACTCACAGGGAGGCCCCCCTTGAAGTTGGGCAGTAGGTTGGGGGGTGGAGCCGGAGGTTCAAAACCCACCAGCCATGGAGATACAAGTCTCCCAGTGGCCTCAAGTTGGGTGAGTCCGTTCGAGGCTCCCACACTTGCATAGCAAATACTCCCTTGCTTCAAAGTCTTAATCAGGTATAAAACTGGGAGTGCTGACAAGGGACAGGAGCTGCCATTTCTGGAGCCCTTCCCTTATGCTAGTCGCTTTCATAAGTACTGTCTTCTGGAGGCCTTGCCATCGCCCTGTAAGTCGGCGCAATTCTTTCAAGTTCACTGTAGGTAAGGAGAGACAGGATTTGAACCCCAGTCTGTCTGACCCCAAAGCTCCACCTCATTTCCCCCAGCACAGGAGGTCAAACACTCAGCCACAGGGGGAGAGGGGCCATGAGGCAGTTCTTTCTGTGGACGGCCCCTCTGTTCCTGTCCCGTTGAGATTTTAGCAGTCCCCTTCATGTTGTCAGCGTCTGGGTGGTGTTCACACGGTAGCAGCAAGAAAACTTCTGACTTACAAGCAAGAGGAAGAATGGAAAATGCTCAAGGAGCTCCAATCACTGTCTTCCAACTACAAGCGGGCGATGGAATATAGAACACAGCATTCCCCTCCCTGTGCCACCTGTAGGCCCCTAGAGAAAATATGGACAGCAAAGGTGATCGTGCCCTCAGAGGAGTTCAGAATGCCACAACGTGAGAAGCTCACCATCATGAAGCACATAGAACGGATGCAGCTTGCTCGGGCCCTAAGAAATAAGCAGCTCTTGCCCTACATCGAGAGGTTTCGGGGCTCTTCATTTCTCCCTAGAGGGGGCCTGTGCCCAATGGCAAAAGACAAGACCGGGGAAGACGAGGACGATGAGGCTGATTTCTATGATGACGCCAAGCAAGAGGAGAGAGACAAGGCAGAGAAAAGACAAGAGATGAACATGAAAGTAATTTTCAAGTCAGAAGAGCCAAAAAAGTGTTTCATACAACATCCAAATGATCGGAAACCGTTCTTCCCCACAAAGAAAGCAGAACGGTCCATCACTGGCTTAACCAACCGGAATCTTCTCCACTTGGCTGAATTCCCTGGTGACCTAATGCTAATGAATCAGGATTTTATATCACGGGGGGTCTTCCCCACCGAGGTGACAAAGGCCAGCCTCCTGGGGGAAGAGAGCGTCCGGAAAGAGTACATGCCTAAAGCTGCCTCTCACCAGTATTAAAATCTCACTTATTCCCATGGCAACCAAGCGTCCTGGTTCTTATTCCTCCTGCAGCTCTGCTTTGCCCCCCGGATCTCCAGGGCTCCTCAAGATGAGACCTAACAGCGGGGGCTTCCTGGTTTCAGGTGTCTCTTGGCTCTTTCCTCTCTTGGCTCTCAGCCGCCACCCTCACCCACAGCCCAGGCCTTCCCAGGATGCAGGTCCCCCCTTTACACCCACTGCCACGGGGCCTGTGTCACTCATCCCTGCCTGCTGTCAAACAAATCACCCTTAAATTTACTGGCTTAAAATAACAGTCATTAATTTAGCTTGTGATTCTGTGGCTTAGCAGTTTAGGTTGGGTTCAGTTGGGTTCCTCATGGGTCTGCAGTCACCTGCAGGTCAGTTAGATGACTCTCCTGGGAGTTGACAAACTATCAGCAAGGTCCATGGGAGTGACTGAGCCATGTGTTTCCTTCCCGCAGCAGGCTAGCCAAGGCTCATTCACGGGGCCACAGGATTCGAGAGAATAAGTGGATGTTTGCAAGGCCCACGGAGCCAAGACTCAGAAGTAGCACACCACCACTTTGTCACATTGTGTGGGCCAAAGCAAGATCGGAGGCCAGTCCAGATGCAGGGGTGGGCATATGGGCCTCAGCTCTGGATAGGAAGGGTTGTAAAACCCTGCTGCAAAGGGCATGAATACGGGGAAGCGGGTGCGATTGGGACCCTGGTTGCAATTATTCCTGAGCTGGGACCAGTCTGTAGCCCAGATGGGTGAGAGAATGCTTCTCACGGAGAAGGCTGCCCAGGCCTAAAGGCTGAAAGTCGGTTCCAAGCTTCCCACGTCTTACTGAGGTATGCAGCCTCTACCTCGGAAGGTAGAGCCCAGCGGTTCCTGGCCTTGTCTCTCTGCTGCCCTGCTCGTCAGTCTAGCCAGGTGACCTACACCTTCCCAAGAAGCCAATGCAGGCACAGGGCATGCACAGCTGTCATGTGCATGGTTCCTTTGGGCATGTCTGGAGGTGAGTCTAGGGTCTCTGAGGGCAGCTATTGCTGCTCCCATTAAGGCCTGCCTTGGCCCCAAGGTTGCAGATCCAGCAGACAGCACATTTGGCATTTGAGAAGCAGAATGTGTCCATTTCTTACCTGCATCTGAAGCACAGAAAGATCCCTTAATTAACTGCACTCTGTCCTTGGCAATCTGGCCACAGTTGGAATGACACAGAACTTGTCCACGCAGCCCAAGGCTTCCCAGCACAAAGCCAGCTTTCTTTCTGGCTCCCTCCTCTAGGGTAGGAGGTGAGGGTGGGATTCTTATGTCTGCTCCCTCAAGAACCACAGCTGCTGTCCTAGCATAGGTCGGAGCCAGGGGCAGGAGACTCCTCCCTCTCTCATTTTCCAAGAGAACTCCATTGGCCACCAGGGCAAGTACCAAGTTGGTAGCCGCTGTGGCTGGAATTCCAGGGTGTTGGGACCCATGCTAGGGAGGTGCACACACAAGCTGTGTCTTTGTGTCTTTTCATGATGTCAGCTGTCACTCGTAAAGCAATATTCCAAACTCAATGACATTTCTCTATGCTTTGAACTTGGCTTCCTACATGTCACGTAAAATGAATATAAGTCATACATCAGGCCATAAGCAACAAGGGTAGGAGGTTAAGGCAGCCATGAGCGTGCCCTGGGCATGTGGACTTGGTCTGGTTCGGGGGAGCTCCTGGCATTCCCTACTTATCATGTTCAAGCAGTGGAGATCTCCATGTTCAGAGATCAGTCAGGTAGAGTCTTTGGGGGCAGTTGCCCTTTCTGATGTGGTCAGAAGTAGGGGAGTCAGTATCTGGAGAGTCTGACAGTTGGCTGCAAAAGTCCTCCCTGTTAAAAGTTTCATCCTAATATGGTTTCACTCATACAAGGAATATAAGAAATAGTGAAAGGGACTATAAGGGAAAGGAGGGGAACTGAGTGGGAAAAATTAGAGAGGGAGACAAACCATAAGAGACTCCTAACTCTGGGAAACAAAGGGTTATTGCAGAAGGGGAGGTGGGCGGGGAGGGGTTGGGGTAACTGAGTGACGGGCACTGAGGAGGCCACTTGATGGGATGAGCACTGAGTGTTATACTATATGTTGGCAAATCAAACTTCAATAAAAACAAATGCAAATATTTTTAAATATTGCAAATATTATTATATTAAAAAAAGAAAAAAATAAAAATAAAAAAGTTTCATCTTTATTTTGTCCCTCCAGACCTCTTCTGGTTCTTGTGATTATCAGTTCCTCGTTCTTCCAGGTTCTCTCAGAGCCTTGCTGATGATCAGTTCTTGTACCACCAGCGCACTCAGGTTTCAGCAATATCTATTCTCGGCTCAATGCTCTTGGTTGCTTACCTCACCGCTTGACATGAGTGACTCCATCGTGCTCTCTACACTGGATCCTTGTCTCAGCATAAATGTCACCTCCCCAGAGACAAAGGTCACCAAGAGCTTAAGATAGCTGGGCTTTATAGACGAGATGACACAAACGGTCCTCCCTCAGTTCCCCCCACCCTTGGTGGGGAGGAAGTAGCCAAAGACAGTTACAATGATGTTGTCAGCACAGTGCCCCCCCCCCCCACCCAGACAGAATATTTGATGGACTAAACCAGTTTCCTCATTCTCCTGCTGGGGAAGTCTTTGACCTCAGCCTAACTTGGACTTTTCTGAAAGGCTCTGGGAAAAACTCAAAAGCATTTGTTTTCTCTCTTTACAAAAAGCAAGATATTAAACTAGGTAGGTTTATTTGACATGTTCAATCACCTGGAAGCATTGTCAAAGGAGAAGTGATGTCTGACCTTTTTAGGTTACATTAGGATCGGGGACATGTCGTTAATAGAAGTTTTCTAGAAATTATATGGCATTCCTAGAAATCTGTCCTGGTATAATGTCATCAGTCATAATTCTAGTTATTGACTTAAAATGTTGTGTGTCACAGAAATAATCAAATTTCCTTGTCAACTGCATTGTGATGAGCTCTCATCAGATCTTTAACCATGGCCATTTTAAGTCTATTGTCATTTACGGACTATTCTTGTTTTATCCTGGTGCTTTTGCAAAAGTGCTCCATTTTCAAAAAGATTCATGGAAGAGACTCTGATAAGTGGAGGCTTCTGATAACTTAAAGATCATACCACTGAATTGGGTGAGAATTTCCAGAACTCTAAAGGAAAACTTGAATTCATAAAACTGCTAACAAAAGAGCAACATCAACAAGAATTAATTACATGGGACTGAACGAACTCCTGAGGATTATTATTATGACTTTTGCTTTAAAATATCACTAGTTTGGGGGCACCTGGGTCGCTCAGTCGGTTGAGCATCTGCCTTTGGTTCAGGTCATGATCCCAGGGTCCTGGGATGGAGTCCTGCATCAGGCTCTCTGCTCAGAGGGGAGCCTGCTTCTCCCTCTTCCTCTCCCTCCAGCTTGTACTCTCTCTCTCTCTCTCTCTCTCTCATTCTCTCTCATAAATAAATAAAATCTTTTTAAAAGATAAAATGAATAAAATACCTCTAGTTTCTTAATGTCTTATTTTCCAGATTTAAGAAGAGTTTTCCCCCTTCTTTTCCAACCTATTTATGTCTTATAGCAATTTGGTAAAGTTTACCTTTGTGAATGAAAATGAAACCATGGGACACCTGGGTGGCTAAATGATTGGGCATCTGCCTTCAGCTCGGGGTGTGATCCCAGGGTCCTGGGATCGAGTCCCTCATTGGGCTCCCCTGCAGGGAGCCTGCTTTCCCTCTGCCTGTCTCTGCCTCTCTCTCTATGTCTCTCATGAATAAATAAATAATTTTTTTTAAAGAAAACTGAAACCATTACTTTCTCTTCCTAACTAATCCCTCCAGCATTTGCGAGTTCTTAGTGAGCATTCTTATTTTCATGGCAATATAGTTGTTTGTACAAGTTCAATAAGAATCTGTTCTCCTTGCAACAAGATACAATGTTTGAAACATTGGTACATTATCAAGGCTTTGACTGGGATGTCAGATCTGAGAATATGCATGAATCAGATATGACCAGACAGCTTTAAAAACTGGGGTTGACTTGAGGGAACCAGTAAAGCCCCTTGAAAAAACTAGCCTGGTACATTGCTTATAGGGTTCCTGGCAGCCTGCCAGCTGACTAAGGAAGGTCACCTCCTGGCAATCCAGGAACCTCACGGTATTTTCAGGACCTCAAGAAGAGAGAGGTTAACTCAAATCTAAAGGTAACATAGACAAAATCTGATGACAAGTCCTTCGCTTGCCTTCTTAGCCTTGAGGGGCTTTACAAAATCTAATCTGAGATTCCTCGTGAAAAGTTCCAGCAAAACAGATTAAAAAGAGCTTATGTGGTTACCATTATTCTTGCTGCCTTTATGTAAATAATCAGGCCATGTTTAATGAGACTAGACTTATTTTGCAAATCTTAGTTTGATTATCTGAGAGAGAGAGGAGTAAAGAGTAAAGAGGGAAAATTATATTTTAATGGAAAAGTATAACACACCCATATGGATGATAGATCATCCCAGTCGTGTTCATTCACTATAGGTTTTATTATCTCTCTGCAAACTGGACTCAATCCTGAATTCTTTTAGTTTCTTCTGATATCTGGCTACACCTCCCCAAATTAATGTTTCCAGTGATTCTCCTACCCTTCTGATTTGGAATCATTCAGAACTAAAACTGCCTTTTCCTGAAGACATGCAAGCTACAGCTCAACAACTTGGTATAAGCTTCAGAGAAATGCCACCAACAGCTCATATTTAGACAAATTTTACACCTGTGGCTGTGTGGGCCACTCAGGGAGGCCACAAGAACACCTGATGACATTTTTCCTTGCCATTCTTCTCTGAAACTGGTCATCAAACTCCCATGTGAAAGGTACCTTCCCTGTACCACAGGAGAGGAAGTACCCTTACACCAGAGATGAGGAGCTTGGGACCAACAAATCTGTACAAACCAAACTCATTAAACTCACCCTTATCTTCCCAATTACCTCTTCACCATTTACTGCTCCTCATCCAAACCCCTTTGTCTTGTCAAATATTCACAAAGTTACTGTTTGTCAAAAAGGTACGAAAACGTCCTGCCCTGGTAACCTCTAGTAACTTCAGGCCTTCATTCTTTGGCGAAGGCTCCCAAGTACACGTCGTAAAAACTTAGCAAAATTTGTCTGCTTTTCTCCCATTAATCTGTCTTTGTCAGACCCACCCAGGTATCCTAACGCAGTTGGAGAAATGGTCTTGCCTACAACATGCATGACTGCTACTTTCACTTCGTGTTTCATCAAAGTCTCCAAAGACTGTCAAAGCTGTCGGAAAATAGAACCTAATACCAAGAATAACCAGAGGGAAATCTGCTAAATAGAATGCTTGGAAAACATAAATCATAAGGGTTTACATAAAATGATTCTTACTGACTTATGTAACCTTAAACTTTATTGGCTGGACTTTCAAAAATCAAAGCATGAACATGGAAGACTCCTAAGTCTAGGAAACGAACTAGGGGTGGTGGAAGGGGAGGAGGGCAAGGGGTCGGGGTGACTGGTTGGCGGGCACTGAGGGGGGCACTTGACGGGATGAGCACTGGGTGTTATTCTGTATGTTGGCAAATTGAACACCAATAAAAAATTAATTTATTATTAAAACAAACAAACAAACCAACAAAAAACCCCACAAAAATCAAAGCATGGAAACTCTCCCTGCCCCTCTCCCACAAATGACGGCTGCTTATTGCTACTCCCAGCTGCTATTTTGTATTCACATTGCAAAAAAGAAACCCACCCTCAGATTGAGCAATTATCACTCATCATTGAATGATATGAAACAGATCCTGCTCATCCAAAAGACTTCATTTTCAGTGAAAATATCTAAATTCCTATATTGATTAAATAATTATCTGATTGCACCTTTTTTTTCTTTTGTGTTCTGTGTTAATTACCGCCTGAGAGATGAAGCACAAACGATTGAATTTCCACAAAAGTACCCCAATGCATCAATGCATTGGGTCACTCCATTCCAATTAGACTCATTACTTACCATTTGGCGAATGCTCTTTCCGGTGACTTGTATGACTTTTCACATCTCAGGCCAGCCACTGCCCCGAAATCTGTTCAGTCACAGCTTCTGACAATTCAACTCGTCCAACTATGTCTGGGATGTTCCAGTCATTTTTTAAAAAAGATTTTAAAAAAGATTTTATTCATTTATTCATGAAAGACACAGAGAAAGACAGGCAGAGACATAGGCAGAGGGAGAACCAGGCTCCATGTAGGAAGCCCGTGTGGCCTCAATCCCAGGACCCCGGGACCACTACCTGAGCAGAAGGCAGATGCTCAACCACTGAACCACCCAAGTGCCCCATGTTCCATTCCTTTTTGAAAAGGAGCATATAGGACATTCTTTGCTGCTTAAAGGAGATTTTTTTTCCACTTAAACCTGAAACACATTCAAATCTTTCAATGATTTTTTTTTTTTAAATTTTATTTATTTATGATAGTCATACAGAGAGAAAGAGAGAGGCAGAGACACAGGCGGAGGGAGAAGCAGGCTCCATGCGCCGGGAGCCTGACGTGGGATTCGATCCCGGGTCTCCAGGATCGCGCCCTGGGCCAGAGGCAGGCGCCAAACCGCTGCGCCACCCAGGGATCCCAAATCTTTCAATGATTTATAAAAATTTCTGATTTCAAAACCATGGTGGCATTGGAAGACTTATAATGTGAGAGGCGAAAACGTTGGCTGATTTTATTTTCATACTGAATACCTGGTTCACAGCCATCCACAGGAAAACATTATAACCCTAGAAACCGTTCCTTCAACAGCCGAGGGAAGAAAATGCAACACAAATCTGCTCTCCACATTGCCCCTATGTCCCAGCTGCCTGGGCCCATAGTGTGGGGGAGGGAAGCTCTCCCTCTTTCCTCTTCTAGGTGCTATGGCTGCCCCAAGAATTAAATTGGCATAAAGACAGATCCGTTGGGAAACATATAACTTGTACATAATTATGGAGACCCACAAAGGTGCGAGACTCGAAAGACAGCCAGATGATTGAGACTTACAACAGTCCTGAATAAGGAGATAGGAGTTTGGGGCTTCAGGATGAGCGGCAGGCAGTTCAGTGGGAAGTGAGAGGAGATAAAGTGTGGGACACGAAGGTTGACTTGCAAGCAGGTAAGTCTCTCAGGTGGAAAAACAATAAAGCGATCTCTGGTAGTAGCTCTCTTCCTGGTACAGGTTCCCTTTCTAATAGAAATTTCCTTTATGGATACGGATTTGCCCTTACAGGTGGGTAACACCTGTTTTCAGAGGTTCTTCTGCATCTGCACTTTCTCAAAAATAATCACTTCAAAATAAGATAAAAACAGAGAAGGAGACAAACCATGAGATCTTAACTCTCTAGGACACAAACTGAGGGTTGTTGGAGGGGAGGTGGGTGGGGGAGTGGGGTAACTGGGTGATGGGCATGGAGGAGGGCACTCGAAGGAATGAGCATTGAGTGTTATATCCAACTGTTGAGTCACAAAATTCTACCCTTGAAACTAATAGCATAGTGTATGTTAACTGAATTGAATTTAAACAAAAAAGTAAAAAATATACCAGTTCAAAATAATCTTTATGCCAAAGAGGCATATTTTGGGATGATATTATTCTGCTTCCTTTCAATATGTTTTCCGATTTTGGATTATCCTTGCATCCTTGAATAAATCCTATTTTTGTTGGATGTTTTTTTATATACACTGCTAGGTACAATTTCCTGAAATTCTCTCCTATTCTATTTTATTTATTACCATGTCTGCATCTATGCTCAAAATAAGATTGCATAAAGTTTCCTTCCTGAACTGTTCTTGCCCCTCAATCACATGACATCATATTAAGGTAAGTCGGTAAAATAAATTGGGTAGCCTTTCAACTTCTCTAAGATACTTTAAATATGATAAATATTATAGAACATTTTTTAGTTTTATTTTGCAGTATCTGGACATAACCAAATTCAACACAGTATGAGAGGGATGGGCTATCAATTTCATTACTTTCATGGACTGTTGTGATGTTGACACACATCTACAGCCCAGCTGGTTCTGGGGAGACCTCCCTGTACCTGGGGGTGCAGCTCCTCCCTGTGCCTGGGGGTGCAGCTCCTCCAAGCTCCATACACCTTCAGGACTTGCTCAGAGTCTCAGCTCCACCCACTTCAGAATGACCGACACCCCAGAACTCTGCCCCCAGGGCCAGCAGAACAGCAAGACAAGGTCACCTTCCCCCTCTGGGGACACAGCCTGCCTCCCAGCCCCTCCCAGAGGAGCAGCCTCTCCAGCTCACACTCCTGACATTCCTCCAGTGAACACGAGAGGGCGACACAGCTATGCCTTGGGGCCTTTTGCTTCTAGGGACCTTGTTTCTTTGTTCCCTTTGGGTGCCAGTGGTTGTCCATTATAAAACTCCTCCATAGATTTTTGCCCAACCCCAGGAAAGGGCTGCCTCTGCCTCTTCATTGTAACTGTAAGGAAACCAAATCCTATCCTGATGTCAAGAGCAGAGGGGTTGGGTGTGTTTCCTTTCACCCTGATTCCATGGCAGACTAAGGAGGCCTTCCAGCAGCCCCCTGGATTCTGCACCCCAGCCCTGTCCCTGAATCAGGCGCCCACAGGATGAGGACCACAGGGCTCTGCCCAAGGTGGGGGATCAATTCCAGGTGGGTTGGATCGGGGCAGTTCCGTGTGCCACACACGGGCACTCTCGGCCTCACACTTGCTCCGGTGGACCAAGGGATGGACCTGAACTTCCTCTTCATCACTGTGTTTGGCTGGGACATAGGGTGCTGGTGTGCGTGCAGCGGGAGGTGGCCTAGCTGCCTGCAAACTGTGGGCAGGAAGGAGCTCAGGGCAGCCGGCTGCAGTGGGGTGCTGCGTCTGCGGACAGCTTGCATTCTGCAGTTAATCACAGCCATTAGGAAAAATTAAATGGTAGGAACTTCCCATATTAGTACAATTCAGTAAATCACACCCACGGCAGGGATAATAAACACTCAAACTCATCATTCCATAATTATTTGCCTCATTCTTTTATTATCTTTCCCTGAGCCTCTCTGCTCGTATCTGGTGGAAATTGTATATACGGGGGATGGCAGCACGTTCCTTCCCTGACTCGGGTTCAGTGACGCCGTGCTGACCCGGATGCGTCCAGGGCAGATGGTCTGACAGCACGAAGATGAGGCTACGTTTCAGAACTATGCCCATCACCAGGTATTAAGTGGTTCCCACCCCACCACGTCCACATTCCCCAGGAAAGGGACTGCTGGAGCTTGGAAAGCCCTGCAGTGGGATCCACTGTACTGATTCCTCCAGCAGCAGCACATCCTAGGAGAAACACCTGCACCTCAGAAGGCTTGGCATTGCAGCTACTGGGTGGGAGACCCCCTCTGAGCTTGTACAGGCTCTGGTGAGAGCAGGGCCCACGTGACGCCCAGACAAGCCACGCTGGTGGGGCCAGGCCTGCTCTGGGCACCTGAGATGGGGAAGGAGCCCAAGTGCTAATTGGGACAGGTCAGAGACCAGAGCAGGAGGTGGGGGCTGTGGATTAGAAAACAGAGAAGCACGACTCATGTCCCCAGGCCTGAGCCCAGCTCCTCAACCCTCTCCTGCCCCTCTTTGCCAAGGATGAGTCTGAAGCTTCTGAGCCCCAGCTTGGGGTCTCTGGCCTGAGGTCACCTCAAGATCACAGTTCCATTTCTCTGAGACCCACACTTACATGTGGCCTGGAGCCTGTATCATCCATGCTCTGAAAGGAGGACCAGCATGCCTGTCAAATCACAGACAAACATTTGAGTTACAGATTGTCCCAGAGGTCAAAGGTCCAAGAATGAATGAGGGAGTCCTGTGTAGACAGCATTTCTGAGTTATGATGTTTCCGTGACAGCCATGGTAATATGACCAATACTCCCCCAAAGGAGTGGAAGCCTTATGTTCACACCAGAACCTGCACACAGATGGTAGAGTAGCTATATTCAGAATTGCCAAAACTCACAAGGAACCCAGATGTCCTGGGCAGCTGAATGGGTAGCCTGTGATCCATGGGGACAATGGAATTGTAGTCAGCGCTCAAAAGAAATGAGCTAACGAGCCAAGGAAAGACGTGTGGAGGGAACCTCAGTGCACGTTGCTAAGTGAAAGAGGACAATCTGAAAAGGCTACACATAGTACGATTCCAACCAAGGGATTTTTTGAAAAGAGTAAATGATGGAGACAGTAAAGATCAGTGGCTGCCAGGGTTTAGGGGAGGGAGGGATGAATAGACATAGCTCAGAGGATATTTAGGGCAAGGAAAATAATCTATGATGTTCTAGCGATGGGTACAGGTTATCGTCCTTTTGTCCAGACCCAGAGAATACTCACCACCCGGGGCGAAACCTAATGTAAACGTTGGAATTCCACAGGTTGTGGCGTCTCAGCAGAGATTCAGCATTTGGAACTAATGGGCCTCTCTGTGGAGTCATGGTGATACCCAGGGCATGCTGTTGTCCTGAAGCAGCAGGGGGTAAACCTAGAACTACTTTAAGAAAATACTCTTAGGAAAACACAAGAAATGCCACAGATTTCCTTAAAAGGGCTTTTCTCATCCATGCATCTATTCTTTATATCGATAAATATTTCTTGAGTGCCTTGACAAAATGGAATTAGTAAGCAAACGTCTTTTGCTCCGAAAGACTGGAGTTACAGATAGTTTTACAAAGAAATATCATTGTGTTCCTTTTTTTATGGTACTGGAAATATCTCAGAGGAAACCAAAAGGCTATCCAACTCATTTAACAAATGCAGAACAATCTGATCTCATTCTCATCTCATGTGAGGAAAAGGCAAGGGCAGTACAGGGGAGGAAAACTAGGCAATCTAATTTATGAACATAGACGCCAACCAAAGATAATATAATATTGAATAGGAGAGTGTTTAGAAATTCAATTTAGTAGTGTGAAAAAATCCTAAAAACTAAGGATTTATCCTCAGAACGCAGATATTTCAAATCTGAACATCTACTAATGTCATTTCTCACATTAGCAGAATAAGCACTAAAATTCCTACTAACATTTCAATGGATTAGAAAGGAAACTCAACAATATCCGATAGCTCTGAATGATGACCAAAAAGACCTCTTAGAAAGTTGTCATTAAAAGGAACAAGCTCAATATCACAAAATACAACTCTAAAAAACCTCCAGCAAAAGTTGTATTTAAGGGAGACACTTTGGAAGCAATCCCGTTAAACTTAGGAGTGGACGGAGTCTCAGGCATGGCTTTTGTGCAACGTGGTATTGGAGGCTTCGTCACCGTAGGTGTTCTTGCTCACAAGAAAAAGACTAAGGGCTTTGAAGAACTGAAAAAGGAGAATGAAACTATTCTTATTTTCAGCCAATACGGTAAACATGGAAAATCTAAGATCATCCACATCAGACTATAGTCGAACAGCAGGAATCAGACCCTTGACTACAGAGAAAGAGTGGTGTCCTCCTGAGGGTCGGGGACGTCGATAAAGGGGACTGAAAGTACACTGAACACCATGAGCACTGACGGACTAGAGAGTTGTTGGGAGATCATGTTAAAAAATGACAGGAATAGTCACATGAAGGTTGCTGCGTCCCTGGGTGAAAAAGAATAGCGCTTCTGACTGTAAGGGCAAGCGGGTGTATCAGGTTTCTATGGAAGGAAGTGTTGAAAGACACAACAGGGAACGTGATGAAACGGGGAGACACAAATGTTAATGGCTCAACAGCTCTGCTGTTAGAAACGTGCCAACTTGGTTGCAAGAAGTCTACCGACTTACTGTGCTTCCAAGCAAAATGAAATCCCCTACAGTTTGACAAGATAATCCAAAGCTCATACGGAAAGACAAGGGCTTGAGAATAGCCTTGGCAATTTTGAGGATTTTGAGAAGGAACAGATCACACAACACAGGGCAAAATGCACCTGCCGCTCATTAAGGGCAGTTATACAGCTGGTCATTGGCCTGCCGGTTGATCGGCACAGAAGAGACAGCTAGACCAGTGGCAGAGGGACACTGACCACATAGACCTAACGAAATTAGGATCTTCCCTTCTGTCCTTCACAAAAAATCAGTGGCAACATGACTATTGGTTAACAGGAATGGGGATACCTGAACCTGAGACGTGTTTTGAAGTGACATAGTGACAGCAGTTCAAATGAAGGGACTAGACCGATTTCTATCAAGCTGGACAATTATCCAAAACTATGGAATATTGAGAAAAGTGACCCCAAACACCAGGAGGGTAAAACCACGACCCGACCTCTGAAAGCAGCGAGAGTTTCCATAACGTGTGTGGATGCGTCGGACTGTCATACTCCAGGGGTGTTGTGGGGCTTGTCGAGCTGTGATCAGGGAGCCGTAACCGCAGGCAGCCAGACGCAGCCGTGGGTTTGATCCTGGGCACGGTGTTCTTGACGTGACACTTGTAAGTCCACTTACTAAGGTTGGGTAGTATTGGAGTCATTAGGAGTTATTTCCTGCCAACCTTTAGGATGAGGGTTTCCCAGCCACGATATTCTGCATAAATGCCTGTGATTTTTCTTGATAGTTATTGGGTTGAAGTTCCAGAAAGCTTGGCCTGGTGTTTGGAGATTTGGGAGAAGCTCCAACCAGAGTAGAAGATATGCATATACGGGTCAGAACCTCCGAGAAGGTGACGGGCACATTCGTATATATAAAACTCATCCAAGCCGCTGGGGTCTCCAAAAGTGAGGAGCTGGAGTGGCCGTGCCCAGCTGGGGGCCCAAACAGAAGACAGCCTGGTCTTGTTCTTGCCAGACGCCCTGAAGGGTGAGAGCTTTGCTTTCTGGGTCAGGACCTGCAGGCATGAGGATGTTTTCAGCTGCACAGGACACACACCCAGCTCCAATTGCCTTGAACCACCAGGACGGGGGTTGACACCCTTAGCTGCAGGGGAGTGTGGCGGCCTCAGGCCGGAGGTGCCCCAGGGGCTCAGCACTGGATCCCTGCCCTTCTCTGGCTCTGCCCCTTGGCACGTGGGCCTCCCTCTCCAGATGGCCCCGAGGGGAGAGCAAGTGTGTCCCTCCCGCTATGACCACGCTTGCCTGTCCCCTCACTGGTTCCCTGGGGTGACAGGCTCATCTGTGTGGGCGTCATCCCCCAGCAGGCTCGGTGCCTCGTGATGGTCCCGCCAAGGCCTCCACTGCTGAGGCCAGTGCTCAGAGCTGGGGCCGCCCTCGGTTCCCCCCAGGCCCGTGGGACCGGCAGGCAGCAACTGAAATCTGGGTCCCCTGTGGTGCTCTGTGACAAGCAGGATCGCCCACCGGGGTCCCACTCACTCGCTGCCCCTCAGAGCCCTCAAGGCTGCCTCCTGGGGGGAAGGCCAGGCCGCTGGAAGGGGATGCCGTGACCAAGGACATTAGTGGGGGCAGGAGTTGGAAGCTCTGACTGGGGGAGGCAGTGAGGCAGGAGGTCCGTGCCCCGGGGGGATGGCCCTGCGTGTCGGGGAGTTGGAGGCAAGACCCAGGGGGCGCCGTCCACCAGGACGAACACTCATGAGCAGCACCCCGGCTTGTGGGCCACTCAGGATCTAGGGCTTCCCTTTGCACGCCCAGATCCAGGGACAGGAATCCTCCAATTTAGCCTCTAGGGGACACTGTGACTCTGGGTCCCTGAGACCTGGGCTCCTGAGTGTGGCCCCTGAGGAGGGACCAGGCCTGCTTTCTGTCCACCGGCAGGCACAGCTGAGCTGGACGCTGCTGGGGCAGGCCGGCCCGCCGGGCCCGTGGGAGCTGAGGGCAGGAAGCTTGGCCTGGGGCGGCCGCTGAGACCGGCCCGCTCTCCACTGTTCTCCCGTTGGCTCCTTGGGGCACCTGCCCGCCTGGGGATCTGCCTTGTCTGCCCCACAGAGCAGGCAAAGGAAACATCTGAGTGTGGGTGCTTGTGAGGGGCACCTGGGAGGGCGGGAGGGAGATCCCAATGTGGAGGAGAAGTGTAGGGAACGAGGGCATTTCGGGTGGGTCAGAGCTCAGGGCCTGACCCACTAAGGGGATCTCTGCCTCCTTGGCCGTCCACCTGCCTGCAGAGCTTGAGCGACCCGATGGGCTACAGCTGTTTCCAGGTGTTCTGTTGGTGTTAGGATGCTCTTCACCCCATGAACCCAGAGGCCCTCTGAATGCAGGTGTGGGCTGGGGTACAGAAGCCCCTACCCTGCAGAAGATGTGTGGGAGCAACAGCGATGGCAAATCGGCCCCACGATAGGGGCAGGATTTCACACCAGAGCCGTGGTTAGCTTGGACACATAGGAAAAGTTGCCAACTGCACTGGAGATCGGAGAAATCCCAAGTTCACAAATCAGCTACTGTTTTTCGCCCATGCCATCAGCAAGGCTTATTGGGAGATGCGGGAACCTGGAGGTGTTCCTATTTCGACGAAAGGGACACTCAGTTGTCTGGGTTGGTGTGTAAATCACTCGTGCCCATTGGTGGGCAGTTCGGCTACCACTGCCTTTTATGGGCAAATGGCAAGCGCTGTGTGGACATATGTTTTGGATTCCTGGCACATATACCTGGTGGGGATGCTGGGCCACATGGCACCTGTTGTGTCACCTATTGAGAACCTGCCAGACTGTCTTCTGTCGGACCTGTGCTGTGCTCTGGTAGCAGTGACACTGCCCGCAGACTAGCCATGGGTGTCTCTGTATGAGGCCTACATATCAGGTACAGGCATGTGGACATCTGTCATCCATGGGGTCACCCTCACCCAGAAGCTGATTGCTCCACACCTGCTCCATCAGTAGAGACTCACACCTGGAGCTGCCAAGGCGCTATTTAGGTGACTTTGCCCCCCGTGACACACAGAGGACCCCAAGTGAAAAGGGATAGTGGGGAGGTCAGGCCTCTTCTGGTCCTGCCACTGCCACCCTCCGACTTTGGGCAAATCTCTTGGTGACCCCTGGTCTCAGTTCCTGACTGTCCAGGACAGCTGGCCTGCCTCCCTTGCTGGTGCCTGAGGCTTCTGCAAGTGGACGGAGGTAGAAGCGCTCCGACCTAAGCCCAGGCAGGATGGCTTTCCAAACAGAGGTGGCCTGTGGCCAACGTGTCACCCTCATCCAGGGCCACAGAGGGAGCACAGGAGGAGGAGAATCTGCTCACACTTTGCAGTCCAGATGAGAAAGGACAGTGAACCTGGCTGAGGAGGACAAGGGGTGGCGAGCAGGTTCCCCCGCTGACTCCCGAACCAGCAGGTCACGGGGCACCCTGGGCTCCTGGGGCATTGCTGGCCTTGGGAGCTGAGGGAAGGCAGGGGATCAGGTCAGGAGCCGTGTCTATATAACCCCAGGCTTCAGGGCCACCCTGGCTGCTGAGGCTGCTGCCAGGCCGGCTGCGATGAGGCTCTGCTGCGCCTTCCCCTGGGCCCTGCTGCTCCGTGCAGGTAACCGTGGCCCAGCACCCCTGCTTTTGGGCCTCTCTCTGCCTCCTGCTCAGTGAAAGGTCCTCAGCCCTGGGCTGTGGCCACCTTCGAAGCCCCGTGAGGGACAGTCAGCCAGACACTGTCCTCCAACAAAATGCCACCCTTCAGCCTTAGCCTGGAGCGGGAGGGGAGTAGTGGAAATGGCCATGACCCTGGGCGATGGCATCCTGATTCGTCCATAGTTTCTGGACTCTTGTGTCCCTCCCCCGACAGGCGGGTGTGGGGGCCTCCTTGCCCCCTCCTGCCTGCAGCAAACTCAGGGTGGGATCTTGTGGGGGCCAACCGTGGGCTCACCGTGGACTCGGCAGCAGTAAAGCAGACCTGGCTGGGGCCGATGGTGTTCTTGGGCATGTGACCTTGTGCTGGAGGTGGGACCCCGGCCTGACCTGAGTCAGGGTGAGCATCCAGCAGGGAATCAGAGGCCCCTGGAGAGGCCCAAGGGAGTGGGAGTGTGTGCATCTGCCCCAGATGGTGGGTGTGCCCAGATGGGCACCTTCCTGAATGCAGGGCACAGGGCAGCCGCTCCCGGCAGGGGCCCAAGCCCCGAGGAGTCGTCGCCCTGCGCGGCCTGGCCATGGGCTGCACTGAATGTCCAGTCAGACCTACCCGGACCCCGGAAGGCCCGAGGGGAAGAGGGGCATCCATCTACCAGGAAAACCACTGTCTCTCCCTGGTTCTCTCTGTCTCCCCTCCCTCTGTGGCTTCTCCTTCCATACTCACCCTGTTACTTCCTCTCTCTCAGCCTCGCCCAGCCACTCGGAGCCCAGGGTCCCCCTCTGCTCCCCTTCCCTCTGCCCCCATCACATCTGGGGTGTCCTCCGCTGTCTTGCCAGGATTCCTGCAGCTACCAGGCTCCGCCTCTGCCTGCCTTCTTCTGCCTCAAAGTTATTGGTGCCAGTGGCGAAGCCTGTGTGCAGTCCACACCCCGACCACCGCTGAGGCTTGTCTGCCAAGTGGTGCCATCTCCAGGGCCTTCCAGCACCGGTCACGAGTACTAGAAAAATCTGGAGGGGTTGATGTGATGCCTGTGGCGTTTTGCTCCCGGTGTCAGCAGCACACAGAAAGGCAGCTCCCACAAAGACAGGCAGGTGTCCCCGCCTGAAGGTGGGAAGTACTAGGTGCCACTGGACCTTGCCTGAGTAGTCCAGCTGTCTGAGCCTCAGCTGGAGAGGAGGAGCACCCAGCGGGGCTGTCTTGAAAAGACACAGAACCTTGCAGTTCTTTTCAAAGTAAGGCTTAGACCAACAGGAGGCAGCTCCTCTGAAAACACAGAGGTGCTCAGGTGATGACTCCTCTTCCAGCCCCAGTTGTTACTACATTAGGTATGTTGGAGGTTTCGGGGAGAATCTTATTCCCTCAACCCTCTTCGGTTCTCTGGCTGGGCTTACGATTCGAGCTGACATAAGGCGTCAGTGGGAGGGAAGCATACACATTTTTATGAAATCTTTGTACCCGGTCCTGAAGGCCTTCACAGACAAATGAAGGCCCAAACAGTAGCCAGAGCAGTGTGCTCCCGAGGTGTGGACATAAAAGGACACCTGGGTCAAGAAATGACCAGATAAAGAGTGTGGGTGGGGGCACGGGAACAGGTGCCCTCTGTCTGGACAATGGTGCAAAAGCTGAGCCCAGTCAGGTGCACAGATCCAGATCTATAGCCACCGTGCATGGTGATGAACGGGCACCTCTGGCCCTGGGATGGGCAGGCCACCATCCTCCTGGGAAATTCCATGGACGATTTTAGGTAGAAGAGTGTGGACCAGAGTCCTTTCTGCCCCTGCTGTTTCTCAAGTCCCTTCAGCTCAGATTCATCAATAGGCCAAAGTGGCCACAATAGGGTGACGTGTCTTGAACTCCTGAAAGGGGGAGCATGTTGAGTGGCCTGGACCTAAGAGTCTAGAGCAGAGGAGATGTGGGTCCAGTCCAGGGATGTCACTCAAAGTGCCAGGGAGGTTTTTGGGTTCTGCACTTGAGGCCTGCTTTCTGGCCAACTGTGACTCAAATCTTCCACACAGGACCCACATGTGCACTGTGGGTATCATGTGTACCCCCTGGCCCATGTACCCCACTGACCATGCAGACTTAGGACCCAGGTTGGACAGCTGGAGAGGGCCTCACTGTGTCCTGTGTGAAAGAGACTCTAGAGCATTGTATCGATGTCCAGTACACCAAGGAAAGCAATGAAATGAGGCTTAGGAAGTGACCTGAAGGTCACAAAATACTGACAGTGACAGGTGCCTTTGTGGAGAGCTTGGCTCTGTCGGGCCCTGAGCCATGGTATGAGTGGATTGTCTTCAGAACCCTAGTAGGCAGTTAGTGTTGACGTTCCCATTTTACAGATGAATGGACTGAGACCAATGGAGAGTAAATAGGTTGCCCATGGTCACCAGCTCTTGTCCCTCCAGGACTGTGACCCAGGCCATCTGCTTCCTAGACTGTACTGGGCTCCCAGCATCACCTCGTGGTGAGACACCCCAGTGCATGCCAGCCGTGGGAGGGCAAGTGATTGTGGTCAGGCCTGGATCCAAGCAGCCAACCCAGCACCCTGATACAGGCAAACAGCCATCAATCGAATGGCTCATTTCTCTAAGTCAACAATGTGATTCCGGAGGTTTACTCCGTCATCAAAGGGATGATGCAGGATGTGCAGGAAATGCTCTCAGGTCACACTGGGGTGACTGACTGTAGTGGTTTGTCCAGGACTGAAGGCTCCCTGGGAGAAGGGACTTTCAGTCTCAAACCAGAATTTCAAGGATTAACCAGCAGAGGCAGTCACCTGCCGCAGGACCCACTTCTCTGTTGGGGACCCAAGGGGAAAGTTGACTGGAACGGAGTGGAATCGCCCCTCAGGCAGACGTCTTTGGAATGGCCTCCTGGTCACATGCTAATGTCAGCCCTTCTTGCCTGGGTGGGACCAGGCTCCCGCAGGGATGAGGAGGTGACACTGTCTCCTCTCTGGGCTCAGCCCCACCTCTTGGCACCTGGCTCCCCTTCTCAGGGGACACATTTCCCATTCTTGAGCCTTGACTCCCAGTATTTCCAGTTTCCATCTGCTTCTCTGTTTTGGTGACTTTCAGCCACACTGAGCTCAGTGGCCCAGCCAGAAGGTAGGTGCAGATGGGGTGTTTTCCTCTTTCCCTCCTCTCACAGAGAGGGGCCTGGGGTGGAGGCCCAGTGACACCCCTGGACTCGTTTGTTCCAGGAGGCACATTCTTGGCCAAAACACCTGGGCACGTCTCAACCTGCCAGTCTGTCTTGGTCTCTCCCTCCCTAACTTTGCCCTCCCCTGCCCTGTCAGGCTCCCTCCCGGGGCCCCCTCCCCAGCCAGTGCATGTGCCTCACAGCCCAGGGAAGCTCCCTGGCCCTCCCTCTGCACACACTCACAGGACTCCCGGAGGAGGGGATCCCCGGGTGGCTCAGCAGTTTGGCGCCTGCCTTTGGCCCAGGACGTGATACTGGAGTCTTCGGGATCGAGTCCCGTGTCAGGCTCCTGGCATGGAGCCTGCTTCTCCCTCTACCTATGTCTCTGCCTCTCTCGTTCTCTCTCTCTCTGTCTATCATGAATAAATAAATAAAATCTTATTTAAAAAAAAAAAAAAAAAAAGGACTCCCGGAGGAGCTGCCTCTCCTCTGAGTGCCCGGCACAGGAGCATGGTGCCTCTTCCGGAGGCCTGGAGTCTGGAGGGATTCCCCACCCTCAGTGTCAGGCAGAAGGGTGCTGTTGGCAGGGGAAGGCCTAGAGCATGAGGGGTGAGGGACAGGGGGAAGACGCGTTTCCTACTGATGGAGACCGCTTGTTGACCGATTCCTTTCCAAGTCACTTCCAGGTCTGGGTACTGGCAGAGCAGATTACCAACACGAACACCCTTGGTCCTAACACTCCAGGGAACCTGTCATTTTTCTCCTCACTCACAGATGTGGAGCCTGAGGCACCGCTGCACAAGGCCCTGTCACCCCTCCCAGCAGGTCTTTATGATGAGTGGGTTCCCGTGCTCCTGAGTGCTGGGGCATTTGTCTGCTCCCCAATCCGGCCATGCCAGTGATGATGGAGACTATTTTGGTGAAGAGATGTATAATATCTTCCTGACAGGCACCCAAAACAAATTGTACTCATGGACACCTGACTTGACCCATTCTGAAAAGAGTTAAACAAAAGGCCGCCTTGTTTGGGGATCATCAACTTGGGTCATCCACTTTGGGCTGTGGTTGGGGGGACCAGGACATCACTGAGGCAACAACACTGTCCAGCCCCTCATGGGCCTGATGCTGCTTCTGGGTGGCTGGGGCCTTTCTTCTGTTGCAGGTTATATTGAATGTTATACAAGCTTCAGCAACATCTCCGGCAAAGTCTCCAACTCTTTCTGGAGGGACAACTCATGTTTTTGGTTCCTTGATTTGCCCATTGGGTACAGAATTGAGTTGGAAATTCCTTTTCTCAAGTGAGTGCTCAGGGTGTGAGATCCCTTTGCTGATGTTGAGGTAGTTTTATGGGAAGGAGTCTGACTGTCCTCTTCCAGGTGTCCTCAACCTTCTGCCACACATCTGAAACATGTTTCGACTTCATTTTAACCCCGGGCTGAAGACCTTCCCATGGCTCCCTGCCTTCAGGACAAAATCTACTGTCCTGGCAGGACTTTCAACTGTCCCCCCCCACCCCAATCACTGCACTGCTCCTCTTCCCTTCTACCCACTTCTGCCCTCTGCCCACTGCCTGGGCCGTGCCATCCACACTGAGTCTGGCCATGACGCCAGTTCAGCACCTCCACGCCTGTCTACACTCACACTATCCCCTCTGCCTGGATGCATCTTCCACTTCTCCCTGGCTCCTGTGCCTGCTACATGGGGGCCTCACATTGTATCACGACGCTGCTTGGGTGCTGAGACAGATGATGTGATCTCTGTGATGAAGAGCTCTGCCCCTGGTGATATGCTGTGGGGTTGGGACTCCCACTAGGTTTTACACGTGTTCTGTGGGATGAAGCATAACTTAACAATGGCTGCCTCACAATTAGGGTTTTGCCCACCTACCTGAACCATGTCCCAGGGATGAAGGAGGAAGGCATTTCTCCAAAGATCAGAGGAATGGATTTCTTCAAAAATTTCTCCTTTTTGTCCTTTGTCCTCTTAGAGATTGATATGGGGTCTAATTTTCCAGCCTCCAAGGATTCAGGCAGACCAAAAGCAATCTACCTAAAAGGGTTCAAGTATGCCTACTGGTGGGATGTCCCCTCCTTGTCTTATTCTATACCACAGAGGTCTGCCTCTCTCCTGTGTGAGGTCTGTGGTGACCATGTGAGGATGATGGGTGGGCAGTCAGGTCCTGAAGTGCAGTGGAAGGAGGTTGTTGAAATTAGCGAGCATGTGACAATCTCATGTGCAAGTTACCTCATGGGAGACAGAGATGGATGCCCCTCACCTCTGCTTCTCATGGAGGTCAGTTGCGGTGCTGTGGTCCATCTGCCTGAGATGGCCTTGGCCTGCCGCTTGGCCCGCCACCAATGGCATTGTTGAGGGAAACAAATCACAGTGCTGTATGGATTGTGTCAGTTCTGGGACCCCAAAGACAAGTGGCTCCTGTTCCCAAATTTCTATGCTGGCATCCCAGTTCACAAGTAGGTCTGCTAGGTGATTTGGAAGGCACTCACAGCTCAAGGTGGCAGGGAGGGTCTTTTGTAGAACTGAGAGGGTTCTGGGGCCTGTCTTTAGTTCAGAAGAATGAATGCCATTCCTTCCCTTGTCCCCAGCTGGCCTGGACCTCCCATGAGCGAAGTTCATGTTGGGGTCTAGTGACTGCTGAGTGTATTTTTTTAGAGAGCCGGGGCATCCAAGAGCTGATGTATGCCTTTCCTTCGGCCCCAACAGCTTCACCTCTTCTTCAGAAAGGCTGGAAATAACTGATGGACTTCCAGCAAATATAAACTATGGGATACTGATGCTATGTAACATTTTAAATTACCGTTTTCGACCTTCAGCGAACATCATAATGATAACATACACAAAACCCGTTCCCTATGAGGGTACTCCCTTTGATATATGTTACCAGGGTGACCCAAATGATAAGTAGAAGTGGGTAAGGAATGTGCTGATGCTTCCTCCCCAATCTATGCCTGGCTATGTGTCATGGTGGGCCTGAGGGTGTTTGTAAATTGTTGAAATAAGGTTGAAATACGTGCTACTAGATCACCATCAGACAAGGAAGACTTTGTGTGACCCAGTGACGTTCCCCAGAAACACAGAGATCCTATCCCAGCATTTCTGCATGTCCAGATCTTAGAGCTGGGGAAACACAATAGAGAACCTCTCAAAATGTATCTGGCATCTCGATGACACAACAGATATCTGTTAGAATATGATTTTCCTTCTTATTGATCTTACAATCCCTTTGGTATTTTCTAATGTATTTATTCAAAATGTGTAGTGAACAGACTACATACTCTACAAGCTGTATATTATACATATTCTCTATTTACATATGTATGCATACAAATAAAAGCACATATAACTTAAATCAGACACTTTCCCTACAAATTCTCATTCTTTTCTCACCAATGATTAGCAGAACTGTTTCCCCTGCACACCAATCAGAAGAAAATGCTTATAAATTGACTTTACCCAATCTAGGTAAACCACTTTCATCTCCACAGGTCGTATTTGCCCAAGACCTCAGTATTTAGGAATATTGGGAAAGTAGAACAGCCTTCCTTGAAGACCCTTCTGGAATCAGCTGACCACAAGGAGACACAATTCCTGCTTACCTGTCTGATCACACCTACTCATCACCTCTGACTCTTCCAGCCTCTGTCCTCCTCCCCATAAAGGAAAGTTCCTTTCTCCTGACCTTTGAGATACTCGCAGATCTTGTGCTCACAGCATTCTCCTTGTTGCTACAATTGTTTTGATTAAAATCTCTCTTTACTGAGGACTAGATTTGTTTTTTTATTTGAAACTTGTCATTACACAATGATGAATCAGGCATCATGGAGAGTGGTTGAAACCTTTTCTGAAAGGTCTTTAAAGCAAGATGGAATCTTATTTGTCTGAGGCCTGTCTTGGGCAGGGAAGCTGTCTATTTGCTATGTCTCTTGTGCACCATGAAAAGATCTACAGACCCACACCTGAGTGCTGTCCTGGATTTCTGCTCAACTTTCTGGGAAGGTGGTTGATAATAAAGAATATCTTGGTGAGAATGTGTTGAATTTCTTCTGTTTCCCACGGGCCAATAACAAAGTATACTGCAGAAGGGTATAGGTGTCTACAAAAGCTTTGAAAAGAGGAAAGCAAAAAGTCCATGTTACCTGTGGGATCGTCAGACTCAGGTTACAGATGTTGCATTTTATATGAAGACCAGGAAATTAGGAGGATCACAAAGGACATGGACGGCACCAACGGCATCGCTCCCATGGGCTGCAGATGCCCCATATCCCTCTGTGTACCTTTCTTGTTTAGAGAGACTGGGGAATGTGGTGGCCCCTTCACAGACACTTCAGGCAGGGACAGCAGATCCTGGGGAGCAGCACTCCTGCATCTGATCATCCTGAGACAGCTGACTGGAAACTCACTCTGGGATGACCTTCCTTCGATGGGTGCTCAGGACATGGGTTTTCTGTGCTGAGCTTCTTATAGATTCTGGGAAGGAGTCCATCTTGGCCTCTTCCAGTTCACTCCTGCCATCCAGCACAGGCCTCTAAACACAGATGACTCCATTCTCACTCCCCACTGGAAACCCTTTGGCCTCCTCGACTTCTGGATAAAATGTACCCACCTAAGCATAGTTTACAAAATTCACCATGACCTGACTATTCCTTCCTTCTAGTCACGTCTCCCTTCAGGCCTCCCACACTGGGCTGAGACATCACACTGAGTTTTCTGGACAAACCAGACCATTTAGCACCTCCATGCCTTTGCTCACACTATGGCCTCTGCCAGGAATGCATCCTTACACCCCTCCCAGACTCACATGCCCTCTGCTTGGGCCTTCCCTCACTAGTTTAGCTCAGGACTGACCCTTCTGGAATGTCTCCTGATGCATTCCCTGGTGGACCAGGCTTCCTTCATTTTCCATCACTTACCCTGTGTTGATATCCAGGTGGTTTAAGTCAACAATATCCTTTGCTTATTTTACTTGGTCTACCACTGTGAGACTCTAACTTCAGGGTCCAAGTTCTAGTTCTTAAGTGAGTGAATGGAGAGCCATCAGGTTTCACATTTCTCTCCCAGGCCAATCTTCAGTGAAGTGACCATGACAGTTTCCAGGGTTCTAGATTAAGCCAAACACAGCCCACACAGGTGAATGACACAAATGATGTATCTGTGCACCTCGGGGTCCCTGTTCCTCCAGACTTGCTGCGGGACTTGCTTAGGACTTCCACCTTACTCAAGTACTCTCTAGGATCAAGGACATGCCGATGGCTCCTCAACAGCAAGGCTCAGACTTTCTACTCAAGCTATACTTTGATAACCTTGACTGGGTAGTATGGACACACACCAGTATTGGCACACAAAGAGAAGGTCAATTGCTATCACTGTTGCTCCCGCACATCTTCTGCAGGGTAGGGGCTTCTGTACCCCAGCCCACACCTGCATTTTCAGAGGGCCTCTGGGTTTATGGGGTGAAGAGCATTCTAACTCCAACAAAACATGTGGAAACAGCTGTAGCCCATTGGGTCGCTCAAGGTCTGCAGGCTGGTGGACGGCCAAGGAGGCGGAGTCCTCCTTAGTGGGTCAGGCCCTGAGCTCTGACCCACCCAAAATGCCCTCGTTCTCTACACTTCTCCTCCGCATTGGGATCTCCCTCCCACCCCCCAGGTGCCCCTCACAAGCACCCACACTCAAATGCTCCCTTTGCCTGCTCTGTGGGGCGGACAAGGCAGCTCCCCAGGCAGGAAGGTGCCCCGAGGAGCCAACGGGAGAACAGTGGAGAGCAGGCCGGCCTCAGGGGTCACCCCAAGCCACACTTCCTGCACCCATCTCCCAAGGGCCCAGCAGGCCGGCCTTCCCCAGCAGCGTCCAGCTCAGCTGTGCCTGCCGGTGGACAGAAAGCAGGCCTGGTCCCTCCTCAGGAGCCCAGGTCTCAGGGACCCAGAGTCACAGTGTCCCCTAGAGGCTAAATTGGAGGATTCCTGTCCCTGGATCTGGGCCTGCAAAGGGAAGCTCTAGTTCCTGAGTGGCCCACAAGCTGGGGTGCTGCCTGTGAGTGTTAGTCCTGGTGGATGGCACCCCCCGGGTCTTGCCTCCGAACTCCACGACACAAAAGGCCATCCACCCGGGGCATGGACCTCCTGCCTCACTGCCTCCCCCAGTCAGAGCTTCCAACTCCTACCACCGATAACGTCCTTGGTCACGGCATCCCCTTCCAGCGGCCTGACCTTCCCCCCAGGAGGCAGCCTTGAGGGCTCTGAGGGACAGAAAGTGAGTGGGACCCCAGTGGGCGATCCTGCTTGTCACAGAGCACCACAGGGGACCCAGATTTCAGTTGCTGCCTGCCTGTCCCACGGGCCTGGGAGGAACCAAGGGCGGCCCCAGCTCTGAGCACTGGCCTCAGCAGTGGAGGCCTTGGCGGGACCGTCACGAGGCGCCGAGCCTGCTGGGGGATGACACCCCCATGGATGAGCCTGTCACCCCAGGGGATCAGTGAGGGGACAGGCAAGCGTGGTCACAGCGGGAGAGACACACACTCTCTCTCCCCTTGGGGCCATCTGGAGAGGGAGGCCCACGTGCCAGGAGGCAGAGCCAGAGAAGGGCAGGGATCCAGTGCTGAGCCCCTGGGGCACCTCCGGCCTGAGGCCGCCACACTCCCCTGCAGCTAAGGGGGCCCCCGTCCTGGTGGTTCAAGGCAATTGGAGCTGGGTGTGTGTCCTGTGCAGCTGAAAACAACCTCATGCCTGCAGGTCCTGACCCAGAAAGCAAAGCTCTCACCCTTCAGGACGTCTGGCAAGAACAAGACCAGGCTGTCTTCTGTTTGGGCCCCCAGCTGGGCATGGCCACTCCAGCTCCTCACTTTTGGAGACCCCAGTGGCTTGGACGAGTTTTACATTTACGAATGTGCCCGTCACCTTCTAGGAGGTTCTGACCCGTATATGCATATCTTCTACTCTGGTTGGAGCTTCTCCCAAATCTCCAAACACCAGGCCAAGCTTTCTGGAACTTCAACCCAATAACTATCAAGAAAAATCACAGGCATTTATGCAGAATATCGTGGCTGGGAAACCCTCATCCTAAAGGTTGGCAGGAAATAACTCCTAATGACTCCAATACTACCCAGCCCTAGTAAGTGGACTTGCAAGTGTCACGTCAAGAACACCGTGCCCAGGATCAAACCCACGCTGCGTCTGGCTGCCTGCGGTTACGGCTCCCTGATCACAGCTCGACAAGCCCCACAACACCCCTGGAGTATGACAGTCCGACGCATCCACACACGTTATGGAAACTCTCGCTGCTTTCAGAGGTCGGGTCGTGGTTTTACCCTCCCGGTGTTTGGGGTCGCTTTTCTCAATATTCCATAGTTTTGGGATAATTGTCCAGCTTGATAGAAATCGGTCTAGTCCCTTCATTTGAACTGCTGTCACTATGTCACTTCAAAACACGTCTCAGGTTCAGGTATCCCCATTCCTGTTAACCAATAGTCATGTTGCCACTGATTTTTTGTGAAGGACAGAAGGGAAGATCCTAATTTCGTTAGGTCTATGTGGTCAGTGTCCCTCTGCCACTGGTCTAGCTGTCTCTTCTGTGCCGATCATCCGGCAGGCCAATGACCAGGCTGTATAACTGCCCTTAATGAGCGGCAGGTGCATTTTCCCCTGTGTTGTGTGATCTGTTCCTTCTCAAAATCCTCAAAATTGCCAAGGCTATTCTCGAGCCCTTGTCTTTCCGTATGAGCTTTGGATTATCTTGTCAAACTGTAGGGGATTTCATTTTGCTTGGAAGCACAGTAAGTCGGTAGACTTCTTGCAACCAAGTTGGCACGTTTCTAACAGCAGAGCTGTTGAGCCATTAACATTTGTGTCTCCCCGTTTCATCACGTTCCCTGTTGTGTCTTTCAACACTTCTTTCCATAGAAACCTGATACACCCGCTGCCCTTACAGTCAGAAGCGCTATTCTTTTTCACCCAGGTACGCGGCAACCTTCATGTGACTATTCCTGTCATTTTTTAACATTATCTCCCAACAACTCTCTAGTCCGTCAGTGCTCATGGTGTTCAGTGTACTTTCAGTCCCCTTTATCGACGTCCCCGACCCTCAGGAGGACACCACTCTTTCTCTGTAGTCAAGGGTCTGATTCCTGCTGTTCGACTATAGTCTGATGTGGATGATCTTAGATTTTCCATGTTTACCGTATTGGCTGAAAATAAGAATAGTTTCATTCTCCTTTTTCAGTTCTTCAAAGCCCTTAGGCTTTTTCTTGTGAGCAAGAACACCTACGGTGACGAAGCCTCCAGTATCACGTTGCACAAAAGCCATGCCTGAGACTCCGTCCACTCCTAAGTTTAACGGGATTGCTTCCAAAGTGTCTCCCTTAAATACAACTTTTGCTGGAGGTTTTTTAGAGTTGTATTTTGTGAGATTGAGCTTGTTCCTTTTAATGACAACTTTCTAAGAGGTCTTTTTGGTCATCATTCAGAGCTATCGAATATTGTTGAATTTCCTTTGTAATCCATTGAAACGTTAATAGGAATTTTAGTGCTTATTCTGCTAATGTGAGAAATGACATTAGTAGATGTTCAGATTTGAAATATCTGCGTTCTGAGGGTAAATCCTTAGTTTTTAGGATTTTTTTCACACTACTAAATTGAATTTCTAAACACTCTCCTATTCAATATTATATTATCTTTGGTTGGCATCTATGTTCATAAATTAGATTGCCTAGTTTTCCTCCCCTGTACTGCCCTTGCCTTTTCCTCACATGAGATTAGAATGAGATCAGATTGTTCTGCATTTGTTAAATGAGTTGGATAGCCTTTTGGTTTCCTCTGAGATACTTCCAGTACCATAAAAAAAGGAACACAGTGATACTTCCTTGTGAAACTATCTGTAACTCCAGTCTTTCGGAGCAAAAAACGTTTATTTACTAATTCCATTTTGTCAAGGCACTCAAGAAATATTTATCGATATAAAGAATAGATGCATGGATGAGAAAAGTCTTTCTAAGGAAATCTGTGGCATTTCTTGTGCTTTCCTAAGAGTATTTTCTTAAAGTAGTTCTAGGTTTACCCCCTGCTGCTTCAGGACAACAGCATGCCCTGGGTATCACCATGACTCCACAGAGAGGCCCATTAGTTCCAAATGCTGAATGTTTGCTGAGACGCCACAACCTGTGGAAGTCCAACGTACATTAGGGTTCGCCCCGGTTGGTGAGTATTCTCTGGGTCTGGACAAAAAGACGATAACCTGTACCCATCACTAGAATGTCATAGATTATTTTCCTTGCCCTAAATATCCTCTGAGCTATGTCTATTCATCCCTCCCTCCCCTAAACCCTGGCAGCCACTGATCTTTACTGTCTCCATCATTTACCCTTTTCAGAAAATCCCTTGGTTGGAATCGTACTATGTGTAGCCTTTTCAGATTGTCCTCTTTCACTTAGCAACGTGCACTGAGGTTCCCTCCACACGTCTTTCCTTGGCTCGTTAGCTCATTTCTTTTGAGCGCTGACTACAATTCCATTGTCCCCATGGATCACAGGCTACCCATTCAGCTGCCCAGGACATCTGGGTTCCTTGTAAGTTTTGGTAATTCTGAATATAGCTACTCTACCATCTGTGTGCAGGTTCTGGTGTGAACATAAGGCTTCCACTCCTTTGGGGGAGTATTGGTCATATTACCATGGCTGTCACGGAAACAAAATAATTCGGAAATGCTGTCTACACAGGACTCCCTCATTCATTCTTGGACCTTTGACCTCTGGGACAATCTGTAACTCAAATGTTTGTCTGTGATTTGACAGGCATGCTGGTCCTCCTTTCAGAGCATGGATGATACAGGCTCCAGGCCACATGTAAGTGTTGGTCTCAGAGAAATGGAACTGTGATCTTGAGGTGACCTCAGGCCAGAGACCCCAAGCTGGGGCTCAGAGGCTTCAGACTCATCCTTGGCACAGAGGGGCAGGAGAGGAACTGGGGAGCTGGGCTCAGGCCTGGGGACATGAGTCATGCCTCTGTTTTCTAATCCACAGCTCCCACCTCCTGCTCTGGTCTCTGACCTGTCCCAATTAGCACTTGGGCTCCTTCCCCATCTCAGGTGCCCAGAGCAGGCCTGGCCCCACCAGCGTGGCCTGTCTGGGCGTCACGTGGGCCCTGCTCTCACCAGAGCCTGTACAAGCTCAGAGGGGGTCTCCCACCCAGTAGCTGCAATGCCAAGCCTTCTGAGGTGCAGGTGTTTCTCCTAGGATGTGCTGCTGCTGGAGGAATCAGTACAGTGGATCCCATTGGAGGGGTTTCCAAGCTTCAGCAGCCCCTTTCCTGGGGAATGTGGACGTGGTGGGGTGGGAACCACTTAATACCTGGTGATGGGCGTAGTTCTGAAACGTAGCCTCATCTTCGTGCTGTCAGACCATCTGCCCTGGACGCATCCGGGTCAGCACGGCGTCACTGAACCCGAGTCAGGGAAGGAACGTGCTGCCATCCCCCGTATATACAATTTCCACCAGATACGATCAGAGAGGCTCAGGGAAAGATAATAAAAGAATGAGGCAAATAATTATGGAATGATGAGTTTGAGTGTTTATTATCCCTGCCGTGGGTGTGATTTACTGAATTGTACTAATATGGGAAGTTCCTACCATTTAATTTTTCCTAATGGCTGTGATTAACTGCAGAATGCAAGCTGTCCGCAGACGCAGCACCCCACTGCCGCCGGCTGCCCTGAGCTCCTTCCTGCCCACAGTTTGCAGGCAGCTAGGCCACCTCCCGCTGCACGCACACCAGCACCCTATGTCCCAGCCAAACACAGTGATGAAGAGGAAGCTGTCAATCCCCTGGTCCACTGGAGCAAGTGTGAGCCGAGACTGCCCGTGTGTGGCACACGGAAATGCCCCGATCAAACCCACCTGGAATTGATCCCCCACCTTGGGCAGAGCCCTGTGGTCCTCAGGGTGCCTGATTCAGGGACAGGGCTGGGGTGCAGAATCCAGGGGGCTGCTGGACGGCCTCCTTAGTCTACCATGGAATCAGGGTGAAAGGAAACATACCCAACCCTTGACATCAGGATAGGATTTGGTTTCCTTACAGTTACTGTGAAGAGGCAGATGCAGCCCTTTCCTGGGCTGGAAGAGCTTTATAATGGACAACCACTGGCACCCAAAGGGAACAAAGAAACAAGGTCCCTAGAAGCAAAAGGCCCCAAGGCATAGCTGTGTCGCCCTCTCGTGTTCACTGGAGGAATGTCAGGAGTGTGAGCTGGAGAGGCTGCTCCTCTGGGAGGGGCTGGGAGGCAGGCTGTGTCCCCAGAAGGGGAAGGTGACCTTGTCTTGCTGTTCTGCTGGCCCTGGGGGCAGAGTTCTGAGGTGTCGGTCACTCTGAAGTGGGTGGAGCTGAGGCTCTGAGCAAGTCCTGAAGGTGTATGGAGCTTGGAGGAGCTGCACCCCCAGGCACAGGGAGGTCTCCCCAGAACCAGCTGGGCTGTCAATGTGTGTGGATATCACTATCACCTGAGAACCTCTCATTTCACAGCTGTTTTTCTTAAAAATCCTGGGGCCCACTCTCCACACAGTTGCAAATGGGAGTGTCTCATCCAGGAAGAGTTGTGTCCTCTCTGAGAGGCCAGTGTCCCTCGGCTGCTGGTGCCTGGGGCTGTGTACACAGGAGAGAGGATAACCCAGCACTGAGTGTCCCAGGACTGGACTCTGCAGCCTCTCTGGCCTGTCCTGGCCCTGTCTTGCCTGGATTCTGTTCTATCTCACCTCTCTGAGCTTTGGTGTCCATCCCTGCCAGGAGGAGGTGATAATACCTGACCAGCACAGCTGTCAGGGGGATTGCATTTCAGTCTGTGCTTAAGACCACCCAGCAAGAGATGCCGAATTTGCTAAATTGGCATCTCTCCTCGCCATGCTTTTATTGATTACAGAGGCTGGGGCAATGGTGTTGGTCAAAATAAGGTACTTCTGGGCAGTGCCATTTTAAGAGGGTCTCTTCAGAATAAAATTGAACAGGTTTCCAAAAGGAAAGTGCATGGGCATTCAGGGTAAGCCTGCTTGGTCCTGGCTATGGAGTCCTACTATGTGCACAGCTTTGACTTTTTACCTCTTCTGCTCTTTTTCAGGAGCAAGGCCCCAAACAGCCTCTTTGGTGGGACTTATGGACTCCTACACCAGTGGTTCTCAATTTTGGCTGCCTAGGAACCTCCCAGAGATTTTAAATCACCAACGTCAGGCCCAGCTGCAGGGGTTATGCTATAACTGGTCTGGGTTCAGGTAGGCATAGCAGCTTGAAAGCCCTGGAATTATCCTCATGTACCGCCAGGAGGTTACTGAAAATCACAGCAGCCCTGGTGTGGTGCAGAGTAGGTCCCTACTGCCATGGTGTACTACTTGTCTGGCTCTGCCCTGTCCTACAGTCTCTGTGCAGAGTCCTGGGCTTGGCTCAACATCTTGGTCACCAACAGCCATCCTTCTGCTCTTCTGTCTCTTA
This sequence comes from Vulpes lagopus, assembly GCF_018345385.1. Classification (NCBI taxonomy): domain Eukaryota; kingdom Metazoa; phylum Chordata; class Mammalia; order Carnivora; family Canidae; genus Vulpes; species Vulpes lagopus. The sequence goes on from NC_054825.1 coordinate 8,969,289, forward strand.
CTCCCAGACTTGTCCACATTAACCATCCACTGTCTGGTATCTGTAATCTGTTACCTGTACCCATCTGTACAGCTGCCATACAATTTGGCTCTGCCTACCTGCTATACGCTCCTCCCTGGAGATGCAGGGTTTCCACCTGTTCATCTGACATTTTGTCTCAACCTTGAGTCTGCATTTCCAGGAAAACCAGCCCTGCCTGTCTGCACTCCTACCTCACCATGCAGCTGTGATAAGGTAAACAGTGTTAGAGTGCTACTGGGTGCCAGGCTCTGGGCTCTCATTTCTTTCTTTCTCATATGGGTTCTAAATAAAGTGGGGTCAATGTCTGAGCACCATGTGCATTCTCCTGGCTTCACATCTTAGGGCTCAGAGGCCAGCTACTGGCCATGAGGATGCTCTTCCCCAAGTCCCTTGGGGGCTGGCCTGCTTCCCCACATCAATCACTGGCAGGTCTGGGAAGGAGAGGAGGGTGGAAATCAGGATGAGCCCAGTGGAGAAGGGGAGGGATAAGCAAGGAAGGTGGTCTCAAGGCAGGGTGATGGCAAGTGGAACTGTTTGTGTGGTGGGAGAGGGAAACCGAATAGAAGCGAGAGGTACCAGATAGAAAATTGAGTCTAGATCCCAAAGGGTGGTCAGAAAGATTTCAGTGTTTTGTCAGCCAGTGGCAACCAAGGAAGGTTTTAGACAGGAAGTTAGCAGGATTTTGAGAGTTCAAGCGTGGTCAGAGGCTCTAGAGGGATGGGAAGGGGAAGGTGGGACATTTAGTCCACCTAGGAAATTGGTACAAGTTTCCCAGGCAAGAGGTCCTCTGGCCTTGAACTACTGCAGTGTCCATGGGAAGAGAAGGGAGAGGAGAGAGAGGTGGGCAGTGTCCCTGTGGGCCCCCTTCACCCATCATTATGTCCTGTGTCTTCTCCACAGCTCCCCCCACTGGAGGTACCAGGCATTCAACTTATTTCTGAATTGCATCCCCTTCCAATGGAATGTAAGCTCCATGGGGGTGGGGATTTTGATCTCTTTTGGTTTATTTGTCTCCTGGAACATAATAGTCCTTCAAGGAGTACCCGTGTAAGGTAAGAGCCTAGAATCAGCTGGATGTGCTTACTGTCTGAATACGTGACACAAGGAGACAGAGATGCTAAATATGCCCCATGGGGTGGATCAAGAGGAGGGCTGTGACAACTACTGCCATGCCACACCTATGCCTGTCACCGATGCTACACATCTGCTGACCCGTCCTCAGTCTGGACCAAAAATCCTGGGAATCAGTCTGATGACATTTCCTCTCCACGCCCACAACAAAACAGCAGAGTGCAAAATCGATCCCTGTTCTAGATGAAGAGTTGGAATGGTTGACCACCAAAATGTCAGCTGGAATGAGCCAGTCTTGCCTGCATCCCCACAGCCCTACCTGGGGACCCAGGCGCCACTGTCATGAGTAATACAATTATCGCTAATGTCCATGTTGTTGCTACTGATGACAATAACAACAGTAACAAGAGCCACCATACATCACACGCAGCACTTGAGCCAGGCAGACGTCAAGGCAGGTTAACATCATTTTATTGCACCCCCTCAAGTCCTAACCAGTAAATATTAACATTTTTGTTTCACAGACGAGGAGTGTGATGTTCAGGGAGTTCAGAACCCAGAAGATAAAGGTGGCAAATGTGTCTGTGTCGCAGGCCAGAAGTCTCTTGACCAAGCACGACACATGGTCTCTCACAGACCAGGAGCCCATGGAAGAAGACAAGAGGCAGGTGTAGCAAACTCCGAATCACCTGGAGGAGGAGCAGGCCTGGCAGGTGCAAGGACACAAAGAAACATCCCGGGTCCCCATGGGGTGCGACCCTAGGGGTGGGAGGGCGGCCCCCTCGCCTGGCTTCTCTTTTAGACGTTCCTGGCCCGCAGCTGGATGGGTCCCACGATGACATCCACCTTCTCCTGGTAGGAGCCCACGTCTCTCTTGGACCTCATGATGCAGCCCCTGCGGCAGCGGGAGAAGGAGTCGTTGGCTCTGCACACCACCATTTTACACTGCAGGTACACCGAGGGGAAGCGCTTCAGGAAGTAGAAGGAACTGAATTTGAAGCGGGCGATGCGAGGCGACGGCTGAGAGTATGATTGGTAGGTTTGGTCCTTCACACACCTGGAAGAAGAGACAAGGCAGCCCGTCAGCTGTGGATGCATGATCTTCTTCGTGATGCATGTGGGTCAAGTGTGGAACCCCAAGGCCTCTCCGGGCCAGGAACCCCACGCCCCCTGCTGCACCTTCCTTCCTGCAGAACGTGGGGTTCGGACATTGGCTGTCAGCCTCCGGGAAGATCCCAGCAGCTCTGCTAAGTCAGCAGCATCTTAGAGCAGCAGATCAGCCCAGGGCTTCCACATAGACAAGCAGGCTCGATAGGGGTGTGGTGAGCGCTCAGGGACCATGGGCTGGATGGCCCTGGTGACCCAGGTGAGTCAGGGAAGGAGCAGGACCCAGGGAGAGGGCCGCAAAGATTAGAGTTCCTTTCCTTTCCCGGTCTCAGGGCCAGGCAAGGTGACACTCCACTACTCTCTGGTGTCTTTGGTGGCCACCACCCCCACCCCCAGTGCAGCCCTGCCCTGCCCTGCCCAAGTCTCTGGGGCATGTCTCTTGACTCACCTCAACTGGCCCTAAGCCCTGGGTGGCTGTACTTGCCACATGAGCTGGAGTACTCTCCAGTACTCCCTAATCCAATATCAACCATCTCCTTATTCCCTCAGATGCCTCATCTCCACTGGTGTTAGCAGGAAAATTACTTAAGAATCCCCTGAAAGAAACTTCATACTCTGATATGGATGAGGAGCATCTCCCAGCTCTACCCTCAGTCCAGGAAGCAGCTTGCATCACCCACGAGTATCTCTCACAGTAGGATTTGGGAGAGGGGGGAGTAGCAAAGAGGAGAGCAAAGAAACTGGTCCATGAGGTATAGGGTGGAAATTTTTTGCAGGTGGATGGGAGCTGTCACTAAGGCAGCCTGATTCTGCCTGGAAATGTGGCCCAGGGTTCACTCGATATCTTCTTTCTGCCTTCCAGAGCTTCCTTCCTCTGTTTTCAATGCACTTTCTCTCAAATACCACGTTCTTTTTCCCACAGGAGTCACTTTAGCAGCAAAGGTGAGAGAGAAAGTACCCAGAACCTCGTCAGGAAGTAGGACAGTTGTAAATGAGGTCAGGGTAGCCCTGGGGCTACTAGGAAATAATTGCATTTCCCATAAAACCACACCAGTCAGGGTGGTCTGTGTAGGCCAGAGCTCCAAAACCCAGGCTGCACTTCAGAATCCCTGGGGGAGATTTTTAAAATACAGATACTCAAGCCCCATGACAGATTAAGTAAAGAGAATGTGCAGGTGGGGCCTGGGCACGGATGTGCTTGAAGCTCCAGATTCCTCTAATGGGCATCCAGGTGGGTGATCTTGTTGGTGCTCAGGTATAGCCAATGAGTCCCTGTACTCCAAAGACAGCTGGATTCACATCTACCCCCACATGCACATCTTCCTCTCCCAAGGAAATTGCATTATCTTACATGCATATATGCCAGAATTTGACTGAAAAGAATCATTTAGCAAAGAAGAACCAAATCGCTCATTTGTGTTAATCTCAATCACCTGACATAAATTCAAATGTCACTTTGTTACTATTTGCAGAAAGAGAATATGGGTAAGCTTCTCTCCATTTTTTCTGCCAAGGGGGCTGCTGTGAATTGAACCAGTGGCATAGACTAAACAAGACAAGCCTCAACACCTATCTCAACACCTATTCAAACTGTCCCTGGAAAAAGGTACTGTTTTTAATAGCTCAGGGAGGTGTAAAATTTAACCTCCCGACCCTGATTCCTTGGAGAGCCCCTTAGCCTATCAGTACAAGCTCTATATTGTACTTCTATGTGATTGTTACTGAGGTGTCAAGGTCAAATTATAATCCAAGAAACGGTACACACACCAATGGACAAAGATGAAAGGATAGGGATGGGAGTTGTACATCCCAATGTCCCAGAACCCCTTGATGAGCTCAGAAGAGGCAAATCCCACCTCACCAGAGTCCTGTCACCCAGGGAAGGAGGACTGTGGTAGAGGAGCCCAATTTGGGAACCACTGACCCCAGCCTGGGCACCATTGACCTGGTCTCTGCATCTCTTGAGCTTGGTTAGAACCACCATTCTCAGCTGCTAGGTCAAGAGATCCTGGTTACCCACAACATTCCTTGTGGATGACCTGCCATGCATGCTCTTTGCCCAGGGCCCCATCTACTCCTTCCCATTTCATCCTCCCAACCGCCCATGATGTAGGCATCACTATTCTCATCTTATGGGTGAAGAGACTGGCTCAGGGAGATACAATTGCCTGCCCAGAGTGATGCAGCTGGTACATGACAAAGCTGGGATCTCAATCTTGATCTGCTGCAAAATCAAGGCACACATGTCTTCTTATGGAGTTTGGTCCCCTGAGTCTAATCCCAGTTACAGCTAACTGCTTGGTGACCCCTGGTGACTCATTCACTTCTCCACACATCCATTTCCCTATATGTTTAACCAGGTATGACAACCTGACTGGCTAAGTTGATCTATCAGAACCCAAATCCTTGAGACTTTGAGCTACTCATGTTTGAATTGTCAGGTGAAGGTTGACATTTGCCCCGTGAAGACACTCCTTACCCACTCCGGATCAGATCGTAGGTCAAAGATGTAAAGTCATTGGAATATGGGGATGCCACGCAGGTATCCACAAACAAGGCTAAGGAGGCATCAGAATGGATGATCTTAGCCTGAAGGTACAAGTTCTGGTTTAGGTCCACATAGTATGGTGTGCTGGTCACCGGATATAAAAATGAAGAGGATGTATAAAAGGTAATGTTCACGTCAAAATTGCCATACTGCACTTCTTTGACCTCGATGTTGTCATTAGTAATGTACATGGTGTTAACCCAGGTGTTCTGGAGCATTTTGCAGCTGATGTGAATGTGGAGGTCCTTCTTCCTCTTGATGATGCCACTTGGAACAGCTGCTTTGAGGAAGTTGGAATAGGTGATGGTATCATTATCTACCTGGGAGAGGAAGACAGGAGAGCAAAGTCAAGTAAATGTCACCTGCTAAGGTGAGTTCATTGCTGATTTAGGTTACCATGAGAGGGAAGTGACTCAACCAGACTTCAAGCCCCTTCCAGGAACACACAGAGAAGGCACATACCTATTGCCATGGCTCCAATTATCTGGGCTGGGCATGCTGCTTAACTAGTAGGACTCCCTCCTTTCACAGAACCCCTTCCTCTACTATGTGATGGGGACCGCAGGTGGGACAGGTGTTGGGGCCTCCTGGGAGCAGCTCCCCATGAGAAGATGGGTAAGTCTGATGACCCCTTGCCCTACTGAATGGCCAAGCTGAGTCCAGACTCCATGGCTCAGGGCTTTTCATACTTGCTTTGTTTCATTCCCACTGTGGCTGGGAAAAACCAAGGGAGGAGGCCATGTATTGAGGGAGGGGATGGTAGGATTAGTTTTCACTGTGCTGTTTGGATAGTTTGGTAGCTATTGCAGCTTGGTGTCTAAGGCTTACAGGAGTGGAAGAGACACAGGGTGGAGTTCTAGCTGAAATGGGTCTCTGATCTCTGGGGTAGGGGTTCCCCCAGAATCTCATGGGGACAATTGAGCAAAACAAGAACACTTCCTGTCACACTCTGCTTTGTCACTCCCCATACCATGGGATGGATTCCTACTGTGCCTTTTAGCAAGCAGCAAATTCATAAGAATGTTGGTCTCTCACACCATTTGATGTGCCTAATGGTGACCTTCTAGGAATGAGAGTCTTGTACCCAGTGGTCTGTGAGCATCTCAAGGAAAAAAATGATGCGATCAGGGCTTGGTACAGTGTCAATGATACTGTCAGGAACATCAATAAATACCATGAATGATGAAAGGTATTGGGTGCAGGGCCCAGCAAAAGTACCATGATGAAGGAAGAATGGGGCCCAGATGGCTGAGAGGATACAGGTGAATGAGGCCTCTGGAAGTTCCATGGTCATGATCATTTGGCCCCAAGTTAGATAAGCACAAGCCAGTCATTGCCAGGCAGAAACAGGAAGGAACACTTTCCCTCCCAATGTGGTGATGGTCAGAAGCAAACTTCTTTCTGCTAGCCAGGTATGAGTTCCCATAAGTAATGGATACTTTGGCAAAAACAAGCACAAAAAGAACACCAAGGTGGCCAAAAAAAGAAGTCCTAAAATGTGAGGCCAAATTACTCTTAAGAAAAAAAAAAGAGGTTTTTCAAGTAGTCACATTTAGTCATACACCCTGTCAAGAACAAAACTCCATTCCTGGTCATTTGGGAGATTGGACAAGGTCTCTGCTCAAGCCAGCACTTGAACATCTTAAATATCATTGTTCTTCAGAACGGTGTGTGTTGGAAAGGCTTTCCCTTCATGCCTGCAGTTGCATAACTCAACTCTGAATTTGTCTCTTCCAGAAAAATGTGTGAAGAGAGAAGAGTTTAACAAATAATTTAAACTGGTTTTGCCATCCCCTTTTCTTCGTTGGGCAGCCAGGGAGGTGTCTGCAGCCCAGGCCTGTAGGGGAGTGTCAGAGTCCATACTCTGGACTCAGGTCCGGGGAAGGCATCCCTCTGGTGGGGTGGAGAGACTGCATGTCTCCTATGCCCTCCATCCATGCAAGGAAAATTCACTGTATTTTCTAAAATGTAAAGAAAAAAAAAAGAGTGGGCTTTATATGTGAGTGCCAGTGGTTGTCAAAAGAAACCATATACATTTGATTCTGTTACCCCTTCAAAGACAAGCTGAGGTGCCTTTAGTTTAATTCTGTACGCTAAAACCTAAGACTTCCTGGAATTCACATTTGTCTATGGCTTCCATGCTCAAGCTAAATTCTGAATCCATTCCAAGCAATGAACATGGAATGGAAGTTTATTTCTTGATCACAAGAAGCAGTTCTGACTTCAGATTAAAATTCATTTTTAGATGCCTGCTCAGTTTGGAAGGAACTCAGGATGTAATGGGACATCTTGCAGATAAGTAAGTCCCACCTTGACATCCCTCTCATGTGGTGGGGAGACCTTGCCTACTCAGCCATGAGAGCCAACATTCGCCTGACAGCCCTCAGTGAGGCTCCTGGGGGAGCTGTGTGGATGGCTCTGGCTGGGGATCATGCCAGTCCACCTTTGAATCCTGGCTCAGCAGATCATGACCACGTGGCCTCGGGCAAGTGGCTTACCTTCTGTAAGCCTCCATTTCCTTATTATTACATGGGGATGAAAGTTGCCCTGAGAATTTCAAAAGTCATTAGAACTTATTTCAGTGGCTGGCATACAGATTAGCAGTTTATAATCTGATCACACAGGGGTTAGGCTCCATACCAGCACCACTGGGAGCTTCCAGGATGAGTAAAACAACAGCCCTGCCCTGAGGCACTCAGTCCAGTAGAGGATGGCAGGTATTTAAATAAATGGAAGAATGAGAGTGTAGCACGTGCAGGCCACCATGAACCACCTTACAAGAACCAGCATCGGCACGTTGCTTTGGTGGCTTCTAATGGAGACAAAGGAACATCGATGGGTGGCTCAGACGTCAGAGTCTCTAGGCTGTACTTCTCCAACCGGGAGGGATAATCATCTTTGGTCTACAGACTCCCACTGACTAAACTCATGGCAGGCCTGACATACAGCACACTTAAATTATAGGGCAAAATATAAAAGCAGGGCTGCCTAGAACTTCTGCACGCTGTGACTGGTATGTACCCTTCTCTGAACGTAAGTCTCCCTATCCATTCAGTTCATTTCAGAAGGAGATCTGATATCTGAGAAAAAGGAGCCAGGTGGCCACAGTGGCAACTGTGGACTGTTAGGCCTTGGCACCTACCCATGGCTGACAGGCCAATCTGCTTGGCTAAATGACTCCCCTTACTCTCCCACTGTGTCTTATGTGTCAAAGGATCAGGAATGACTTTGCCAGGTAACAAACAGTGTCATCTTAGCACCTAGCCTAGTGCTGGCTCACAGCAAATGCTCAGTAAGTCTTTGGTGAATGACAAATTGACGCCCTCTGAACCTATGGGTCATGCACATTGTACATATTTGAGCATTTCATGTTACGTATTTACTGCAGTCCCAAGCCTCATAAAAACATTCGCACTATGTCTGTTCCCTGACAGACAATATCTTGAAATGATTCTTCAGGTGTCATCCCCAGATTCAGAATTTAGAGTAGATGATTTCAAATAAATCTACATAGAATTAAATGCAACCATTGTAAGCATGTAATTCAGTGAGGTTTGACAATAACCACCACAAGAAGGTACAGAACATTTCCATGAACTTCACTCCTTCCTGACGCTTGGAGGCAGTCTCCTCCAACCAGATCGGCTTTCCATCAGACGTTTATTCCCCATTCCTGGATTTTATAGAAATGGAATCACAGAGGAGGTACTCTTGTGTGGTTGGCTTCTTTCACGAAGTGTAAGGTTTTTGAGATTCTCAGTGTACGGTGTTTGCCCTACCACTTTTTGGCCAAGTGGCCTTGGCTAACCTGCTTGACCCCTTGAGGCCCAGCCTCCCTATTTTTAAAGTGGGGTAACAATGAGAGAACACTTGATGGGCAACCGAGAGGTATGACACCAGCTAATCCTAGTGTCTGGCCCTGAGAGGCTGAGCAACCACCCAGGTTGCTCAGGACTGAGGTGTTTTGTGGAACACAGGACTTTCCCATGCCAACATCTGCAAAGTCCCAGGCAAACCAGACAGCTGGTCACCCTAGATGGTGATAGCTCAGCTGCAGAGGCTGGTTTATTGTGAATCTAATAAAGCTTCAGCCTCAGGACCTCCCCTGTGCCCCGGTTCTTTCGAGGCCTAGCAGTGTACTGGCACAGCCATATGTTTTTGTAAGATTTATAAGTAAGATATGTTTGCATTCTTCTGCTTCATGAGGTACCCTTCCCTCTCACCAACCCCAATTCCAAACTATAAAAGCTTCAGGCCCTAAAAAACCTGGAGCTGCTATGGTTATTGCTGATGTGAGTGGCAGCCTGCCATCCACTCTCTGTGCCTGACAGTGGGGTGGAAAATAGCCTGCTGACCTTCCTTCCTCATTCTTCCATTTGGAAGTGGCTGTAACTTGTATCATGCCACTAAACAGATTTAAACCTTCACCCTAATTACACCGGCTATACCATCATCATATCTTTGGGTTCCCCAGAATTCAAGAAACAGCACACATCCTCTGTCTCAGTAGGAGAAAGAGTAGGAAGTCCTAGACTTACCTGCTCGATGGTGCCGCAGCCTGAGTACGGAATTGTGAATGTCACCTGGCTGGCCGTTATTTGGGGCTGACACTGGTAGCTTTCACTCGAGGTGGGAATGACAACCCCCGTGTCAGAATAGCCCAGGGATTGGAGATAGCTCCTGCTCACGCTGGCTTGCATATGGTTTGGCAGACAAAGCAGCTCTGGTGGCCAAGGGCAAACAATGCAGACAGTCAGCACCCCAGCAAGCCCACTAGGCACTCCTCCCGTATAAAGATGCAATGACCAAGATGGTGGACAGAGATGGCCCACATCAGAATAGGCCTCACCACCACCCCTCAAATGCTACATGGCTCAGGTCAGTGTCATTCTCACAAGACCCCTTTGAGGGCACAGGGACTTTGGATTCCCCTGATGGAGAAATGGAGGCAGGATGTGAAATGAGTAAAATGTTTTTGCCAACCTATCATTTATCCGTAAAGTAATGCTCCAGTTGAATGGTGGAGATATTATAAAGTCTTTAGCTGTGGAATGGGTCAATGCTTAAAATCCTGACTGCAAAAGAGAGCTCAGACATCACCTTACCCAGTCCCTAAGCCAATCTGTAAATCAACCCACTCAAATCAACCCAGCTCAAATTGTGACCACTAGCTGGAAGTGGCTGAGTGACTGGCTTAGGTCTATCTTCAGATAGAAGCCAAATATGCTAAGTCTTCAGACACAATCACAGTGGCCAGGTGGTCACTTGCATTTTTGATATTGACATTCCACCATATGCTGAAGGTATGACCTTCATAGACCTATATTTAGTCTGTGCTGATCACAGTAAGACCACCACACTGCCCATCATCCAGTTCTGACCCTTGACCTCATTTCTGGGCAGCCAAAGTCCCAAGACCACTGCTCATGGCCCCTTTCAGCACCAGATCAAGCCTTGGTGACCTGACAAAGCTGCTTTAGTTTCTTATTTTGCAACCACAGGAGGGTTGAGCAGAGGTGTCACCCACAACGAGCCCCCATGAGAGGACTTACTGGTGTTATCATTGGAAGGACTGGAGTAGTACTTAGCCTGGAAGCCCTTCCTCGTGACGCTGCCATCACTGATGAAGCGAATGGACATAAAGTTCGATGACGAAGTGAGGGAGCTCTTGGCTCCATCACAAACACGGGCAATCAGAGGGGAAGTATGGGATGGGCCATCGAACACTTCAATATAGTCGTAGTTACAACCACCTTCAAGCCTGCAGGGACAGAACACAGTTTTGGCTTCGCTTTCAACCAGGATTTGATGCAGGGGGTCAGATCTCAGGGAGGGGGGTGTCACATCTTTGTGAAAAAATTCATAGTTAGACAAATAGAAAAATAATAGAATGATATTCACCTCCCTGTGACTTCCACGCATGGATCTTCGTCCTAACTTTTGGGGTCACACATATGCAATCTATAGCCCCTCTCCTTACACCCCTTTGCATCATGAAAGGAGGGATCACAACCTGCCTTAGACTATTTCTTCAAAAGGAAACTGGTTTCCCACAGAATAAAATAAATATTCATGAATCCACAGTGATAGAAATAAATAACCAAACTAATAAATATCGGACAAGTCAAATAACCTCTCTGAAGATTAGGTGGTCAACCTTCCTTCATAGGATTGCATGAGCTTTAAGTATAGTCTCTGAAATCCAAAATGAATTGTAATGATGAGGAGATTAAAATGAAACTATATCTTTTGCAAAGAGATAGCAACTGAATGTCCAAGACAGAGATGTGCAAGGCCACAGCAACCAGAATGCATGAGAGAAGGCTATTGTGTTCAGTAATGGTTGTTACAGAAGAAATAATGGCACCCCGCTTCTGTGACACCAGAAAATACTCATACCTCTGTATGGTCACCCCCTCCTTGAACCAATCATACATATTTAAAAAATATTATTTATTTATTTATTCATGAGAGACAGAGAGGAGCTGTAAGCCCAATGCGGGACTCAATCCCAAGACCCCTGGATCACGACCTGAGCTAAAGGCAGATGCTCAACTGCTGAGCCTCCCAGGTGTCCTGGACCAATCGTATATTAACGTGGCTTTGATGCTATTTTCTCTGCTTAAAGCAGTGATTCCACTCTTCATGGAATGAGGAACAGATAAACTAGCCTCTGCAGCAGAGATTTCTCTACCTTTGCTTGACCCCCCAAAACTCACCTCCTCAAAAAAGGAGGCAGTGAGGATAAAAGGGTTAAAAAAAAAAAACTGGTGTGGTTAATAGGATTCTGTGTGCTACTATTACTCCTAACAGTCATTCTCCCCATTGGATAACATTTTCCAAGTATGTTCATCTATTTCTCTTTCATGATCTTTCCAGTATCCAGCAATGAGAGGAAAGGAGATATTTTATTCCCTTATTTTGAGGGTCAGGAAACTTAAGTGATTTCCTGTGGTCACACAGCAAATCCATGACAGACCTGGGACTTTGAAGCAGGGCTGTCATCCTGGCCCCACCTCCAAGGGCTGCCTCTGTCCTCAGTGAAAAAAATTGAACCCGTAAGAGAGCACGTCAATTGGGCCAACATCTCTCCTGAAGGGCTAGATACCATGTTCTAAACTATCTGCGAGGTGCCCCACCTATTCTGCTTTGCACCCACACACTTACTGGACATCTTTGAAGACAATAGTCACGTGGTAGTTGTTTGGGACTTCAATGTCCCACACACATCTGGCGTTGTTTGGATAGTTCCTGGGATAGAATGGGCTGGAAAAGTGCCCTGATGGCTGGGACATGAAGCCTCCGCAGGAAGAATTTGCTACTGGGAAGAAATGGAAAAATGTGGAGGGCCCCCAGAGCCCACTATACGGTCCCCTCGGGGAAATTTTTAAACAACCCCCTAGACAGAAACTCAGCAGAAAATGGCATAGACCCGGACTGTCCAGGGAGCCTCTACTTAGGGAAGATGTCTCCTCGTTTTTGTCACTGTCCCCCAACCCTCACCCCTGGTGCCCCACCCAGTGGCACTGTCATTGAGATGAAGGGAAGCGGGGTTTGTAGGGAGCCCAGAACTTACTGTTTGGGCTTGTGGCATCTTGAACAAGAGCTGTTGACAGAGAGAAAAGATAACAATCAGTTTCCTGGGATGGTCGGCACAGTTGTTCAGTGCTCACCTGCTGTGTGCAGAAATGTGCCAACCCTGGGTTCACAACCCTTGCCCTCAGAGAGCTCACAGCCTGGAGCGGTGGATGGGAAAGAGCAAACCCCAGCCTAACAGGATGGGGCTGTGATCAGGGTAAGCCCAGGATATGGTGGGAGCCCAGAGTGTTGGCTCCTGACCCAGACTGAGCGGAGAAAAGGGAACAGGTAATTGCAGGGCAGGGAGAGCAGGAGTCAAGCAAAAAAAGTAGAGGGGGCGGGGTCCTTGCAGAGGAAATAGCCCATGCAAAGGGACCAGGCCTGAGAGTAATAGCACACTTAGGGAACATCAGTGTGGATGGAGCAGGGAGGGGAGAGGAAACCAAACAGATGCAGGAAGTGGATCATGGAGAGCCCTAGAGACTGTCCTCAGCTATGGGGATCTGCACCCCGACAGCCCTGAGGAGTCACATGAAGGGTCCAAGGGCATGGAGGCTGGGACTGACATTGGGATTTCCTAAGGACACCCCCTGCTGCTGTGTGAAGAATGGAGATGGGAGGCGGGGGGCAAGGCTGAGGTGGGGATCGAGGGGAAAGATCTGAGGAGCCAGGAGTGGGCTGAAAATGCTTAGATCAGGTTGAGCAGCAGCTCCAGGTGAGCAATCAGGAGCTTTGGCTGGTTACACGGAGTTCAGTGAGGAAGCAGCACCCACTGACCAGGGTCTGGTGTCCAAGGGGACAGGCAAGACCTACACGGGAGGCTGGCCCTTCTTAGGGACCGACTGGAGATCTGACTCTTAGGCTGGCCAGGTGCCTGATGGTCAAAGAGGAGCCCAGGGAGAGGGCCAGCCCTCCTCGGGTGGGGACACCAGCTGCAGGGGACACCAGTGCCAGGGAAGGCATAACGGGCGATTCCTGGGAGAGTGGGTGGCATGCCTGGCACCAGCAGCAGAGAGGGCCAGCCAGGCGGCTGGGTGGAAATCACGGTTTCTTACCAGGCGTTGTTGGGACAATTCCTGAAAAGAGATAGGAGAAAAGGGTCAGTCACTGAAGTGTAGCTGGAGGAGGGACCAGATTGTGGCAGGGACACACCTGTGTGACTCAGTCTGACCTTTTTAGTGAGTGCACCCATGACTCGTGGAGTGACTGCTATGGAGATCTGTGTTACCAGGGGGAGGCCTTGGGCAGGTCTCCCCAGTTTCTCCCCCTGCCTCATCATCGCTTGAGGGTGATGCCATAGTGCCACAGCCAAGGTCACACCATCACTTAGTCCTCATTTCTCACTTGTCTTGAATTGTTCTAAGGCTTTACACACATGAGCCACTTAGGTTTCTAATCGCCATTGGCAGCAGGTGCATCATGACCATCTCCTCTTTGAAAAGGAGGAAACTGTGGCTTACAGACACGACCTCATAGCTAAAGGTCTCAGAGCAAATGTAAGGGTGAGAACATACACATATGCCAGCTGTGTGGCCAGCAAAACGGCCCCAGGGCCTGAGACAAAGTGGTCCCTGCATGGTCTCCCAGAGGGGGAAGGCCAAGCGCACAGCTATAAAGCCTCCTGTCCACCTCCACCCCCAGAACTCAGCCACGAACACCATCAGCCACCAGCCCTTAGCATCCCCTCTGTAGTAGGTCAGAGGAAAAAGGGGCCTTCCACAAATGACACCTTGTGGTACCTGAGCAAATGACTGCAGCATCTTCACTGTGTGCACAATTATGGGAGAACCAGCCTTTGTTCCAGCACTGCCAGAGGGTAGATTCGGTCCCTGAGCACGCTACGCCATCCAGGGTGATGGGGCCAGAGCCCTGCCCAAAATAGGCATTTCCCGGGGCTGACACTGCATGTCCACACCTCAGCTGTCTGCAGACCACATGGGCATCCTGAATGTCCCAGAAATCATCACAGACCGTCCCCCACCTGCCAGCGTGGTAAATTTCCACACGCCCGGCACATGCATTATAGGAGACGTTTGAATTGACTAATCTCAAGCTGGCATCTGAAAGACACAAGGAATAAGAACTGATGACCATTCCTACAACAGATCTCAAAGGCCGAATACCCCGTGGGCCTTTCTCACCCCCAAAGTCACCAGGGGATTGACCAGGGGACGATCATCTCCAAGATCAGCTGGAACGGGCTAAAGACACCACAGAGCTCAGGCCCCCTCACCCTTCAGATGGGGACATGCTAGCTCAGCAAGATCAGTCACCAGGTCACCTGGGAAGTGACAAATCCAAGGCCAGGGTGTGTCCACTACTCCCCACGGCTCTCAGCCAGTGGTTTACCAGAGTCGGCTGTGAGATAAGGAGGAAGGGCAGCACGTGGCTGGAGCCATTCTTTGAATTCACATAAGAACCATGACACACCCAAGAGCACAGTTCACCTAAACACACCGAGCCTCGAGGTCACTTCTGTTGGATTTAGTTCAAACGCACCTCTAGGAAAGGAGTTATACCAAGCAGAAAAGCCGATGTTTTGGACACTGGCGTCACTTCGAAATCGAACAGTCATTCGGTTGTAGGAAGAGGTGAATGTTTGCCTGGTGTCATTACAAATTTTCCCCAGAAAGTTACTGTTATTCAGTGATCTATCAGAGATTTCAACATAATCAAAAGCGCAGTTACTATGCATCTCCAGCCTGTAAGGAAAAAAAAAAAAAAGTGGACTCATATTGACATTGAAATTTCTATTGCTCCTGTATTTTACAGATAGTTTGGGCTTTGATGAGTGATGTCATTGAGTCTGAGATTTTCTTTGTGCTCTTCCTCAATCAGATCACAGGGCTTCCCTATGTTGCGCTGATGCTTCATGGTAGGATCAGAGCCACGTAATGTCACCTGAGAGTGAAAAGGCATCCCTGGAGGACCATCCTTCACCGGATGATCTGAGTTTTACTTACTGCAGACTGTTGAAGCCCAGATTTATGCGGTAGCCGGGGTTCACTTCTATTTCCCAGACACACTCAGCGTTGTTGGGGTAGTATCCAGGGTAGGATGGGCTCGAAAAGGTCCCACTGGCATTGAACAAGAAGCCACCACAAGCTGTAGACTGACCTATAGAGGAGACAGAGAGCGACACCCCAACATGGCAGGTGTCAGGTGTGTTATAACAAGCAATTGTTTTCTGGGTAAGAGCCCTCAGGCTTCATCCTCCCATCTTACAACACGACTCAGTTTTTCCTCTCTCAGGCCTGGTCCTCGGCTGCCCACATGGGGGACCTTGATCTGAGGATCTACCTAGAAAAGCAGCTCTCTGCCAAGAGGTGACCCAAGCTTCAGAGGGAACATGGGTCCCCTTGTGGTAAAAATCCCAAGAAACAACAAAGTGATTATTGTCATTGTCCAGTGGAGGACAGGGATATCGTGGCTGAGCTTAGCAGGAGGGGTGACCCATGGAGATCTCTCTGCAAAGTAACTTATTCTGTAGGGTCTCCCGCCAGCTGACAAGAAGCAGTGGAAAGTGGGGTCGAGAGCATGGTTTCTGCCACAGAAAGCCTGGGCTTGTATCTTGGCTCTGCCTTTACCAGCTCCATGATCTTGAGCAAGTTACTGAAACTCTCTGCCTCAGTTTCTTCATCTGAAAAAATGAGAGGGCTAATAACTAGTATCTGACTCATCAGATTCCCGCGTGTATTAAATGAGACAAGACACGTGAACCTCGAAAGCAGTGCCTGGCACAGAGTACGCACCCAACAGTATTAGCTCTTATTATTTATCACATAATGAGAAATAATATTAAGCATTCAAACTTTCGTTGGTCAGTTTAATAGACCATTTAAAAATATTTAGATACTCGGTGGTGATATAAATTGAGTTTGGTTCTTATTCATAGGTCTGTTTGTGTGTTATTGCACACTGTACAATTTGATGGTTTTTAGTATATTTGGAGTGCTAAAGCCATCACTGCAGTCATTTTGAGAGTATTTTTGTCACTCCAGAGAGAAACACTGACCCAACAGTAGTCATTCTTCTTTGCCCCCCGCCAGGCCAAGGCAACCACTAATGTACTTTGTCTTTACAAATTTGCCTATTCTGAACATTTCTTATGTGTACAATCCTACAATATGTGGTCTTTTGTGACTGGCTTCTTTCACTTAGCATCTTATTTTCAAAGTTCATCACTGTTGTAACATATATGAACAAGCAGCAGGACTTCACCTCCCTCTATTGCTAAGTAATATTCTGCTGGATGCATGGACCATATTTTGTATATCCATGCACTGTGATGGATCAGTTGTTTCCACTTTGGGGCCATTGGGAACAAAGCTGCCCATCTCTGAGCAGTCATATGTGAGTTTCTGTGTGGACACGTGCTTCCCTATCCCCTAAGTATATGCCTATGAGTATAATCACCTGGTCATATGGTAATTCTCTGTTTAACTTTTTTGAGGAGCCACCAGCTCCACCAGACTGTTTCTCAAAGTGAACGTACATTTTATATTCCCATCAGCAGAGTGTGAGGGTTCTGAATTCTTCACCTCCTCACCAACACTTGTTATTACCTGACATTTTTATTTTAACAAACCTACTGGGTGTGAAGTAGTATCTCTTTGTGGATTTGATTTGCATGTCCCTGATGGCTAGTGATGTTAGACATATTCACATGTGCCATTGACCATTTGTATATCTTCTGTGGAGAAATACTTGTGCAGATCCTGTGCTCATTCCTTCATTGGGCTATTGGGCTTTTTATTGTTGACTTGTAAAAGTTCCTTATGTATTCTAGATGCAAGTCTCTTATCAGATGTATTATTTACAAATATTTCCTCTCCTTCCTTGGAAAAACAGTGTTTCATAAGGATAAATTGGCCTTCAAAATATGCCTACCCGTAAATTCTATTTCTACATTGGGAAGTAATGAAAGATGAGGCTGAAGTTTCAGAGCAGAGGATATGCATTATAGATTTCTGAAAATGTAATAGGGACAATTATAAAATAAAATTAAAATGTTACTGCATGTGATTACCTAAGTATATAAAACAGTTTAGAAAGAATTAATTCTTTTGTTCTGTGATTAGTAATTGTTTAATTAAATCAGGATATAGCCATAGAATGGAGAACTGTGTGATCATTAAACTTTATGGTATAAAAATAATTTCAATGCCATAAAAAGGTTAATGTTAGGGACACTAAAAAAAGTATCCTATACTCAAGTGAAAAAGGATGTTATAAGGGAGGGTATAAAGCGTGCTGTCATTTGTGCATATGTGCATGCTGGTGCATGTATCAAAATGCCAATTGTGATTAAATGTTCACCCATTCATCCATGTGTTCACTTACTCTTTCTAGAAACATGTTATGCCAGATACAAAGCTAGGTAATAGGTATACAAAAGGGTAAAAGGCAGATATGGTCTCTGCCCTCAGGAAGTATACAGTTTGGCATAAAAGTCATGGATGATCTTTTGTAAATAGACATCTGATGTTGTAAGTCCTTAGCATAAAACTTGTCAACACATCCAAATGTCCTTAGGATAAGGTCGGAGTTCCAACCTGTGCACAAAGCTCTGAATGGTCTGGCAATAGCCAAGCTCCTTCCCACTCAGGCCTTCAAAGTGTTCCTTCTGGCTGGAAGGCATGTCAGCAAATGAGTCTGCTTCTTCTGTGTGCCTCAGCATAACCAGCATCTTGTATAGAATGCCCTCATCCCTTGATCAAGTAAAATCCCTGATAATATGGCCTCTTTACACACTGAGCCTCCCCACTGAAGGACCTGTTACACCTGTAATTACATCATAAATCCAGTCAAAAATATTAACTACTGTGAGCCATTTGAGGGGGGAGATCAGTTTCTCTTTTCAAACATTCTGAAAATTTACAACATGCTTGAAGGCCATTGGACCATATATACAGCAAAGAATACAGCAAAGACCTTAAAATATTTAACATAAGAAGAGTTAGTATTTGGTAAGTACGTTCTATATACCAGGCACTATGTTAACTTTAGTCCAGTAAGTTTATTACTTTCCTACAGGAAAAATTGGGAAGATATGCAAAGACTTATAATGATATTCTGCATCGGAGGATCATTCATAATAATGAAGAAATATAAACATGTAAATGTCCAGCAGTTGGGGACTAGCTAACTAGTGGGGGGTCATAGCTATGTAATGAGACCAAAGGCAGGCAATTAAAATGATGGGAAGAAAATATTCAATGACATACACAACTGGCCATATTTCTTAAGAGTGATGGAAAGCGATTGAGCAATAGCCACTCTGGGATGGAAAATTTACTTGTAAAAGATTGATTAGTTGTGAAATGATCCATTTATTGTCTCCCTTCCTTCTCTCAGAGCTTTTGAGATACCCCAAGAAACAAAAGCCTTTAAACGAATCTTTGAAGAATACCTTATTCTATTTCCTTGAAGAAGGGGAAGTAGAACTCCTTATTGAAACAAAACTTATCCAGGTGGAAGGGGATAAAAAGGTTGCGTGTCTAGAAGGTAGAGGCAGGTTGTGTGTGTGCATGCAGCTTGGGTGCAATGTATGGGGGCGCAGATCTGGGTAGGTTACATGCCCTTGTTCAACTGGGCTTTGCATTTATAGGCATCTACTGCATGGACAGCCTGCCTGGGGACAAGAACTCCATTCCCTCGGGTAGAAAAATGTGATACCTACCATGAGTGGTTGTAGATGAAGGGCGCCACCAACCTAGAAAGAAAATGAAATAATTTTAGGATTTAGTGGAAAAGTTTTCATTCCATGTTCATTAGTTTGGTAAGGAAAGGTCAGTGGTAACCCTCATTGGAGGACTTGTCAGGACTTGTCAGGTGGTGGACAATTACATCCTACACTGTGGATGGCCCAGATGGCTAGAGTATGGTGCTAGTACTTCCCAACATACTCGGCACTGACTGTTTTCACCATGGGGTAGAGAACACTTGGAGATGGCTCTCTCAACATGAAGGGATTCTGGAACACACAAGCACTACTAGGAGTTTATATGGGCATGTTTCTCAAATGATCCCAATTTTGACTGAACAGTTACTTTCTTCTGAAATGACCAGAGGGGACCAAAAGCCCTTCCATCGCAGAATCTTTGAGCAAATCCTGGCAGCAGGCAGGTGCATGAGACCCAGATGGGCCCAGATGGGCCCGTAATCCCAACTAAGTAGGAGCCAAGGTCCTGGGGACTCAGCTGCTGGTCACCGTAGTGAATACCAGAGTCCTCCAAGAGATGGGCCTCATCCTATCTTCCAATTCTAGAAACGTGAGAGTCGGATTCCAGACATGATTCATGCTGAGCTGGGCTACAGCTACTCACCTGTCGTAGTAGGAGGGCTTCCTGTAGATGCTGCAAAGGAAGAAGATACATCATCAGTTTCTGTAAATGATGTGCAGGAAGAAGCCTCTCAGGCTCCAGACAAACAAAAAAGCTGAGGGACTGTCCCCGCTAGAACTAAGAAAGACTTTCTGGGAGTGGTTGTGAGGAGCAGAGCTGGTAAATACCCCCAAGGAACAGTGCTGTGGAATTTGTTCTCAAAATCTTTATGCCCATTCACACACTGATACTCCACAGGCACTTTAAAGAAGGTGCTGTAGTTCACCCATAAAACTGAGGTACACCAGGATGATGGGTGATGCAGGGTCCTCTCAAGCTATGAGGGAAACCCCTGCCCTTCAGTAACACTCAGAAATACGAGAAAACAGTGAAAGAAAAAGAGTTTTTCTAGAAAAAATAACAAAAAAACCCAGAGGGCCAATATCATGAGGACCCACCTGAGCAAATGACACTTGCATCCTCTGAGTGCCTGCAGTTGTGCGAGTTCCAGCCATTATGGGGGCAGTTCCACAGGTAGGACTCATTCCCAGAGCAGCGCAAGTCATCCAGCACAATTGGGCCCGAGCCCTGACCAAAGCGGGCATTTCCTGGAGCTGATGTGGCCCAGCCACAGCCCAGCTGCCTGCAGACCACGTTGGCATCATTGGTGTCCCAGCTGTCGTCACACACGGTGCCCCACGAGCCTCTGTACAGGACCTCCACGCGGCCCTGACACCGGTCCCCTCCGTTCACCAGCCTCAGAGCCAAGCCTGTTTCATTCCCTAGCAGGACAAAGAACGAGACCTCTGGTCTGTGGATGTCTTAAGGTCATAGGCTAAAGGCATGTGGCAGACTCAGGGACTTCCTCCTGGCTAGTGGGCCCTGGGCAGGCGGTCACCTTTGCACGTGCCCAGAGGTTCGTCGTCAGCACAGGGATCGGACCAGAGATGTCCTAATCAGCCCAGGCCTAAGGATGCTCCAATGCAGAGAAGCACCTTATGATTCATGGAGGGCAGGAGGAAGACAAACTCACCCCACCCTGGACACATTGAGGATGGACCCCCACACTGGTGGGAACAAGGGTGGATGGGACAGAAGCCACAGGCCATTCCAAATAGGGTACCGAGCACTCACACACCCGGCTAGGGGGCATGTGGACTGGGGCTGAGCAACTGTGAAAAGGAAACATGAATAGGACACACAGCACACAGGTCTCCCTACCAGATCAAAGGCTGAAGAAACTCAGACTATCCCAACTGAGTTCATGCTTCCATGTGCCTTCAGGTAGACAGAGCCAAGGCCTGCCTAGGGATCCCCACCCTAGGTCCCAGTGCCCACAACTGCTTTCTGCTGGGTCTGACAGCTGACATTCCAACAGGTGGAATGCCCCTACCAGGCCGAGGACAGGCCAACAGAGCCACTGCATTCATTCTATGCGGGAAGAGCAAGAGTGAATCTGGGCAGTTAGTCTGCAGAGACCCCACTTCCACCTCCCATGTTCAATGCTCTCACTCTTTACAAGTTAGTTGGGCCCTGATGCAGGAGGTCAGCCTCAGCAACTGGGGTCCGGCTAACTTGTTGGGGGTCATAGCTGTGTAATGAGATCAAAGGCAGCCAATTAAAATGATGGGAAGAAAATATTCAAGGACTTCCACAAGTGGCCATATCAGTTCTTAAGAAGATAGAAATCTTTTTAGCAACAGCCATTCCAAGATGGAAAATTTACTTGTATAGAATTGATTAGTTGAGAAATTATCCATTTATTGTCTTCCTTCCTTCTCTCAGAGCTTTTGAGATACCCCATGATACAAAAGTCTATAAATCGATCCTTTGAAGAATACCTTGTTCGATTCCTGAAAAGAAGGGGAAGAAGAACTCCTAATTGAAATAAGAGTTAACCACCAGGTATGGAGGATAAAAGGCCTTCTCTGGAAGGTAGAGGCAAGATGTGTGTATGTGCAGCCTGGGTGCAATATGGTGGAGCAGGGTGGGTAGGTTACAAGCTCAGGTTCAACAAGGCTGTGCATTTACAGACATCTACTGAAAGGAGAGCCTGCCTGGGGATGAGAACCCTGTGTCCACATGTGGAAAACGTGATACCTACCATGAGTGGTTGTAGATGAAGGGCGCCAACAATGTAGAAAGAAAATGAAGTAATTTTAGGACGTTAGTGGAAAAGTTTTCATTCCATGCTAGTTAGTGTGATAAAGAAAGGTCAATGGTAACTCTCATTAGAGGACATGTCAGAGTCTGACCAATTCCACTATACACTGTGAAAGGCCCGGATCGGCGAGAGTATGCCACTATTACTTCCCAACATACTTGGCACTGACTATTTCCACCGTGGGGTAGAGAACACGTTGGGGATGACTCTCCCAACAGGAAAGAATTCTGGACACACAAGCACTATTAGGAGTTCTGTTGGTGCCTATTTCTCAAATGCTCCCAATTCTGAATTAAATATTTACTTTCATCTGAAATGACGAGAGGAGAGCAAGAGCCTTTCCACTGTAGAATCTCTAATCAAAATCTGGGAATAGAGAGGGGCGGGGATCCAGATGGGCCTGGAGTCTCAACTAAATAGGAGTTAAGGATCTGGAGACTCAGCTGGTGGTAACCATAGTGAATGACAGGGTCCCACAAGAGAAGAGCCTGATCCTCTCTTTCAACATCTGGAAACACTAGAGTTGAATTCCAGACAGGAATCATGCTGGGCTGGGCACAGCTGCTCACCTGAGGTAGTAGGAGGGATTCCTGTAGATGCTGCAAAGAAAGAGGACACATCATCAGTCTCCGTGAACAATGTGCAGAAAGAAGCTTCCCAGGTTCAGGACAAACAGAAATTCTGAAGGACCGTCCTCACTAGCACAAGAAAGACTTTCTGAGAGTGGTCCTGGGGGAAGAGCAGTAAACTACGCCTCAGGGGCAGGATTTCACAAAGAACAGTGTTGAAGGATTTGAACTCAAAAGCTTTATGCCCTCTCACGCTCAGGTTGCTCTACGGGATTCCTTTTTTTTTGTCTTTTTTTTTGTCTTTTTTTTTCTTTTTATTTTTTATGATAGTCACACAGAGAAAGAGAGAGAGAGAGAGAGAGAGAGAGAGAGAGAGAGCAGAGACATAGGCAGAGGAGAAGCAGGCTCCATGCACCGGGAGCCCGACGTGGGATTCGATCCCGAGTCTCCAGGATCGCGCCCTGGGCCAAAGGCAGGTGCTAAACCACTGCACCACCCAGGGATCCCTCTACGGGTTTCCTTATAGGAGGTGCTGAGGTCCATACCTCAACCTGAGGTACGCCAGGATGACGGGTGATGCAGGTTCCTGTCTAGCTATGAGGGAAACCCCTGCCCTTTGGTGAAATCAAGAAGATGATAGAACATTGAAAGGAATAGTTTAGACAAATTAACAAACAAAACCAGAGGGCAAATATCATGAGGACCCACCTGAGCAGATGACACTTGCATCCTCAAAGTGCTTGCAGTTGTGAGAGTTCCAGCCATTGTGGGGGCAGTTCCACAGATAGGACTCCTGCCCGGAGCAGCCCACATTGTCCAGGACGATTGGGCCCGAGCCCTGACCAAAGCGGGCATTTCCTGGGGCCGAGGTGGCCCAGCCACAGCCCAGCTGCCTGCAGACCACGTTGCCATCACTGATGTCCCAGCTGTCGTCGCACACGGTGCCCCATGAGCCTCTGTACAGGACCTCCACACGGCCCTGACACCGGTCACCTCCGTTCACCAGCCTCAAGGCCAACGCCGAATTGTTCCCTACCAGGAGACAGGAAAACTGTCTTTCTCTGTGTTCTCAAAGGAAGAACTGCTGCATTCTTAGTGCAGGATAATTCTTTCAGGGGCCAGGTGGCCTGGGTATGATTAATGTTCCCCAGCACCGGGACCCTCTGAAACCTTCTCATCATCATTGCAACTCAAGGGGACACTTGATGGTACCCCTGATCATCAATTGACTTAGGAGTATTCATTGTTGGTTGCCCACAAAGTGGGATTGAGAGAGTTTTTCTGAGGCGTCATGACAGTGGCTGATCTGCACCCTGCCTCCTAGTACCTGTGTGTGCTGTGCAAGTCTCCTGCTCTGCTAGCTTTTCTGGGTCAAAAACGTATACATAAGCCAGATCCTTTCACATCTCTCACCCTGACATGTTCTTTTCTACTTTAGAAATCTTTGCTTCTTGTCTATCTTGACTCAAGACGACTGAAGGGATTCTCATAAGGGACTTGTAAGAGTCAGGGGTATTGAGGGTCAACATGGAGCCAGCTGTATATCCCTGCATCGAGAGCACGTGCATCTCATAGCAGCTTCTCATTGCTCGGCCTCTCTCCATGCTGCATTGGATATACAAAGTTGCAAGCCCTGAACATTGAGGAGGATCCAGCCTGCCGAGATGTCTCCTTAAGAAGACATCAGTGCTCCCCATGGCCCATTCTCCCACTCTGTTTGTCAGCCCAGACAGCATTTCAGATGAAGCTCTTGCCACCCATGGCCAGTTCTCTGAACCTGCAGGCAAGTGTCTCTTGGGACACTTGGAAAAGACTAGATGAATAATCATGGAATGATGGGAAAAAATGGGAAAATTTGAATCCCATACCTACTAAAGACCTCCCAGTTAGAGACTCAGTGACTGGGAAACACAAAATGTGCCCACAAGGTCCTCAAGGAGCAATGATTCACCCCAAATGGAGATAAAAGGGATGGATGGAAAGAAGAGAAACATTCCAAGTGGGGTGGCCGAAGACTTAAGTGGCCACCAATGGTGGTCACTTGATGGTTGATATGGTTGGAACAGCTAGTAGGAAGAAACACAAGTCAGATACAAAGCGCATTGGTGTCGCAACAGAATCAAAGGTCAAAGAACATCATGCTATACCTCCCGAGAGCAGGCCTCCATCTGCCCCTGAGTAGACAGAGCCAGTCCTGCTATCGGGAGCCTAACCCTTGTCCTACCACCATTGTCTGCCTTGATGTGGCTGGGGACTGAGGTTCCAGCAGGTTGAATATCACTGCCAGGCTCAAAGAGGCCACCAAGTCATTGCACTGTCTCCATGTGGGAACCGCAAGAATGAGTCTGGACACAGCTGAACATAACTCCAAGTCCACCAGCTCAGGTGCAATGCTCTCACTCTTTGCAAGGTAAAAGTGACTAGTGCCCTAGTGCCCTAGTGCAGGAGGTCAGCCTGTGCAACTGGGGTCTAGCTAACTCGTTGGAGTCCATAAGTGTGTAATGAGATGAAAGGCAGCTGATTAAAATGATGGGAAGAAAATAGTCAAGGACAGCCTCAAGTGGCCATTTCAGTTCTTAAGAGTGAAGAAATAGCCATTCCAGGATGGAAAATATACTTGTAAAGAGTAGATGAGTTGTGTTATTATCCATTTACTGTCAGCCTCCTTTCTCTAGAGCTTTTGAGATTCCCCTGAGATATAAAAGTCCACATGCGATTCTTTGAAGAATGCCTTGTTCGATATCCACAAGCAGGGCAAGTAGCTCTCCTTATTGTACAAAGCTGTCCACGAAGCCTGAAGGATAAAAAGGCTGCACGTCTTGAGGGAAAGGCAGGCTGTGTGTGTGCGTGCATCCTGGGTGCCAGTGTATGCTCAGGTGCAGGGGCAGATCTGAGTAGGTTACATGCACAAGTTCAAGCGGCCTGTGCATTTACAGCCTCTCCTGCATGGCCAGCCTGTCTGGGGATGATAACCCCGGGTCCTAAGTAGAAACATAAGATACCTACCACGACTGGTTGTAGATACAGGGCGCCACCAATCTAGAAGGAAAATAAAGTAATTTTAGGACTTTACTGGATGACTTTTCATTCTGTGCTCGTTAGTTGGTAAGGAAAGGTCAATTCTATGCCTTCCTGATGTACTTCTCAGAGTCTGGACAATTCCACTTTACACTGTGAATGGCCCAGATGGCCTGGAGTATGGCGTTAGTAGTTCCCAACATACTCAGCATTGACTATCTGCACCATGGAGTAGAGAACACTTTGGGGATGACTCTCTCAACAGGAAAGAATTCTGGAACACACAAGCACTGGAAGGAGTCCTGTTGGTGCCTATTTCTCAAATGCTCCCAATTCTGAATTGAATATTTACTTTGATCTGAATTGAACAGATAGGACCAAACACCCTTCCACTGCAGACTTAGGACAAACCCGGGCAGCAGGCAGGTGCAGGAGACTAAGATGGGCCAGTAGTCGTAACTAAGTAGGAGTCAAGGATCTGGTGACTCAGCTGGTGGTAACCGTAGTGAATGCCAGGTACCGCAAGAGAGGAGCCTGGTCCTCTCTTCCAACTTCTGGAAACACTAGAGTTGAATTCCAGACAGGAATCATGCTGGGCTGGGCAAAGCTACTCACCTGTCGTGGTAGGAGGGCTTCCTGTAGATGCTGCAAAGAAAGAGGACACATCATCAGTCTCTGTGAACGATGTGCAGGAAGAAGCTTCCCAGGGTCAAGACAAACAGAAATTCTGAAGGACCGTCCTCACAGGCACAGGAAAGACTTTCTGGGAGCGGTCCTGGGGGCAGAGCTGTAAACTACACCTCAGGGGCAGGATTTCACAAAGAACAGTGTTGAAGGATTTGAACTCAAAAGCTTTATGCCCTCTCACGCTCGGTTGCTCTATGGGTTTCCTTAAAGGAGGTGCTGAGGTCCATACCTCAACCTGAGGTACGCCAGGATGACGGGTGATGCAGGTTCCTGTCAAGCTATGAGGGAAACCCCTGCCCTTTGGTGAAATCAAGAAGATGATAGAACATTGAAAAGAATAGTTTAGACAAATTAACAAACAAAACCAGAGGGCAAATATCGTGAGGACCCACCTGAGCAGATGACACTTGCATCCTCAAAGTGCTTGCAGTTGTGAGAGTTCCAGCCATTGTGGGGGCAGTTCCACAGATAGGACTCCTGCCCGGAGCAGCCCACATTGTCCAGGACGATTGGGCCCGAGCCCTGACCAAAGCGGGCATTTCCTGGGGCCGAGGTGGCCCAGCCACAGCCCAGCTGCCTGCAGACCACGTTGCCATCACTGATGTCCCAGCTGTCGTCGCACACGGTGCCCCACGAGCCTCTGTACAGGACCTCCACACGGCCCTGACACCGGTCACCTCCGTTCACAAGCCTCAGGGCCAAACCCGAATTAGTCCCTACAGGAGACAGGAAAACTGTCTTTCTCTGTGTTCTCAAAGGAAGAACTGCTGCATTCTGAGTTCAGGATAATTCTTTCAAGGTCCAGATGCCCTGGAAACGATTAGTGTTCCCCAGCAACGGGACCCTCTGAAACCTTCTCATCATCATTCCAACTCAAGGGGACACTTGATGGTACCCCAGATTGTCAATTGATTTAGGAGTATTCATTATTGGTTGCCCACAAAGTGAGATTGAGAGAGTTTTTCCGAGGAATCATGACAGTGGCTCCTCCTCACCCTGTCTCCTTGCACCTGTGTGTGCTGTGCAAGTCTCCTGCTCTGCTAGTTTTTCTGGGTCAAAAACATCTGCATAAGCCAGATCCTTTCACATCTCTCAGCCTGACATGTTCTTTTCTACTTTAGAAATCTTTACTCCTTGTCTATCTTGACTCATAGACGACTGAGGGGATTCTCACAAAGAACTGGAAGAAAGAGTCAGGGGCATTGAGGGTCAACCTGGAGCCAGTTGTAAATCCCTGTATCGATAGCACCTGCATTTCTTAGCAGCCTCTCATCGCTCGGCCTCTCTCCATGCTGCATTGGATATACAGTGTTGCAAGCCCTGAACATTGAGGAGGATCCAGCCTGCCGAGATGTCTCCTTAAGGGACATCAGTTCTCCCATGGCCCATTCTCCAACTCTGCTTGTCAGCCCAGACAGCACTTTGATAAAGCTCTTGCCACCCATGTCCAGTTCTCTAAACCTGCAGGCAAGTGTCTCTTGGGACACCTGGAAAAGACTAGATGAATAATCATGGAATGATGGGAAAAAATGGGAAAATTTTAATCCCACGCCTGCTAAAGACCTTCCTGTTAGAGACTCAGTGAATGGGAACCACAAAATGTGCCCACAAGGTCCTTAAGAAGCAATAATTCACCCCGAATGGAGAGAAAAAGATGGATGGGAAGAGAGAAACATTCCAAGTGGGGTGCCCAAAGACTTAAAGGGCTGGATGGTTGATATGGTTGGAACAGCTAGTAGGAAGAAACACAAGTCAGATACAAAGCGCACTGGTGTCGCAACAGAATCAAAGGTCAAAGAACATCATGTTATATCTCCCCAGAGCAGGCCTCCATGTGCTCCTGAGTAGACAGACCCAGTACTGCCATAATCCCTCAGTCCGGAGGGAGCCTAACACTTGTCCTACTGCCATTGTGTGTCTTTATGTGGCTGGGACCTAGGTTCCAGCAGGTTGAATATCACTGCCAGGCTCAAAAGAGGCCACCAAGTCGTTGCACTGTCTCCATGTGGGAACTGCAAGAATGAGTGTGGACACAGCTGAACATAACTCCAAGTCCACCAGCTCAGGTGCAATGCTCTCACTCTTTGCATGGCAAAAGTGACTAGTGCCCTAGTGCCCTAGTGCAGGAGGTCAGCCTGTGCAACTGGGGTCTAGCTAACTCGTTGGAGTCCATAAGTGTGTAATGAGATCACAGGCAGCCGATTAATATGATGGGAAGAAATATTCAAGGACGGCCTCAAGTGGCCATTTCAGTTCTTAAGAGTGAAGAAATAGCCATTCCAGGGTGAAAAATTTACTTGTAAAGAGTAGATGAATTGTGTTATTATCAATTTACTGTCAGCCTCCTTTCTCTAGAGTTTTGAGATTCCCCTGAGACATAAAAGTCTACATTCGATTCTTTGAAGAATGCCTTGTTCGATCTCGAAAAGCAGGGCAAGTATCTCTCCTTATTGAAACAAAGTTATCCATGAAGCCTGAAGGATAAAAAGGCTGCACGTCTTGAGGGAAAGGCAGGCTGTGTGTGTGCGTGCATCTTGGGTGCAGTGTATGATGGGGCAGATCTGAGTAGGTTACATGCACAAGTTCAAGCGGCCTGTGCATTTACAGGCCTCTCCTGCATGGCCAGCCTGTCTGGGGATGATAACCCCGGGTCCTGAAGTGGAAACATAAGATACCTACCACGACTGGTTGTAGATACAGGGCGCCACCAATCTAGAAAGAAAATGAAGTAATTTTAGGACTTTACTGGATAACTTTTCATTCTGTGCTCGTTAGATGGTAAGGAAAGGTCAATTCTATGCCTTCCTGATGTACTTCTCAGAGTCTGGACAATTCCACTTTACACTGTGAATGGCCCAGATGGCCTGGAGTATGGCGCTAGTAGTTCCCAACACACTCGGCACTGACTATCTGCACCGTGGGGTAGAGAACACGTTGGGGATGACTCTCTCAACAGGAAAGAATTCTGGAACACACAAGCACTGGAAGGAGTCCTGTTGGTGCCTATTTCTCAGATGCTCCCAATTCGGAATTGAATATTTACTTTGATCTGAATTGAACAGATAGGACCAAACACCCTTCCACTGCAGACTTAGGACAAACCCGGGCAGCAGGCAGGTGCAGGAGACTAAGATGGGCCAGTAGTGGTAACTAAGTAGGAGTCAAGGATCTGGTGACTCAGCTGGTGGTAACCGTAGTGAATGCCAAGGTACCGCAAGAGAGGAGCCTGGTCCTCTCTTCCAACTTCTGGAAACACTAGAGTTGAATTCCAGACAGGAATCATGCTGGGCTGGGCACAGCTACTCACCTGTCGTGGTAGGAGGGCTTCCTGTAGATGCTGCAAAGAAAGAGGACACATCATCAGTCTCTGTGAACGATGTGCAGGAAGAAGCTTCCCAGGGTCAAGACAAACAGAAATTCTGAAGGTCCGTCCTCACAGGCACAGGAAAGACTTTCTGGGAGTGGTCCTGGGGGAAGAGCTGTAAACTACACCTCAGGGGCAGGATTTCACAAAAAACAGTGTTGAAAGATTTGAACTCAAAAGCTTTATGCCCTCTCACGCTCGGTTGCTCTATGGGTTTCCTTAAAGGAGGTGCTGAGGTCCATACCTCAACCTGAGGTACACCAGGATGACGGGTGATGCAGGTTCCTGTCAAGCTATGAGGGAAACCCCTGCCCTTCAGTGAAATCAAGAAGATGATAGAACATTGAAAGGAATAGTTTGTCTAGACAAAATAAACAAAACCAGAGGGCAAATTTCGTGAGGACCCACCTGAGCAGATGACACTTGCGTCCTCAGAGTGCCTGCAGTTGTGCGAGTTCCAGCCATTGTGGCTGCAGCTCCACAGATAAGACTCGTGCCCGGAGCAGCGCACATCGTCTAGCACAATGGGGCCCGAGCCCTGACCAAAGCGGGCATTTCCTGGGGCCGAGGTGGCCCAGCCACACCCCAGCTGCCTGCAGACCACGTTGCCATCATTGGTGTCCCAGTTGTCGTCGCACACGGTGCCCCATGAGCCTCTGTACAGGACCTCCACGCGGCCCTGACACCGGTCACCTCCATTCACCAGCCTCAGGGCCAACCCTGCATCGGTCCCTAACAGGAGATAGGAAAACTGTCTTTCTCTGTGTTCTCAAATGAAGAACTCCTGCATTCTCAGGGCAGGATAATTTTTTTTTTAGTGTACGTACCCTTGGTATGATTAATGTTTCCCAGCAACGGGACCCTCTGAAACCTTCTCATCAACTCAAGGGGCCACTTGATGCTACCTCTGAGTATGAATTGACTTAAGAGTATTCACTGTTGGTTGCCCACAACCTTAGGATTTGAATTCTTGAGCCTGGCCATGCCATGACGTGGGGAAAGGCAGAAACCAGTAGCCTGATCTATGCCAGTGAGACTGCCTTGAACACAAGCTTTATGCCCAGAGAAACGGCCCTGCTGCCCCAAGGTGCTGTCCTGGGTTCTAGCGTTCAGAGTGTCTATCTTCACCCCACTGTGGTATATCACGGACTCTGTTCCAGGCCCCAAAGCTTGTTCTGTAGGATCCTTTGTTGATGTTGACTTGCTCCTGTTCTCTCAAGGCCCAAACATCTACTGAATCTAACAATCCTCATTCATGACAACAGGCAGGAGTACCTGTCACGGTCATGTTGCTCTGCATACTTAGAGCTACCCAGGCCTCCTGGAGACAGAAAGCCAACAAAACTTGGCAGCATTGGGTCAGCTTGTGGGAAGGCCTTTTGGCACACTTAGCACCATAGCAGACATCATGATTCCTCAGTGTCCCCCGGACTCTGCCTTCTCTACCCATGAGCAGGTCTGGGGCACTGACCATATGTGATACTCAGGCCTTCAAGCTTCTATAAAATGAGGTCCCAACTCTTCACAGCAGATGGATGGATGTGACGAGCCCAAGAATAGATGCCCACCATCAGTAGTCATGATGGAAATGCAAATCCTAACCAAAGCAAGAAACTATCCCTGCCCATTTGCATCACTACACTAAATGAGACAAAAGAAGAAGTGTTGATGAGGATACAGAGACAGTAAAATCCTCAGATGCTGTTGGACTTGTGCCCAGAGCATCCCACGTTCCCCAGGACAATTTTGGCCCTGAACAAAGCAGGCATTTCCGGGAACTAAAGTGGGCCACTCACAGCCCAGGC
The DNA here is from genome assembly GCF_018345385.1 of Vulpes lagopus. NCBI lineage: Eukaryota > Metazoa > Chordata > Mammalia > Carnivora > Canidae > Vulpes > Vulpes lagopus. The sequence goes on from NC_054825.1 coordinate 9,000,546, forward strand.
ACCTGCAGACCACATTGGCATCATTGGTGTGCCAGCTCACATTGCACACGGTGCCCAACGAGACTCTGTACAGGACCTTTCGTGGCAGTGACACCGGTCACCTCTGTTCACCAGCCTCAGGGCCAACCCCGAATCAGTCCTACCAGACGACAGGAAAACTGTCTTTCTCTCTGTTCTCGTAAGAACTCCTGCATTCTGAATGCAGGATAGTTCTTTCAGGGCCCAGAAGCCCTGGGTAAGATTAGTGTTCCCAGCAATGGACCCTTGAAACTTTCTCATCATCATTCCAGCTCAAGAGGTACTTGATGGTACTTCTGAGTGTCAATTGACATAGGAGTATTCATTGTTGGTTGCCCACAAAGTGAGATTGAGAGATTTTTTCCGAGGCGTCATGACAGTGGCTCATCTGCACCCAGCCTCCTTGCACCTGTGTGTGTTGTGCAAGTCTCCTGTTCTGCTAGCTTTTCTGGGTCAAAAATGTATACATAAGCCAGATCCTTTCACATCTCCCAGCCTGACATGTTCTTTTCTACTTTAGAAACCTTTGCTCCTTGTCGATCTTGACTCATAGACGACTGAGGGGAATCTCACAAAGAACTTGGAAGAAAGAGTCAGGGGTATTGAGGGTCAACATAGAGCCAGCTGTATATCCTTTTATCTAGAGCACCTGCATCTCTTAGCAGCCTCCCATCGCTCGGCCTCTCTCCATGCTGCATTGGATATACAGTGTTGCAAGCCCTGAACACTGAGGAGGATCCAGCCTGCCGTGATGTCTCCTTAAGAGACATCAGTACTCTCCATGGTCCATTCTCCCACTCTGCTTGTCAGCCCAGACAGCATTTCAGATGAAGCTCTTGCCACCCATGTCCAGTTCTCTAAACCTGCAGGCAAGTGTCTCTTGGGACACTTGGAAAAGACTAGATGAATAATCATGGAATGATGGGAAAAAATGGGAAAATTTGAATACCTACTAAAGACCTCCCTGTTAGAGACTCAGTGACTGGGAACCACAAAATGTGCCCACAAGGTCCTTAAGAAGCAATGATTCACCCCGAATGGAGAGAAAACGATGGATGGGAAGAGAGAAACATTCCAAGTGGGGTGCCCAAAGACTTAAATGGCTGGATGGTTGATATGGTTGGAACAGCTAGTAGAAAGAAACACAAGTCAGATACAAAGCGCATTGGTGTCGCACCAGAATCAAAGGTCAAAGAACATCATGCTATATCTCCTCAGAGCAGGCCTCCATGTGCTCCTGAGTAGACAGACCCAGTACTGCCATAAACTCTCAGTCCTGAGGGAGCCTAACACTTGTCCTACTGCCATTGCTTGTCTTTTTGTGGCTGGGACCTAGGTTCCAGCAGGTTGAATATCACTGCCAGGCTCAAAAGAGGCCACCAAGTCGTTGCACTGTCTGCAAGATTGCACTGGAACTGCAAGAATGAGTGTGGACACAGCTGAACATAACTCCAAGTCCACCAGCTCAGGTGCAATGCTCTCACTCTTTGCAAGGCAAAAGTGACTAGTGCCCTAGTGCCCTAGTGCAGGAGGTCAGCCTGTGTAACTGGGGTCTAGCTAACTCGTTGGAGTCCATAAGTGTGTAATGAGATCAAAGGCAGCTGATTAAAATGATGGGAAGAAATATTCAAGGACAGCCTCAAGTGGCCATTTCAGTTCTTAAGAGTGAAGAAATAGCCATTCCAGGGTGAAAAATTTACTTGTAAAGAGTAGATGAGTTGTGTTATTATCCATTTACTGTCTGCCTCCTTTCTCTAGAGCTTTTGAGATTCCCCTGATACATAAAAGTCTACATTCGATTCTTTGAAGAATACCTTGTTCGATCTCGAAAAGCAGGGCAAGTAGCTCTCCTTATTGAAACAAAGTTATCCACAAAGCCTGAAGGATAAAAAGGCTGCACATCTTGAGGGAAAGGCAGGCTGTGTGTGTGCGTGCATCTTGGGTGCAGTGTATGGTGGGGCAGATCTGAGTAGGTTACATGCACAAGTTCAAGCGGCCTGTGCATTTACAGGCCTCTACTGCATGGCCAGCCTGTCTGGGGATGATAACCCCGGGTCCTGAAGTGGAAACATAAGATACCTACCACGACTGGTTGTAGATACAGGGCGCCACCAATCTAGAAAGAAAATGAAGTAATTTTAGGACTTTACTGGATAACTTTTCATTCTGTGCTCGTTAGATGGTAAGGAAAGGTCAATTCTATGCCTTCCTGATGTACTTCTCAGAGTCTGGACAATTCCACTTTACACTGTGAATGGCCCAGATGGCCTGGAGTATGGCGCTAGTAGTTCCCAACATACTCGGCACTGACTATTTCCACCGTGGGGTAGAGAACATGTTGGGGATGACTCTCCCAACAGGAAAGAATTCTGGAACACACAAGCACTGGAAGGAGTCCTGTTGGTGCCTATTTCTCAGATGCTCCCAATTCTGACTTGAATATTTACTTTCATCTGAAATGAAGAGAGGGGACCAACAGCATTTCCACTGTAAAATCTCTAGTCAAAACCGGGCAACACATCTACTTTGGAGTGAGCACAGTGGAGGTCCATGGAGAAGGGCCTGGGAGCGCTTGCAAGCATATGTTCTCATGTTAGCCCACACTCGGAATGTAGAAATTTGTTAGCAATTTTTTTGAATTCGTCTTTCCACTAATATGGTACAAGACCTTTCTTCCTCTTTGACCTCCCAGTGGTGACTCAGTGCTTGTGCCCCATCTGTCTTTGGAGGGGCCGCACTGAGATAGTATGGAAGTGCTGAATCACGATATTGTACACCTGAAATGAATATGCCACTGTAGGTCCTACATTGGAATTAAAATTAAATAAATACTTAAAAGTAGTTTTAAAAAGTTTTAGAATCACAACAGGCCTCTTATCAGCAACTGTGTAGATCTAAAATAAGAAGTGACATCTTTCAATTGCTCATAGAAAATAATGTGTCAACCTAGAATTCTGTCCCCTGTGAAAATAGTTTTTGAAATGAAGGGCAAAATAATGACTTTTTCAGACAAAACGGGCCTTGAGGATTGATTATCAGCAGACCTGTACTATAAAAAATGACAAAGGACAGTCTTAAAGCAGAACAAATAAGAGGGTGAGAGAAATACAGGTTTACATAAAGAAATGAAGATTTCCAGGAATAGTTGATGTGCAGGGCAATATAAATTTAATATTTAATCACTTTAAAAATTGACCTTTTAAGGCAAATATAGTTCTAAGGTATTGTGTTTGTAGCACATGTGAAGCTAAATGTATTATGGCAATAGAACAAAAGATATGCAAGAACAGTTGGGAGAATGCTGTCTTCAGGTTGTTATATGTAATGTATCATGGTATTATTTGAAAGTAAATATATCATAGCCAAATTGCTGAAAATCCAAGGAATCACAAAGGCAGACAGGGAAAAAGGACAGCATATAGAGAGAAACAAAATAAGGTAGAGCAATTTAAAAGCAAGGAATTAGAAACATAAACTTCACATATCATTTGAGGTAGCATGTAGTGGGTGTGACCATGAAGACCCCATAGATAAATTCATGAGTATTGGTCTTATTCTGGTTCTCCAGATGGATCATGGCTTCATGGGTGTTGGTGTACCGGTGTTTGGTCTACTATGCTCCATAGGTTTGCCAGAAATGTAAACACATTGTTTTGTATGTATTAAATATTCAAAGTTTTGAAGCCATTTAATGTCATGTCTTCCACCAAGAAAATGTAGTCTGTATCCAGAAAAGTAGGTTCTGAGGTGAAGAGTGATTCTACCTGCTGAAAAAAAAAATACCCTGAATTCCCTGTCTTAGGCTGCAAGCTTCTGGTTACAGATTCATTAAAGGTAGTCCTAACATTGGTGACTTTTAAAAATCAAGTGTCCTTGGGACTGGAAGTGACAGTGTCTTTGGTGATGCTCTAAAAAACTATGTGCAGTTTTCAGTAAATTATCAGTTGTGTCTAACACCGAGCGCTCATCACATCATGTGATCCAAAATTAATGATGTACTATATGTTGGCCAATTAAATTTAAATAAAAAAATAATAGGAAAAAAAAACCGGGCAACAGAAAGGGGTGGGGGACCCAGATGGGCCTGGACCCTCAACGAATTAGGAGTCAAGGATCTGGGGACTCAGCTGGTGGTAACCGTAGGGAATACCAGGGTCTCACAAGGGAAGACCCTGGGGCTCTTTTTCACTTCTACAAACACGAGAGTTGAATTCCAGACAAGATACGTGCTGGGCTGGGCACAGCTACTCACCTGTCGTAGTAGGAGGAACTCCTGTAGATGCTGCAAAGAAAGAGAACACAACATCAGAATGATGTGCAGAAAGAAGCTTCCCAGGCTCAGGACAAACAGAAATTCTGAAGGTCCGTCCGCACTAGCACAAGAAAGACTTTCTGGGAGCGGTCATGGGGGCAGAGCTGTAAACTACACCTCAGGGGCAGGATTTCACAAAGAACAGTATTGAAGGATTTGAACTCAAAAGCTTTATGCCCTCTCACACTCAGTTGCTCTGTGGGTTTCCTTAAAGAAGGTGCTGAGGTCCATACCTCAACCTGAGGTACGCCAGGATGACAGGTGATGCAGGTTCCTGTCAAGCTATGAGGGAAACCCCTGCCCTTCGGTGAAATCAGGAAGATGATAGAACATTGAAAGGAATAGTTTGTCTAGACAAATTAACAAACAAAACCAGAGGGCAAATTTCGTGAGGACCCACCTGAGCAGATGACACTTGCGTCCTCAGAGTGCCTGCAGTTGTGCGAGTTCCAGCCATTGTGGCTGCAGCTCCACAGATAAGACTCGTGCCCGGAGCAGCGCACATCGTCTAGCACAATGGGGCCCGAGCCCTGACCAAAGCGGGCATTTCCTGGGGCCGAGGTGGCCCAGCCACAGCCCAGCTGCCTGCAGACCACGTTGCCATCATTGGTGTCCCAGCTGTCGTCGCACACGGTGCCCCACGAGCCTCTGTACAGGACCTCCACACGGCCCTGACACCGGTCACCTCCATTCACCAGCCTCAGGGCCAACCCGGAATCGGTCCCTACCAGGAGACAGGAAAATTGTCTTTCACTGTGTTCTCGAACGAAGAACTCCTTCATTCTCAGGGCAGGGTAATTCTTTCCGGGCCCAGGTGCCCTGGGTATGATTAATGTTCACCAGCAACGGGACCCTCTGAAACCTTCTCATCATCAGTCCAACTCAAGGGGCCACTTGATGCCACCCGTGAGGGTCAATTGACTTAGGAGTGTCCACTGTTGGTTCCCCAAAAATTACGATTTGAATTCTTGAGCCTAGCCCTGCCATGCTGTGGGGGAAGGCAGAAACCAGTAGCCTGATCTATGCCACTGAGACTGCTTTGAACACAAGCTTTATGCCCAGAGAAATGGCCCTGCTGCCCCAAGGTGCTGTCCTAGGTTCTAGCGTTCAGAGTGTCTATCTTCACCCCACTGTGGTATATCACAGACTCTGTTCCAGGCCCCAAAGCTTGTTCTGTAGGATCCTTTGTTGATGTTGACTTGCTCCTGTTCTCTCAAGGCCCAAACATCTACTGAATCTAACAATCCTCATTCATGACAACAGGCAGGAGTACCTGTCACGGTCATGTTGCTCTGCATTCTTAGAGCTACCCAGGCCTCCTGGAGACAGAAAGCCAACAAAACTTGCCTCATTAGGTCAGCTTGTGGGAAGGCCTTTTGGCACACTTAGCACTGTAGCAGACATCATGATTCCTCAGTGTCCCCCGGACCCTGCCTTCTCTACCCATGAGCAGGTCTAGGGCACTGACCATATGTGATACTCAGGCCTTCAAGCTTCTATAAAATGAGGTCCCAACTCTTCACAGAAGATGGATAGATGTGACGAGCCCAAGAATAGATGCCCACCATCAGTAGTCATGATGGAAATGCAAATCCTAACCAAAGCAAGAAAGTACGTCTGCTTATTGTATCACAACAGTAAATGAGACAAAACAAGAAGTGTTGATGAGGATACAGAGACAGTAAAATCCTCAGATGCTGTTGGACTTGTGCCCAGAGCAGCCCACGTTGTCCAGGAAAATCGGGCCCTAGCCCTGACCAAAGCAGGCATTTCCAGGGTCCAAAGTGGGCCAGCCATAGCCCAGCCACCTGCAGACCACGTTGGCATCTTGGTGTGCCAGCTGTTTTTGCACATGGTGCCCCACGAGCCTCTGTACAGGACCTTTCCTGGCACTGACACCGGTCACCTCTGTTCACCGGCCTCCGGGCCGATCCCAAGGGAAAAAATGGGAAAATCTGAATCCCACACCTACTTAAGACCTGCCTGTTAGAGACTCAGTGACTGGGAACCACAAAATGTGCCCACAAGTCCTTAAGGAGCAATGATTCACCACGAATGGAGAGAAAACGGATGGTTGAGAAGAAGAGAAACATTCCAAGTGGGGTGCCCAAAGACTTAAATGGCTCGATGGTTGATATGGTTGGAACAGTTAGTAGAAAGAAACACAAGTCAGATACAAAGCGAATTGGTGTCGCAACAGAATCAAAGGTCAAAGAACATCATGCTATATCTCCCCAGAGCAGGCCTCCATGAGCTCCTGAGTAGACGGGCCAGGCCTGCCAAATCCCTCAGTCCTGAGGGAGCCTAACACTTGTCCTGTCGGCCATTGTCTGTCTTTATGTGGCTGGGGACGGAGGTTCCGGCAGTTTGAATATCACTGCCAGGCTCAAAGAGGCCACCAAGTCGTTGCACTGTCTCCATGTGGGAACTGCAAGAATGAGTGTGGACACAGCTGAACATAACTCCAAGTCCACCAGCTCAGGTGCAATGCTCTCACTCTTTGCAAGGCAAAAGTGACTAGTGCCCTAGTGCCCTAGTGCAGGAGGTCAGCCTGTGCAACTGGGGTCTAGCTAACTCGTTGGAGTCCATAAGTGTGTAATGAGATCACAGGCAGCCGATTAATATGATGGGAAGAAATATTCAAGGACGGCCTCAAGTGGCCATTTCAGTTCTTAAGAGTGAAGAAATAGCCATTCCAGGGTGAAAAATTTACTTGTAAAGAGTAGATGAGTTGTGTTATTATCCATTTACTGTCTGCCTCCCTTCTCTCAGAGCTTTTGAGATTCCTCGAGATACAGAAGTCTACATTCGATTCTTTGAAGAATGCCTTGTTCAATCTAGACAAGCAGGGCAAGTAGCTCTCCTTATGAAACAAAGTTTTTCACGAAGCCTGAAGGATAAAAAGGCTGCACGTCTTGAGGGAAAGGCAGGCTGTGTGTGTGCGTGCATCTTGGGTGCAGTGTATGGTGGGGCAGATCTGAGTAGGTTACATGCACAAGTTCAAGCGGCCTGTGCATTTACAGGCCTCGACTGCATGGCCAGCCTGTCTGGGGATGATAACCCCGTGTCCTGAGTGGAAACATGGGATACCTACCACGAGTGGTTGTAGATACAGGGCGCCACCAATCTAGAAAGAAAATGAAGTAGTTTTAGGACTTTACTGGATAACTTTTCATTCTGTGCTCGTTAGTTGGTAAGGAAAGGTCAATTCTATGCCTTCCTGATGTACATCTCAGAGTCTGGACAATTCCACTTTACACTGTGAATGGCCAGATGGCCTGGAGTATGGCGCTAGTAGTTCCCAATATACTCGGCACTGACTATTTCCACCGTGGGGTAGAGAACACTTTGGGGATGACTCTCCCAACAGGAAAGAATTCTGCAACACACAAGCACTGGAAGGAGTTCTGCTGGTGCCTATTTCTCAAATGCTCCCAATTCTGAATTGAATATTTACTTTCTTTTATTTATAATTTATTTTTTATTGGTGTTCACTTTGCCAACATATAGAATAACACCCAGTGCTCATCCTGTCAGAGCCCACCTCAGTGCCCATCACCCAGTCTCTCCCCCATCCCCCACCCACCTCCCCTTCTATCAGCCCTAGTTCCTTTACCTCAGTTAGGAGTCTTTCACGTTCTGTCTCCCTTTCTGATATTTCCCACTTATTTTTTCTCCTTTTACCTTATTCCCCTTCACTACTTTCAACTGAATTGAAGAGAGGGGACCAACAGCATTTCCACTGTAAAATCTCTAATCAAAACCGGGCAACAGAAGGGGTGGGGGATCCAGATGGGCCTGGAGTTTCAACTAAGTAGGAGTCAATGTTCTGGGGATTCAGCTGCTGGTCATGGTAGCAAAGCACCAGAGTTCCGCAAGAGAAGAGAAGAGAAGAGTTCTCTTTCAATCTAGAAATACAAGAGTTGAATTCCAGACAAGATACATGCTGGGCTGGGCACAGCTACTCACCTGTCGTAGTAGGAGGGATTCCTGTAGATGCTGCAAAGAAAGAGGACACATCATCAGTCTCCGTGAACAATGTGCAGAAAGAAGCTTCCCAGGTTCAGGACAAACAGAAATTCTGAAGGACCGTCCTCACTAGCACAAGAAAGACTTTCTGGGAGTGGTCCTGGGGGCAGAGCTGTAAACTACACCTCAGGGGCAGGATTTCACAAAAAACAGTGTTGAAGGATTTGAACTCAAAAGCTTTATGCCCTCTCACACTCAGGTTGCTCTGTGGGTTTCCTTAAAGGAGGTGCTGAGGTCCATACCTCAACCTGAGGTACGCCAGGATGACGGGTGATGCAGGTTCCTGTCAAGCTATGAGGGAAACCCCTGCCCTTCGGTGAAATCAGGAAGATGATAGAACATTGAAAGGAATAGTTTGTCTAGACAAATTAACAAACAAAACCAGAGGGCAAATTTCGTGAGGACCCACCTGAGCAGATGACACTTGCGTCCTCAGAGTGCCTGCAGTTGTGAGAGTTCCAGCCATTGTGGCTGCAGCTCCACAGATAAGACTCGTGCCCAGAGCAGCGCACATCGTCTAGCACAATGGGGCCCGAGCCCTGACCAAAGCGGGCATTTCCTGGGGCCGAGGTGGCCCAGCCACAGCCCAGCTGCCTGCAGACCACGTTGCCATCATTGGTGTCCCAGCTGTCGTCGCACACGGTGCCCCATGAGCCTCTGTACAGGACCTCCACGCGGCCCTCACACCGGTCACCTCCATTCACCAGCCTCAGGGCCAACCCTGATCGGTCCCTACCAGGAGACAGGAAAATTGTCTTTCTCTGTGTTCTCGAACGAAGAACTCCTGCATTCTCAGGGCAGGGTAATTCTTTCAGGGCCCAGTACCCTTGGTATGATTAATGTTCCCCAGCAACGGGACCCTCTGAAACCTTCTCATCATCAGTCCAACTCAAGGGGCCACTTGATGCTACCTCTGAGTGTCAATTGACTTAGGAGTATTCACTGTTGGTTGCCCACAACCTTAGGATTTGAATTCTTGAGCCTGGCCCTGCCCTGACGTGGGGAAAGTCAGTAACCAGTAGCCTGATCTATGCCAGCTGAGACTGCTTGAACACAAGCTTTATGCCCAGAGAAACGGCCCTGCTGCCCCAAGGTGCTGTCCTGGGTTCTAGCGTTCAGAGTGTCTATCTTCACCCCACTGTGGTATATCACAGACTCTGTTCCAGGCCCCAAAGCTTGTTCTGTAGGATCCTTTGTTGATGTTGACTTGCTCCTGTTCTCTCAAGGCCCAAACATCTACTGAATCTAACAATCCTCATTCATGACAACAGGCAGGAGTACCTGTCACGGTCATGTTGCTCTGCATTCTTAGAGCTACCCAGGCCTCCTGGAGACAGAAAGCCAACAAAACTTGGAAGCATTGGGTCAGCTTGTGGGTAGGCCTTTTGGCACACTTAGCACCATAGCAGACATCATGATTCCTCAGTGTCCCCCGGACTCTGACTTCTCTACCCATGAGCAGGTCTGGGGCACTGACCATATGTGATACTCAGGCCTTCAAGCTTCTATAAAATGAGGTCCCAACTCTTCACAGCAGATGATGGATGTGACGAGCCCAAGAATAGATGCCCACCATCAGTAGTCATGATGGAAATGCAAATCCTAACCAAAGCAAGAAACTATCCCTGCCCATTTGCATCACTACACTAAATGAGACAAAAGAAGAAGTGTTGATGAGGATACAGAGACAGTAAAATCCTCAGATGCTGTTGGACTTGTGCCCAGAGCATCCCACGTTCCCCAGGACAATTTTGGCCCTGAACAAAGCAGGCATTTCCAGGGGCCAAAGTGGGCCAGCCACAGCCTAGCACCTGCAGACCACGTTGGCATCTTGGTGTGCCAGCTGTTTTTGCACACGGTGCCCCACGAGCCTCTGTAAAGGACCTTTCGTGGCACTGACACCGGTCACCTCCGTTTCACCAGCCTCAGGGCCGATCCCAAGGGAAAAAAATGGGAAAATTTGAATCCCACACCTACTTAAGACCTGCCTGTTAGAGACTCAGTGACTGGGAACCACAAAATGTGCCACAAGTCCTTAAGGAGCAATGATTCACCACGAATGGAGAGAAAACGGATGGTTGAGAAGAAGAGAAACATTCCAAGTGGGGTGCCCAAAGACTTAAATGGCTGGATGGTTGATATGGTTGGAACAGCTAGTAGAAAGAAACACAAGTCAGATACAAAGCGCATTGGTGTCGCACCAGAATCAAAGGTCAAAGAACATCATGCTATATCTCCTCAGAGCAGGCCTCCATGTGCTCCTGAGTAGACAGACCCAGTACTGCCATAAACTCTCAGTCCTGAGGGAGCCTAACACTTGTCCTACTGCCATTGCTTGTCTTTTTGTGGCTGGGACCTAGGTTCCAGCAGGTTGAATATCACTGCCAGGCTCAAAAGAGGCCACCAAGTCGTTGCACTGTCTGCAAGATTGCACTGGAACTGCACTGGAACTGCAAGAATGAGTGTGGACACAGCTGAACATAACTCCAAGTCCACCAGCTCAGGTGCAATGCTCTCACTCTTTGCAAGGCAAAAGTGACTAGTGCCCTAGTGCCCTAGTGCAGGAGGTCAGCCTGTGTAACTGGGGTCTAGCTAACTCGTTGGAGTCCATAAGTGTGTAATGAGATGAAAGGCAGCTGATTAAAATGATGGGAAGAAATATTCAAGGACAGCCTCAAGTGGCCATTTCAGTTCTTAAGAGTGAAGAAATAGCCATTCCAGGGTGAAAAATTTACTTGTAAAGAGTAGATGAGTTGTGTTATTATCCATTTACTGTCTGCCTCCTTTCTCTAGAGCTTTTGAGATTCCCCTGATACATAAAAGTCTACATTCGATTCTTTGAAGAATACCTTGTTCGATCTCGAAAAGCAGGGCAAGTAGCTCTCCTTATTGAAACAAAGTTATCCACAAAGCCTGAAGGATAAAAAGGCTGCACATCTTGAGGGAAAGGCAGGCTGTGTGTGTGCGTGCATCTTGGGTGCAGTGTATGGTGGGGCAGATCTGAGTAGGTTACATGCACAAGTTCAAGCGGCCTGTGCATTTACAGGCCTCTACTGCATGGCCAGCCTGTCTGGGGATGATAACCCCGGGTCCTGAAGTGGAAACATAAGATACCTACCACGACTGGTTGTAGATACAGGGCGCCACCAATCTAGAAAGAAAATGAAGTAATTTTAGGACTTTACTGGATAACTTTTCATTCTGTGCTCGTTAGATGGTAAGGAAAGGTCAATTCTATGCCTTCCTGATGTACTTCTCAGAGTCTGGACAATTCCACTTTACACTGTGAATGGCCCAGATGGCCTGGAGTATGGCGCTAGTAGTTCCCAACATACTCGGCACTGACTATTTCCACCGTGGGGTAGAGAACATGTTGGGGATGACTCTCCCAACAGGAAAGAATTCTGGAACACACAAGCACTGGAAGGAGTCCTGTTGGTGCCTATTTCTCAGATGCTCCCAATTCTGACTTGAATATTTACTTTCATCTGAAATGAAGAGAGGGGACCAACAGCATTTCCACTGTAAAATCTCTAGTCAAAACCGGGCAACACATCTACTTTGGAGTGAGCACAGTGGAGGTCCATGGAGAAGGGCCTGGGAGCGCTTGCAAGCATATGTTCTCATGTTAGCCCACACTCGGAATGTAGAAATTTGTTAGCAATTTTTTTGAATTCGTCTTTCCACTAATATGGTACAAGACCTTTCTTCCTCTTTGACCTCCCAGTGGTGACTCAGTGCTTGTGCCCCATCTGTCTTTGGAGGGGCCGCACTGAGATAGTATGGAAGTGCTGAATCACGATATTGTACACCTGAAATGAATATGCCACTGTAGGTCCTACATTGGAATTAAAATTAAATAAATACTTAAAAGTAGTTTTAAAAAGTTTTAGAATCACAACAGGCCTCTTATCAGCAACTGTGTAGATCTAAAATAAGAAGTGACATCTTTCAATTGCTCATAGAAAATAATGTGTCAACCTAGAATTCTGTCCCCTGTGAAAATAGTTTTTGAAATGAAGGGCAAAATAATGACTTTTTCAGACAAAACGGGCCTTGAGGATTGATTATCAGCAGACCTGTACTATAAAAAATGACAAAGGACAGTCTTAAAGCAGAACAAATAAGAGGGTGAGAGAAATACAGGTTTACATAAAGAAATGAAGATTTCCAGGAATAGTTGATGTGCAGGGCAATATAAATTTAATATTTAATCACTTTAAAAATTGACCTTTTAAGGCAAATATAGTTCTAAGGTATTGTGTTTGTAGCACATGTGAAGCTAAATGTATTATGGCAATAGAACAAAAGATATGCAAGAACAGTTGGGAGAATGCTGTCTTCAGGTTGTTATATGTAATGTATCATGGTATTATTTGAAAGTAAATATATCATAGCCAAATTGCTGAAAATCCAAGGAATCACAAAGGCAGACAGGGAAAAAGGACAGCATATAGAGAGAAACAAAATAAGGTAGAGCAATTTAAAAGCAAGGAATTAGAAACATAAACTTCACATATCATTTGAGGTAGCATGTAGTGGGTGTGACCATGAAGACCCCATAGATAAATTCATGAGTATTGGTCTTATTCTGGTTCTCCAGATGGATCATGGCTTCATGGGTGTTGGTGTACCGGTGTTTGGTCTACTATGCTCCATAGGTTTGCCAGAAATGTAAACACATTGTTTTGTATGTATTAAATATTCAAAGTTTTGAAGCCATTTAATGTCATGTCTTCCACCAAGAAAATGTAGTCTGTATCCAGAAAAGTAGGTTCTGAGGTGAAGAGTGATTCTACCTGCTGAAAAAAAAAATACCCTGAATTCCCTGTCTTAGGCTGCAAGCTTCTGGTTACAGATTCATTAAAGGTAGTCCTAACATTGGTGACTTTTAAAAATCAAGTGTCCTTGGGACTGGAAGTGACAGTGTCTTTGGTGATGCTCTAAAAAACTATGTGCAGTTTTCAGTAAATTATCAGTTGTGTCTAACACCGAGCGCTCATCACATCATGTGATCCAAAATTAATGATGTACTATATGTTGGCCAATTAAATTTAAATAAAAAAAATAATAGGAAAAAAAACCGGGCAACAGAAAGGGGTGGGGGACCCAGATGGGCCTGGACCCTCAACGAATTAGGAGACAAGGATCTGGGGACTCAGCTGGTGGTAACCGTAGGGAATACCAGGGTCTCACAAGGGAAGACCCTGGGGCTCTTTTTCACTTCTACAAACACGAGAGTTGAATTCCAGACAAGAAACGTGCTGGGCTGGGCACAGCTACTCACCTGTCGTAGTAGGAGGAACTCCTGTAGATGCTGCAAAGAAAGAGAACACAACATCAGAATGATGTGCAGAAAGAAGCTTCCCAGGCTCAGGACAAACAGAAATTCTGAAGGTCCGTCCGCACTAGCACAAGAAAGACTTTCTGGGAGCGGTCATGGGGGCAGAGCTGTAAACTACACCTCAGGGGCAGGATTTCACAAAGAACAGTATTGAAGGATTTGAACTCAAAAGCTTTATGCCCTCTCACACTCAGTTGCTCTGTGGGTTTCCTTAAAGAAGGTGCTGAGGTCCATACCTCAACCTGAGGTACGCCAGGATGACAGGTGATGCAGGTTCCTGTCAAGCTATGAGGGAAACCCCTGCCCTTCGGTGAAATCAGGAAGATGATAGAACATTGAAAGGAATAGTTTGTCTAGACAAATTAACAAACAAAACCAGAGGGCAAATTTCGTGAGGACCCACCTGAGCAGATGACACTTGCGTCCTCAGAGTGCCTGCAGTTGTGCGAGTTCCAGCCATTGTGGCTGCAGCTCCACAGATAAGACTCGTGCCCGGAGCAGCGCACATCGTCTAGCACAATGGGGCCCGAGCCCTGACCAAAGCGGGCATTTCCTGGGGCCGAGGTGGCCCAGCCACAGCCCAGCTGCCTGCAGACCACGTTGCCATCATTGGTGTCCCAGCTGTCGTCGCACACGGTGCCCCACGAGCCTCTGTACAGGACCTCCACACGGCCCTGACACCGGTCACCTCCATTCACCAGCCTCAGGGCCAACCCGGAATCGGTCCCTACCAGGAGACAGGAAAATTGTCTTTCACTGTGTTCTCGAACGAAGAACTCCTTCATTCTCAGGGCAGGGTAATTCTTTCCGGGCCCAGGTGCCCTGGGTATGATTAATGTTCACCAGCAACGGGACCCTCTGAAACCTTCTCATCATCAGTCCAACTCAAGGGGCCACTTGATGCCACCCGTGAGGGTCAATTGACTTAGGAGTGTCCACTGTTGGTTCCCCAAAAATTACGATTTGAATTCTTGAGCCTAGCCCTGCCATGCTGTGGGGGAAGGCAGAAACCAGTAGCCTGATCTATGCCACTGAGACTGCTTTGAACACAAGCTTTATGCCCAGAGAAACGGCCCTGCTGCCCCAAGGTGCTGTCCTAGGTTCTAGCGTTCAGAGTGTCTATCTTCACCCCACTGTGGTATATCACAGACTCTGTTCCAGGCCCCAAAGCTTGTTCTGTAGGATCCTTTGTTGATGTTGACTTGCTCCTGTTCTCTCAAGGCCCAAACATCTACTGAATCTAACAATCCTCATTCATGACAACAGGCAGGAGTACCTGTCACGGTCATGTTGCTCTGCATTCTTAGAGCTACCCAGGCCTCCTGGAGACAGAAAGCCAACAAAACTTGCCTCATTAGGTCAGCTTGTGGGAAGGCCTTTTGGCACACTTAGCACTGTAGCAGACATCATGATTCCTCAGTGTCCCCCGGACCCTGCCTTCTCTACCCATGAGCAGGTCTAGGGCACTGACCATATGTGATACTCAGGCCTTCAAGCTTCTATAAAATGAGGTCCCAACTCTTCACAGAAGATGGATAGATGTGACGAGCCCAAGAATAGATGCCCACCATCAGTAGTCATGATGGAAATGCAAATCCTAACCAAAGCAAGAAAGTACGTCTGCTTATTGTATCACAACAGTAAATGAGACAAAACAAGAAGTGTTGATGAGGATACAGAGACAGTAAAATCCTCAGATGCTGTTGGACTTGTGCCCAGAGCAGCCCACGTTGTCCAGGAAAATCGGGCCCTAGCCCTGACCAAAGCAGGCATTTCCAGGGTCCAAAGTGGGCCAGCCATAGCCCAGCCACCTGCAGACCACGTTGGCATCTTGGTGTGCCAGCTGTTTTTGCACATGGTGCCCCACGAGCCTCTGTACAGGACCTTTCCTGGCACTGACACCGGTCACCTCTGTTCACCGGCCTCCGGGCCGATCCCAAGGAAAAAATGGGAAAATCTGAAACCCACACCTATTTAAGAGCTGCCTGTTAGAGACTCAGTGACTGGGAACCACAAAATGTGCCCACAAGTCCTTAAGGAGCAATGATTCACCACGAATGGAGAGAAAACGGATGGTTGAGAAGAAGAGAAACATTCCAAGTGGGGTGCCCAAAGACTTAAATGGCTCGATAGTTGATATGGTTGGAACAGTTAGTAGAAAGAAACACAAGTCAGATACAAAGCGAATTGGTGTCGCAACAGAATCAAAGGTCAAAGAACATCATGCTATATCTCCCCAGAGCAGGCCTCCATGAGCTCCTGAGTAGACGGGGCCAGGCCTGCCGAATCCCTCAGTCCTGAGGGAGCCTAACACTTGTCCTGTCGGCCATTGTCTGTCTTTATGTGGCTGGGGACGGAGGTTCCGGCAGTTTGAATATCACTGCCAGGCTCAAAGAGGCCACCAAGTCATTGCACTGTCTCCATGTGGGAACTGCAAGAATGAGTGTGGACACAGCTGAACATAACTCCAAGTCCACCAGCTCAGGTGCAATGCTCTCACTCTTTGCAAGGCAAAAGTGACTAGTGCCCTAGTGCCCTAGTGCAGGAGGTCAGCCTGTGCAACTGGGGTCTAGCTAACTCGTTGGAGTCCATAAGTGTGTAATGAGATCACAGGCAGCCGATTAATATGATGGGAAGAAATATTCAAGGACGGCCTCAAGTGGCCATTTCAGTTCTTAAGAGTGAAGAAATAGCCATTCTAGGATGGAAAATTTACTTGTAAAGAGTAGATGAGTTGTGTTATTATCCATTTACTGTCTGCCTCCCTTCTCTCAGAGCTTTTGAGATTCCTCGAGATACAGAAGTCTACATTCGATTCTTTGAAGAATGCCTTGTTCAATCTAGACAAGCAGGGCAAGTAGCTCTCCTTATGAAACAAAGTTTTTCACGAAGCCTGAAGGATAAAAAGGCTGCACGTCTTGAGGGAAAGGCAGGCTGTGTGTGTGCGTGCATCTTGGGTGCAGTGTATGGTGGGGCAGATCTGAGTAGGTTACATGCACAAGTTCAAGCGGCCTGTGCATTTACAGGCCTCGACTGCATGGCCAGCCTGTCTGGGGATGATAAC
Source organism: Vulpes lagopus (assembly GCF_018345385.1). Classification (NCBI taxonomy): domain Eukaryota; kingdom Metazoa; phylum Chordata; class Mammalia; order Carnivora; family Canidae; genus Vulpes; species Vulpes lagopus. The sequence continues at coordinate 9,017,313 of NC_054825.1, forward strand.
TCCGTGTCCTGAGTGGAAACATAGGATACCTACCACGAGTGGTTGTAGATACAGGGCGCCACCAATCTAGAAAGAAAATGAAGTAGTTTTAGGACTTTACTGGATAACTTTTCATTCTGTGCTCATTAGTTGGTAAGGAAAGGTCAATTCTATGCCTTCCTGATGTACTTCTCAGAGTCTGGACAATTCCACTTTACACTGTGAATGGCCGAGATGGCCTGGAGTATGGCGCTAGTAGTTCCCAATATACTCGGCACTGACTATCTGAACCATGGAGTAGAGAACACTTTGGGGATGACTCTCCCAACAGGAAAGAATTCTGCAACACACAAGCACTGGAAGGAGTTCTGCTGGTGCCTATTTCTCAAATGCTCCCAATTCTGAATTGAATATTTACTTTCTTTTATTTATAATTTATTTTTTATTGGTGTTCACTTTGCCAACATATAGAATAACACCCATTGCTCATCCTGTCAGAGCCCACCTCAGTGCCCATCACCCAGTCTCCCCCATCCCCCACCCACCTCCCCTTCTACCACCCCTAGTTCCTTTACCTCAGTTAGGAGTCTTTCATGTTCTGTCTCCCTTTCTGATATTTCCCACTTATTTTTTCTCCTTTTACCTTATTCCCCTTCACTACTTTCAACTGAATTGAAGAGAGGGGACCAACAGCATTTCCACTGTAAAATCTCTAATCAAAACCGGGCAACAGAAGGGGTGGGGGATCCAGATGGGCCTGGAGTTTCAACTAAGTAGGAGTCAATGTTCTGGGGATTCAGCTGCTGGTCATGGTAGCAAACACCAGAGTTCCGCAAGAGAAGAGAAGAGAAGAGTTCTCTTTCAATCTAGAAATACAAGAGTTGAATTCCAGACAAGATACATGCTGGGCTGGGCACAGCTACTCACCTGTCGTAGTAGGAGGGATTCCTGTAGATGCTGCAAAGAAAGAGGACACATCATCAGTCTCCGTGAACAATGTGCAGAAAGAAGCTTCCCAGGTTCAGGACAAACAGAAATTCTGAAGGACCGTCCTCACTAGCACAAGAAAGACTTTCTGGGAGTGGTCCTGGGGGCAGAGCTGTAAACTACACCTCAGGGGCAGGATTTCACAAAAAACAGTGTTGAAGGATTTGAACTCAAAAGTTATATGCCCTCTCACACTCAGTTGCTCTGTGGGTTTCCTTAAAGAAGGTGCTGAGGTCCATACCTCAACCTGAGGTACGCCAGGATGACGGGTGATGCAGGTTCCTATCAAGCTATGAGGGAAACCCCTGCCCTTCGGTGAAATCAGGAAGATGATAGAACATTGAAAGGAATAGTTTGTCTAGACAAATTAACAAACAAAACCAGAGGGCAAATTTCGTGAGGACCCACCTGAGCAGATGACACTTGCGTCCTCAGAGTGCCTGCAGTTGTGCGAGTTCCAGCCATTGTGGCTGCAGCTCCACAGATAAGACTCGTGCCCAGAGCAGCGCACATCGTCTAGCACAATGGGGCCCGAGCCCTGACCAAAGCGGGCATTTCCTGGGGCCGAGGTGGCCCAGCCACAGCCCAGCTGCCTGCAGACCACGTTGCCATCATTGGTGTCCCAGCTGTCGTCGCACACGGTGCCCCACGAGCCTCTGTACAGGACCTCCACGCGGCCCTCACACCGGTCACCTCCATTCACCAGCCTCAGGGCCAACCCGGAATCGGTCCCTACCAGGAGACAGGAAAATTGTCTTTCTCTGTGTTCTCGAACGAAGAACTCCTTCATTCTCAGGGCAGGGTAATTCTTTCCGGGCCCAGGTGCCCTGGGTATGATTAATGTTCCCCAGCAACGGGACCCTCTGAAACGTTCTCATCATCAGTCCAACTCAAGGGGCCACTTGATGCTACCTGTGAGTGTCAATTGACTTAGGAGTATTCACTGTTCGTTCCCCAAAAATTAGGATTTGAATCCTTGAGTCTGGCCCTGCCCTGTGTGGGGGAAAGTCAGTAACCAGTAGCCTGATCTATGCCACTGAGACTGCTTTGAACACAAGCTTTATGCCCAGAGAAACGGCCCTGCTGCCCCAAGGTGCTGTCCTGGGTTCTAGCTTCAGAGTGTCTATCTTCACCCCACTGTGGTATATCACAGACTCTGTTCCAGGCCCCAAAGCTTGTTCTGTAGGATCCTTTGTTGATGTTGACTTGCTCCTGTTCTCTCAAGGCCCAAACATCTACTGAATCTAACAATCCTCATTCATGACAACAGGCAGGAGTACCTGTCACGGTCATGTTGCTCTGCATTCTTAGAGCTACCCAGGCCTCCTGGAGACAGAAAGCCAACAAAACTTGGAAGCATTGGGTCAGCTTGTGGGTAGGCCTTTTGGCACACTTAGCACCATAGCAGACATCATGATTCCTCAGTGTCCCCCGGACTCTGACTTCTCTACCCATGAGCAGGTCTAGGGCACTGACCATATGTGATACTCAGGCCTTCAAGCTTCTATAAAATGAGGTCCCAACTCTTCACAGAAGATGGATAGATGTGACGAGCCCAAGAATAGAGGCCCACTATCAGTAGTCATGATGGAAATGCAAATCCTAACCAAAGCAAGAACATACACCTGCTTATTGTATCACGACAGTAAATGAGACAAATGAAGAAGTGTTGATGAGGATGCAGAGACAGTAAAATCCTAAGATGCTGTTGGACTTGTGCCCAGAGCAGCCCACGTCGTCCAGGAAAATCGGGCCCGAGCCCTGACCAAAGCCGGCATTTCCAGGGGCCAAAGTGGGCCAGCCACAGCCTAGCCACCTGCAGACCACGTTGGCATCTTGGTGTGCCAGCTGTTTTTGCACACGGTGCCCCACGAGCCTCTGTAAAGGACCTTTCGTGGCACTGACACCGGTCACCTCCGTTCACCAGCCTCAGGGCCGATCCCAAGGGAAAAAAATGGGAAAATTTGAATCCCACACCTACTTAAGACCTGCCTGTTAGAGACTCAGTGACTGGGAACCACAAAATGTGCCCACAAGTCCTTAAGGAGCAATGATTCACCACGAATGGAGAGAAAACGGATGGTTGAGAAGAAGAGAAACATTCCAAGTGGGGTGCCCAAAGACTTAAATGGCTGGATGGTTGATATGGTTGGAACAGTTAGTAGAAAGAAACACAAGTCAGATACAAAGCGAATTGGTGTCGCAACAGAATCAAAGGTCAAAGAACATCATGCTATATATCCTCAGAGCAGGCCTCCATGAGCTCCAGAGTAGACAGACCCAGGCCTGCCAAATCCCTCAGTCCTGAGGGAGCCTAACACTTGTCCTACCGCCATTGTCTGTCTTTATGTGGCTGGGGACGGAGGTTCCGGCAGTTTGAATATCACTGCCAGGCTCAAAGAGGCCACCAAGTCATTGCACTGTCTCCATGTGGGAACTGCAAGAATGAGTGTGGACACAGCTGAACATAACTCCAAGTCCACCAGCTCAGGTGCAATGCTCTCACTCTTTGCAAGGCAAAAGTGACTAGTGCCCTAGTGCCCTAGTGCAGGAGGTCAGCCTGTGCAACTGGGGTCTAGCTAACTCGTTGGAGTCCATAAGTGTGTAATGAGATCACAGGCAGCCGATTAATATGATGGGAAGAAATATTCAAGGACAGCCTCAAGTGGCCATTTCAGTTCTTAAGAGTGAAGAAATAGCCATTCTAGGATGGAAAATTTACTTGTAAAGAGTAGATGAGTTGTGTTATTATCCATTTACTGTCTGCCTCCCTTCTCTCAGAGCTTTTGAGATTCCTCGAGATATAGAAGTCTACATTCGATTCTTTGAAGAATGCCTTGTTCAATCTAGACAAGCAGGGCAAGTAGCTCTCCTTATGGAACAAAGTTTTCCACGAAGCCTGAAGGATAAAAAGGCTGCACGTCTTGAGGGAAAGGCAGGCTGTGTGTGTGCGTGCATCTTGGGTGCAGTGTATGGTGGGGCAGATCTGCATAGGTTACATGCACAAGTTCAAGCGGCCTGTGCATTTACAGGCCTCTACTGCATGGCCAGCCTGTCTGGGGATGATAACTCCGTGTCCTGAGTGGAAACATGGGATACCTACCACGAGTGGTTGTAGATACAGGGCGCCACCAATCTAGAAAGAAAATGAAGTAATTTTAGGACTTTACTGGGTAACTCTTCGTTCTGTGCTCGTTAGTTGGTAGGAAAGGTCAATTCTATGCCTTCCTGATGTACTTCTCAGAGTCTGGACAATTCCACTTTACACTGTGAATGGCCCAGATGGCCTGGAGTATGGCGCTAGTAGTTCCCAACATACTCGGCACTGACTATCTGAACCATGGAGTAGAGAACACTTTGGGGATGACTCTCCCAACAGGAAAGAATTCTGGAACACACAAGCACTGGAAGGAGTCCTGTTGGTGCCTATTTCTCAAATGCTCCATATTCTGAATTGAATATTTACTTTCTTTTTTTTTATAAATTTATTTTTTATGGTGTTCAATTTGCCAACCTATAGAATAACACCCAGTGCTCATCCTGTCAGAGCCCACCTCAGTGCCCGTCACCCAGTCTCTGCCATCCCCTACCCACCTCCCCTTCTATCAGCCCTAGTTCGTTTCCCACAGTTAGGAGTCATTCATGTTCTATCTCCCTTTCTGATATTTCCCACTTATTTTTTCTCCTTTCACCTTATTCCCCTTCACTACTTTCATCTGAATTGAAGAGAGGGGACCAACAGCATTTCCACTGTAAAATCTCTAATCAAAACCGGGCAACAGAAGGGGTGGGGGATCCAGATGGGCCTGGAGTTTCAACTAAGTAGGAGTCAATGTTCTGGGGATTCAGCTGCTGGTCATGGTAGCAAGCACCAGAGTCCCGCAAGAGAAGAGAAGAGAAGAGTTCTCCTTCAATCTAGAAATACGAGAGTTGAATTCCAGACAAGATACATGCTGGGCTGGGCACAGCTGCTCACCTGGCGTAGTAGGAGGGATTCCTGTAGATGCTGCAAAGAAAGAGGACACATTATCAGTCTCCGTGAACAATGTGCAGAAAGAAGCTTCCCAGGTTCAGGACAAACAGAAATTCTGAAGGTCCGTCCTCACTAGCACAAGAAAGACTTTCTGGGAGCGGTCATGGGGGCAGAGCTGTAAACTACACCTCAGGGGCAGGATTTCACAAAGAACAGTGTTGAAGGATTTGAACTCAAAAGCTTTATGCCCTCTCACACTCAGTTGCTCTGTGGGTTTCCTTAAAGAAGGTGCTGAGGTCCATACCTCAACCTGAGGTACGCCAGGATGACGGGTGATGCAGGTTCCTGTCAAGCTATGAGGGAAACCCCTGCCCTTCGGTGAAATCAGGAAGATGATAGAACATTGAAAGGAATAGTTTGTCTAGACAAATTAACAAACAAAACCAGAGGGCAAATTTCGTGAGGACCCACCTGAGCAGATGACACTTGCGTCCTCAGAGTGCCTGCAGTTGTGCGAGTTCCAGCCATTGTGGCTGCAGCTCCACAGATAAGACTCGTGCCCGGAGCAGCGCACATCGTCTAGCACAATGGGGCCCGAGCCCTGACCAAAGCGGGCATTTCCTGGGGCCGAGGTGGCCCAGCCACAGCCCAGCTGCCTGCAGACCACGTTGCCATCATTGGTGTCCCAGCTGTCGTCGCACACGGTGCCCCACGAGCCTCTGTACAGGACCTCCACGCGGCCCTCACACCGGTCACCTCCGTTCACCAGCCTCAGGGCCAACCCCGAGTCGGTCCCTACCAGGAGACAGGAAAATTGTCTTTCTCTGTGTTCTCGAACGAAGAACTCCTGCATTCTCAGGGCAGGGTAATTCTTTCAGGGCCCAGGTGCCCTGGGTATGATTAATGTTCCCCAGCAACGGGACCCTCTGAAACCTTCTCATCATCAGTCCAACTCAAGGGGCCACTTGATGCCACCCGTGAGTGTCAATTGACTTAGGAGTGTCCACTGTTGGTTGACCACAAACTTAGGATTTGAATTCTTGAGCCTGGCCCTGCCCTGCCATGGGGGAAAGTCAGTAACCAGTAGCCTGATCTATGCCACTGAGACTGCTTTGAACACAAGCTTTATGCCCAGAGAAACGGCCCTGCTGCCCCAAGGTGCTGTCCTGGGTTCTAGCTTCAGAGTGTCTATCTTCACCCCACTGTGGTATATCACAGACTCTGTTCCAGGCCCCAAAGCTTGTTCTGTAGGATCCTTTGTTGATGTTGACTTGCTCCTGTTCTCTCAAGGCCCAGACATCTGCTGAATCTAACAATCCTCATTCATGACAACAGGCAGGAGTACCTGTCACGGTCATGTTGCTCTGCATTCTTAGAGCTACCCAGGCCTCCTGGAGACAGAAAGCCAAAAAAACTTGGCAGGATTGGGTCAGCTTGTGGGTAGGCCTTTTTGCACACTTAGCACCATAGCAGACATCATGATTCCTCAGTGTCCCCCGGACCCTGCCTTCTCTATCCATGAGCAGGTCTAGGGCACTGACCATATGTGATACTCAGGCCTCCAAGCTTCTATAAAATGAGGTCCCATCTCTTCACAGAAGATGGATAGATGTGACGCGCCCAAGAATTTATGCTCACCATCAGTAGTCATGATGGAAATGCAAATCCTAACCAAAGCAAGATAGTACTCCTGACCACTGGTAGGAGTTCTGTTGGTGCATATTTCTCAAAGGATCCCAATTCTGACTTGAATATTTAGTGTCATCTGAAATGAAGAGAGGGGACCAAGAACCTCCCACTGCAGACTTATTAACTAACTCTGGCAGCAGAGAGGGGCAGAGGATCCATATGGGCCAGTGTCTCAACTCAGTAGGAGCCAACTTCTTGGGTCTAACTCCCGTGTGGATCACAGTAGCAAAAAATAGAATCCTCCAAGAGAAGAGCCTAGTCCTCTCTTCCGACTTCTAGAAACATCAGAGTTGAATTCCAGACATTAATCATGCTGGTCTGGGTATAGCTACTCACCTGTTGTAGTAGGAGGGATTCCTGTAGATGCTGCAAAGAAAGAGGACACATCATCAGTCTGTGTGAATGATGTGCAGGTGAAGCCTCTTAGGTCCAGACAAACTGAAATGCTGAGGGACTGTCCCCACTAGAACTAAGAAAGACTTTCTGGGGGTTGTCCTGAGGAGCAGAGTTATAAAATATCTTCAGGCGCTGGATTCCTCAAAAAACAGTGTTGCAGGAATTTGATGTAGAAACCTGTATGTTCATCCACACATGGCTACTCCATGGGCACTTTAAGTAGATACTGTGGTCCTCCCATTAAACTGAGGTACACCAGGATGATGCAGGTTCCTGTCAAGCTATGAGGGAAACCCCTGCCCTTCAGTGATGCTCAGTAATATGAGAGAAGAGGGAAAGAAAGGAGTTTTTCCTAGAAAAAAAATAACACACAGGAGAAGGCCAATATCATGAAGACCCACCTGAGCAGATGACACTTGCGTCCTCAGAGTGCCTGCAGTTGTGCGAGTTCCAGCCATTGTGGCTGCAGCTCCACAGATAAGACTCGTGCCCGGAGCAGCGCACATCGTCTAGCACAATGGGGCCCGAGCCCTGACCAAAGCGGGCATTTCCTGGGGCCGAGGTGGCCCAGCCACAGCCCAGCTGCCTGCAGACCACGTTGGCATCATTGGTGTCCCAGCTGTCGTCGCACACGGTGCCCCACGAGCCTCTGTACAGGACCTCCACACGGCCCTGACACCGGTCACCTCCGTTCACCAGCCTCAGGGCCAACCCCGAATCGGTCCCTACCAGGAGACAGGAAGATTGTCTTTCTCTGTGTTCTCGAACGAGGAACTCCTGCCTTCTGAGTGCAGGATAATTTCTTCCAGGGGCCCGTGCTGTGGGTTCAATTAATGTTTCCTAGCAACAGGACACTCTGAGTCTTGTTCATCATCATCATCCTCAAGGGGCTATTTGATGGTACCTTTTAGTTCAGCTGACTTATGCATGTTACTACGTGTTGCACAAAATATCAGGAGATGAAATCCTGAGACTGGTCCCACGATGCAGGGGAGAATATAAGAAGCCAGTAGTCTGATACAGTAGCACAGAGACCACCCTGAACACCGTCTTCAGTCCCAGTAATTATTCTGGTCACCAAGAAGGAACTGTTCTAGGCCCTAGTGATCAGAGAGTCTACCTTCACTAGATGGTCCTATATTACAGACCTGAGGACTAGGCTTATTCTTAAGAATTCTTTTCTGCTGACCACTTGTGCTATTCTCCAAGCCCCAAGCTTGTACTAAAACTTAACAATCCTCCAATTATCAAGGAGATGGGCAATAGTAACTGTCACTCACTCAGTAGTGCACACATAGCACTGCCTAGAACTCTAGAGAGCAGAGTATTAATAAAACATGCTAGCAATAGGCCTCCTAGCAGGAGGGCATTTGTGAACTTCAGGAGACCACACATCACATTTCTTCAGTGTCCTTCTCCCAAGGACCCTGCCTTCTCTCCACCATGAGCTGGGCACGGGCACTGACCCTGGTCTGGTCCTCAGGATAGTAGGGGTCTATAAAATGAGGACTCCACTCTATAAAGAAGAAAGACACATGCAGCAACCAAGTGAACACACCTCCACCATTAGTATCCCTCCAGGAAATGAAAATCCTAAATACAGTGAATAAGGACCTCCCACCCACTAGATGACTACAATAGAAGAGACTGACGAAGATGTGGAGAAACCAGAACCCTCCAATGCTGCCAAACTAAATTGGTACAGCTGCTATGCTAAACATTTCTTTGTTTCCTCAGAACGGAAATATATAATCATCATGTGACTCGCAATTTCACTCCTAGATATTCACCCAGAGGAGTTGGAAATAGGTGTTTGACAAAATCATGTGCACAGAAGGTCCGGGAAGATGATTCAAGGTAGTCAGGGGTGGAAACACTCCACTTCATCTGCCCATGAACAGATTAATGGGATCATAATGTGGGTGGGGATACATGTTGCCAAAGTTTACACACTTCTTTGTGGTGAGTTCTGAGAAAAATCTGCTGGCTGAAAGAAGCCAGTCACAAAAGGCAACATGATGGCTACCTCCATTCGTAGGAAATGTTCAGAAAATGCAAATCTAGACAAAGAAGGCAACCGGGTGAGAGCTGGGGGAACACAGGTATGGGTTGCACTAGTTCAGGGCATGGGATAGTCATTAAAGTGATAAGAAATTCTGGAACCAATTAATTGATGCTTGTAGCAGTCAGTAGACTAAAAGGGGCTCATCTGCACAGTAAAATAGCAAATTTTATATTAGGAAAAATTGCACATCCTGATAGAGCACTAAAGTATTAATTATTTGGACTTTTCTCCAGTGCTGGGGCTCTGAATCCATGATCCCAGTCTCACTGGAGGGTGCACTTAGCATGAGTTGAAACACCTACTATCTCCAAGGAAGACAAGCAACCAGGCATAGGGACTGTTCAGGCCCTATCAGTTCCTCGATGCACATTACACTGTCGACTCAAACCCTGACACTGGACCAGAGGCCAGCTCAAGAGCAGAGGCCAACATGGGCTGCACGCATAGAGGGACAAGGCTCTGTGTGGGGGCTCAGGAAGCCAGGGCTGCACGCAGAGGTTATTAGGAAAGGGCAAAGTTCCAAAAAGGCAGTGTTCTCTTCATGTCTCTAATCTCTTGCACTGATTTTGTTGTAGACAAACTATCCTTTCTATGAAACACACCAGTCAAAACTTCTTTCCATGAGGTTCAAGTAGGGCCTAGAGCCAACTCCTCTCCATTTCCATGGGGGAATATGAAGGTGGGCATATGCACCCTGACCAGCCCATCAGACACAGGAACATGATTCTATTGAAGCAGGTATTGCCAAACACACTACCTAACGTCCTTACAGGAAATGTCACCCAGCCCTCTGGGCACAAGCAGACTCCTTCTCCTATGACACAGGGGCTTGGGGTTGGCAACTGCCTCTCACATTCAGAAAGCAAAGCAAGGGTGAAGCCCGTCCATATAAGAAACAGGAGGGAGAAGAAAATCTGGCGGCAGAGGGTCATGAAACATCCACACCTGAAGTTCCTGAAGGTACACCTGCTCTAAACATCTTAAATGTGAGTGACTTTGAAATAATAGTTCTCTGCTAGGATAAGAGAAGCCAAGATGGTTTCCTCTATAACTTACTGATACATCTCCAAACTGGAGGTTGGCTGATAATAATCACGTTTGGATAAAGGACGCCCCTCCCAGAGGACCAGGGGGTGAGGTCAGATGCCAAACTCAGGATTTCAGAATTTCACTGAAACCAGTTGAGTACTGGGAGAATTTGCATACTTTTCAGGATCTGCAGGATGCTTGCCCTAGGGAGTTGTATCCCACCAATCTTCAGAGAAACACAAAGCAGGATGAGAAAGGATTAGAAACTTCTGTATCCCAGTGTTCCTGGAGGTATATCTGATCTAAATATCTTACATGTGAGAGCCATTGAGTTGAGATCTCTGCTAGCTTTAGAGGAGCTGAACTGGGTTCTTGTCAATTGCAAACAAAAACGTCATGACTGACATATCCCCAAACTGGTAGGAGACTGGAAAAATAACTCTAGTGGCTAAAGGGAACCCCCACACACACCGGATGGGGAGGTGAGGTCAGACACTACACTCAACAATCTGGAGTTTCATCCAGTCTGGTTGACTATGGTGTGAATCTGGATACTTAGGCAGGCACTGAGGATGCTGACCATAGGGAGTTGTACACCACCGATATGCAGAGAAACACAAAGCAGGGTTAGAATGGTTGGAAATAGAACCAAGCGTGGCTTAAGTGATGAGTCAGTGGGACAGGGACAGTGGGTCTGGTGAGTTCTGCTAGCTGGAGGGGAAAGGGGGAATCATGAGAGTTTTTGGCAGGCAACATGACACTTGCACACCTGCATCCTGCTCCCTTCCACTTGGGGGGGGGCGGGCTGTGAGACCCTCCTGCTCTGCTACCTTTTCTGGTACAAAGACTTTGTGTACATCAGCCAGATCCCTCCACATCTCTCAGCCTGGCATGTCCCTTGTCCCTTAGAAACCTTTGCCACTTCTCTATCTTGACTCATAGATGACGCAGGAGATCCTCACAGGAATCTTGGAAGAAAGAGTCAGGAGCATTCAGGGTCAACATGGAGCCAGCTGTGTATCCCTGTATCTAGAGCACCTTCTTCTCATAGTGGTCTCAAATCCCTGGGGCTCTGTCCCTACCACTTTGGATATACACATTGGATAAGGATAAATCTGAGGGTGATGCAAATGCTGAACATTGGGAAGGATCCAGCTGCTCTGACGGCTTTCTATGAAGACATCAGTGCTCCCCATGGCTCATTCTCCTACTCTGCTGTCTCCCCAGACAGCATTTCATGTGAAATTCTTAGCATCAATGCCTAGTTCTCTGAATTGGTAGGCAACAGTCTCTTGGGATGCTGGGAAAGGATTAGATGAAAACTCATGGATGATGGGAAAATAGGGCCATTTGAATCCCATGTCTACATAAGAGCTGCCTATAGAGACTCAGTGAGTGGCAACCACAAAATGTGCCCACAAGGCCCTCAAGGAGCAATGGTTCACGCAAAATGGAGAGAAAGGGGATGGATGGGAAAGGAGAAAAGAAACATTCCAAATACGGTGGCCAAAGACCTACCTGGCTGGATGGTTGATTCGGTTGGAGTAGCTATGAGAAAGAAATACAAGTCAGACACAAAGCACATGGGTGTTGCAACGGAATCAAAGATCACAGAACATCATCGTATCTATCCGTCCTGAGATCAAGCCTCCATGTGCTCCTGAGTAGACAGAGCCATGGCCTGCCATAACCTCTCAGTCCTGTGGGAGCCTAATCCTATGTCCTACCGCCATTGTCTGCCTCAATGTGGCTGAGGACTAAAGATCCAGCAGGTTGAATATCACTGCCAGGCTCAAAACAGGCCACCAAAGTCATTGCACTATCTCCATGTGGGAACAGCAAGAATGAGTTTGGACACAGCCTGAAATAGCTCCAAGTCCACCAGCTCAGGGGCAATGGTCTCACTCTTTACAGGTAGTTTGGTCCTGGTAGGGGGTCAGGCTCAGCAACAGGGAACCAGCTAACTAGTTGGGGGTCTAGCTCTGTAATGAGATCAAAGGCAGCCAATTAAGTTGATGGGAAGAAAACATTCAAGGACATCCACAAGTGGCCATTTCAGTTCTTAGGCGTGAAGGAAAGCTGTTGAGCAATAGCCATTCCAGGATGGAAAATTTACTTGTAAAGGGTTGATTAGCTGTGAAATTATCCATTTACTGTCTGCCTCCCTTCTCTCAGAACTTTTGTGGTAACCCAAGTAATATCTTCGATTTCTTTAAAAACAGGGGAAGTAGATCTCCTTATTGAAACAAAAGTTACCCACGAGGCAGGAAGGATAAAAAGGCTCCATGTCTCAAGGGAGAGGCAGCCTGTGTGTGTGCATTTATCTTGGGTGCAGTGTATGGCGGGCCAGGTCTGTGTAGCTTACACGCACGAGGTCAAGCGGCCTGTGCATTTACAGGCCTCTACTACATGGACAGCCTATCTGGGGATGATAACCCCATGTCCTTAGATGGAAACATATGATACCTACCATGAGTGGTTGTAGATGAAGGGAGCCACCAATCTAAAAAGAAAATGAAGTAATTTCAGGACTTTAGTGGAAAAGTTTTCACTCTGTGCTCATTAGTTTGGTAAGGAAAGGTCAATTCTATCTTTTCCTGATGAACTTCTCAGAGTCTGGGCAATTCCACTTTATGCTGTGGATGGGCCAGATGGCCTGGAGTATGGCGCTAGTAATTCCCAGCATACTCGGCACTGAGTGGAATTTCCACTGTGTGGTAGAAAACACTTTAAGGATGCCTCTCTCAACATGAAGGAATTCAGGAACACACAAGCACTGGTAGGAGTTCTGTTGGTGTGTATTTCTCAGACGACCCCAATTCTGACTTGAGCATTTACTTTATCTGCTATGAACAGAGGGGATCAAAAGCTCTTCCACTACAGACTTATGAGTAAACCCTCAGAGCAGAGAGGGGCAGAGGATAGAGATGGGCCAGTTGTCTCAACTTAGGAGCCAACACCCTGGGGACTTAGTTGCTGGTCACTGTAGCAAATACCAGAGTCCTCCAAGGGAGAGCCTCGTCCTCTCTTCCAACTTCGAGAAACATGAGAGTCAAATATCAGACATGATTCATGCTGGGCTGGGTACAGCTACTCACCTGTCGTATTGGGAGGGTTTCCAGTAGATGCTGCAAAGTAAGAGGACACATCATCAGTCTCTGTGAACGATGTGCAGAAAGAAGCCTCTCAGGCTTCAGACAAACAGAAGTGCTGAGGGACTGTGCCCGCGACAACTAAGAAAGACTTGCTGGGAGTGGTCCTGAGGAGTAGAGCTGGTAAATGCCCTCAGGGGCAGGATCCCACAAGGAACAGTGTTGCAGGAATTGGGTCTCTAAACCATTATGCCCATTCAAACAGGACTCCTCCACCAGCACTTTAAAGAAGGTGCAATGATCCCCCTGAAAAACTGATGTACGTCAGGATGATGGGTGATGCAGCTTCCTCTCAAGCTATGGGAGAAAGCCCTGCCCTTCCATGACACTCAGGAATATGAAATAACAGTGAAAGAAATGAGTTTTATCTAGAAAAAATAACAAACAGAAACAGAGGGCCAGCATTGTAAAGACCCACCTGAACAGATGACACTTGCGTCCTCATAGTGCCCGCAGTTGTGTGAATTCCAGCCACTGTGGCTACAGCTCCACAGGTAGGACTCATACCCAGAACAGCTCACGTCGTCCAGCACAATCGGGCCAGATCCCTGACCAAAGTGGGCATTGTGTGGGGCCGAGGTGGCCCAGCCACAGCCCAGTTGCCTGCAGACCACGTTGGCATCATTCGTGTCCCAGCCGTCATCACACACGGTGCCCCACGAGCCTCTGTACAGGACCTCCACGCGGCCCTGACACCGGTCACCTCCATTCACCAGCCTCAGGGCCAACCCCGAATCAGTCTCTAGCGGGAGACAGGAAATTTTTCTGGTTTTGAAGGAAGAACTCCTGTACTCTGATTGTAAGATAATTCCTTTCAGGGGACACAAGTTCAGGTTTCAATTAAAGTTCCCCAGCAACAGGGGTCTCAGAATCTTGCTCCTCCTCCTCATCCTTAAGGGGCTACTTGATGTTACCCTCGAGTGTCAGCTGATGTATGCATGTAACAACTGATTGCACACAATATCAGGATTTGAAATCCTAAGGCTGATCCCACAACGCAAGGGAGAATATGAGGAGCCGGTAGTCTGACGCGGACCATTGAGAGCACCCAGAACATGTGCTTCAGTCCCAAAGATCCATCCAGCCTCCAAGAAGGAGCTGTCCTAGGTCCTAGTGTTCAGAGAGTCTACTTTCACCCAACGGTCCTAATCACAGACCCTTCTCCCGAGCCCAAGGCTTGTTCTAAAGGATCCCTTGCTGCTGACCACTTGATCCTGTTCTCTCAAGCCCCATGCTTGAACTGCATCTTAACAATCCTCTGATTATCAAGAAGATGGGCAAGAGTAACTATCACTCATCTTAGCTGTGCATACATAGTGCTGCCTAGGACTCTGGAGGCAGAAAAGTAACAAAACATGGTAGCATTAGGCCTCCTTGCAAAATGGGCATTTTCTAAGTTAAGCGGGAGACCACACATTACGTTTCCTCAGTCTCCTATGTATCCTGCCTTCTTTCTGCCATGAGCTAGACACTGGCACTGACAGTAGTCTGGTCCTAGGGCCTCAAGGGTCTATAAAGTGAGGACTCGGCTCTACAAAGAAGACAGACACGTGCATCAACCATGTGAATACGTCCCCACCATCAGTATCCTTGCAGGAGATAAAAATCCTACACAGAGTGAGAAAGTACCTCCTGCCTACAAGATGGCTAAAATAAAAGAGACAGAAGAAGTGTTGGTGAGGATGTGGAGAAACCAGAGCTCTCCAATGCCACCTAGGGAAACCTGAATTGGTACAGCTGCTATGCTAAACATTTCTTTGTTTCCTCAGAACGGAAATATATAATCATCATGTGACTCGCAATTTCACTCCTAGATATTCACCCAGAGGAGTTGGAAATAGGTGTTTGACAAAATCATGTGCACAGAAGGTCCGGGAAGATGATTCAAGGTAGTCAGGGGTGGAAACACTCCACTTCATCTGTCCATCAACAGATGAATGGGATCATAATATGGGTGGGGATACATGTTGCCAAAGTTTACACACTTCTTTGTGGTGAGTTCTGAGAAAAATCTGCTGGCTGAAAGAAGCCAGTCACAAAAGGCAACATGATGGCTACCTCCATTCGTAGGAAATGTTCAGAAAATGCAAATCTAGACAAAGAAGGCAACCGGGTGAGAGCTGGGGGAACACAGGTATGGGTTGGACTAGTTCAGGGCATGGGATAGTCATTAAGGCGATAAGAAACTCTGGAACTAAATAACTGATGCTTGTAGCAATCATTAGACTAAGAAGTCTCAACTGCACAGTAAATTGGTACATTTTATAATTTGAGTAATCACAGACCCTGAAAGGGCAGAAAAGCATTAATTTTTGGCCTTTTCTCCAGTGCCGGGGCACTGAATCCATGATCCCAGTCTCACTGGAGGGTGCTCTTAGCATGAGCTGAGATTCCTACAGTCTACAAGGAAGACAAGCAACCAGGCATGAGGGACTACCCAGACCCTCTCAGTTCTTCCACCCATACTGCACTGTCAACTCAGACCCTGACACTGGACCAGCGGCCAGCTCAAGCGCAGAGGCCAACATAGGCTGACACACCTCTTGAGAGGGAGGGCTCTGTGTGAGGGCTGTGGAGGACAGGGCTGCACTCAGCAGAGAGTACTTGGGAGAGGGCCAAGCTCAACAGAGAGGGCAGTGTTCTCTTCATGTCTCAAATCTTTTGCACTGATTTTGTTGTAGACAAACTATCCTTTCTATGAAACACACCAGTCAAAACCTTTTCCACGAGGTTCAAGTGGGAACTAGAGCAACTCCTCTCCATTTCCCGGGCAGAATACGAAGGTGGGCATATGGACACTGACCAGCCCATCAGACACAGGAACATGGTCTATTGAAGCAGGTATTGCCAAGCAGACTACCTAAAGTCCTTACAGGAAATGTCACCCAGCCCTCTGGGCACAAGCAGACTCCTTCTATGACACAGGGGCTTAAGGCTGGCAACTGCCTCTCACATTCAGAAAGCAAAGCAAGGGTGAAGCCCGTCCATATAAGAAACAGGAGAGAGAAGAAAACCTGGTGGCAGATGGTCGTGAAACCTCCACACCTGAAGCTCCTGAAGGTACACCTGCTCTAAACATCTTAAATGTGAGTGACTTTGATATAACAGTTCCGTGCTAGGATAAGAGAAGCCAAGCTGGTTTCCTCTATCACTTTCTGATATATCTCCAAACTGGAGGTTGACTGATAATAATCACATTTGGATAAAGGACGCCCCTCCCACAGGACCAGGGGGTGAGGTCAGATGCCAAACTCAGGATTTCAGAATTTCACTGAAACCAGTTGAGTACTGGGAGAATTTGCATACTTTTCAGGATCTGCAGGATGCTTGCCCTAGGGAGTTGTATCCCACCAGTCTTCAGAGAAACACAAAGCAGGATGAGAAAGGATTAGAAACTTCTGTATCCCAGTGTTCCTGGGGGCATATCTGATCTAAATATCTTACATGTGAGAGCCATTGAGTTGAGATCTCTGCTAGCTTTAGAGGAGCTGAACTGGGTTCTTGTCAATTGCAAACAAAAACGTCATGACTGACATATCCCCAAGCTGGTAGGAGACTGGAAAAATGACTCTAGTGGCTAAATGCAACCCCCACACACACCGGATGGGGAGGTGAGGTCAGACACTACACTCAACAATCTGGAGTTTCATCCAGTCTGGTTGACTATGGTGTGAATCTGGATACTTAGGCAGGCACTGAGGATGCTGACCATAGGGAGTTGTACACCACCGATATGCAGAGAA
This sequence comes from Vulpes lagopus, assembly GCF_018345385.1. Taxonomy (NCBI): domain Eukaryota; kingdom Metazoa; phylum Chordata; class Mammalia; order Carnivora; family Canidae; genus Vulpes; species Vulpes lagopus. The sequence goes on from NC_054825.1 coordinate 9,034,326, forward strand.
ACACAAAGCAGGGTTAGAATGGTTGGAAATAGAACCAAGCGTGGCTTAAGTGATGAGTCAGTGGGACAGGGACAGTGGGTCTGGTGAGTTCTGCTAGCTGGAGGGGAAAGGGGGAATCGTGAGAGTTTTTGGCAGGCATCATGACACTTGCACACCTGCATCCTGCTCCCTTCCACTTGGGGGGGGGGCGGGCTGTGAGACCCTCCTGCTCTGCTACCTTTTCTGGTACAAAGACTTTGTGTACATCAGCCAGATCCCTCCACATCTCTCAGCCTGGCATGTCCCTTGTCCCTTAGAAACCTTTGCCACTTCTCTATCTTGACTCATAGATGACGCAGGAGATCCTCACAGGAATCTTGGAAGAAAGAGTCAGGAGCATTCAGGGTCAACATGGAGCCAGCTGTGTATCCCTGTATCTAGAGCACCTTCTTCTCATAGTGGTCTCAAATCCCTGGGGCTCTGTCCCTACCACGTTGGGTATACACATTGGATTGTGATAAATCTGAGGGTGATGCAAATGCTGAACATTGGGAAGGGTCCAGCTGCTCTGACGGCTTTCTATGAAGACATCAGTGCTCCCCATGGCTCATTCTCCTACTCTGCTGTCTCCCCAGACAGCATTTCATGTGAAATTCTTGGCATCCATGCCTAGTTCTCTGAATTGGTAGGCAACAGTCTCTTGGGATGCTGGAAAGGATTAGATGAAAACTCATGGATGATGGGAAAGTAGGGCCATTTGAATCCCATGTCTACATAAGAGCTGCCTATAGAGACTCAGTGACTGGGAACCACAAAATGTGCCCACAAGGCCCTCAAGGAGCAATGGTTCACGCAAAATGGAGAGAAAGGGGATGGATGGGAAAGGAGAAAAGAAACATTCCAAATACGGTGGCCAAAGACCTACCTGGCTGGATGGTTGATTCAGTTGGAGTAGCTATGAGAAAGAAACACAAGTCAGACACAAAGCACATGGGTGTTGCAACGGAATCAAAGATCAAAGAACATCATCGTATCTATCCGTCCTGAGATCAAGCCTCCATGTGCTCCTGAGTAGACAGAGCCATGGCCTGCCATGCAGATAGTCGTGAAACATCCACACCTGAAGCTCCTGAAGGTACACCTGCTCTAAACATCTTAAATGTGAGTGACTTTGATATAACAGTTCCGTGCTAGGATAAGAGAAGCCAAGCTGGTTTCCTCTATCACTTACTGATATATCTCCAAACTGGAGGTTGACTGATAATAATCACATTTGGATAAAGGACGCCCCTCCCACAGGACCAGGGGGTGAGGTCAGATGCCAAACTCAGGATTTCAGAATTTCACTGAAACCAGTTGAGTACTGGGAGAATTTGCAAACTTTTCAGGATCTGCAGGATGCTTGCCCTAGGGAGTTGTATCCCACCAATCTTCAGAGAAACACAAAGCAGGATGAGAAAGGATTAGAAACTTCTGTATCCCAGTGTTCCTGGGGGCATATCTGATCTAAATATCTTACATGTGAGAGCCATTGAGTTGAGATCTCTGCTAGCTTTAGAGGAGCTGAACTGGGTTCTTGTCAATTGCAAACAAAAACGTCATGACTGAATATCCCCAAACTGGTAGGAGACTGGAAAAATAACTCTTGTGGCTAAAGGGATCCCCCTCACACTGGATTGGGAGGTGAGGTGAGACACTAATCTCAACATCTGAATTTCTTCCAGTCTGGTTGACCATGGGTGATTTGGATGCTTAGGCCAGCACTGAGGATGCTTACCATAGGTAGTTGTATGCCACCAATCTGCAGAGAAAATTAAAATAGGATTAGAATGGATGGAAATAGAACAAATGTGGCTCAAGTAATGAGTACATGGGAAAAGGACAGTGGGGTTTGGTGAGTTCAGCTAGCTGAGAGAAAAAAGTGGCATTGTGATCATTTTTCACATGGTCATAACAGTTGCACATCTACATCCTGCCACGTTCCTCCTCGGTGTGCTGTGCAAGTCGCCTGCTCTGCTAACTTTGCTGTGACAAAGCATTGCCTACATCAATCAGGTCACTCCACATCTCTCAGTCTGGCGAGTTTTTTTGTCCCTTAGAAAACCCTTGCCACGTGTCTATCTTCACTTATGGACAAATGAGGGAATTCTTATATGAAGCCTGGAAGAAAGAGTCAGGGTCATCGAGGGTCAACCTGGAGCCAACTAGGTAGCTCTGTACCCAGAACACATCCATCACTCCCATCCCCTGGGCTCTGTCCCACCACTGTGGATATATACATTGGACGCTGATGAATCTGAGGATGTTGTAAGCACTGAGCTGTGGAGAGGATCCAGCCTCCTCTGATGGCCCTTCAAGAGGACATAAGTGGTCATCAGCTTCATTCTCCCACTCAACTTGTCAGCCCAAGCTGCATTCAGCTGATATTCATGGCATCCATGGCCTGGTCTCTGAACCTGTAGTCAGCTCTCTCCTGCAACTGTGAAAGGACTACGTGGAAACTCATGGACTGATGGAAAGATGGGACAACATGAGGGCCATGTCTACTTAAGAGCAGCCTGTTGGAGGCTCAATGACTGGGTGGGACACAAAATGTGCCCATAACATCTCAAAAGAGCAGTAGTGTCCTCCCAAATGGGAAGAAGAGGGATGGATGGGATAGGCAAAAAGGGACATTCCAAGCAGGGTCACCAAAGACTCACCTGGCTGGGGTGTGGATTGAGAGACAGCAGCTGTGAAAAAGGAAAAAACATGAGTCAGACACAAAGCACACTTGTGTCCCAACTGGATCAGTGGTCAAGGAAATTCATCCCCTACCTACTGAGATCAAGCCTCCATGAGCTCCTGAATACACAGAGCCATGGCCTGCCATAATCTCTCAGTCCTGTGGGAGCCCCACCCTATGTCCCACCCCCCAGCCTGCCTTGGTGGGCCTGAATGCTGACATTCAGGAGGTGGAATGTCACTGCCAGGTCAGGACAGGCCACCAAAGCCATTTTGCTATTAGCAAGTGGAAACAGCAAGAATGAATCTGGGCAGTTAGCCTATTGAGACCCCCATTCCACCAGTCAGGTGCAATGCTCCCAGTCTTTACAGGCTTTTTTAGGATTACTGTAGAAGGTCAACTTGGTACCCATAGTCCTATGTATTTCCTTGTCATTCCATGTTCTAGTGAGCTGCTGTTTACTGCCCCTTCCCCACTTCCCAAGTGCTCTTCACTGCCCTCAGAATTGGCAATTGAAACTGCAAACCTATTATCTGAGTTGGCTTTAAGGAGGACCCAGAATAACAAACCATGGAGTGAAGGTAGTTCGGTTAACAACCAAATGGCCCCAAACCAGTGCCTTGAGAAGTAACGCCCTGAGAAATGGGGTGTAGACTGAGCAGATGTTCATACTAACAGAAAGGGCACATTGCCTCTGCCCACTGCATGACGCATGGTCTTCTTCACCTCCTGTGCCATTGAGGCTCCAAGCAATACAGGTCCACACGGGAGGGAGTTGCCCCTAATTTCCCATTACAGGGAAGCAGTTGTCCCCAGGAAAGCTGGCAAGGCACAGCATATCCGGGAGAGAGCCAGGTGGGCACCAGTATAATTATCAGATGGAAAGATCACTAAGAATGGGGACCTGGGATTTTTGAGGTTCACCTGAGCAGATGACACCTGCATCTTCTGAGTGTCCACAGTTGTGCGAGTTCCAGCCATTATGGGGGCAGCTCCACAGGGAGGACTCGTACCCAGAGCAGCGCACATTGTCCAGTACAATCGGGCCTGAGCCCTGACCAAAGCGAGCATAACCTGTGGCCGAGGTGGCCCAGCCACAGCCCAGCTGCCTGCAGACCACGTTGGCATCACTGGTGTCCCAGTCGTCATCACACACGGTGCCCCACGAGCCTCCATACAGGACCTCCACGCGGCCCTGACACCGGTCACCTCCGTTCACCAGCCTCAGGGCCAAACCCGATTCAGTCCCTGGCAAAGACAGGAAAACAGTCTTTCTCTGTGTTCTTGAAGGAAGAACTCCTGTACTCTGAGTACTGGACCACTCCTTCAGGGGGTGCATGCTGTGGGTTCAATTAATATTCCCCAGCAACAGGACTCTCCCAAACCCCTTCATCCTCATTCCAACTCAAGGGCCCGTTTGATGCCACCCTTGAATGTCAGTGGACTAACATGTTCACTGATGGTTGTCCACAACGTCAGGATTTCAATTGTTGACCCTGACCCCCATATACAAGGGGAAAGTAGAAGCCCGCATCCTCACATAGGACCACTGGGCCGCCCTGAACACTTGCTTCAGGCCCAGAGATCCAACACAGCAGCCACTAAGGTGCTGTCCTACATCGTAGTGTTCAGAGAGTCTACCTTCACCCCACTGTCCTATATCAGGGATGCTCTTCCTGGACCCAAAGCTTGGGCTGAAGGATCTTTTTCTGATGAGCATTTGCTCTTGTTCTCTCCAGCCCCAGGCTTGTACTGAATCTTAAACAATCCTCTGATAATTGTGACAATGGGTGGTAATAACTGTCACTGATTTGGAGTTGTGCATACTTAGAGCTGTGGTGGCCTCTGGGTGGCAGAAAAGAAACAACACGTAGTATAGGCCTCCTTGCAGGAAGGTAACTTGCCACATTCAGTACTAGATGAGACAGCATGATTCCTCAGTCTCCCTTGGACCCTGCCTTCACTACCCAAAGAGCTGGCCCCACGCACTGACCATACCTGGTCCTCAGACCTTCAGGTGTCTAAAACGTGAGGGCTCTCCTCTTTGAAGAAGAAGGACACGTGCAGCAAGCTCATGAACACACCCCCACCATCACTAGCCTGCAGGAGATGCAAGTCCTAACCACAGTGAAAGAGCACCTCCCGCCCACTAGATGACTACAATAAAAGAGAATGAAGAAGTGTTGGTGAGGATGTGGAGAAAGCAGAACCCTCAGAAGCTCCAGGGGGAAACCGAATTTGGTCCATCTCCTACTCTAAACACTTCTGGGCATCCACAAAATGTAAACATAAAATCATCATATCAATATATATATATATGTAAATTAGATAGATGATAGATAGATAGATAGATAGATAGATAGATAGATAGATAGATAGAGATGTTGCTGGGAATAATATTCAAAATACCCAAAGATCAAACAGTAAACACGTCTGGCAACAGGGGAATGCATTCATATATGGGTGGAGATGCATGTTGCCAATGTCTACACGCCCCTTCATGGTGGACCTTGGGAAAGTCTGTGGCCTGAAAGAAGCCTGTCACAAAAGACCACTTGATGGCTGCTTCCATTCACAGGAAATGTCCAGAACTGGCGAATCCACAGACAGGAGAGAGGCAAGGAAGAGAGGAGATGGTCAAGGGAAAGTAGATTGGGATGTGACCGGTTCAGGGAAAGAGATACCCATCAGATGTGGGGAGAAGCTCTGGTACTGTGTGGTTGAGGGCTGGAGCATGGAGTCAGTAGCCTAAAGCCTCTCCACAGCACACAGTACAATGCTAACTCTTATATAGGGAGAAGCACAGACGATGAGAGGGCAGAAAAGCAATAACCATGACTTTTCTCCAGTCTTGGGTCACTGAGTCCATGATCCTAGTCTCACTGGAGGACATAACTTGCATGAGCTGAGACTCCTACCATCCCAAAGGAATACAAGCACCAGGTTTCGGGGCCATCCAGCCCTCTCGGTTCCCACATAGATACTGCTCTAGCAACTCTGACCCTCATGCTGGGACAGAGCCCAGCTTGAGCAAGGGCCAATGTGGGCTGATATTCTCACAGAGGAGCAAGGCCCTGGGTGGGGACTCTAGGAGCCCGGGCAGCACTCAGCAGGGAGACCTTGGGAGAGGGTCAGGCTCTGACAGGGGAGTGTCCTCTTCACGTCTCAAATCTCTTGCCCTGACACCATTCCTCTTATTAAACAAACCGGCCAAAACCTCTTTCCATGAGGTTCAAGGAGGGCCTGGAGCCACTTCCTCATCCTCTCCCCTGGGGAATATGAAGGTGGGCATATGGACCCAGATGACCAGCCCACAGAGCACAGGGACATCATTCTAGTGAAGCAGGTATTGCCAAACAGACTGTTGAAACTCATTCCAGGATATGCCAGCCAGAGACCAGGGACTAGTGAAGACCTTTCTCCTGGTGACACAGGGGCTTGGGATTGGCAACTGCCCCTCACATGGAGTAAGCAAAGCAAGGCTGAAGCCCATTCACATTAGAAACCGGAGGCAGGACAAAAGCTGGTGGCAGACAGTCCTAAAACTTCTACTTCCTGGTGTTCCCGAAGCTACACCTGCTCTAAACTTCCTACATGTGAGCACCCCTCAGCTCTCTGCTAGCATATCAGAAGCTGAGCTGGGTTGCTGTCACTTACACACAAAAACATGGTGACTGAGTATGCCCAAACCACTAAGTGATGGAAAATAATAGCTCTTGGGGTTAAAGGCAACCTGCACGCTGGACCAGGTGGTGAATTCAGACACTGAACGCCAGATTCTGGAATTTCACCCAGGCTTTTTGACTACTGGGTGAATGTGGATACTTCAGCAGGATCTGCAGGGTGCTTACCATGGGAAGGACTAGTTAAATTAAGAGCAGCCTGTTGGAGACTCAGTGACTGTGTGGGGGGCACAAAATGTACCCACAAGTTCTACAAAGAGCAGTAGTTTCCCCCCAAGTGGGAAGAACAGGGATGGATGGGACAGTCAAAAAGGGACCTTCCAAGAAGAGTCCCTAAAGACTCACCTGGCTGGGGTGTGGTCTTGGAGACAGCAGCTGTGAGAAAGAGACACGAGTCAGACACAAAGCACACTGCTGTCCCAACTGGATCCAAGATAAAAACATTCATCCTATACCTACTGGTATTATGCCTCCGTGAGCTCCTGAATACACAGAGCCATGGCCTGTCGTCATGTCTCAGTCCTGCCCCACCCTATGTCCCACTCCCCTTGCCTGCCTTGGTGGGCCTGAATGCTGACTTTCCGGGAGGTGGAATATCACCGGGAGGCCAGGCACAGTCCACCCAAGTCATTGTACTATTTCAGCGTGGGAACAACAAGAATAAGTTTGAGAGTTAGCCTATTAAGATCCAACTCCACCAGCCCAGGTGCAACGTTCCCAATTTTTACAAGCCTTTTCAGGGTTCCTGTAGGAGGCCAACTCGTTCCCCAGAGTCCGATGTGTTTCTTTGGCGTTCGTGTACTGGGGAGCTGCCATTTACTGCACCTTTCCCACTTCTCAAAGTCTCTTTACTGCCCTCCCAAATTCCCAATGTAGAGGCATCCTGTTCTCTTAGATCACTTCATGGAGGACCCAGAATAACAAAATCATGACGGACTGAAGGGGGCTCATTTTCCACCCACATTCCCCAAAGATGTGTACTGAGAAGAAAGTCCCCAGGGAGAGGGTTGTGGAACAAACAGACGATCCTACTGTGTAGAAGGGACTCATTGCGTCTTCTCACTAAGTGGCAGATGGGCCGTTCCACCCCCAGTGCCACTGAGGCTCCAAAGCATTATAGATCCACAAGGGAGGGGCCGCGTCCCTGTTGTGACCCTATATGGCCCTTCAGGAGCCAGCCTTCCTTAGGAAAGCTGGCAAGGCACAGCAGCATATCTGGAAGAGGATCAGGTGGGCACTCTGGCATGGGCAGTGTGTCTGTTCTCAGTAAAGATCACCATGAAAGGGGACTGGGATTTTTGAGGTTCACCTGAGCAGATGACACCTGCATCTTCTGAGTGTCCACAGTTGTGCGAGTTCCAGCCATTGTGGCTGCAGCTCCACAGGGAGGACTCGTACCCAGAGCAGCGCACGTTGTCCAGCACAATCGGGCCTGAGCCTTGACCAAAGTGGGCACTTCCTGTGGCCGAGGTGGCCCAGCCACAGCCCAGCTGCCTGCAGACCACGTTGGCATCACTGGTGTCCCAGTCGTCATCACACACGGTGCCCCACGAGCCTTGGTACAGCACCTCCACGCGGCCTTGACACCGGTCACCTCCACTCACCAGCCTCAGGGCCAAGCCTGAATCAGTCTCTGAGGGAATAAGAGCAGAAACCCTCCTCCATGTGTATCTCTAAGGCAATAAGCTTAAAATGTTTTGTAGACCGAGGGGCTTCTTCCTGGTCTCAGTCCCCTGGCAGGTAATGAACTTCGAACATGCCCAGAGGTTAATCTTCACCACAGATAAAGGAGCAGAGACCTCTCAATCAACTCACAGTTAAGGATGCTCTGATGTAAAGAAGCATCCCATGAGCTTTATGGAGGTGAGATGCTAGACGAGCCAACATGCACGGGGCACACCCAGTGTGGAGCTGCAGAGCTACTGACACAGGCCAAGACCACCGCCCTATCGGGCAGCTTTTTGATTCTGTGGCATCCTGACTTGGTTCTGCCAAAGTCCCCACATCATGCACCTTGGCAAGCAAGGTGCAGAACCGGCACACTCCCCCCCCTTGCCTTGGCTATCCACCATGGCCTGTGAGCCACAACCAAGGTCCCAGCAGTACTTGAGGGGCTTCTACGGTGTACACAGAGAACCTAGGGGAGGATCTTTGCTGCACATCAGCCCAGGATCCCAATGGCAGGTGGCCAGTCCCTAAGATTACACCCACAGCCTTATCTTCAGAGATTTCTCCGACTATCCCCCAGCTCTACACACACACACACACACACACACACACACACACACACAGGAACAAGGATAAGGAAGGGCACACCCTGAGACTCCTCCTGTCACGTGCAAACCCAAACCCAGACTTTCTCTCAAAGCTCATCCAGAGAGGGTGGACTGATATATTTACCTGCTTCTGTTGTTGAAGGTATGGTGGTGGGGAACCAGGTGGCTGGATATGGCAAAAAGGTAAAGACCAGAGTTAGACAACATGGAATGCGGTGTTTGTAAACTGGTTTTGGCAGGCATCCTAGGTGTGGTATATCTGCATCCTGCCACCTTCCACCTGGGGGTGCTCTGCTAGCTTTTTTGAGACAAAGGCCTTGTGTAGATCAGCCAGGTCCCTTCACATCTCTCAGCCTGGCGTGTTCTCTTGTCCCTTGGATAACCCTTGCCACTTGCCTATCTTGACTCATGGACAACTGAGGGGATTCCCATATGAAGCCTGGAAGAAAGAGTCAGGGTCATCGAGGATCAACCTGGAGCCAACTAGGTAGCCCTGTACCCAGAACACATCCATCACTCCCATCCCCTGGGCTCTGTCCCACCACTATGGATATATACATTGGACGCTGATGAATCTGAAGGATGTTGTAAGCACTGAGCTGTGGAGAGGATCCAGCCTCCTCTGATGGCCCTTCAAGAGGACATAAGTGGTCATCAGCTTCCATTCTCCCACTCAACTTGTCAGCCCAAGCTGCATTCATCTGATATTCATGGCACCCATGGCCAGGTCTCTGAACCTATAGTCAGCTCTCTCCTGCAACTGTGAAAAGACTAGGTGGAAACTCATGGACTGATGGAAAGATGGGACAACATGAGGGCCATGTCTACTTAAGAGCAGTCTTTTGGAGACTCAGTGACAGTGTGGCGCACAAAAATGTGCCATAAGTTCTCCAAAGAGCAGTAGGAAGGCGAGGATACTGCTCAAGCAGGTTTGCATCTGCCTTTCCAGGCCCTGCAGTCAGAGACCCAATACCGCAGCCTGGCCAGCCATCAGCATCCAGTATCATAAGGGTAAGCACTGTGCATGAGCAACAGGACCCCCCTTGGAGACTGAACACTGAGCTCCTCCTTGGAATTCCTTAGAAGTTCCTGTAGGTTGATCTCTCCCCAATCTCAGGGACATGGTCCATGGAAGGGTTTCCCATTTAGGCCTGAGGCCTTGTTCATAGGTTCTCCCTTGGGAACTGACCGCTCCTATCTCTTACATCTTTTACACCTCTTCTGGATCAGAGATGATCACATGGGTGCAGGTAATGAGCCCTTGGGATCCCATATAACAAATATTACCTTCTGTCTCAGTTGTTGCCAGGGGTGCCTCTGTGGTTGAAAAAGAAACTGGAGTGGAGGAAAGAAGAGGTCATTCAATGTTGGCCCTCATTTGAGAAGAGCTGGCCTTCTTCTTCAGCTCTGGAATAAGGGCTGGGTGCAGACACGCAGAAACTCTACCCACTGCTAAAATATTGTGTTTCTTATTTATGAGACAGAGATCATCTCTCTGTCATTTTGCCAGTCCTTATTCAAAGCTGGAATGCCATCAGAGATGTTCTTTGCTCTTGCCATCATCTGCCCCCACCCCCGCTCCCACTGTCTCCATCCAAAAAAGAATTACCTATTTAATTAACGGGCCCACCTGATTAACAAGATCACATTTCCAATACCAACTATCGATTTCTATAGCTCATCAATACCCTCCAATGACAAATATCTACCATCATCAAGATGTTTCTGAGAAGGTGGCCCCACCTAAGAAAGTAGTAGTTTTCAAAGATGTATCCCCAAATGCTAAAATAAACCCATTCTAAAGTGACTGCATGGAGGACCATACTCTCTGGGGGAGGCCATTCTCATGTGATAGTTGGATTATCAGGGTCACATCCCATATATGGTGACATGGGAACACTCACTGGTCCACATAGCAAGTGCCAGAGATCACTCTAAAGATAGACAATTTATCTAGGAAGCCTCCGTCAGGGTACAATGATTGTTATCCACAGAGTTTCTTTGTGGATTAGAGACCTCTTGGTGGTTGAACACCTACCAACACTCTGTGAACAAAGGAGAAACCCAGTATTGGGTTTTGCTAGGTTGAGTCAGGGAGAATTTCTCTCTTCCACTGCAGGTATAAATGCCTTTATCTGGTCATTTAATCTCCAATAAAGAAAACGTACTGGCTACTCCTCTGTTGATTTTGGTATACATTTAAGCTTTAAGGACCAGAAGTTTTGGATCCTTCTGTCCTGTCGCAAAAGGAGGGGAAAATGCCATATAGGAAGGTGTTTTGTCATCCCCAGGGCAGAGACCCTCAGATACCAGATACCACTGTGTGATTGCATTGGCAAACTCTGGAGGAGCCTGAGATTGAAACCCACCTCCACCACTTCCGAGATTTAGGACTCCAGGCAAGTTACTTGCCCTCTTTGAGCCTCCATTTATCTATGAAAAGTGACCACTCTCTAACATCAAATAAGACATGACGTAGAGCAAAGTAGGTAAACTGCAAAGCACTGGGTGCACGCGCTGAGATGTAGAGGTCAGCAAGGAGCCGCTCTTGTCTGAGTGGCACAGGCCCCCGGGGTGAAGTCAGCTCTACCTGAGCACACGACTCCAGCATCTTCCCCGTGTCCACATTCATGGTTGTACCAGCCACCATGGGAGCAGCTCGACAGGTAGGGCTCCCTTCCTGAGCAGTATACGAAGCCCAAGAGAATGTTCCCCGAGCCCTGACCAAAGTGGGCCCCGCCTGGTGCCGACACCGCAAGACCACAACCGAGTTGCCGACAGACAACATCTGCATCCTGGATGTCCCAGTCGTCGTCACACACGGTGCCCCAGTAGCCTTGGTACAGGACCTCCACGCGGCCCTGACACCGGTCACTTCCATTCACCAACCTCAGGGGCAAACCTGCATTGACACAGTGGAAAGCTCCTGTCCACTCTCTCTGCCCCCTGGCTTTCACTCACCAGCACCCCTTGTCCTCCTCCTTGCTTGAACCACTGCCTCCACCTGTTTTTCTGCTCTCCCACACCTTACACGTCACTGTTCTGCCAAGCACTGTCTTAGCCTTCTTATCATGCTATCTTCTCCCTGGAAGAGCTCCTGTACTCAGAGCATTCCAGGAGGAGGACCCCCAAATCTACCTCTCTGGTGCTGATCAACCCCAGCCAAGCTCTAAACCAACATTTCCAGTGGCCTCCAGGACATCTCACCCCACCGTCCCAAACCCAACCCAGTCTCTTTCTTCCACTTGAATCAATGGTCTCACCATGCTCCACAAGAACTGTGTTGGAAATCTGGTTGTTATATTTGACTCCTCCCCTTCTGCACCTCGTATATCCAACTTCTCAACAAGGTTGTCTTCCTTTTATTCTCACTGCCATTTTGCTAGGATAAATCTTCCTTCTCTTGAATCTGGCCTACTCCACTGGCCCGCCTGTGGATTTCCCTGCCCCTGCCCCTCCCTCTCTAATCCATCCACATTGATGGATTCAACAAGCATCGATGGAGTGCTTCCTCTGTACCCACCCTTGTGATGACAGGATTCTGTCTCCCCCAGAATGTCCCAAGTTTTATCTTATAAAATGGGGATATGTTCAACTCACTTTCCTGCTCAGAATGCCTCAATGTACTCTCCACAGCCATCAGGGACAAATCTCAGATGGCATTCACCCATGAGTGGGCCTCACCTCACCTTTTGGGCCTCTTGTGAGAGCTGACGCATGGTGGCCTGAGTGCCACCGTGAAGGGCACCGTGTTCCTGCCTGATGTGATTCTCCTAAACCACTCTCACTGATGATGCAAGGAAAACAGGGAGCAGGTCCCAAGAGATCTAGGCCAAAATCATGACAGCAGGAGCTGGATCCTGGGTATGGCTTTTCAGTGATAGTTTGAGGTTATGAGAAATTTGTGGTCAAGGAGAGACCAGAGTTTGGAATGGGATGTAAGATAGATAAGGGGGCATGTGGTTTCTGTGGTTGTTGTAAGGGAAGGGCTCAGAGAAAGAGCAAAGAAAGGTCAATTGGGCTATTTCTAGGGTGTTCCCAAGTGCATTGCAGTACTTCTCAGTCCTTCCTGCACCCCTTTGGTTATTCCTATGAGTGTCCCTGCAGAAGAGCTCCTCAGTCTCCCTGCCTTAGCCTGTCCTTTGCTGGGTATCAGTCACCAGAAAGCTCTGCTAAAGCCCCTCCCAGGCCATTCCTGGACTCTCAGGGCATGCTCTGAAAGGGCAGCAATTGGCCTCAACAGAGCCAAGAACACCATGGCAGGGTCTGCTATCCTAAACAAGCACATTGAGGACTCTGATGTGTCAAATTCAGTGCAAAGTCTGCACATTCACTCGAGGTTGAGGAGCAATGGATAGATTTAGTAAGAATAGTGGACAGAGGCAAAGGTGCCTATATGGGCTCAAACTTCTGCCCAGACACATAGCCACCATGTGACCTTAGACATCTAACTATTGACAAGTGACAGAACTATGCCACAGTTTCCACATCTGCAACTTGGGGGTAATACTACTCACCTTAAAGTATTGGAAAGATTTCATGATAATAGCGCTTATTATGTGCATTAGTTGAGCACTTAATATACACCAAGCAGTATTTTAAATGACTTTTTTAATACATTAACTCATTTGGTATATGAAAATAATTTTGTGCAGGGTACATAGCAAGTACTTGTGGGATGTTAGCTATCTTCAAGATAACTATCACTAGTGATAAGAAGAGGCCTTGGCTTTTTTTCACTTGTCTCTCCTGACACCAAACTGAAGCTAATCTCATGCAATAAATGACTGAGAGGCAGAGAGAAGAAGGAAGGAGAATGACAGATGAGGCTAAGTAAGTAGTGCATCTGGGACATGCCTAGGGTCTCAGTATATCCCCTTACCCCTTCCCTCCCATCCCTGCATTCCAAAGGGCAGGCACTTGCTCTGTAACCAAAACTATACTCAGCCTCAACAAGCCAACAGCGACAGCAGAACTGGCTGGCCCAGCCAGTGAGAAAAACTCTGGGAAGACAAGTAAAAAGAAAAGGTCTTACCATAGTCTGTAGTCGAGGCGTCGAGACCTAGAAAAAAAATTCATCTTGAAACAGGTTCCACAGTTTACAAATATCTACAGAGAAATTGGCTTGAGCATCACCTTATGATCGTGCCAGAGGGCGCTGTGGTCCACTCTTGGGTTCTGCGTACCTTCAGCGTTCTTGCCAAGTGTTTGGGATTTTGCAATCATAGATTACAAGTGGGTTGGATGTGGGGTGTTTAATGATTTTTAGATAATAAAGTGCATGTCTCTTTACCCTGCCCCCTAAATGCTACAGTTTATAGTTACAGGATGTAATCTGTGCTCAGAAAGAAAAACTAAGCAAGAAAAAGCAGTTTAGACTGGTTGTCAAGGATTCTGGGTGCCAGTTGAATCCTCCCTCCAGTCTGAAACTTGAGTAGAGTTAGCCTTTGGAATAGCCACTCAGAGGTCCCCTAAATAAGTACATATTTTGTTATCAGATATCCTCTTCCTTCTGATCCATACTTTAAGAAATTTTTACTCTATCTTGAACAAAACCAACATCTAGAGAACCCTGGATCTTTGTCATTAGTGAAGCCACTATGAAGCTCTCCATGCACCTCCACTTCAGGTTAACCCTCAGGACACCTTCATGATCCATCAGATTCCATTTTAGCTCTTGAGTTTCTTTTTTCATCAGGCCTCACTCTATTTGTAAGGATTGATATTTCTAGACTTTACATGTTTTTGGAGGTCTTCCAAAGAAAGAAAAGAATATTTCCTCGTGAAAAGAAAATAGAATAAAAGCATTCTACTTTATAGTCACTATATGGATTTATTGGATCCTTTTATAAACCCAAGATACATTACGGGCTCTTGATGATCTCATTTTTTTTTTTTTTTTTTTTTTATGATCTCATTTTTCCTATAGCTTGAAACATTTTGCTATTTCATCCTTCAAGGAATTGGTTCATCATTGCTCATTAATTATTAACTACCATAAAAAAGAGTTACATAATAGGATAATGAGAGAATGGTGTCATTATCTAGAAGAAATATGAACTGGTAAGATAGGTCATCATCGTTCTTCAGTGCCCCAAATATCACATTACCTTTCAAGAAGGTATTTTTTTTAAAAAGACTGGAAGTACAGTCTTTGAAAGATGGTTTTAGCTCTCACTGAATGCAGTTAAAAATTCAGAATTTTTCACTGTCTATTACCAATGGCAAAGAGAAGAAAATTGACATTGAAGATGTTTCACAATAACTAGATGAATCATAATAGGAATGTAAACAGAAAGAAGCTCCCTAGATGATAACAATAATGGTGAAATTGCTTGTACAATTGAAATCTCAGACTCTGAGACTTCAAGTGATGATATCCTAGGTGAATCTCCTCAAATTCAAGAATCAAGGAGTCAGTAATAAAATTCTAAGTACAAAAATAAAAAATAGTGTTATTGGGGTGCCTGGATACCTTAGTCAGTTAAGCACCCGTCTCTTGATTTTTGGCTTAGGTCATGATCTCAGGGTCATGAAATTGAGCTCCACATCAGGCTCCATGCTGGGCCTGGAGCCTGCTTAAGATTCTCTGTCTCTTTTTCCCTCTGCCCCTCCTCACTCTCTCCCTCTTTCTCTCCCTTCTCTCTAACTAAAAAAAATTACTAAATAAAATATAGTGTTCTCACTCATGTCAATGGATAGGATTTCATCAGTGATATTTTGCAGCAAGAACTCGGACTATCTCATTTTGCTAAATCGACATGTGATGGTACACTTTTATTTTTTCTAATAATTATGTTCCAAAATCTACTGGATGAAAGGAGATCTGCTACATTTAAATTCTTATGAAAAATTCTAATAAGGTTGCTTTCATGATCCCTTTTTTCAAGATAATTATAGATAAGGGGGCAAGTGGTTTCTGTGGTTGTTGTAAGGGAAGGGCTCAGAGAAGGAGTGAGGAAAGGCCAATTGGGCTGTTTCTAGGGCATTCCCAACATGCATTGTAGTACTTCTCAGTCCTTCTTCTCAGTACTTCTCAGGGTACTACCTTGACTAGATAAGGTATTGGCGTGGCTAAGCATAGAGGAGGGGAGATCTGATGGCTGGAGTAAGGTAGCTATAGTCAATTTGAGTCTGTATCTGTTCCCTCACATTTCTGACAGTAGGCCAGTGAAGAAGAGAAAAACACTCTTCTTTCTTGCTCTCTCCAGCTAATTCCTGTACCAACTCCAGTCCTAAGTTCACCTATGACTTTTGGGGGCTGCTCTCTTTCTCATATCTTGATCATCTCTCTCTTGTCATATACCTCTTGCTCTAGTACTTGCCACAGCTGTAATTATAACTGTATTGATAACTGTCTATCTTGCCATTAGACCATAAGTTCCTGAAAGCAGGGAACATGTTCCCCTCAAACAATACAGAGAGAATCCATACTGTAGTCTCTCCTGCCTAGAAGGGTCTTGGTAGGGCTGATTCTTGTCGAATGAGGTAGCAAGGACATTGAGGCCCTTTTGCAAGGTGTGCAAAAGTTCAATGTTAGCAATGCACTCATGGAAAAACATGTATATCAACAAGTCAGACTTACGATGTAGCCATGAACCATTTGGGAAAATGTTACAAACCTAAATTCACTTGACATTAAGCAAAATATAGACATCCAAGAAAAAAAATAAGTGAAAATAGATAGCATTAAAAATATATATATATATACACATATCCCTGTCACTTTCTTTTGAAATTCTTAGCAAAGTCATGCTTTTGTAATCACATTGCAAATACCAAAACCTAATTCAGTACTGGACCATGCAGTGTGGTTGCTCAAAGTGTGATCTTACAGACCATCCCCATTTTCAGTTACATAAAAATTCAAATTCCTGAGCCTCAACCTGAAGGAGGGAAAAGTAAGTCCCAAGGACCTGCATTCAAAAAAATACCCTTGCTGGGATCCCTGGGTGGCGCAGCGGTTTGCGCCTGCCTTTGGCCCAGGGCGCGATCCTGGAGACCCGGGATCGAATCCCACATCAGGCTCCCGGTGCATGGAGCCTGCTTCTCCCTCCGCCTGTGTCTGCCTCTCTCTCTCTCTCTGTGACTATCATAAATAAATAAAAAATTAAAAAAAAAATACCCTTGCTGATTCTGATGTATAGGGACAGATGAGGCAAAGGCAAAATACAATTGAAGAAGAACATAACAATATAACTTCAAGGTCCATTTATTCTATAATTGAAAGAAGTTGCTACTACCTTTGTATTTCTATAAAGGACACAAGTCATCTTTTGTGCAGACCTCATACCATTCATTAAAGGCAGCATTTGTACTTAAGTGCTTAAGATATAAATAACTGCACTGGATAATCAATAAATCTTAAATCTAATTCAGGATATTGTTTTTAAAGTACTCACCAGTCATGAAATCAGGTTGGGAAGCTATAAAGGAATGAAAGAAAAGTCAGACAGGTGTATGTTTCATCCACAGAGATCCTGACCAAGAAATCTACTTTTGAACCTTGCTTTCCTTCTGGTTGGCTTTGAAGTAGAGATATAGCAACTGTATGTGCATCAACATCAACAGATATGCAATCTATCTTTGAAACAATTCAAATTGATAAAGATTTCTTGAGTCTCTGATATGGGGAAAACAGAATGCTAAACTAGTGCCAAGAGACATGGTGACTAAAAAGTGGCTTTTTATATCTTAAGAATGAATTCAGTGCAATGTTCTTTAATCCTTTGTGCATTTTTTTCTGTGTATTTCCTGCTGCAGATATGTCTTTATCTCGTGACAGTAGAAATTAACATCTCATCACTGTAGAAAAGCAAGTTAAGTTTGTACCTAATTTGGTACAAGTGGGGACCCATTACTTATCTTATTTCTTTGAGAAGATTCAACCTAGCCAGCATGTATGAATGGGCATGAGGAGTTGAGATCGAGGGCTTTGACTTTCTAGTCTCAACTAACTGAAATCACTAAAAAAGCATATAGACTGGTAACTATTTGGTCCAAAAAAAGTCAAGTGACTTTGTGTTGACAAAGGCAGTGGGAGATGAAAATGCCTTTCCATTCTCAAAAAATAACAAGAGTGGTCATTTACTGAGACTTACTGACCCTCAAAGGGCTATTGGGAGGATTAAATGGGAAAAATAGATCAAATGTGTATCAGATTGACTGCTGCGTTGTCAGCATGCAACAAGTGTTAGCTACCATAGCAATAAGAATTATGGTGATGATTATGATTATACAATTTCCAACATTCACTGTCTTAAGTACTTCACCCACATTGTCCCCTTTGGTCCTCATGGCAGCCCATTAACAGTAGGGCTCCTTTCTCTTAAACTTCTCTTAAACTGAAGCATTTAGAGGTAAAATAAGTTGGCCAAGGTACTACTATTAGTTCCATTTTCCTGATAGAGAAATCAGTTTGGAGAACAGGGTCATTGCTATTAGTATCTGCCCTGAGCCATGTAATATGCATTATCTCCCGGAGGCCCTCCTGAGCAAATGACGTGGGTGTCTTCCCCATGGCCACAGGTCTGCAAGCTGTGGGGGCACTGCCATAGGTAGGATTCATTTCTTGAGTAGTGCACTGCATCCAGGACAATCCGTCCTGAGTCCTGACCAGATGATGACATCTCAGATCCTATTCAAGAGCTTTCCAAGGACAGAAAATGAGTGGGAAATATCAGTGAGGGAGACAGAATATGAGAGACTCCTAACTCTGGGAAACGAACAAGGGGTAGTGGAAGGGGAGGTGGGCAGGGGGATGGGGTGACTAGGTGACAGGCACTGAGGGGGGCACTTGACAGGATGAGCACTGGGTGATATGCTATATGTTGGCAAATCGAACTCCAATAAAAAAATATACCCCCAAAAAAGAGATTTCCATGTATCATCCTAGTTAATCCTCAAAAGAACCCATGGGAAAACCGAGACTCTGGAAGGTGACCAAGACCACCTGACTAGTAAGTGATAAGGGGCAGGACTTGTACTCAGGCAGTTGCTCTTAATCATCTCAGTTGCTCTTAATCATCTAAAAGTTCTGCTTTTTAGAATGTATATACATATTATATATTACACATATATAGTATATTTTTAAATAAAAATAATTTTTAAATAGGGAATCCTGGGTGGCTCAGTGGTTTAGCGCCTGCCTTTGGCCCAGGGCGTGATCCTGGAGACCTGGGATCGACTCCTGCATCAGGCTCCCTGCATGGAGCTTGCTTCTGCCTCTGCCTGTGTCTCTGCCTCTCTCTCTCTCTCTCTCTGTGTCTCTCATGGATAAATAAATAAAATCTTTAAAAAATAATAATAATTTTAAATATTTTATTTAATATGTTGTTAAATATTATAATCTTATAATATTAATTATACTGTTATATATTTAAAATATTAATTTTAATTTAATATTAAAATTTAAATATTAATTATATTAAAATATTTTAAAACAGTAACAATTTAAATATATACATATACATATGTATATATGTAACATTTATACTATGTGCCCCAAATCATAAGGTCTGCATTCTTGCACAAGCAAGCACGCTCATGTATACACAGGACTATAATAAGATAAAAAAGTGGCAGAAATTACCACTTGAAGCATCGACGGAGGTAGAAGTTTCCACCCCTGCAAACCTTGATAAAAATTCTAGAAAAGAAGAGAAATAGTAACTAATTATACCCAGAGAGCCTTAGTGAGATACTCCTGTCCCCACCTGCCTCTGCTGCCCTGCTAAATGGCTGCAGCCCCCACGGGTCACCCTGGGAGGGCAGAGATCCTAGGAAAGAGGGGTTGCTGGGCACAGGCTGGCAGAGACTCAGGGTCTGTCTTCTGATCAATGCAGAACCTTGCAAGGAAGGGGCTGAGGGCCCAGGTGGACCACATCAGAAGAGATCCCTCCTTGTCCTACATCTAAAACCCAGCACTCCCTCCTGAGTCCTTAGGGGTGGGGGTGGGCCCCACACCACCCAGTCCCAGAGTGTAGAGTTACCAGTTGATGTCTGTATGTCTTCAGAAATGGTACCCAGGGTCCTTGTTTTTGGTGTTACTGTGAAACACAAAGAAAACGGGCCAAATGAGGGCTCTTCTGAAAACAAGCATTAAATCTGACTTCCTTGCTAATTCAAGCAGGGGAGGGGGCTACATCAGACTTCACTTTGGAGGGTCAGCTGGGCCTCAGTCATTAATTCACTCAGCAAGTGTGGACTGATCTCTGACTGCCCCGGAGGCACCGCACTGATGGGGAGAAGGGAGGGATCCATCAGGGAGGGCAAGGCTCCGTCCTCTGGAGCTCAGAGGCCACTCAGCAGCCAGACTTGGTAGCCAGTCATCTGGTCTTGCCCTGGGAGGGACACAGAGTGCAGGGGGATGGGCATATCAAAAGGAGTGATTCGTGGGCTTGGAAGAAAAGCAGGAGGATTCCAGACAGGGGCAGATATTCCCCTAAACTTGAAAGAAGGCATAGACATATGTAAAGGAAAAATTGAGCCAAAGAAGGATTACCAGATAAAATACAGGATGCCAGTTAAATTGGGATTTCAAATAACAAGGATATTTCTTAATGGAAGTGTATCCCAAATATTGTATGGGACATATTACACTAAAAATATACATATCTTTTTATTTGAATTTTGGATAAACAATGAATACTGCTTTAAGTATGTCCCCAAAAGCATGGGACACACACACATGCATGCACACACACACACACACACACACCAAAAACATTTTTTTTTTTACAAATCTGAAGTTCAGATTTAACTGGGTGCATTGTATTTTTATTTAGTATCTGAATACTCTAGGGGAAAGGCATCCTGTAGGTGGCAGTAAGCAAGAAGTTCTCTTCACTGACTCCTATATCTTCCTCACCAGGTCAAGGATGTCCCCCATCCTCACTGTAAACCTGACCACTAGGGCTGTGAGGCTGTTTTCTACATATCTGGCAACTTCATTCCAACCACCTTAGGTGTACAATCAACTAGAGGTAGATATGGGCTCCAAACTTGTTTATGGTGGTTGTACTTGGCATTAAATTCAATTAAATATTAAGAAAATTGAAAAAATGTGGGTAAAAAAAAGAAAGATGGCTTTCTGTAAAAATAAGGCTGAATGCTTTGGAAATAAAATCAAGTTGCTAAAAAAGAAACCAGGAAGGTGACACAGTGAAGAGTACTAGAAATGTATACAACGGGAGAACCTCTATGCTCACACCACTTTGCAAGTGGTTTTCACTTCACGCTCTCCTTTGGAGGAATGGAAACTAGAGATTACATATATGCCAAACATGTATGGTTTATGTAAAAAAAAAACATTGCAGAACCCCAGAAGATCTCCTGGAAGAAAAGTTTACAGCAACAAATTGGTGAACCAAAGTGTATTGATGTGTCTTAAGTGAGAATGAAACACTTAAAATGTGTATGTATCATAGTTCATGGTTCCTCGTTTTATTTTTAATTTATTTTATTTTTTTAAGATTTTATTTATCTATTCATGAGAGACACACACACAGAGAGAGAGGCAGAGACACAGGCAGAGGGAGAAGCAGGCTCCATGCAGGGAGCCCGATGTGGGACTCAATCCTGGGACTCCCGGGACCATGACCTGAGCCAAAGGCAGACGCTTAACCACTGAGCCACCCAGGTGTCCCTACTTCCTCATTTTAAACAACATTTTTGAGTAACCATCGAAATACCTGTCCCAGTAACTTTAGGAAAAGTTATTTTAGGGGCGCCTGGATGGCTCAGTCAGTTAAGCATTCAACTCTTGATTTTGGCTCAGGTCATGATCTCAGGGTCATGAAATCGAGCCCCGAGGCCGGCTCCAAACTGGGCATGGAGACTGCTTGGAATTCACTCTCTCTCTCTCTCTCTCTCTCTCTCTGTCCTCCTCTCCCTCTATGAGAATCTTTTCCTTGTCAAGAACTTATTTTTTAGCCTGTTAATTTTTCCTAAAGAACCTCAGAAACCTTTTTTAAAGAACCACACAATCAAAGAAAAGCCTTCAGATGGGAATTATAGTAAACCTATGAATTGGTTTACAATGACTGACATTTCTGTATTCAGTCCTTCCATCCAGAAAGCTGGCTCATCTATCTCTTCCTCTGCAGGCGATGGCCAAGAAGCCTTGCATGGAGTTTGTATTTTTATTCTTTTTCTTTTATTTTATTTTTAAGTAGGCTCCACACCCCATGTGAAGCTTAAACTCAGGACGTTGGGATCAAGAGTCAGATACTTTATCAACTGAGCCAGCCAGGCGTCCCTATACCTTTATCTTATAAGACTGTTTTGTACAAGCACTTTATTCCATGTCCCTACTTCCTCAGAGCCCACTCTAAGCCATGTCTTGCCCCTCCTGCCTGCTCACAGCTGCTTGTACTTCCTGGAGTAGTGCCAAGAACCACATATGATCTCTGCTAGACCCCTGGGCACCCCTCAACCAAAGCCCTTAGTTCCCTGTTCTCTAGCTGGTTACCTGGTCATCTCACCTGCTAGAGCAAACTTGCAAAGGATGGTGGAGACATTCTGCAGTGTCAGTACTCCCCCTGCCTGAGGGGTCCAGCATCCTGTAGGGCTCCGTAAGCAGTCGTCGAGGGAAGTGTATCTCACCTCTCTCTCGAAATTGCTGTTATATTTCCTTTATATATGTTGCATTCCAGTGGTTTTCAAATGTACCAGAATTACCTGGAGTGCTGGTTTCAACACACGTATTTGGCACCACCTCCAGAGAGCTCCTGATTTGTAAGTCTAGGGGAGCCATAAGAATCTGCACTTTTAACATGTTCTGGGTGATGACTGCTGCTGATGATTCAGGGCCCCCACTTGGAGAACCATTGTTCTAAAATAACTTTTTTTAGAGAGAGAGTGTGTGTGAGCAGGGGGGAAGGGCAGAGGGAGAGAAAGAGAGAGAGAATCCGAAGCAGCGTGGTGGGAGCAGACTTGTACACTTAGGAAGTGGGGAGATGGGGACATGGGTTCAAATTCTTGTTCTGTTCATTCGTCCTCAAAACTCGAGCAAGTCATTAACCTCTCTCAGCCTCAATTTCCTTATCTGTAAAAGGGTAATTACATGGAACTACTTTATAAGGTTATTGTGGAGACAAAACCAGAAAGAAAAAAAAAAACACATCAAGCCGTTAAGATAGTGTCTGTCGTGTAGCTCCAAAATATTCAAAATACAGCAATACAAATTAAAATGTAAAGAAAAGCGGCATCTGAGTGTCTCGGTTCGTTAAATGTCTGACTCTTGACTCAATCTCAGCGTCAAGATGAAGTGAGATGAGTCCCTCATTGGGTTCCGTGCTGTGCATGGAGCCTGCTTAAGATTCTTCTCTCCCTCTCCTTCTGCCCCTTCCTGCCCCTGCTTGCACCTCTCTCTCTTTAAAATATATATAGAAAAAAAAATTTAGATATCGACTTCGCACCTGAAAGCAAAGTAATTTTCAGAACTAAAGAACTAGATATTTAAACACACAAAAATAAGAAACTAGTTAAATGTTTCTCTAATTTCTATAAGAAATTAGAAAGATTATAAGAATTAAAATTCTATTATAAGAATTAAAATTAGAAATTAGAAAATTAGAAATTTTAGACCTAAAATGAAAAGGAAATCACAAAAGAAAACAGCAGTAAATTTAATTATATAAAAAAATATAAAATATTTGTTCAGGGAAAAAAAATTAAAATCCAAAATTAAAGGCAAAAAACAAACTGGGAAACTGTCATCAATATAACAGACAAAGCACTCAGGACCAAATTATATAGAGAGTTTATGTAAATTGACAAGGAAGACACCAACTTTCAAAAATATTGGATGATTTTCTTTTTGAATATAGACAATTCAAGGAAAGAGAATATAAATGGCTTAAAAATGCTCACCTTCACTGTAAGAGAAGAAATGCAAACTTAAATAACCATATACCATTTTTCATCCAGCAATTCAGCCAACACTTTTGAGCCACAATATTCAGAGTATAAAAAATTGTCACTTTTGTTTTTTTTACTGACAGGGGAAAGAATTGGTACACTTCTAGAAAATAATTTATCAATATGTTTTAGAAGACTTAAAAATGATCAACTCTTTGACTCAGTAATTCCACGGCTAAGAATATAGCCCGAAGAGGGGTGCCTGGGTGGCTCAGTCGGTGAAACATCTGCCTCTGGCTCAGGTCCTAGGGTCCTAGCATTGAGTCTCGCATCCGACTCCCTGCTCAGCTTCTCCATCTCCCTCTGCCCCTCCCCCCTCCTGCTTTCTCTCTCTTTCTCTCAAATAAATAAATAAAATCTTTTAAAAAAAGGATATAGCCAAAGGAAATAATTATAATTTCTATAATGTAGACAAAGATGCATGGGCATTCACAGTACTACCCACTATACAAAGAACCTGAACGGAAAGCAGGAAAAAGGGAGAGGTTGAGTACAAGCTTTCTATGAGTAAGATCTGAAAATCTAATGTAAAACATGGTGGTGATAGTGGATCACACTGTATTCTACAACCAAAATTTGCTGAGAGAGCAGAACTTAAATGTTCTTGGCAAAAAATAATAAAATAAAATAATAAAATAAAATAAAATAAAATAAAATAAGAGATAAATATGTGGGGTAATGCATGTATTAACTAGATGGGGAATCTCTTTACAATGGATATTTCTATCTAATCATCAGAGGGTACACTTCAAAAATCCTATTATTTTTATTTGTAACTACACTTCGATAAAGCTGAGATTTTTTTTTAAAAAAAAAAAAGAGGAAAATCTGAAATAACTTCAATGTTCCAAAACTGTGAATGGTATGTTAAAATGTTCAGAATATAAGGATAAATTATAGAAAAACTGTATGTTAAATTATATCACTCACAAGTAATCTGAAAGACAAACGTATTTTAACAATGGCCCTCTTGGGGGATGGATTTGGGGTATTTTTACTTTTTCTCTCACTTTTCTCTAGTTTCTACATTTTCTGCACTAACTGTGCATTGGGAGCTGTGGTCTGAAGCTGAAGATGGCAGGTTATGTAGGAGGCAGAGTCTTCTAGGTGCAGAAGGTACTGGGGCTGTCGGCTGCAGGACAAGAACAAAGGTGAAAGGGAAATTGAAGACAAAGAAAGATAATGAAGCTAATGGTAGAGAGAACTAGAAAAGGAGGAAGGGCAAAGGTAAGAAGGAGGAGGGCAGGTGCTAATATTTTTGAGGAAGTTCCACATTCCCAGCATTGACCTAAGTGCTGGCCATGTAGTATCTACCCCATTTCACCTTCGCAAAATCCATTACGGTGGACGTGTTATGCACATCTATTCTATGGGTGAAAATCCAAGGCTCAGAAGGTAAAACAGCTTGTCAAAAGTCACACAGCTCCCAAGTAGGGAAGCTCACATCTGAGTTTCACACTCAAGCGCCTGGACCCAGACCCAGTGTCCCACACAACTCTGCTAAGCTGCCTCCCCAAATTCAAATTAAAATGATGAGATTCCATTGCAATTTGTCAAAAAAGCAAAACATTTTGAAGTAATAATACACAGTAATGTGGGTATTACTGTTCTTGACATAGCACATAGCTCCTCCTAAACTATATACAAGGAGACAGAACCTGCTCCGGACCCGGCATGAGGTCATGCCTTTGGAGACAGCTCATGGGCACACCCTCTCTCTGGCAGAGCTGGCCCTGCACTGGGGCATTCAGGCTGTTCCCCTATGTTCAGCGTGAGCCAGGCCCTCTGTCAGGCTCTTGGCAATGCAAGCTGTGGTGCCGGGAACTAAGTGAGCCAGACATGAGTCTTGCCCTCTAAGGACTCGCATCATAGCAAAACCCCTAGAAAAATCCACAGATGATTTGGTGCAAGAGTTAAGATGCAATGGGAGAATAAGAGGGACAACCCTAGGATGACACACTCCGTGTGTGTAGTGTGTACATCTATATGTGTGTGTCAGAGTGTGTGTGTAGTGAGTCTGTGTCAGGGGGAGAGATTCCTGGATGAGACATGGTACTTAAAAAATAGCAGCTAGATTTCTCCAGGTGAAGGCAAGGAAGAGGGAGAAGACTGTTCCAGGTCAAGGGAACAGCATGAGTGCAGTCAACATGGCAAAGAGGCAGCATTGCCAGAGTGTGGGAGGTAGGAAGTACAGGTTGCTTTGCACGAGACGGTGAGATGCAAGGTATCCCACAGAACAAATACAATCATGGGGAGAAAGCCAGCATGGAACATGTGGGGAACAGCAACACGGGTGGGTGATGCTCAGCAAGGTGTGGAGACACATGGGGCTGGAGAAGACGACTGAACGGGACTGAAGGAATCTGGATGCCAGGCCGCCACACCTGGGCTCCTCCGATGCACCACCATGGACTCTCTCCTCATTCCAGAACATTCCACAGACTCAGCTCACCCTGAGTCACATAATGCCCACTAGTGAGTTTGCACAATAAATGTGACCCGAAGAGAGGAGAGCTGCTCAGGAGGGCAATCTGCATGGCCTGTTATTTAAGTGGTGCAGAAATGCCTCCCCCAGTCCAAATGTCACCCACATGAAACACATTTTCACAGTGTCTGGAAGTCCCTTAATTAGATTTTCTCCTTTTTTTAAGGCATCAATCACTGCCCAAACCCCCACTAAGCTGTAGAAATGGCAACTACAGGATGAACACTCTGTTAGGAATTCAGTTGTAAAGCAATTATTACTTCCTCATTTTACACAGCATTGACCTTCAAGAAATGAGAGCAAAGGAAATTATGTTAAAAATTTATTAGAATAACTCTGGAGTTTGAGAAAAGTCACAGAGCAAACACACACACACACAGAGAGAGAGAGACCCCACACACCTTGCCCCAGTTTTCCCCAATGTCATCCAACGTTACCGTGGTGCATGCGTCATAGCTGCCAGACCGACGCAGGCACATTCCCCACTTCCTGAACTCCAGCTTTTCTTTGGATTTGACCAGCTTTTCCTTTTTCTGTGCCAGGATCCAGTCCAAGACATCACCTTGCACTTAGGAAGTGAGGTCTGGATACAATGTTAGGACAATGCCTAGAGGAGTAACAGTGGGTGGTTCAAAGGCGCCCTCGCTGGGCCAGACGGTGCAGGGTGACCTCATAGCCATAGCACCCGGGGAGGTTGGAACACAGTCCCTGGTTACAGATGAGCAAACAGAGGCTTGCAGAGGCCCCAGAACTGGTAACCGGCAGCGCCAAAGACGGGGCGAGGAGAGGCCGGGGTTCCACGGCCCCTCCGGCCCAGCACAAACCTGGGGGCACTGAATTTTTTTCACAAGGGCTAGTGCGAGGACCAGAGCTGAGGACAGTGCCGGCTGCCACGGCCCTTCCGGCACCCAGCTCCCACTGGCACCCCACACCCCCACGGGGCTCCAGGGCCAAGACAAAGGCTAAGGGTCATCTCCTCGCCTCTCTGCAAGGAGCAACAAGGGCCACTGGGCCAAAATTGCTACCTGAATGCCAGTGGACCTCCACTAGGTTCAAATCTTGGCCCCGCCACTGACCTGGGACAAGCTTCGTACCTGTCCTGAGGGTCAGTGTCTTCATCTGCCAGGTGGAAATGGTGATACCTAATTTTGGGGCTGTCAGCAGATTTAGACAAGAGAACACAGGCACATTGTCCAGCAGAACCCCTGGTGCAGAGGAAGCACTTCACAGAGGTCAGTCCCCACCTCTGAGCTGCAATATGGGCACACAGGCACCTGTGCCTGTGCGCACCCGAACCTCATGGGAAAACCACAAATTCCCTCAATCCAAGAGCGCTGCTGCCATAAACTCCACAGTAGATAAGAACAGGACAACTCCCACCCTGTCCCTCAGGGGCCAACTTAAATCACTTGTCACCTCTCAAAGCCAGTGCAAATGCAAGGATTAATGTTCTATAGGTGAAAGCTAGAGCTAACAACACTGCCCCCCATTTTCAAGTATTTCTATACAGACAAGATTTCCAGCCCCCTGACTGCCCAGAGCCAGTACCCACTGACGTCCTCCTGGCAAGAAAAGAAGATGGGCATCCCCTGTCGGCTAGCCCACCTGTGTCACCCTGCCAGCCGCTCGCATCACCCGGTGCAGTCCTGCTCCCCATCACCAGCTCACCGAGGGCTTCCTTATGGGGTGTTGCTTTCGTGAAGTTAATTCCCCAAATAAACCTGTATCTCCGGAGCTTCCCCTACACAGCCAGGGGGGCAGGAGTGAGAGTTCTGGAAGTTCTCTAGAAATTAAGGTGCTTTCGCCCCGTCTTCTGAAATCCATGAGTGTAGCAAAAGGTGACGCCAAAGGAAGCAGGAGAAAGGCAGAAGAGAAGAAGAAAGGAATGAAGGGAGGGAAGGAGGAAAGGAAGGGAGAGAGAACAGAAGGGAAGAACCAAGACAGAGACAGAGGCAGAAAGGGAGAGAGACAGAGAGATAGCTCATAGGCGGACCGGCTAACCGGCCAGCTCACTTAGTATCTCCCTGCATTGCCATCGAGATCGACAGCTACGCTGGTGTCGGTGTTCTTTTGTGCACAATCACTTCACACTCTAAGAACACAAAGGTACTTGTGAGTTATAGAGCTTCAAATCATTTATCTAAAGCAGAGAGTGACAGGTGCAAACCCTGGAGTCCTAATAATCTTATCTCTGCTCAGCTACTTGACCTGAGTTTGCTTGATAAATATTATCAAGCCAGATACTCCTGCAGAAAGAAGTCACATAATGAGCACTTTCAGGGGCGATCTTACTGCCCATTCTTAAAGTACGCCAACCATGACCTTAACCAACCATGTCAAAGTTTTAGAGCCTCTTAATAGTACAGATGCACTTTTCCTTAACTTTGAGAATTTTTCTAAGATCAATCAATCATTCGTTGGTTGAGCTACTCACTGAAAACATTGACATAATGATTGACTTTTTCTAACTACAACCGTTGTATTTCTCAGCCAGAAACAAAGTGCCCCCCTCCCCCCCAAAAAAAAGCCATTCCTTCTCAACACTTGCAATGACAATTATGAGCAAAGAATTGCCTCCTCCCTGATACAAGACTCCCCCTGAAATGGAAAGTCTAGCACCAGGGAATATTTAGATATAATCTGCCCTGATTTGGATTTGCAAGAGTGAAATTAATGAATATAATAATTATATAAAATACCTGAAGATAGAACTGGACCCAGTAAAAGACATATTTCAAAGATGACCATGGAGAGCCCCATTTTGCTGGGTTCTTCTCAATTAGAATAAAAAATTCCTTGATATTTATAGGTTCCCCGCTGAAAGGAGGCGTGTCCTCTGGGGTGGTATATTTCTACTGCTGCCATAAATCAGCACAAAGGAAGTGAGGAATTTTGCTAACAGTTGATGGCTAATCAGTAGGAACTTAGGTGTGTGAGATGATTGCTATATGAATGATCTGGCTACGTTCCCACGGCAAACACACTGACAGTGATACCCGTCCCCAACTTCCTTTTAGGTGAAACTCAAAGACTCTCAGGTGCTCTCTCTCCGAATATAAGCTCAATTTTAATCTTGGAAAATTTGAATTAATTTGTGGGAAATCAGCCCCAAGTTTCAAGCAGAGCAGGATGTGGGCTGCTGAGCAAACACAGGACCTGGTGCCAAAGGGAAAACCATCTCGTTGGGTTGTTCTGTCCTGGCAATGCATTCTCTTATTGGCCCCTTGCCTTGGAGAAACAACACAATTGGAGAGTAGAAGTTAAAGGGGTGAGTTCATAGAATCTGTGGGCTCGAATTAACTTCCACCATCTTCTGGATCTCAAACTAATCCCATACACAGGAGCTGAGAAACATGAGACCTGAAACTGAACCACCTCCAACCATTTCACAGGCTTTGGTCTCTTGGTCCCTGGCATTCACGTTGTATAATTCTTGGAGCCTGGCAAACCCACAAGCCTGGACCTCCTCTTACCTTAGACACCATCCCTCTCCTTGGGCTTGTTATGTAGGTATCACTTTGCCCTTTATCACCAGACTCTGGTAAACCCCCTACATCCCCAAGAAGGTTACCTGTCATTTATTTTTATCATAATGCTCTAGGTGGTTGGCAACCCTTGGTAGAGCATATGGCTTTGCAGGACTTGCCTCTGTTCTCCTGACCTGGAGGAGCAGTACCCTGCCTCTCACCTGACACACCAAGGCTTTCAGGCGACACCTTGGCTTCCGTGCCATGAGCTGCTAACCTGTAAGTCTCCTGGTGCTTCATTCTGGAAGGATACCAGGAACCCGTGCCAATCAGGATTTAGGGCTGGGCATCTGCACTTTCCTTCATCCAGATGAAAGATACATTCAGCCTGAGGATTTCATTTTTAATCCTACAGCTCTTCCTGTTGTTCCCAAGTTCCACTTCTCCCTTTGAAAACAGGCACATCTCTGTAAGATAGCCTCATTGTGTTTCATTCTCCTGCTGCCGGTCCAACAAATGGTAGGTATCAGATAACAACAGAGCAAGGATGCACATCTGCTAGGGATGCCTAAGACTGGACAGCGCATCAGATTCCTCTGCTGGAGGTTATGATAATTTGGTTCTTGGTGGGCTGGGCTGAAAACGATCATGAAACTGGCTCCGGGATCATCAAAACAAGGAAGCTATGATAGCTTAGTAATGTCTGCTTTGAGCACAGCAGAGAAAATGGTGGTAGGAGTATGAAATATCCTTGAGGGAGAAGAGGGTAAATGTGTCTTTCCCTTACTGAGGCACACGGCCTGGCCCTGGAGACAGCCCCACACAGTGATGCTTACAATAGGGAGCAAGTATTAAGGCAAGTTACATTGGGAACATAAAGAAAAAATATCTAAATCCAATGGCAGAGGCAGTTTCTCAGAGAGGGGGACTCAGAAACATAGTCTTGATATATAAACGGGAGTCATCCCGTGACCACCAGTGGGAAGACTGGGTGAGCAACAAGGGATGACTCTCTGGACTGTGTGAGAAGGGAAGCAGGAGGGTATCCGGCCAGGAGACCAGGGAGCAAGCCCCACTGGTAGCTCAGCTCAGACTGGGAACATCTTTCTCGAGAACCTGGTAAGATTTTCCCAACAGCACAGTCCTCCCATGTTTGCTATTTTGGTGACCCTATTCTTCTTCCTCCTTGGTCAGCAGTAAAAAGCCTAAGACAACGGGGTCTTGTGAGCTTTTTGTTCAAAAGACTCCAAGAAGAGAGAAGTGGAGGGAACCTACCTGTCATTTCAAAACCACTTGAGGATATTTCCAAGGTGGGAAAATGAGGAATGTGAGGGGGGCAGTG
This sequence comes from Vulpes lagopus, assembly GCF_018345385.1. NCBI lineage: Eukaryota > Metazoa > Chordata > Mammalia > Carnivora > Canidae > Vulpes > Vulpes lagopus. The sequence continues at coordinate 9,065,205 of NC_054825.1, forward strand.
GGAAGGTGGGTGTCCTTAATAAACAGGAAGAACATGATGGGGCTGAGGGCACCTGCCACCACCATGTAAGTCCTTCACCACCAGGAACCCACCTTGTCCCAAGGCCCTTTTTGGGGTTAGAAGGCCCTGTCCAGAGAGGGCCTCCTGTGTGGAGAGGAGGATCCACCACTCCAATGGCATCTGCTCCTTCTCCAAGGGCTCACCTGCCCCGTCCCACTAGCCTTGGAGCACCTGTGTCAGCGGCATGTCTAGGGGAAGACCAGAGCTACAGAGCTACCAGTAAGAGCAACAGGACAGAGAAGCTCGTCAAAGCTCTGAGGCTCGGCAACCAGGCCTCATGTGTGAAGGACCTTCCCCAGGCAAAGGTGATCCTGATGGCCACCTGCTTTCAGACTCGGGAGGTGGAACCAAGCTCTCTGGCTCAATCCCAAAGGCATGGCCCTCCCTGGAACCCTATAGGTTTACACATGGCTTTGGCTTTTCCAGTAGCAGAAACCTTTCCTAAATTGAAATTCACTGGGAGCCCCCAAATCTAAAACAGGTCAGCAGAACCCTCCAGATTGTGGTAGGAGGAGTCTCCTGCCAGTTTAGCCAGCTCTTCCTCCTTCCTGTCCTCACCACCCTCTCGCTTTCTGCACCCCTGCCCCCACCATTTCCTCCTATCAGGCAGCCTGTGGCAGAGCTGGGAATTCCTTGAGGGAGTTCTATCCCTCCTTCCACAGAATGGGGAACTGGAGGCCCAGCTTGGCTCCAGGGATTGCCAGAGGCACTGCCCCAGTACTGAACTGGGGTCCCAGGTAGGCTCCTCAGAGCAGGAAACTGCCCTCAGCTTAGGGGGCCTAGTCCCCTTTGTCCAGAGATTGGCTCTACCCACAGACCAGTGCCCTGCTTGCCACATGGGAGGCTGGAGGCAATACAGTTTCCCCATCACCTCTGCGAGGTGTCTGACCTCTGAGACCAGGAGCCCCATGACCTGGGACAGACCAGGTTCATTGAGCTGAGGGTGCAAGAGGGAGGCCTGGGAGCCTCGGTGGGAAGGGATGGGCTGCCACAACTGCAGGCATTGCTGCATGCTTCTAGCCGCTGGGTCCTAGAAGACTGTGTGACCGTGGCTCCCCTTCAGGTGTCAGGTTGACCTCCAAAATGTGATTTTTACCCCTGCAGAGTAGCACACTGGAACAGTTAGCCATTGTTACTACCGTAACAACCCTTTGGGTACTGTGTATATGACGCTTACAGCGCCACTCAGCTCTGCTCTCAGAGAGCCTGTCTTCTCAACCAGGCTCCAAGGGACCCCACCCCATCCAGCCCCACCATGATCTGAGCCGTCTCATCATCCCTGCTGCCCCTCTGAAATCACAGTGCCTCCAGCAGAGCAGGGATTCGACAGGTGCTGGATGTTGAAGGTGGGTGTCAGGAGCAGCCCCTGCTCTTGCTCTCCAGGGACACCCCATGTCCTCGAGGTGGGGACACTGAGATCCAGAGAGGCAGAGTGACACAGAGCCAGGCCAGGGTCCAGGACAGCTCCCAGCAGAAAGATGGAGAGTAGGAGGATTGATATAGCTTGCTGTGCAACTGGATACAATCCAACTGTAGAATCTTCCAGAAACAAACTCCCAAATGGCCTCTGAAACGTAGAAGTTGGATCATGTTCCTCTCGGGATGATGCTGAAAGCCCTGCATGGTTTACAGGCCCCACAGAGCCAGCTCACTCCAGCGATAGTCTAGCCTCAGGGCCTTTGCATTTGCTGTCTCCTCTGCCTAGAAGACTTTTTTCCCCAGAAGTCTGTGAGTTCACTCTATCCCCTCGTTGAGATTTTTTCTGACCTATGTCTCCTCCTTGCAGACTTTCCTAACCATCTCTCTTTAGCACTCCCTAAGCCCTTCCTGGCTTACCATGCTCCACTTGCTTCTCATCAGCTGGTCTCCTTATATTTTATGTCTTTACTCTTGCACCTGTCTGCTCCCACTGCCATACAAGCTCTGCAACGCAGGGATGTGTGTCTGTTTTGTTCACTGCTGTATCCCCAGAATCTAGAATGATGCTTAGCATGTAGTAGGTCCTCAAGAAATATCTGCAGACTGAATTGACTTGAGTGGGTGTGAGCAGATCTGGAAGGAGAGACCAGGAGTTCTACATTAACTGGGTACTGACCACATGTTAAAGATAATGCTATTTATTCGTATCTTTATTCAGCAAATATGTGCTGAGCACCTACGATGTGCCAGGCACTGCTCTAGGTAATGGGGCTAAAGTCCAAAGCCAGGTAGACATGATCCCTGCCCTCATTGGCTTTATAAACTAGGGAAACACAGACAATAGACAAGAAATAAATAAGTAGGGAGAAGCATTTCAGATTGCAGAAGAATTATGAACGAAGTGAGTGAGGTAATAGAGTATCGGTGGTAAGGAGACCTACTTTGGATGAGCTGCCCCATAAATCACATTAGCTCAATAATGGCTTCAGAGGAATCTGGAGCTCAGAGAGGGTAAGTAACTTACTCAAAAATCACACAGCTAGAAAGTGGCAGAGCCAGAGCTTGATCTGTAAGTCTGACTCCAATCCCTGGTATTTTCCCACTAAATCCCAATGCCTTCCCCACCCTGCCCCTAGGAGACTGTATTTCCAGTCAAATGGTGGGCCTTGGGTTTGAGTGCCATCCACCAAAGGACATCTTGATACTCAGAAATATTCAAAAGAATGGGTAGAGAAAGAAAATAGGCTCTGAGGTCCTCAGAACAGGTGCCGGATTCTTTGACATATGCCCTATGAAAGACGCTAAGTGACCTGTCCCCAAAAGGGTGAAGCGAGAGTATTTTTAAGGACAACAGTAGATCTAGACCAGTACAATTGGAAGCCACACAGGCAGCTACAATCCAGGGTTGGCTCACAACAGAATGGAGAAACAAAAGGAAATCAGAACTGTCTGATTTTCAATCTCTCTCTGCCTCCTGCCTTCCCCTTTCTCTCCCCACACTCAGACACCTCAGGGCCAGATCTCCTTCACCAACCATCACCATCCTCCCCAGCGTTATTTACAACTCTTTCCCACTGAGTCACAGAAGGTTAGTGAAGCCCAGTGCGCTGCCTCTCCAAGGGGCTTATTATAACTGAGCAGGGAGTCTCTGGGGGCGAAGGTCCATTGACAAAATGAAGGAAGCAGGGGGACGGTGAGGGCACCATCCCGTGGAATGGCAGCATCATGGACTGTTAGCCTTTTCAAGTTCAATTCACCCCAGGGTGATCAGGTTCTAGGAAATCCAGTTACACTAATTATACTCACCAGACACTAATTGGTAAGCCAGGGGGCCAAGTCATTCATTTACAATAGGAGTATACTTTGGCTCCAGAATTAGTCTGCTTGAAAGACCAAATTATATACCGATAGTTTGATGAGCAAAGAATAAGAACAAGGAAACTGGATGGCATCCAAAAGAAACTCCTAACAAGATAAAGGAGCCTGTCATTGTCCCTTCTTGGAAGTCTCTGCATAAAGAACTATTCTGGGCACCTCTGAAGGCTTGTGGTCATGATTGCACCCCCAATTCCCAGACACGCAGCCCCTGCTAGGGAAAAGATACTGGAGACTCTTAGGTAGGCCACCTCCAGCCAGAGCATGGGTGAACTTGGGCCACAGCCAGTGTGGTTTACTTCATAATTATTTGTGTTCCAGTTGTTTCGGGAGGATAGTATCTGATGGTTGTTTCGCTACGTTAAGAGACTGAAGTTTAGTTATTTTAGAAGAAGTCTTAATGATCCAAAGGGGCCAACGGTGGGTCAATGTCTACTCAGAGGATGTCCTAAACCATAAGACAGTCCATTACCCTCGTCTCCTACAACACGTTTCCCAGGACTGGGAAAAGACATAGAAACAGGATGAACAGAAACCAAAGATACCACCAATATGCTCAAGAGTCTAGACTGAACATGCTGGCTAAACCAAACATGACTAAGTGCACCCCAAATCAGACTTGTCCTTGAGTCTAAAAATCAACTGTACCAGTCCTGGTGGTGGGATTTTCACCAAGCATCCGTAAAAGCAACTGCAGGGTTAGAAATGATTGGGAAGGTAGTAGGAGTCACTGAGAGCACATGCATCCTAGGGCATCCTAATTGCTGCATGAAGCCCTGAGGGAGGGAGCACCTAGTTCCCTCCAGACGGACAAGAACACTTCTTAAATACTCGCTTAGGTTCATCTAGACATTTGATGTACTGAACCACACTCGTTCTCCAAGTGAGGTTCCCGAACCCACAGCATCAGCATCAGCCAAGAACTTACCAGAACTGTAACATCTTGGGCTGCTGAGTAGGCCCCAGAAATCCACGCTTTAACAAGCCCTCTGGGTAACCCCAAGCCTCGCTCACAGGACAGCCGCACCAAACAACCTCAGGGAGCACCCCTACATGCCTGGCTCACATCCCCATCCGGGGGCACGGAGGCAGTAAAGCACGTTCCTGCATGGCAGAAATGCAGCAGGGCCAATGGCAGTGGGGAAGATTTTGGGGAGTAGGAGGGGAGGTAATAACTGAAGTCAGGGCAGTAAGCCGGGGTCCAGCTGGATGCCAAGGGAGCAGGGCAGAGAAAGTGGGGGAGCCCAGAATGTCCAGCTCTGCTTTGAGTCATTGGGCCACCAATTAAAGGAGATTTGAGACAGGGAACTCAGGAGGAAGGGGGGGCACTGGGGATGATGGGTGCTTTCCTGGGCTCCACCCCAGCCCTCTGTTCTTCCTCCTCCTGACGGACTCCATCTATCCCCCTGGCTTTGCACTTTGACCCTGATTCTCTACCCGAGCCCTGCTTCCCCGGGCTCTGGCTACCTGCTGGCCATCTCCACTTGCACAAAAGCCTAACACACATGTTCAGTTGATTTAAGCCTGGAGGGGATAGGAGAGGTGCCCTGGGAAAGGTGAACTGAAGGCCTAACAAGCAGCCACAAATCAGAGGGTCCCAGGCCAGGGGTAATGTGGAGAAAACTATCTGCGGTTCCAGGGGGCTGGAGGGTAAAGGTCATGGACGTGCTGACAGGCTGGGGTGAAGTGGGGGTAGAGGCAAGAGTCACCATCCGTGTGCAGGCACTAAGGACAGGAGAGGGTAAGGACTCTGTGCCAGGACTGGGCTCTGGCAGCATCAGGCTGAGGTTCTGGAAGCTCCTAAGGTTCTGGTCACGGCCGTGGAGGATAAAGTAAGATCGCAGGGAAGAGGGTCTGAGAACTGAAAGGCTCTGCTGGATGCCACACTCCAGGCAGGTGATGGGCCTGTTGTTTCCAAACATTTGTTGTTATGAACCCATGGATTTTCAAAAAATTTTATTTTGGGATTAATACAATGCTGTCATCTTTTATTTGGTAAGTGAAAATGCTTTTTTTTTTTTTTGTATATGTTTTTATTGGAATTCGATTTGCCAACATATAGCATAACACCCAGTGCTCATCCCGTCAAGTGCTCCCTTCAGTGCCCATCACCCAGTCACCCCAGCCCCCCGCCCACCTCTCCCCCTTGTTCGTTTCCCAGAGTTAGGAGTCTCTCATGTTCTGTCTCCCTCTCTGATTTTTCCCACTCATTTTCTCTGCTTTCCCCTTTAATCCCTTTCACTATTTTTTATATTTCCCAAATGAATGAGACCATATAATGTTTTTCCTTCTCCGATTGACTTACTTCACTCAGCATAATACCCTCCAGGTCCATCCATGTCGAAGCAAATGGTGGGTATTTGTCGTTTCTAATGGCTGAGGAATATTCCATTGGATACATAGACCACAGCTTCTTTATCCATCACCTGTCGATGGACACCGAGGCTCCTTCCACACTTTGGCTACTGTGGCCATTGCTGATAGAAACATCGGGGTGCACGTGTCCCGGAGTCTCATTGCACCTGAATCTTTGGGGTAAATCCCCAACAGTGCAATTGCTGGGTCGTAGGGCAGGTCTATTTTTAACTCTTTGAGGAACCTCCACACAGTTTTCCAGAGTGGCTGCACCAGTTCACATTCCCACCAACAGTGCAGGAGGGCTCCCCTTTCTCCACATCCTCTCCAGCTTTTGTGGTTTCCTGCCTTGTTAATGTTCCCCATTCTCACTGGTGTGAGGTGGTATCTCATTGTGGTTTTGATTTGTATTTCCCTGATGGCCAGTGATGCGGAGCATTTTCTCATATGCTTGTTGGCCATGTCTGTGTCTTCCTCTGTGAGATTTCTGTTCGTGCCTTTTGCCCATTTCATGATTGGATTGTTTCTCTGCTGTTGAGTTTAATAAGTTCTTTATAGATCTTGGAAACTAGCCCTTTATCTGATACGTCATTTGCAAATATCCTCTCCCATTCTGTAGGTTGTCTTTTAGTTTTGTTGACTGTTTCTTTTGCTGTGCAGAAGCTTGTTATCTTGATGAAGTCCCAATAGTTCATTTTTTATTTTGTTTCTTTTGCCTTCATGGATGTATCTTGCAAGAGGTTGCTGTGGCCAAGTTCAAAAAGGGTGTTGCCTGTGTTCTCCTCTAGGATTTTGATAGATTCTTATTTCACATTTAGATCTTTCATCCATTTTGAAAATGCTTTTTTAAATTATTTTTTTAAGATTTATTTGAGAGAGTGCGGGCAGAGGGAGAGGGAGAGGGAGAGAAAGAATCTCCAGTAGACTCCCCACTGAGCATGGAGCCCGACACAGGGCTGGATACCATGACCCTGAGATCACGACCTGAGCCAAAACCAGGAGTCAGACACTCAACTGACTGAGCCACCCAGGCATCCCGAAAGTGGTTTTAAAACCCAATTTTCGGGATCCCTGGGTGGCGCAGCGGTTTGGCACCTGCCTTTGGCCCAGGGCGCGATCCTGGAGACCCGGGATCGAATCCCACGTCGGGCTCCAGGTGCATGGAGCCTGCTTCTCCCTCTGCCTGTGTCTCTGCCTCTCTCTCTATCTCTCTGTGACTATCATAAATAAATTTAAAAAAAAAATTAAAAAAAAACCAATTTTCATCACTAACATTTCATAAGCTAATGGACATTTAGCCACAAGGAGACAGGAGTGAGATAAGTTCAGATTCACCCGGCTGGTGAGGGCTCCTCAGCCCACTGTACAGTCCCGGGCCAGCTCCCCAACTCAAGCCTAGCCCGGTCCCACAGCCCTTCTGCACCCTTTCAATCTGATCCCATCTAGCAGTAACAGTGAACTCTGAAAAACACAGGATGGATCCCATTGTTCTGCTGAAGCCTTCAGGGGTCATCCTAGTACATGCGACATAAAGGCCAAACTCCACAGCTGAGCCCCTGTGTAGAGACCACATGTCCAGCTGTCCTGAGACAGTCCTGGTTCTTCTTATCCCAGAGCCTTGACAGCTGGAACTCACTTCCACCAGCATCCTGGGTGGGATGGTGGGATGTAGGCATCTCCCCTCAGAATCCAGAACACTCTGCCCATCTCCCTCTCTCACCTTTGACAAGGAGTGTGAGCATATCAAGCCAGTGAAGCAACACCAGGGGCAGAGGAGGGAAAAGGAAATAAGGAAGAAAGCAGGGTTCGCTCACAGGAGGGGGTGACGCTGGTGGTGAAGGATCTAGATTCAAACCCAGCCTGACCATCCCCAGTGCTGCAGATCTTCACACTTCTCTTTGCCCCGGGACAGGAGGTCAACATGAGGGGAGTCTAGTGGGGTGCCCATCAGGCCCCTACACCACCTGCCCTCCAGGCTTGGAGACTGCCTCTGTACTGCCCTCATTCCAACTCTTGAGGAAAGAGGCAGTGACGCTAAACTGCAAGTGAAGTAGGCCAAAGGGAGCAGCCGAAAGGACCCCCTCTACCCAGAAGGAAAGATTTTATTTACAAAGGGGATCATCTGTTGCCCACATTGGCTGTAGTCCTAAGTGAGCTCAGGTGGCACCTGTGGCCCCTGGAGACAAGGAAGCCATCGCCAAGCCCCTTCCACTCCGGAGAACTGGTTCACATCAGGTTTGAGGCAATGGTTCAATTCCACTGCTTTATTCATCAACAACCACCACGTCAGTCTTCGTCATGGCCTTGACAGGTAGTGTTGAAACCACAACAAATACTATAACTCCAAGGAAATTGGAACAAAGGAAGAGTTTTAAATACGTATGGGGTAATGACAAGCATGCAACACTCAGCCAAACCAAAGAAACAAAAGTGCCACTGGTGTCACCAGAGCTTAAGAGCAGCACAGCCATAATGGACTTCTTATGTGCGCCCAGTGAAGAAGGAAACCACGATTGATGGCCTCCACAAAGCTGTCTCTGACTCTCAAGCTAGTTCCTTGAGTGAGAAATGTTTCATTCACATTTCCTTCTTCCTTATTACAACATGAAGCCCAGAGAGCCAAGGTGAGTGTGTGTGTGTGTGTGTGTGTGTGTGTGTGCGCGTGTGCATGCATGCACATGTGGGCATGGGCAGTATCCCCCAGGAGATGCCTGACCCACCATTTCATTGGATGTAATTGGGTGAATGCTTTTTTTTTTTTTTTCATGATAGTAAAAGGTAGTTTAGATCAGGCTGAGACATTAGCCACCTGCAGGCAACTGGCCCCAGGCCAGAGAGCACTGCCCTGTGGGAGGAGCTGCCCTTACCCAAGGCTGGGGTGGAGCAGCTGAGCCCTCCCTCACCTCTGGGGTCACTCTCAGAGTGGCTTGGGCTCTGCAGAGGAGGTCCAGATTGGGAGATGTGCCAAGGTTCAACCCTTTCCTTATGCCAAAAGTGCCAGGGCATGGGAAAGGCTTTAAAGCTTTCTCATTCAACCAGGAGAGACTTATTCGAGTTCTCTCTCCTTCTCTGTCATCGCCCAACCATGTTTCAGAAATCTGTCTTGCTTTCTTCCATGAAGACTTTTCTCCCTGATGGCCGCCAGGGTCGCCACCCTCACCCTGGGTCTCCTCTTGCTCACACGCTATGCCCTTGCTCCAAAACAATTACACGCAATTTTCAAAACCACATACAAAGCAACAGCAAAGAAAGAAATGTTTAAGACCATATACATGGAAAACTAATGGTAGGCTAGGAAAACAAAGCCAGGGTAAAATTACAAATCAAATCAGAAATGCCATAAGGCCCTCCACTAGAGGATCGTAGTTGTGAGAGTGCAATTGGAACAGCAGCTCGGTGCTTCCTAGCACTCACGCAAAGACGCAAGCAAGATCAGCCTGAGATTTTACCCATCTGTTGTTCTTGGAGGCATCACTTTTCTTGTTCCCAAGGCCGGAAAAAAAGTGTCTCCCAAATGGCCTCATGGACAGATTACCTAGGTGAAGGACAGTGACTTTCAAACCATATTCCCACATCGCAGAGGTGCCATGGGTGTGACAAAGAGGATGAAGCGGTGGTTGTGCTCCTGCACTGCCCTCCTCCCCACCAGCAGCAGCTCCAGCAGAGCAGCTCCTCTCGCTGGGTGGCCCTTGGAACTGCTGCGGGGCACCCAGCATGTGGCCTCTGCAGCCCAGAGACAGGGAGCTGCTGCCTTTCAGTTCTTACCTGATAGGAACTTTGACTTTGACTTGATTAAAGTCCTCCATCGTATCCTATTTTCTAGCAAACCCAAACTCCTGGAAGACTTTCACTTTTCTATGTAGACAGAAGTGCAAGAAGCTCATGTCACACAAGAGGCCCCACATGTGGATCTCCTACTCCCTTCCCCGTCCTCACTGCAAGCAGCCCAGGTGATGTGTTCAAGCCCTACTAGGGCTAATAAGACTCCAGGAAAGGTAGTTCCTCTTCTAACATCGTTATTCCCCTAAGAATTCTATAGAATTGTCTCTTCACTCCTTAGAAACTATGGAGAAGGGAAAAAAGCCACTTCTTTATGTGCATCCTCCACATAAAATACACAGAATGTCCTCAATCACAGCATGTCGTGGGTTATATATCATTCTTGCCATTGGATTAAGTAACCATGTTGAGGGAGGAAGAAGGATAAGACGCATTAAAAGTGTGTCTCAACAAAATCAGAGAGGGAGACAAACCATAAAGAGGCTCCTGACTCTAGGAAACAAACTGAGGGGTGCTGGAGGGGATGGGATACTGAGTGACAGGAATTAAGGAGGGCATGTGATGTAATGAGCACGCTGGGTGTTACATGCAACTGATGAATCACTACACTCTACCTCTGAAATTAATAATACACTGTTAATTAATTGAATTTAAATTTTTTTTAATTTATTTTTTTTATTCATTTATGATAGTCACACAGAGAGAAAGAGAGGCAGAGACAGGCAGAGGGAGAAGCAGGCTCCATGCACCGGGAGCCCGACGTGGGATTCGATCCGGGGTCTCCAGGATCACGCCCTAGGCCAAAGGCAGGCGCCAAACCGCTGCTCCACCCAGGGATCCCTGAATTTAAATTTTTAAAAATATGTCTCTCTGGTGGAGATGATTCATGGTCTGAGAAATGTTAAAAAACAGAACAAAACACATACATGTCAGAATCAGCAAAATAGACTGATTAGAAAAACCTGATTTCTAGAAGGATCTAGAAGATTCTAAGATAGCTTCCCAATATAAAAAGAGAATTTAGAGGTCACCTTATCCATGCTCCTTATTTTCCAAGGAGGAAATTGAGCCCCAGAAGGTGATGTGTCTTGCCCAAACTTCCTGGGTCTGGAGCCCAGTCTCCTGGCCCCCTAGTCAAGGGCCTTCCCTGTCCATCTGCTGCCTCCTTACAGACTTCTGGTGGCTTGTCACCTCGCCACTCTTCAATAATGCACTGCCAGTCCATAGCAAACTGTAAAGAAAGCTGCTATATAAAAGTAGAGATAAGAGCCAGATTTCTCCAAGTTGGCTTCCTGGTTGACCTGGAAATTGCCTTGCTTCCCATTGTCCTGTGGCCCAAGGTGAGGAGGGTCCTCCCTGGAGATGGGGAAACCATAGCTGCTTTCTCCAGGTCCTACTGGAAGCTGTCTTCATGGAACCACAGAAACATACAGAGGGTAGGGGCTGAATTTCTGTTTTGTTTCTCAATAGAGCCACATGCAGGGCCAGGGTGCCAGGGCCCCTCAGGCCTCGTTCTAAGATCAGGGTCACAAAGCTGTGCTGGGTCATGTAGAAGAATCCTCCACCACCCCCAACCCCGAGATTCTGAAACACTGACTTTGGTGTGTTGGGCCTGGAGATTTTTCTGTTCAAACTTCCCAGATGATTTGGGGGCACACCCAGAGAGCGGCTCTGAGCGTGGCCAGGAGGAAGTTCAGATGGCGCCGCAGCAGATTCATCTGAGAATAGCAGAAAAGTGGTTTGGGTTGCAAGGTGATGACCTTAAATAGCTCCTAGAGGAATCTGTATGTAATTCAATAGGGAAACTGGGAGACCTGGCAGGGTTTTGAGGTGGAGAGTGGTGAGAGATGAGTTTTATAAAGACACACAACAGAACGAGAAATGACAGCGTGTGTGTGTGTGTGTGTGTGTGTGTGTGTGTGTGTGTGTGTGTTGGGATGCATGGAGGCACGCACATATTTAGAGAACATGGTCATGCCCAACGCACTGTGCCAGGGGCCTGGAAGGCTACTAGGTAGAAGAAAACGATCCCCGCCAGAAGGAGCTTACAATCCAGCTGGGGAGGAAGGTCACTGGAAAATAACCCATGAAAACCAGGTGGCCCCTTAGAGACCTCAAATCAGAGCTGGCACTAGGGACGGGTGCTGGAGACCTCAGGAGGCAAATGGCTTTATGAAAACAGACTTCAGTGAAATCAAAGACATTTCTAAGCTTGGATCTGGGGAACAGATAAGAGTTAGATCTATAATAGTCAAAGATTTATGAGGTGGTACCTGGCAGTGCCTAGACATTAACAAGTTCAAATCTTCGTCTACAGTACCCACCAGCTTTTCATAAATAGAAAAATCACTGGTCGTTTCTGAACTATTATTTGGACAAATATTTTTCATTTAAAAAGTAAAAATGAAATCACGGACAGTGCACAGATGGCCCGTACTGTGGCTGGTGGGTGGTGTGTGCCAGGGGGCTCTGCTGAAGCCAGTTCCACAGATCCAAGGGATCTACCCAGATTTCACAAAGCAGTTTAGGGCTTCAGCCGGGCCCTGTGGATGCCGTCAAGAAGATCCTTGACATTCCTGGGAGACAGAGTCCCAGATCTTGTAAGCATCTGATCATAAACCACTTTAGAAAATTCTGATGTACTGACAGGATGGCAGCCAAAGTAAGTTAAAAGGAGGTATAATTTGGATCCTGAGTTATCATTTGTGGCCGGATTTAAAACAGTGGCCTCAAAAACAAAAACAACAAACCAAAAAGATACCCAAAAACACTCCATCAACAAATTGCTCCAATAAGTGATCAAAATTTAATTTCCAGATCATTTGTAATTTTGTAATGGAAGAAAATGTATTTTAAAAAAAAGATAAAATGTTTTATTTTATTTAAAATAGCAAAATAAGGGTCCCTGAGTGTCTCAGTCGGTTAAGCATCTGCCTTAGGCTTGGGTCATGATCCCAGGGTTCTGGGGTAGAGCCCTGTGTCGGGTTCCCTGCTCAGCAGGGAGCCTGCTTCTCCCTCTCCTCTGCCTGCCACTCTGCCTACTTGTTCTCTCTCTCTCTGTGTCAAATAAATAAATAAAATCTTAAAAAATAAATAAAAGAGCAAAATATATCTCCATCTTTTATCTTGCATTTGTGTAAAATACATCTTCCAAATAAATGCTTTAAGAAGGGTAATACAGTTGTAGAGGCGCCTGGGTGACTCAATCGGTTAAGCATCTGACTCTTGGTTTTGGCTCAGGTCATGGTCTTAGGATGGTAGGATCGAGCCCCACATTGGGCTCTGCCCTCAGTGTGGGGTCTGCTTGAGATTCCCTTTCCCTCTCCTGCCCCTCCCCCTGCTCATGCATGCACCCACGCATGTGCTGTCTCTAAAATAAATAAATAAATCCTCTTTTTTTTTAAAAAAAAAAAAAGGAGAATATATTTGTAACTTTAGCACATGCAATGGTGATAGATTGTCCCATAATATTGAGATGGAAGAAATTTCGTGATAATTTTTCCTAATCACCCCCTGCCACCAGCCTCTTATTCACCAGTGCTGATGAGAAGGCCCACACCCACCATCCTCCAAGGGTCCTCCTGCCTCCTTCAATGGTCCTAGGCACTCCCCGAGTGGTTAACTGACACTGGACTGATCCTGGTCTTCCAGCCCACCCACCACTGAAGCTCATAGAGGCAGGTCTTGCTGGACCTGCTTCCTGCCCAGCCCAGCCGGCTCACCCAGTGGTGGGTGTGACTCTTGTGTCCGAGACCCTAAGGTTAATGCCCAGGCCTTTGCTGATGCCCAGGCCACCAGCCCAAAAACTGGTTTGTGATTCAGAGCGACCATAGCACTCTGTTTCTAAAGAAGGTCCAGCCCAAGTTTTCTTACTGGAATAGGGGAAGAGATCTCCCCTGAGTAAACTTTTAAGGGAGAAAGCCACAAAGTAAACTTGTGTTTTGATGACATCATGGGTTATGCTTATTTAATGTATCACTTATACTAGCAAATTTCTAAGGGACGAGTACAATTTTAAAGTAAATTATGAAATAATGAAATGAGGGATCCCTGGGTGGCTCAGCGGTTTGGCACCTGCCTTTGGCCCAGGGTGTGATCCTGGAGTCCCGGGATCGAGTCCCACATCAGGCTCCCTGCATGGAGTCTGCTTCTCCCTCTGCCTGTGTCTTTGCCTATCTCTCTCTCTCTCTCTCTCTCTCTCTCTCTCTCTCTGTGTGTGTGTGTGTCTCTCATGAATAAATAAATAAAATCTTTAAAAAAAATGAAATGAATGGCTTCCCATCATACTCAGGCCCCTTACTATTCTTAAAGAATTTATGAGTCACAAAGCAGCCTCAGGAAGAATCTTAATTACATTTTTCTTTACCCAACAAACCTGCTCTTCGAACATTAAGAGAAACATTGCGTAAATGGAACCCTATTTGTACTGCAGCTGAGGAAGTTGGATACTTAAAGGAATCCATCAGGACTCCTCTAATAAAAATTTCATTTCCTAGCAATTTGGGGTGGGGGAAATCAGACTTTTTTTCCAGTTTTGGTTGTGATATCAGACATATGGTACCTGTAAGTTTAAGGTGTATATAGCATAACGTGACTTACGTGTCAATGATGACTGTAATAAGTTTAGTGCCTATCCAGCCTCTCATACAGATGCAAAAACAGAAAGAAGAAAGAATGTTTTTTTCTTGTGATCAGAACTCCTAGGGTCTACTCACCGAACAACTTCTAGGGTCTACTCACCAAACAGCTTATACACCACACTGCCGTGGTGACTGACTGTAAGTGGCCGTGCTGGGCCCCTCCCCCTTGCTACTTGTTTATCTTATAACTGGAGCTGGGCTTCTTAAGCATCAGGTTGCTCAAAGGTTTGCTTTACTTCTCTTTCCTTTTCTAGCTTTGCTAAATTTTTGTATCATTTTGGCTGAGAAATGGAAATTAAAGAGGCCGATGGATTGGCCTTGGAAGCAAAGAGCAGGAGCACGCAAGTTTCCAGGCCTCCTTCACTGCTCCACTTGGAAACCACCACAGCTTCAGGGAAAATTGACCCAAGTCACAGGATCCCAGAACTAGCAAGACCCCCAGCGAAGTTCATGCCCCATCCTTTCTCTCCTTTCCTCCATTTCACAGAGGAGACAACAGAGCTTCAGGGAGGTCAATCAGCAGATGTGGACCCTACTCCTCCTACCAGTCACTCTGCCTCTGAAAAGGCTTCTGAGGAAGGGCTGCTTCCCTCAGGGGCAGAGAGCTGCTTGTCCTGCATACAATTTAGCTGGGGGACACATGTGACAGGAGGGCCATTTCGGGGGGAAGGGGCAGCTCTCAAAGCTTCTACTCAGCACAAGTGCCATTGGCAGTTAGTGTGTTCCGGAAGAAGGAGTGAAAAAACTGTCTATTAATGAGTATCCACCACAGCCCCCACCATGCCTCAGAAGCCCTGGTACAAGGGGCAGATTATCTTACTGCCCTTTGTGTGGCAATGTCTATGGTAGAGGCTGCGGAGGAATCAGGGGGCAGCTTCCTGTTCATGCTGCCAACGATTGCCCAACTCCCCTCTATCACCTCAGCTCCGTCACCTTGTACCTATTTTTCCATGCTGTGAAGCCTTAATCTTTTCTACCCTCTTCCCGGACAGTCTCCCTCTTCCTTTTCTACGTGTTCTTCTGGAGCCGAAGGAGCAGATGTTCTAGATTCCCCTTTGCCTTGCTGGCTTTCAGGACCTTCTTCCTCACCCTCTCCCTAGCCTACTCCGTGTCTGGGCAGCTCCATCTCAGAATTCACACGGTCCTGCCAAAGAGCCTTGGGCTTCTGGTCTCTAGCCTGGCTGGTCTCCTGCTGCATTGGTACCTGCCCATCTCACTCCTGATTATTTTCCCATTGGCATGTGCCTGGAACAGGTATCCCTCCCAGGTGTCTGTTTTGCAGCCTTACTATACCAGTCCCTCTCTGGTTTCCTTTGCCTCAGGATGTGTCCAGAGTGTTTAAGCCATCTGTCATCACAAACTTGTGAGCTAATACTACAAGCATCAGGGTGTGCATTTAGGTGTCCTCTCTCAGGGCATTTGGCCAGGGCTTGCTGGCCACACTGCATTCATCACAGAACACGCTGATATAATATCTGGCGATCTCTGAACAAGAAGCGACTCGCTAAGAAGCCAACTTTTCCACCTGTTTTCAGGTTAGAATATATCTTTGTATCAGCCCCTGATGATGAAATGGGCACGTTGTGCAAGATGTTCAAAAGCCAAGGCCCCACTACTCTCGGTTACCCTTTCTCATGGAAAATAAAGCACAAAAGCCATAAGAATAAAAGTTGTTAAACACTGCCCAAAATAAGGAAGAGAAAACACCCGTTTCCCTTTGTCCCAGTGCTGCTAGGGCAATAATATTCCCCTTGCCTTCCTGGGAGACCTGCAGAAACAGGAATGGACTGGAGTGGCCCCTATTCATGTCTCTGGACTTCCTACCTGGCGAACACGTATTCTCTGCCTTCTATAACCAGGTATGCACACGTGTGCATGCACAAATCTGCACAGAGAACAAAAAAAGATTCAGATGTCAGATGTTAAGCCAAGCCTGTCATTTAGATGTTTTTTCAAAATTCATTTTGCACATTCTATGTTCTATTTTAGACAGCATCATCTCTCAGGTTCACATGTTATATGAATTAACCTTCTACCACATAACATAGTTCATGGTCCCTTCCCTTGTTCTGATTGGACCATTTCCATGGACTTCAAAGAGTAACTCCATTTTGTCATTTCATCCTCCCTGATTCCATAAACTTTTCCCCAATCCCACTTCAGCTTCATCTTTCTATTCCAAAGCTCCTTCCTTTATCTTTCAGGTGGGAGCATATCTGTGTGCCTGAACATCTTAGCTTCTTCCCATTAATCCCTCAAGGGCAATGATTACAATTCTGAAAGTCTTTTTTTTTTCTTTAATCTTCACAGAAAAGTAGAAGCCATTTGTACGTCTTTAAAAAAAAATGTTATTTATTCATGAGAGACACACACAGAGAGGCAGAGACATAGGCAGAGGGAGAAGCGGAATCCCTGTGGGGAGCCTGATTTGGGACACAACCTGAACCAAAGGCAGATGCTCAACCACTGAGCCACCCAGGTGCCCCAGAAGCCATTTATACTTTAGGGGTTTTTCCTCCCTAAGTGATGGTGTTCCAGCTGACCATCTAGGCCTTTCTGCATGCTCACACAGTTTCCTGACCATTCTTGCACTTTCACCTGTTTCTTCTCCAAAAGAGGCAAGTGCCATTCAGTCATGTGCCTTTTGGAGGGGTTTTGTTGTTTCTTCATTCTCTTCCACTGAGGACCGGAAGAATAATGCTCACAATACTCATGTCATACATGAGCCATCCCTGGGTCTGTGGCTACAGAGGACAAGTCCTCTTTTTTTCTGTTCCCATTCAACAACAATCAGGAAAGGACTCTGATTGTCCTAATTGAGGTCAGATGCTCACCTCTCAGCCAATCATCAAAGGGCAGTTGCTGAGGTCGCAAGAATATGGCAACTCCCACTCAAATGGATGGGGCAGCTTCCCAAAGCAAAAGGGAGGCTCTTTCTGAAAGAATTGAAGCAAACTACTCAAAACAACAGACATCTGAAATAAAATATTTGTAAGTCCACATGCAGGTGCAGTGAGTTATGATGACATCCCTGCCTGAAGACGGGTTTACACACAATAAATGCACTGAACAGACGTTATCAAAATGCCAATAGCTGTTACAAGATGGCAAGCGGTAGAGATGAATAACTTTATATCTTGAAATTTAATGGTGAGAATTAAAATGAGAAATGCAAAGTTTATGTAGGGAAATGCAGCAAAAGAGGAAAAGGAGGACATAACAAGATGTCAGAAGTCTAAGTACAGGCAGGAAAGAAAGGAAAAAAGATCCAAATGGAAAGGATGGTAAGCACAAAATACAGAGATGTTAAAAATCAGTTCAAATATATAAGAAATCGCAATAAATGTAAATAGGTTACACTCACTGTTTAAAAGAAACAGACTATCCATTTGTATTTTTTTTTTAGATCAAGCTAAAGCCTGTCATTAAAGTTATGTCTAAAACAAAATGACATAGAAAATATTGGGAAAAGCTGATGAAAGTGCTAAATCACAATTGGCATCATGACACTAATTTATAGCAAAATATGGTATAACTAACTTATGGTAAAAATCACTAACAGAAGTAGAGGGAAATGCCACATGATAGTAAAAGAAACATTCCACCAAACTTTGATCACATAGGCCAAAATAAACTTGAAACACATTGAGCAAAAACTGTCACAATTGCAAAGAGAAATTCATAAAACCACAACAATGGTGAGGGTTTGTAGCATGTTTTTCTCAGACACTTATAGATCAAGCCGGTATAGCATTGTTAATAATGAAAGAGATGCACATGGAAGGGAAACATTCATCACCAGCCACGATGAAAAGTCAACCACTAATACAATCTCAGGAAAATTGTAAAACGTGTAAGTTTCCATGCTGTGACTGTGAATGTGACTTTCTCTTAGCCTGAAAATCATCTACCCATGAATACTCTTACTGAAAAATAATTGCTACTGGGAAATGAATATATAACCTGAAATACAGACCCATTTGTAAGACTTGCCAAAGGGAGACAATTTTATAAAAACAAGAGCAAAAACAAAAACAAAAAACAAAAACAAAAAACAAACCAGAAGAGCAAAGAGGTCCTTGACTTTTTAACATTTCATTGGTTTGAAACAACGGCACCAGGTTTAGGGAGACAGAAAGGCCACTAACATCTCCCATGGTCTCCACCCAAAGACCTATGACCTACTGACTAGGGGCCTAGTCTCCACTGAGCAATGCTTTCTAGGGCAGTAGTCCCCACCTAGAATATTGGCAGGCACCTGAAGAATATAAGATGAAAACAACACTAAAGATTACAACAGAATTCCCATCCTGTCCATAAAAGCCTCCACAGTTAATGTGATATTCACTCAATCGCCCTTTACCACCATATTTCTGTTTGACCAGGAACGTTTATTGCTGATTATAATCTTTTCCATACTCACATCCTCACGTCCACGTTGTCTCTGTCTCTGATCCAATTTCATGCTAAGCTTCCTTGAAGTAAGATCAGGGAAAGAGCTACCTCACTTCAAAGACCCTGCTTACTTCAGTGAACCTACAATCAGCACCACGATAACAAGATATAACAACAATGTATTTTAAGTGTTTATTTGCCACTATGGACCCTTCTTGAGAAGAGTTTATAACATATTGAGGGGCCACAGCCTAACAATGGGAACCACAGTCCTAGAGTTTCATTATCCTTACATCCTAGAAGTTTTCCCTTCATAATGTTTTGTCTGGTTCAACTCAGTTCCTGGAAGGAGAAAGTGAACAGCTAATCTGCATCATGCATTCAATAAGAGTGTATAGAGCAATTACCCCATGTCAAGTTCTAGGCCAGGTATTGGGATTCGAAATGAGTAAAAGAAGGTTTCCACCCTTTAAGAGTTTATGATGCAATGGGGAGACCCCTATATGGACACCTAGGATAAGCTCCCTTCTGGAGGCACAGAGCAGGAGCATTAGTCATAAAGGGGATGCTTGAGCCAAGTCACAAAGGAAGAGGCAGTGGGGAGGCAGGGGGAGGGATGGTGGGTGGGGAGGGCTTTCAGGACAGAGGGATTAGTACATACAGGGCCATGAAGAGAAAAACAAAGCATAGGCACGTTGGGAGAACTGCCAGTGGAGCATAACATCCGGGAAGGCAAGTGGTGAGAGCTGGGGCTTCAGAAGCACATGGGAGCCAGATCATGGGCCTTGTACACACACCTGATCCAGAAGAGATGGTACATCTGTGGCTGTAGAATGAAGCTCAGCTTTATCTCTACAGAAATTTTGAATTGATCTAGAGGCCTGTACTACCCACCACTTTGCTTTGAGTTTTTCTTTTGGTCTTTGAATCAATCCTTTAGTCTTTTGACCTGTTTCCAGCTGCTATCAGACAATCTCTAGAAGCCTTCCATGCCCATTGTCGACAAGATAGACTTCCAAGTTTGACATTCAAGGCTATCTTGAATATCTCCAGTATCTCCATTCAGTTTGGCGGCCTCTGCACAACCTTTTCTCTTGGTGGACCCATGTCCCAGCAACAGAGTTATCCTACTTCAACTCACCTCATCTGCTTACAATAGCTCAGCTCTCCTTCTGCAACCTTATTCATCCCCTAAGACCCATCTCAAGCCATTGCTTTTGATAGAGCATGAGAAAATGTCTGCCCACCTATCTGGTATTTCATATATGCATCTAGCACTGTCAAATTTCTTATAGGTTTACTTCTCATCTCCTGAGCTAAACTGGGAGCTCCTGGAGGTAGAAAATGTGCTCTAAAGGACACA
Source organism: Vulpes lagopus (assembly GCF_018345385.1). Taxonomy (NCBI): domain Eukaryota; kingdom Metazoa; phylum Chordata; class Mammalia; order Carnivora; family Canidae; genus Vulpes; species Vulpes lagopus. Next base: position 9,085,092 of record NC_054825.1, read on the forward strand.
CTCTGTTTTTTTGAAATATAGATTGGGTTAACATGATCAGAACCTGAGTTTTGTTCTATCGTTGTGAAAGGAGAGATCCATGGTTGTGAAGTTGTGAAGGGAATGCTAAAGTCTGGTACCAACCTAAGACACCTTGACTTAACAGAGTGCAAGAGACCAGACAAAGACCCATATTTTGACTGTGAGATTTCAGACTATATTTCATACTGGATCCTGCATTGCCAAAGTTATCTCCTGGCCCTCCCAGTCATTTTAGTAAATGCCAACATCCATAAAGGTTTGGATCACTGAACAGCAAGATATGAAAAATATTTACCTCTGAAAGTGGCAATGTAAATTTATGAGGGGACTTTCCCCTTCCACTGTATATACTTTGACATTGCTTAAATCTGCACGTACTTAAAATATATTCATAATAAAATCAACTACCAAAGTTTTGATGCATAAATGACCAAAAAAGCTTATAAAAACAATATCATATTTAGATGTGTTCTTTGCCCAAAAAAATCAACAACAAATTAGTCACAGATTCAACAGATGTTACTAAAGTGAAGATGACCATAACAACCACGAAGGAAACATTTTAATTAGCATAAGCTGTGTCAGCCTTGTTAGAATGTATAAGAACTTCGGGAAAGATGTTTTGGATGGATGGCTCAGTACTGTACATGAGCCCGTGATTTTTCTCTTAAATAGAGAAACCAAAATCATTCCATGGATCCTTAAAACACCCATGGAAGCCCTTCTAGTGTTTGATGGAGTTTCTCAAATAGAATAGCAGTTTGAGAATCAGAGATCATCATTTCTTTCACAAGTATTTATTGGGTCTACTACATGCCAGAGACCCATTGCACAGTGAGCCATGAACACAGGGGCTCTGCCTTCCTGGGGCTTCTAGACTAGAGAGGAACAATAAACAAGCAAACTTGTCAGTAAAGAGGGACTGAACCAAACTTTCTCCCCTTTATCCACTCCTAGCTTATCTTAGCCACCCAAATAACTTATTCAGTAACTTACTTAATGACCACCAGAAAAGAACCACATGATCTGTCAAGATTTACTTCATCCTTTCCCATAGGGAGTTGACTGGGATGCTTGCTTGAACTTGGTCGTAAAAATGCTTCTAACTTTACTTAAGAACCATAAAGGCAATTCTCATTAGTGTGGATGTTCTAAACTGAACATCTAGACCTTTCTCTAAGGAGCATTCTCCTCCATGGAGACCCAGATTCTGACCTTGGCCAAATCTGTGATTCAGAGAAGAAGACTGGAGTCAGCCCACTGGACATTCAGCTTCGAACAGAGAAAGGGCTGGTGAAAAGTAATAAGTGTTGGTGCCAGTTTGCATCCTGCCAGACTTGAAGCATAGTTTACTGTAAGTAGCTCCATGCTTTTGCCAGTAATTTCCTTTGAGCTGTAAGTTCCAAAACCCAGTCCCACAGGTCTATAGAGTTGAGCGCCCCATGGACACTTAGTATGCAGGATGTGGGTGCCTTTTCCAGACACAAGTAGAGTTCATGGCTTTCCTCCAATTCTCGAGAGAGTCTGAACTGTGCAGGTTGGTGCCCAAAGTGCCCAAATCCATCCTCTACAGTCACGGTCACCCACAGGAGGGTCACACAACCTGCCCAGAAGACAAGATGACATGACAGCAGTAAGCTCTACCAGGCTCTGTGCGTCATGCCCTAGCCACATTTATCTCATATATTCTCACATAGTTTATAAGACAAGTACTAATATGATCACACCTGCTTCACAGAATAATTAAGTGGTTCCAGGCCTGCATGCTTAACCACTACCTTACATGTGCTCTTCCTATGATCAGAGGCGCTTCCCACCTCCCATGGGAGCCAAGGAACACTATGATTACAAAGAGCTTCCAGCTTATTCCTTTTGCTGTTAAAATTGCATCCAGAGCCATGTGCCAGAAGGCCCCTAAGGTGTCTTTGGCAAAATCTGATTTAGAGAAAAGGGAAATCCAGACAGGTTCTCAAGATCTCACAGTGCTAGGAGCTGTGGCGCCCGGTGCACACCTATTTCAAAGAACCATTGTACATCTTAATTACAGGTAAATAGATGGACATAATAGTCTCTGTTGACTCTTTTCAGGTCTAGGCATTTAATTATGGTCTGTTCACAGGGTGAAAAACCCCATTTCCCCACCCCCTGTCAACACTGCTTTGCTAAAGCTTGTAATTCAACTCAATTCAACCACAGTCTATGGTAGCACATACCACTTAACAAGGTAATAGGCCCCAGGTAACTATGGGAGGGAAGACGGTCATGAAGATGAATAAAACATTTCGTATATCCCTCTCAGCAAAAAATAATGATGCAGGATACGTTTTATGTAATCAATACGGTTCTAAAAATTAGGCACAAACCATTGTTTTACATGTTTTAAGGGGTCAGATTAAAGAGTGATGATGATGATGATCACTACTGGGGCACCTGGGTGGCTCAGTGGTTGAGTGTTTGCCTTCAGCTCAGGTGGTGATCCTGGGGTCCTAGGATAGAGTCCTGCATCAGGCTCCCCAGAGGGAGCCTGCTTCTCCCTCTGCTTATGTCTCTGCCTCTCTGTGTGTGTCTCTCATGAATAAATAAATAAAACCTTAAAAAATAAATAAAAAAAGATGATCATGACCGTCATCCCCATTTAACAAGGACCAACCTCAGGGTGGCCATGTTCAGTGGCTCAAAACCCCACAACAATTTTATTTTATTTTGATTTTTTATTTTTTTCTTTTAAAGATTTTATTTATTTATTCATGAGAGACACAGAGAGAAAGGGATGTAGAGACACAGGCAGAGGGAGAAGCAGGCTCCATGCATGGAGCCCGACATGGGACTCGATCCTGGGTCTCCAGGATCACGCCCCAGGCCGAAGGCAGGCTCCAAACCGCTGAGCCACCCCAAGGATCCCCTTCCCATGACAATTTTATAAGGTAGATTTTATTGGCCCATTTTAGAGATGAAATAAAGTTGAAAAAAATGCCCAGTGACGTAGAGCTAATAACTAGATAACTGAGCAACAGCTGCACCCCAATTCTATCACCTCCAGAACCCGGCTTACTTCCTGCTGGCTCCTGCTGCAAAACCTTTGCTGTAATGTGAATATTCTCTCTCACTTATCTGTTTTCTATATTTGATCTTCCAAGAAACATATCCAAAATAGCAATTAAAAAAATACAGTGTAGGGGTGCCTGGGTGGCTCAGTCAGTCAAGCATCTGATTCCTGATTTCTGTTCAGTTCATGATCTCAGGGTTGTGAGTTCAAGCCCTGCAACAGGCAACTCCATTAAGATTCTCTCTCTTCCTCACCCTCTGCCCCTCCCTCACCCACCTCCTCTCTCTCCCTCTCCAAAAAACAAAACAACACAAAACCCAGTGTAATTCTAGACTTGGGCACCACACAACATGGATCCATGATCTAGGAAGAATTAAAGCCTTTGTGCTGACTCCTTTTCAATGCTATTTTTAAGAAATCTACTATGCACCATTGTCCATTCATTTTATCATGAGTAACACATCTTCAACCACCAGCCAAGGGCTAGTATCCAGAAGCACAACTGCTGGGAAGCTGCCTGACTTTAGGTGATCAAGCTGATTTCTTTGGCATGAAAACGAGCATGAGGAATCCTACCAGCCTCCTAGCATACGATGCAGGGACATTATCTAGCGTGTTTATCTCTACACGGCCGTTAATCATTTACAATATTTCTTCACAGCTTAGACAATGCCAGTAATAAACAGCCATGAAATAATCTGCTAGAGATTAGTTTTCATTGCTCCTTCATGTTATAAAATAACTAAATTGCTGACATACAGGTTATCAAACGCTTGGAGTGTGGGAATACACTTTTCCCCCCCCCCCCGATAGCGGCTTTATTATTATGGATAACTCAGATTCCCAAAAGTTTTCTAGGCAAAGTCCACCACCTTCTATTTGTCAAACAGTAGGCTTCTAAGAGCCATATACCATACTATCAACTAGTATACTGATCTGATTGTGACGTGTCAAATGGATAGAACAGTAAGTTTTTATTTCATGCAACCGGCAAATGCTGGAAATGCCATAAAATCTCTCCTGTTTTACTCCTACTAATAGTTTAATAGAGGGCAATTATGAGATACGGTTTATCCAACTGTCCAGTTCTCTAGAGAATTCTAAAAGGAAAATCAATTGGTTCAGCCCAGGTGTACTGCCCCAAGTACACACAGAGAGAGGCAGAGGCCCCAAGCTTCATGCTAATGAAGCTCATAAAATTGCTTAGTTAATATTTTGAAAACTTGCACTTTTCTTAAATCTTAGGTAACATCAGACTCAAGAGGTCGGGGTGGGGCAGGGGGGCCGGCTGGGTGGGCTCAGTTGGTTAAGTGTCCAACTCTTGGTTTGACTCAGGTGGTGATCTCATGCTTGGTGAGATGGAGATGGAGCTGGGCTCCGCACTCAGCAGGGAGTCTGCTTGAGTCTGTCCCTTCTCCCTGACTCCCTCTCTCCAAAATAAATAAATCTTAAAAAAAAAAAAAAAAAGAATCAGGGGCTTTGGGAAGGATTTATGATCCCTGATATGAATCAGGTGATTCTGACACAGGTGATCCTTGAGAATTGCACATTAAAGGAATGCAGGTGACTTATTTGGGTGCAAGGTGGCTCCCCCCTGGCGGGATGTCCATCAGCGATGTCCTGGGGTCCAGGCTTCAGAAACGCTGGTGCAGGGAGCAGAAATGCTAACAGTTCCAGTTCTTGCTCTCCACTATTCTTTTCAGAGGTAAGAACTAAGGTGTGAGGGTAAAGGCCACTTTAACCTTGGGCCAGCTGGCTAATTTGTTTAGTTAGCTATTCAAAGGCAGGGATAAGCAGTTAGAAGTCAAAGAGGCAGACTTAGAGAGGTTTACCAAGCCCCTCCTCCTTCCAGAACCTCACAGCCCCCTGACCTTCACAGCCTGCAGCTAAATTCCACCAGCCTCTCCCCAGTCCCTTCTCCCCTTCACATCTCCTAAGCTCCAGCTGCCTCCCCTTCTCCTGGTTCTTCCTCATTCGGATTTAAATCAAGCTTAAAGACATTTTTATTTTCACGGCTGTTAATTTAAAAATCAGAGGACTCTCACTTCTAGTTTCATTTATAAAAGCTCAGTGGTTTAGCACCTTCCTTCAGCCCAGGGTGTGATCCTGAGATGGAGTCCCCCCTGCATGGAGCCTGCTTCTCCCTCTGCCTGTGTCTCTGCCTCTCTCTGTGTGTGTAAATCTTTAAAAAATTAAAAAAAAAAAAAAAGCTTACTAAATATATTTGTGTTTTCTTTCGTATTGACCATTTTTTTCTTTGTATGATGGGGACCCTCGGTCACTAGGTAATTACTGCTCATCTCTTTCATGCAAGGTTTTGGGTGGGACCTCTAAAAATGCAAAGTTTTCAGATATGGTTTCCTCGAGGACAGAGATGTGCCTGTTCCACTCATGTCTGCGTTGCTTTCCAGTATACTCAAAAATAGAGTGATTGCTCAAAATGTAGCTACTGAATTCAGGGGTTCCAGCCTTCAGAAACTTACACCTTGGCTGGGGAGGTGGGTCTAAACCTGGGAAAAGAAATCCCAACACACACTGTATTCATTTCTTATTTTTTATGAAAGTACCACAAACTGGGTAGCTTAAAACAACACAAAGTTATTATCGTTTTGGAGGGCAGAAGAACAAAATGGGTTTCACAGTTTAAGATCCAGGTGTCAGCTGGGCTGCATTCCTTCTGGAGGCACCAGGGGAGGATCCATGTCCTTGCCTTTCCCAGTTTCTGGAGGTGCTCATACTCCTCAGCTCCTAGCCCCTCCTCCACCTTCAAAGATCATCCTAACCTCAGCTTCTGCAGTGACATCTCCTTTCTTTCGTTCTGACCCTCCTGACTCCCTCCTGCGAAGACCCTGGCGATCACACTGGGCTCACCCAGATAGTCCAGAATAATCCTCACATCTCAAGATACATAATTTAATCACACCTGCAAAATCCCTTTTGCCATCGAGGGTAGCAATGACAGGTTTCAGGAACTGGGATGAGGACATGGGGGTAGGGTGCAGTAGGGTGCTCAACCTACATCAGATGGGCACAAGTCTGGGAATCCAGGAAACAGGGTTGGGGCAGAGGGAGCCTCCCTGGTGGGAGTGGTAGGAGTTGGCTTTCTAGAACAAAAGGCTTCCCAGCTGAGCCATGAAGGATAGTCAAGTTGGGGGGGGGGGGGAGGTGGTAAGAGCAGAGTTTTAGAGTCAGGCAAACCCAAAGCTTCAGTTTTCTTCTATGTAGACTAAATACCTATTTCATTTATGGGAAGAGTAAATAAGATAAGGTATGTCAAGGGCCTGGAGAGCATTTGCAAACATCAGAGACAACATCCACCGTAACTCTTTACGGACTAGTGCCCGTTGAGACCGAAAGGACACAACAAAAAAAGAGATTGTCAGTGAAAAAACAGCATCCTGAGACCAAGTAAACATCTTATGGTGCTACTACTCTCTTTCCCAGAAGTTACGGGTTCCACCTCCAGTGGTCAAGGTCTCCTGCCAAATTACTTGGCTGTTTTCATTCAAAATAAAAAGAAGCTGAGGGTGTGGTCAAGCCAAAGGAAATGCCCTTGGCTCCAGTCAGGAAACCATTTCCATAACAACCCAGCACCACACTGCAGCTGGGCAGCGCCATGTAGGGCTGTGCCTGAGGGCTGGCTGCTGTCCGCCCCACCTGGGGAAAGGCTCCCACCTCGGCTTTCCTCAGACAAGGTTTTCTTTTAAAGCATTGGGTTGGGTTTGTGAGAAAACAAGTCTGATGGGGACTGTCGATGATGATCCTGGCAGTGGGAGCTCACCCTGCCCACCTGCTGCTTGGTGACCCCTAAATGTGCAGAGCCAGTGAGTTTGGGGTTTGGCGCTAACCATGAGAGCTTGAGCAGCTCACATTCTTCCTCTTTGCACGCCAGAACCCAAGCTGCGGGGATGGAGGGTGGGTGGGTGGGGGGATAAAACCACAGGAATAGGAAGGTCACTGATAGACCCCCAGTACCCTCTGGATGTGCTATGGACATGATATCAGAACACGGGAGGGGAAGTGGAAGGCAGAAGTGACGCCTCGTGAAGGCGTTGGATCCTTCTGCTTTGTAGTCGCCCAGGTCAGCAAGATTTACACATAAAGGGCTCACGTGCCCAGGCCACCTGTTGAGGGCATCAACACAATCCCCATGATTCCTGTAGCTCATACTCAAAGTCACTGGTAGGTTGCAACTTCCTGTGCCCACTGAGCTCCACAGCGGGCCTCACGATGGCATTACCACCTCCCCATTTGCTCTTCTCTGCTGAGCATTGACTTGAAGTTTCATTAGCAAATCTTCACTGAAGCTGGGAGTAACGAAGGGCGTCTACAGAAGAGCGGGGACTTCAAGGAGGACACTTCCTTCGGTTCTTTACACCTACAAGGATTTCCCGTTGGCTTCCTATCGTGTTGTGCCTCTTTTCCCCTCTGCCCTTGGTTTTTCTGAGCCCGTTGACCTTTCTCTCAGCGCTGCCCAGGAAAACTCCAAATTCCTCTCCTCTTCTTTGGCAAAGCAGTTCAGCCATCTCCTCCTTCTTTCTTCTTTTAGATCAGGAGTTTTGCCTTCTCAACCCCAATGGCCTTCAAAGTCTATCCAAGACAAAGAACCATCTGCTGTAGTGCAAAGCAGCTCCAGACAGCTCAGGGTTCAAACAGCGTGTCCTCCGTGCCCACCAGAGCTGTAAAAACCCCAAGTACTCTGAGTCTTAAGGAGCATGCACTCACACTGTCCAGCACTGGTTGAACAGCACCTCCAGGAGGATGAGAAGCGTGTGTCTCATAGAAGTCAGAAAAGACCTGGAGTTGCCTCCCTGCTCTTACTAGCAGAGCATCCTGGGCCAAGCCAGTCTGTATATCTGAGCCTCACTGTGCTCATCTCTGAAATGGGGATGATAACACCTACACTGCAGGTGTTATAAGGATGAAATGCAAGAGTCAACACACTTCTATCTTCAGTACATATGGTAGCCATTCTTTTTTTTTTTTAATATTTTATTTATTTATTCGTAAGAGACACACAGAGAGAGGCAGAGACATAGGCAGAGGGAGAAGCAGGCTCCATGCAGGGAGCCCGATGCAGGACTCGATCCCAGGACCCCAGGATCATGACCTGAGCCACCCAGGTGCCCCGATATGGTAACCGTTCTTAACATGATTATCAATCACTATTTAGCAAAACTCTTTCACTCAGTATTCTTAACATTTCATCCTCTCAAAACTCCATGAAATAGGTGGGCCCTGGATTCACCAGACCCATTAAAGAACTCACAGAAGTGAGGGTTCCCCCTGGCCAAGGTGGCTGGGCTGAGTGGCCAAGCTCAGACCAGAACCAAGGCACCCCACTCCTCCTGGTAGAGCTGCTCTAGAACCACAAGCCTCCATCCAAGCTGCCACACCAGGTGGCGGGAAGTGGGCCAGGGAGGGGAATGGACTTTCTCCTCAGGTAACGCGATTCTTCTAGCAACTTGATGTGATGAATGTTGAAAGAGGCCCAGACAGCAGCATGCTTCCTGAAGCCTCGGGCTGGACAGTTCTGCTGGTGTAAACTGAAGGCTCGGTTCTAAGCACAGGTGTTTTCCATTTGGGATCTGTTTTCGTCTCTCTAGGCCAAAAGACGTGGGGGGAATGGGCTCCCTAACAAAGTCCAGATTGGCCCTTTTAACAAGGAACTTCCTCTTTTGTTCCCATGTTTTATTAATTCCAATGCTGTGTCCTTCCACCATCCAAGGCAATAGAAGCAGCTTACGATAAAAACATGTCTTGAGAGCAGACCTTGGAGGACCTCAGCTAGAGGCCATGGGGACAGGGGCATGGAGGAGGCAGGTGTGGCTCTCGAGTGGGTCAGGTGGCCAGTTTGGGCAAGTTGTCTTGGCTTTGTGTTTGCATAAATCAAGGCTGATGTGGCTGCAAGAAACAGATGTTGAACAGGTTGGGAACTGGCTCGTGCCAAAGGAAGATTCACTGTGAGCACCCGGGAGTCTGGGGGTCCATGGAAGTGCATGGGAACCGGGGCTTGGACTTGCCAAGACCCCCTCCTTCCCTCTGCCCCATCCCTGCCCCTGCCTCTCTTGCCCCTACTGCCCTTCCCCTCTCTCTTGTTGTGTTTTCTCTGCTTCTCAAGAAAATCTCAGGCTGACAAGAGCTCCCTTGCTTGAATTTGCTCCTTCCAGGAGACCGACAACCTGGAGCCTAGAATCTCTTAGTTCTGACCAAAAAGGCTAACAAGTGAAAAGGCAGCGGTTCAACACTGCTTTTACTTAAAAGCAAGTCACCAAGGTTGAATGTCAGTTGTCTTCATCAAAGGATGTGTGTCCATGGGAGTGGAGTTCAGAGGCCCAGGATGGAGAGGTCTGGACTGGCTGAGCTGCTAGCCTCCTGGTCCCCTCACTGTGCCAGGAGACAGGCCGCCCTAAGAGCCTACCCAGACACCCATCACAGTGTCCAGGTGAATTGGGTGCAGGGACAGTTTCAAGCAAAGTTGTGAATGGGGAGAAGGCATGAGGGCGGAAAAGCCAGCAAGTGTTCAGTACAATGTTGTTTATACAAAGGCAAAAAGCAGCCAGGGAGGGCACCTCATACCATTTCTGGTGTATTCTGGAGGCCTAAACATTTCAGCTGGCGCTCAACTCAGCCCAGCTAAGACAGGGAACAGAAACACATTCAGAGGATGACCAGGAGGCAAGGGGGTGAGAGAGCGTATCCTAGGAGAGCTACATTTCCTTTCTGAAGTGTGATGCTAGCCTAGAAATGAAAAAGACAGGAGTAGGGCTGGGCACACCAGCCACTGTTAAATATGCAACGTGCTCTGGAGCTCCAGCATGCAGAATGGGAGCAAATAGATAAATAAAATAAAATAAAATAATAAAATAAAATAAAATGGACATAGATTTTTTTTTTTTTTTTACCTAATACAAGACTGAGCTTCCTTTGGGGTTGGAGGTTCCCTATTCCTGGAAGGGTGCACGCAGGGGTGGACAGCCCATAGTGTCACAGAGGAAATTGGGTTAGATGACTCCTTACTGTTCTTCCAGTGTCAGAGCTCCATTGACCTTATCCTGATAGGCTACCATCGCTGGACATTGGAGAAGACACTGGACATCACGTGTCCTGCAACAACACTTATCCTAGGGGCTGGAAAACCACTGCCTCTGGTAGGTCTTGAGAAGGTTCTGTGGCCAATCGCCATGCAAAGTACTGTCACCTGCACCCCCTCACATAGGCCCCACAATGTGTGACAGAGGTATGATGATCCCACTTTTCAGAGCAAGAGGCTGAACTTTGTCACCATAAAAGTCCATCATTGAGGAAATAGAAAAATTAAATGGGACGTATTCATATGATGGAGTGAAATAGAAATACGTGTGTATATATGTATTTTATATGTATACATATATATACATTTTACATGTGTGTGTGTGTGTGTGTGTATATACAGGATCTCAAAAAAACAAAGTTGAGTAAAAAAAGTTGTAGAATAATACACACTAGATATCATTAACAGAACCCCACATAAACCCACATAAACCAACACACACTGCCCATAGATATATATGTAGTATATAAATGTATGGGAAAAATGATACACTAAATTAACAACAAGAGGATGAGGAGGCAGGAAGAGTGGGATTGGGTGAAAGCAGGCAAAGGAAAATTCAGCTACGTTTGTAGGGTAATTATTTTTTTATTTATCAAAAGGAACGATAGCAAAGTGTAAATAGTTGTCAGACCTGGTTGGATGGAGGGTGGGTGTTTGCTTACTGAGAGACAGAGATGGGAAGAAACCCAGGCCCAAGGCCCGAGTCGCTGAAGAACGCTTCTGACATGGCCTGAGATGCTGGCTACGGTGCATTCCCAGCTGTGCACCCAGCAGCAAGTGGATTCTGACCCAGTTCTTCTTAGCTCCTGCGTCTGCTTCACCCTGAGCTGGACCCATCATGCTTGATGGCCCTTCCTCCTTAAATGTCTCCGACTCTCCCCTACCCGCTGCCTAGAACTCCAGCAGCCTCAACCAGTAATACCAGTAAGGGCTCAATAGGCCTAGGGAGGGGGGAATGGCTAGCAGAGAACCCCTGAAAGGGGCAAGTGACTCACATGGGAGCCTGAGAAAGCATCCAATGATGGCAGGGGCCCAGGAGCCTGGGGGTTGTGGCGCAGGCACCGAGGAAGGCAGCAATGGCCATAAATAAACATTCCTGACCTGACTATCTGCTACCCCAGAGGAGACCCACTTGTCACCTTGGTTCCCAGAGTTTCCTGCCGGGCATGAGAAGGAGACAGGTCCCGACTCCCGGGGCAGGAGTTCTCAACTGGAGCACCTGTTAGCATGCAGGTTCCCAGGCTCTGCTCCAGGTGGGTGTGTGGGGCCAGGAACCCATGGTGGAGAGGGCGGTCCTCGGGCTAGGTGGGTCCCCATGAACAAATGCACAGGACTCAGACCAGATCCCAGCCCAGGGTCATGGGGGAAACCAGATCCCGCCAACCTTCAAAACTGGGAGAAATGCTTCGCAATAAAGAGAACTATGACCAAGGAAGAGAAAGACAGCGGGAGTCGGAAATAAGCCACCCAAATGGAAGATCAAAGAGGTGCCCCCCTTCCCCTGAGGTCCTAAAATAGTCCCACAGTTTCAAAGTGCCAGGAGCCAGAGGCAGGACGCGCAGACACTTCTCTACAGCTGCTCCCTTCATCCACTGCTCTGGGTTCCTTGCCTATGACACTATCCTCGTTGTATGGGGGGCTGTGGGGCGTCTGTGGGTAAGGTCCCAGCCCTCACAGGGGCTTCTATATGAGCAAAGAGAAACGAGCAATGAACAAGCAAATGCCATCAGGTCCGTGTGTAACACCCGAGAAGGGCTGGGGTGGCTGGAGCGTCCGAGGGAGCAGGGAGGCCGTGGGCTCAGAGCCACTCCCGGGCCTACCCGTGCTGTCCAGCCACGGGGCTCTCTCCGCTGCTTCCTGCAGGCCACCTTGCCTTTCTCCTCCAGGACTCCTGACACCTCCCTGGAGTTTCATGAGGCCAGGTCACCCCCTAGTGGACACGCCTCTGCCATCGCCACAGCCGAGGTGCTTCACGGAATCTGCAGCTAGCAGGTGATAGTGATAAACACCTTCAGGGTTCTGGGGCTCAGACGCAGTGTGCCTACTTCGCAGACAAAGAGGAGGCTATAAGAACAACGGTGGGGGGAGAGGGGCCCTGCCTGAGCAGAGACCAGGGGGCCCGGATCTAGTAGCCCAACCCAACTGAGGGCATCTGGGCGGGGGAGATGCTGGAGGGAAGAGAGCACGTTGGCCTGGCAGGTGCACAAAGCCCGGGGGGGGGGGGGGGAGGAGGTGTGACCCAAGAGCCCCAGAGGGAGGGGATGCTGGCTTCATGGGGGGAGAGGCAGCTCTGGTCATCAAAAGCCTCCTTGTCCTGCTTGAGCTGTAAGGAATCTTGTCACGAGGACGGAGCACTTCACAGGAGAGGGGTCTGCACCCAAGGCAGAGAAAGGCACTCAACGGTGGCCGGCCTAAAAATGCCCCACAACGCCACACCAGCGCAAGCCTCATGGGTCAAGAACAGAGTTTCTTCCACCAGAACACATGTTCTTGTATGGGAAAAGGATGGATCTGGAAGCTGGGGCTGGTCAGGTTGGGAGGAACAGGTCTTAGAACCACGTGGAAGCCATGAAGGAGCCAGCGGCACACTCCCAGCAATTACACTGGGTTTTTCATTCTTGTTTTAGGGTCAACTCTGCAGGTTTGAACCTGCTGGGAGAAACTCTTGCTTTGAGAAGTCCTTCTCTAAAGGACACTCCCTCCCCACCTTTGCCCAGAACACCAGTCTTGGGCCAAGGGAAGCAGAAGGAGGCCGATGCTGGAGGCCAGTGGGGGTGAGCTGGATCTGAAGCATTTTTCTGGATCGGACAGGTGATTCCTTTGGTTCTAGGGCTTGATCTAGAACCTCCTATCATTCAGAAATTTGCTTTTTGATTTTAATTAATAGGTCTTATTTTTTTCTTAGAGCAGTTTTAGGGTCACAGTAAAATTGAACAGAAAGTGCAGAGTTCCTACGTACCTCCCCCCACTGACCCCCAGCACCACCCCCCCATTCTCAACATCCCTCACTAGCCTGGTGCACTTGTTACAACCTACACCAGCACATTGTTATCACCCGGAGTCCATAACGTATGTTAGAGCTCACGCTCGTGTGGTAGATTCTATGGGTTTGGACAAATGCCTGTGTCTGTTCATCACTGCCCTAAAAATCACTCATCCCTCTCCCCCCACTAAACTCCTGGCAGCCACTGACTTTTTTTTTTCCTGTCTCTATAGTTTTCCTTTCCAGAATGTCCTACAGCTGGAATCATACAGTACACAGCCTTTACAAATTGGCTCCTTTCACTCAAAAATGTACATTTAAAGTTCCTCCATGGAAATTCTTTTCATGGTTTGATTGCTCATTTCTTCTAGGCACTGGATAAAATTTTATTGTCTGGGTGTCATCACAGTTTACTTATCCATTCAACTACTGACAGACATCTCGGTTGCTTCCAAGTTTTGGCAATTACAAATAAAGCTGCTATAAATATCTGTGTGCGGGATTTTGTGTGGACACGTTTTCTTTCCAGATGCTTTTCGACGTTTTTATTCTTCATGGGTTCTCAATGTAACACACTTTAAGTAATTTTTACTGATGAGAAAACTGTAGCTGACAAATGTTTGCCCCCTCTCCATCTGAATGCAGGGCAGGGACCGGGCTCGGAGCTCAGACCACGGAGGCAGCCAGGACAAGAGTCTCCTGATGCCACCTGTAGGATGCTCTGTGGTCATTGCACTGGGACCAGCTCGGGGGCTCTGGAGGCAGAACCCTGGTTTCCACCCTCTGCTCTGACTTTCTTACTGTGTGTCATTGCACGAGGAAAGCTGCCTCTCTGAGCTTTGGCTTCCTCCTCTGAAAAGAGAGGCAGCAACAGTCACGAAGTCAGCATTCCCTGGGATGGTGGCTGCAAAGGCTTCCCACAGCACCAGGCCCACAAACCAGTGCTGGATAAAGATCACAGGAGCAGGTATGTGGCCAAGATTAAAGCGAGGCTGATCTGATAAGCCTCTACCTCAGTTGCCATAATTCAACAGAACATTCTCGGGAAACTTCCATTCGCTTCGATCTGCTTTCATTGACGCAAGAGCAGCTCACCGCCTTCTGCGTCGACTCCACCTTTCTAGATTCCAGTCATCAAGTGTCAGTGCAATTAATTTATGAAGGAAACAAGATAACAAGTCAGAACATAGCTTTAAAAGATGAGGATTTTGATTGTCGGGATTTCTGAGGAGGTTTGAGTCCTACAGAAATGGTGTATTAACCTTTTCTTCCTTGAGGCTTCTAGCATGTTTTCCCTATGCTCCATATAAGTGCAGGACCTTCGAACAGTGAAGCACATTTTTACCCTGGGGGCTGTCTCGGGCTTTGTATTCCAGCTCTAAGAGGGCACAGTGTGCAAAGCACGAGGCAGACAGGCCAGCTGGGAGTTTGCGGGGTCTGGGCAATCTGTGGATGCAGGGAGATGGGGCCCTACAGGCTCTCTTCCCATCCCCGCCTCACAGCGTTTCTGACCTTTCCATGGGGGGTGATGCCCATGAAACAGAGTGCGAGCTCTCACGTTTTGCAAAGTCATGCTTGCAAACCAGCCACTGAGCCTGTCAGGCCAACTTTTTTTTATCGCTTCAGAGACGATCCAATGGAAAATTCTGTTACAGAGGTCACCGGACATCATCAGCAAAAGTATATAAAGGCCTAATGGCTAAAAGAGAGGACTCTGGAGCCTGCCACCTGAGTTCCAATTCACCAGCTTCACCTTCCTCCTTGCCAGCTGACTTCCAGTTGGTTACTTAATGCTCTGTGCCTCAGTGTCCTCATCTGTAAAACGGGGATTCCAACAGTACCTGCCTCATCAGGTGGCTGTGAAGCAATAAGCATACAGCACAATCCTGTGGCAGGTGGCAGTGATGGTGGCGATCTCAGGGGATGCCCGAGGAGGAGGAGGAGGAGATGGCTTGCACAAGGGCCTCCCTGACTCAGTGAGACACATTTGACAGAAATCCATTTCCACCAAGAGTCTGAGTTGCTTCTTATTTGTTTTTAACTAAAGATGCTGTTGTTAAAGTTTACTTCATTTGATCTTAGCCAGTTCTTGGCAGGCACCACACTGAGGCAACCACTTTTAAAAGTGCTAAATAAAACCCCTGCCTAATGACAGGAAGGCCTCGCTCTGTGCGTGCTCCACCCACATTTTGATGGAAGTGCCAGAAGGCCACGGCCAGCCCCCCTGTGGGAGCCAGCACGGACAGCGATGAGTCAGCCCAGCCGGGCCCCAGATGCAGGACACAGACAGGGGTGGCGGCCCATGTGGCTCTTGCAGAACCGGGCCTGGCACCCAGCAAAGACCCCGAGCCCTCTGATGTGAGCTTCCAATACGCAGGCATCATTTGATCCCAAGAACTAGCTTCCTGCTTAGCAGCCAGATTCCTTTCTGTGGCTGAGCGCACAGGGGGGCAGGGTGTGACAGGGGGTGGGGGGCTCTGAAATGTAACCCACAACACAGGTTTTAAAACAGGAGCCAGTGTCCTGATGGTTCTCTCGGATCCCAGGTCACATCTCACACGTCAGGTGTAGTGAGAGTTCTTTAGAGCTGTGTGGGGTGCAGTCCCTGCAGGAGAGCCGAGGAGGGGCATGCGGCCTGACGTCGACCTTGGGAGGCAGCTGGGGAGGTAAGCAGATGAGGCCGGGCGGTCTCAGGCCGAGGAGGAGCTGCCTAGAGGTGAGGGGCATGGGCCAGAGGGTAGCTGTGAGGGCAGGGTCGCCCTCCAGCCATTCACCAGGATCTCAGGGTGACACCCAGATACCCATTTGCTTTTGAAACGTTTTTGCACGGAGTCTTACCACCTGTTCAGCCCAGTGCTCCAGGCACTTCCTACCCATTGACCCGTGTAGACAGAACACAGTAGAAACTTGTGTGCCCTCCTGGTGCTGTCACACCTCTGATCTCGCCCGTAACCACCTTCAGAGGAGAAGCCGGCTTTTGTATAGTAACTGTGAACCGGCCCCGGGCCATTCACCCAGACATACACCCATTTTTGCACAGCCTCAGGCCTCACTTCAGTGGCATTTGCTGAAATGGGCCAACTGCCCTTGCTGGCCAATCAACACACCCCGGTCCAAGTCTCGGGCCTGTCTGAAGTGTTAACCAGCTGAAGACAAGCCCCGTGCAAGGTCTAATAAGAATATATGCTGCTCTTCACCACACCCACCAGACGGGAGCCTTCTTCAAAATTTGCAAGTGAAGAAGAAATGAAGCCAGAAAAGCCTGGGACCATGTACAGTTTCCAGGCACAGCTGGGCCCCAGGAGACATGGTGAGGAGACCCCTTCGTGCCATGGCCTCTCGTCTGGCCCACGCATCTAGAGAAGCATCTGGTAGGGCTGGATGGGGACCAGGCATGCATGCACATGTGCCGACTGCTGTCGCTCAAGGTTTCACAAAAGCTTGACACGGGGACTGGAGTCATGGAGCCAAGACTGGGAGAGGTGTGGGTGAACAGGAGGAGAAGGGGGAGCTGCCCATGCACCTGTCAGCAGGGCTGCTAAGGGACCATGGAGGAGTCTGAAGGGTCTGGAGGGCCAATCAAGCAGGCTCCAGGTCCCCATAACCACCCTCTAGAAGCGGGGAGGGGCTGGGAGTCATAGTCCTAAGAAGATGGGCCTGGTAGCTCCACACAGAGGCCAGGGGCTCAGACCTCCTGGGCTTAAGTCACGGCCCCCACTTACTAGCTCCGTGACTTGAGCAAGATGCTTAATATCTGAGCGTCGATGTCCTCACCTGTCAAAGGGGGTAGATATAGCCTCCACCCCAGGGCCGATCTGAGAACAGAACTGCTGATAGATGTAAAATGCTCAGCGTAACGTCTGGCGTGCAGCAAGCACCCGACAGATGTTGGCTATGAGACTGGCGGCTGAGGAACAGTGGCAGGCCGATGACAGCAGCACACGCAGCTGAGCGTCTCGCAGCCCGTGCCCTCGCGGTTAACCTTCGCCACCGCAGGCCGGCGAGGGGGCATTCATCATTCCCTGCTTGACCCAGGGGGAAACGGAGGCTCGGAGACGTCGCTGAACCCCCATGTCACTGAGCTTTACCAAGTGCTCACCACGTGCCGTGTCTTAACTCATTTACTCCCCACAACAGCCACAGGAAGTAGTTCAGATGGAAAACAGGCCCAGAGAGGTTAAGTAACTTGTTCGAAGGTCACACAGCCAGTAAGAGGCAGACCGGAGTTTTTTTTTTTTAATTTTTTTTTTTTTTTTTTTGGAGAGCTGGGAGGGACAGAGAGAGAGGGAGGGAGAGAATCCCGAGCAGGCTCCATGCCCAGTGCAGAGCCTGACATGGGGCTCAACCTCACAACTGTCACCTGAGCCCAAATCGAGAGTCAGACGTTTAACCCATTGAGCCACCCAGGCACCCACAGACCATAGATTTGAACCCAGGTTTATCCAGCTCCAAAAGCCCTGCTCCTTCAACTCATGTCGGCCTGCCAAGCTGTGAGGCTAATGTCTACTGCAAAAATCTCCATCAGAACCCAAAGCAAGAAGAAACAGCTGTTCTAAGAGGGCCTGTGAGAACCTGCAGGGTGAGTGTGGGGTGCTGGGGGGAGCAGCCCCCATGGGACCCCGGGTGCCACAGGTCAGCATGTCAACAGCGTGCCAAGTGGCCATCTCTGCGGCCTGTATGAGACCACATTTGCGGGCAAAACTCCAGGGCCACCAGAGTCCCACGGCCCTTCGGGAGAGGCTGCTGAGTGTGCAGAGGGCTGAGCCTGTGGTCTCCAGCCGCCTGCTTCCAGCAGAACCACCCATGATCTCCCGAGTGGATGACAGGCTGTGGACAGATGGGCTCTGGCCGGGGCTGCCTCTGACCTCAACGCCACCCAGCACACCCTCCCCACCTGTGACAGCACCTCAGCCCTCAGGACCACCCAGAGGAGCAGGCCCACAGGGAAGAAACATCTGAGGACAGAGCCATTCTCTGAGTCATCACCTTCGGTAGAGAGGGAGGGCAGACAAAACCCACGCCGAGAGCGGAAGGACTGACCGGCTTCTCCTGACCTCCCAAGGTCATCTAAGCAGGGAGCAAAGGGTGCACCAGGGCACCAGGGCCTCACTGGCTTGGATTTCCCCTATGCTGAACTTGGACCTTTGTCCTTCTGCAGCTGCTTCAGTTGCCACCTGGACCTTGGAGATCTGCTGGTTGAGGAAGGATTAAGCTCTTGGTCTAGAAAACTGAACCCCCACCCTGTCCAAGGCCCTCCTCTCACTGGGGCAAGTGGAAAGCCTCACCCTCTGCTCCTGGAGTCGAGCCCCCTCTCTGGTGTGTGCTCCCCCTGAGGACGCAGGCCTGTGCTGACTTTCAAGCTAAGTTTCTGCAACAGTCAGGGGCACTTGGGTGGCTCAGTGGTTGAGCATCTGCCTATGGCTCAGGTTGTGATCCCGAGATCCTGGGATCCAGTCCTGCATCGGGCTCCCTGCATGGAGCCTGCTTCTCCCTCTGCCCGTGTCTCTGCCTCTCTCTTTCTCTCTCATGAATAAAATAAAAAAATAAAAAATAAAAAAATAAAGTTTCTGCAACAGATCTACATGGGTCCAGCCTCCCAGACTCCTGGAAGCTTTCACAGAGACAAAGGGGCCTCCAGCTGTTTAAAGCTGCACCTGTTTGAGGACACGTCAAGGGGAGCCCTTCCCTAATCCCCTCCCCACCAAGACTTAAGGTCTAGCTCTTATGTCAGAATCCAGGACAATTGGAATCAGCTTCAGCTCATGCTTCCCAGGGGCGTAGGACAGGGCAGTTCTTGGGTCACAGAGCATCTGGGTCCATCCTGCTCTGCACTGATCCCTCTACTTAGCACCATGTCTGGCACAGAGCAGGGGCTCAGGAAACCTTTACTACCTGACTGCATGATGTCAGGGGGTCAGAAAACTCTCTTTAGTTTGAAAAGCTCCAGAAGCAAGCACCCCTGTCCTCAAACCCAATTTTATGAAGCCAGAGTGGCCAAGCACATCTGTGAGTAACACTGGTAAACCCTACATGATGATTTTGAAATAACTGGTAAACCCCTGTGTGGACACTGCGGTTTAATGAGGAGCTGCTGTTGACCTTATCATCATGTCAAAGAGAAGGCAACCAGCTGTTCCCAGGGCGAGGGGAAAGAAGCACACGCCAGGAAGCAGAGTATGAAGAAGGGTTTTAATAGCTCAAACTCAAAGTCACTGTGCTCCCAGTTCTGAAGAGTTTCCTAAAAGAGGCGACTCTGGCCCTTCTGGAAGCCAGCATTCACCCAGTGGTGGTCTCTGGCGTCGACCTCCTCTGGGTGCTGACTAGGAGGAAAGCAGAAACGTGCCCAGGACCGTCCTGGCTCCCGCGGGACTTTCCTCCATCTACGCATTACATCAACTGCCTTAGTCGGACTAAGATGATGACTCGGTAAAAGGAAGAGACAAATGTTGACTGTCTAAGCAGGAACAGTCCAAGCTGGCAAGGAAAAGCACACTGCGTACATAGGATACAGAAGGGCGAGCTTCTGCCTGCAGATCTACGACATTACATTTGTTTCGCCTGCAAACTATCAAGAAGGATTCTGTTGGCCAGGTGTTTCTGCTGGACAAACAACATGGTCCAAAGTCCTGGGGGCGCCGTGCCACCCGCCCAGAGTCATCATGCATCAGTCCACTGGAGAGTCTTTGCGGGAAACATGAAATCCAGCTCATGCCTCTCCCTACGGGTCGATTTCTTCGGGAATCACTGTGATCATAATGTCTTCATTGCCCCTGCGGACAACCATGTTCAGGGTGTTCTCCTTTTTAATGACATCGCTGACGTCACTGGCAGAGACCACGGACTGTCCGTTGATGCTGATTATGACATCATTTTCCTTGAGCCCTCCACTGCAACACAAAGGGAGACACAAGTGTACTGCTTCCTTTCCTCCCAGTCTCACTGCCATAGAAGATGCTCGACTCGATATGCACAGAGGCACAGCCTAGCACCCAGAAGCCCCAAGCCAATCAGGTGGGGTGGTGGTTACGGCCTAAAATACCAATGGATTGTGCTATTTCCTTTTGAGAGTTTTAGGCCAAGTCATCAATCATGCCCGGTGCAGAGAGGCTTCCTTGCACTTGTATGATCGGATGACAGACTGACCCCAAAGGAGTCAAGGATGTGCCATTTACCACCTACCACATATGACTGTGGCCAACTTGCTTGTAATGGGGGTCACAACTCAGAAGGCAGCTCCCAGAGAAGCAGGTACAATGGTTCTATTCTGAGGCCTTCCTTTGTGTTATTATTGCTATAATTTTCACTCTTATGTATGACAGTACCAAATAAGCTATTACGGTCCTTAGTGGTCTAGCAGAGCATCAGCAAACTTTTTCCCTAAAGGGCCAGATAGGAAATATTTTGGGCTTTGTGGGCCATATGGCGTCCATCACAACTCTACTGTTGTAGCCCTAAAGCCGCTACGGGCTGTGTGCAACTACCAAGATGGCCCAGGTGACTGGCTGTGCTCCAATAAACTTCATTTAGGGACACTGAAATGTCAATTTTGTATCACTTTTTATGTATCATAAACAATTACTCTTATTTAAAATTTGTTTCTGAGCTCCTTTTTTGTGTGTGTTACCTCGAAGTTACCTGGGCTATTTTCTGGAGGTGTGGACAGGTATGGCCTGACCAATAACTGAGAGAATTAGAGAAGGCTTCTTTGGGAGATGTGTCCTCCTGGAAGCCTAGGATAGGACCACTGTCCAAGATCTCAGGGGCATTGCTCCTTAAACCCTCTTTCCCCAGGCAGGCCTGCCCAGGAGGCTCATGAAGAGTTCGACTATTACTCTTTCCGCACAGTAATGGCCCCTCATGAAGTGAGGACTTCTGAAGACGGGAAGCACCCTTTTGCTGTTGAGTCCTGAGCTGAGCAAGGTCAGAAGGCCTGGCTGGCGGGACTGACCAAGGATCCTCACAACCACCTGAGCCGGGAGGAAAAGAACACAGCCTCCTCGCCACTACCCCCAGCCCAGAAGCAAAAGGACATCAGGCAAAGGGAAAATCATTCTAACTCACGCTTCTGCTGGGGTATCAGGAATGACTTCGATGATATATGCTCCCGAAAGCACATCTGGGAAGTCTCGATGGTGGTCCTTTAGCTCTTTGGCTTTGCTGCGCAGGAGGAAAAGAATCTGCGTTAACACTAAGTACAAAGCCCCCGCTCGGCTGAGACTTTGGCTCTTACTCGGCTTCTCCTCCTGTCCCTGATTCTAATACAAAATGCCTCTAGGAGCTCTGATGCTGCCTTAATTTGCCTGTATACTAGAGTCAAAGATTTACCTGCTAGCAGGAAGGGCGGTGCTTCATCATCATTATTATTAACTTTACTAATTATTTAATACTAGCTACCATAGCCTACAAAGCAAGTACAGGCCAGCCTCTGGTTTGGAGGCCCGGCTCTGCCACTTTCTGTGTTCCCCCCGGGCAGTTGCTTAACCTCTCTACACCTCAGACTGCTCACCTACAAAACAGACCTAATGACAACACTATGATGTGGGGTCGTTTGAGGATTAGATGAGATGGTCTGGAGGCGGGACCTGGCCCAGTGCCTGGTGCAGAGCAAGAACGTGATAAATAGTGGCTAGTGTCATTGTGCAAAGCCTTGACACACATTCACTCACTCGGTCCTCACCGCACACCAAAATGCCTACACTGTTATCCTTGTCCTAGAGAGGAGGAAACTGAGGCACCGAGGTCAAAGGTCAAGTTGTTCCCAAGGCCCTAAGCCAGGAAGTAGCAGCTCTGGGACGAGAACTCAGGAAGCCCGATGCCAGGGTCAATATGCCTTCCCCACACCTCTGTCTCCACGGTTCCAAGACAAGTAACTGATTCACATTTTAGTCCTGGCAACTCAGCCCATATTCCGGAGTGCCCAAAAATGGCACCGCCACGCATAATGCGCATCGGAGCTATTGTAACATATTCACAATTAATTAAAAGTAAACTAATGATGACAATTAATGTATTGATGTCTACGTTACTATGTTCTGCTCTTTGCTGACTTTACCGACAAGAGTTTCAACCGTGCCCTTAGTTCCCAGGGCTCATGTGATTATACCAGACATTTCCATCAAGGCTAAAACCCCGCTATGCTATGCGCCTGGCAGCCACGTGCCGCACCTTCCGCCAGCTTGGAAAAACAAGCCATCAGTCATCTGGGCCTGACCCCGCATTCCGGCAGCCCCAGCCCATGTGCGGCAGAGCTCAGGAATGGAGGGGTGCTCCAGGCTGAGGGAGGTGCTCGGGGCACTCCCGGAATGTGGGTTTCAACAGAACAAGTGGTGAGAGGAAGGTATGAGGGAGAGTGACCAACACGCCCGACCGTTCAGGGCGGCCTCCAGAGGAGGAAGGACGGACCTGCTCCAAACACACACACACACACACACACACACACACACACACACACACAATGAAGGGTAAAACCAGAGGCCTAGGTTCATGGCCTCTCCTCTCTTTCCTGACGTTTCTCAATTTTAACCAAAACCTGAGACGCTTTAGGCAGCATGAGGTTCCTCTCTCACGGTGCCAGCTTCTGAAGTTCAGGTGTATTTAAACCTAAGACACAGACACAGACGTCCTGCTTACCCACCTGGAAGTGAGTGACATCATCCGGATGCCAATATACTTCTTTTTGGTAATGGCCTTGCCTGGTGTGACAGCAAAAAGACAAGAGGTCAGCCCCAGTGGCAGTTGTACCAGGGACACCAGGAGCTATGAGGGTCGATCCCCGAGTCTGCAGTATAAAGTCAGAGCCATCGGGCTACACTGAGGCTGCTCAGTGCGCTCCCCCCTCCCCGCCACCCACCACGGGACCTGGGAAAGTCCTATCATTTCAGTTAACGCCCCAAAACCTAGGAGTGATACTGGATGCCTCTTTGCCTTATCCTGACATCTGACGAGGGTTCTGTTCCTCCTATAAATCCAGAACATGACCTCTTCGTCCCACCTGCTGGTGACTGGGAGAGCCCCTTACCCGGTCCTACAATTCCACCCAGCACCTCCAAAAGAGTCTCCACCCAACCATGAGAGAGACTTCTCAAAGACTCCCACCAAATCATGGACTGTTCGTTGTCCCACTTCTGGGCATATGACCCAAGGCCTTCACCATGGCCACTGTGACCCAGGCTGACCTCTTTCCACATCCATCTGTGCGACCCTGCACGTTTATGGCACTCCAGCCACATGACCCACTTGCTACACTCTGCCCCCCACAGAGGACTTGAATCTGCTATCCTTGGAATGCCACCCCCTGGACCCCACCACTCCCCAGCTCACCACCCTGCTTCATTTTCAGGGAAGCATCATCGGTATCTGAAATCTTCCCTGTTTGTCTACCGCCATCCTTCCTCCTCCCCCAGGCAGAAAGCAAATACCACACATGCAGGGGACGCTGCGGAGCCATGGAACCCCCAGCCTCACCCCAAGCAGATGAGTCAATAAACATTTGTGAACTGGGAGATCTCCCTGAGTCTCAGTTTTCTCATCCATAAAATGGGACTAATACTTCCCACCTGATAGGGCAGAGGAACTCAGTGTAGTAAAATGGTGTATAGAAATCACCTACGATCAATCGTGCCTGGTACATGTTAGACTAAACCATATGAAACACTCACGGCCAAGGGTCAAACGTCCGTGACCTAATACTAGGGGCCTAACAATGTGTATCCCACTGCTCTTCTCGATCCAAAAGGCATGGCTGGTGTTGAGGTGTATGGTCTTCCCCGCCTGAACCTCCCACGGCTGTGAGGGCTATGCTTTCACCTTTGGCCTGTCGGTCATGGGACTCGGTGAGGAACTTCTTAATCTTATCAGATGGGATTGCAAAGGAGATTCCAGCTGTCACCTTCAGAGTGTTAATCCCAATCACCTCGCCGTCCTGAAAAGCAAGATAGAAACAGCCTACTGAATCTGTGAAGACTCCCCAGAAGATGTGCACCAAAGGTGAACAGATCATTTGTACAAAGGAAGACTTTGAGCTATGGAATGAGCAGGGTGGGAGAGCTGAAGGGAGTGGGGGCGGGGGGTCCCAAGGCCGCAGTGGGGATGCATCACTTGGGCAGCCGGAGCCACGCTTAGCAACAGGGTGGGGGGAATCGGACGCACATCAGGCTCCGTCCTCGGGGACCACCATGCTGTAAAAACAGCCTTAGGCAGTTCGTTTCAAGGTGTCCCTTTGCTCCTTTCACAGGGAACATGTGTCAGAGCTCTTCAAGTGGCTGTCCACACCCTCTTGCATCTTCCATTTCCAAGGACCTAAAGATTCCTCTACCGATACCAGGGAGGACAAGCTTAGCGCTTAGGGCTCCCGGGAAAATGCGGTGCTATCTGAGCAGCCGCGGCTGCTGCAGGGGCTGCGGGGTACAGCCTCCCCCTCCCTTCCTCCGCGTGTCACAGATCGCCCTTAAATCACAAGGGAGGCCAGTCTGCGGCATGTGCTTCGGTTCAAGACAGACTCAGTTTAGCGAACGTTACTCCCGGAGTAACAGGCTCCTATCACGCCACTCGACCATCATTCTAACACCATTGTTCAGTGGTCTGGTCAGGTCAGGCTAAGAAGGGAACACCGCTCGGAGAGTATTGATCTCTCCTTGTACGCTCCCCACAGCACTGAGGATGCGGTCCCTGACACCGAGAACCTTCCAGGAGGGTTCTGGGCCCTGCTAAAGGTGGCCTCAACTTCCCTGAGGGAAAGGAAAACAGGGCTGGGGGACCCCTGAGCTGTGTGGGCCTCACTCCGACAGATCCTAAGGCTTCCCTTTTCACGTGTGCATATTTAAATATAGACGTAAGGGACATCTCTGTGAGCGGGGGTGACTCCTCATTCCAGCCAGGTCCGAAGGGACGGCTCCTGGCCAAGACAAAGACTGCAGACGAGCCAAGCCAGCTCCTGCAGCGGCCTGGAGACCTCATTTGAAGGCTGTGCCTTTCTGTGACAGACCAGAATTGCTGACGCCTTCAAAATAAAGGCCTGCTCTTTTGGCTACTCCTGGACTGGACCTGAATTCCGCTGCATTTGCTCGAAACTTTGAAACACAAGCATGGCTGCTGGTGTAACATTTCCAACCCCGACTCCAGCATGCCTTACTCTTTCCAGAAAAGATAAGAAGGGTAATTTGCAAGGATACAGTACATTCACAGATTTTACTTTAAAAGAATTAGATAATGTGCTTTGGCAAGTTCATGTCTGAAAAGAAAGCAAAAAAAAAAAAAAAAAGGCCTTACCAGGTTGACTAACGGGCCTCCTGAGTTTCCATACTGAAATTAAGCAAAAATTAAAAGATTATATGAGTTTATGTCTTTACATGCCCCCATGTGCTTCCCTGCCTGGCATGCTCCTGAGTGCAGGTTCTTTGCTTGGATTTGTTCAACCTAATATTTTGCTGGGAAAAAAGGACCTTAAAATTTTTCAGAAAGTTTTAGATGTGTCATAAATGGGATTTTTTTTTTTTTTTTTTGGCTCCAAAGCCCAGAGGCCAACTATGACCTCCTTACAACACCCAATGCTACTTCCTTCTCTTGACAACAGACTGGCTGCCAACTGGCTCCAGTATTTCGAATCTGCACCGCCCCCCACCTGCGTGATCCCTGCTCCACTGCTGGGGCTGGAAATCCACATGATTTGTTCTTTTTCCATTACTTCATGCAAATCCCAACAAGAAAGTTTGGGAATAAAACTTATTAGAAGCAGAAAATGCATAAAACATACTCCTCATTTATTAGACAGATGTGGGGGGGGGTGGACATTGCTTTTTAAAAATGTCAATCCTGTATGAAGATAGCTGAAGGAGAAAAAAATGTGATGTCTACTGAACAGTAGGGGCCTAACGCTCAGACTGTGCCCCAAGGCAGAGCGAACACCTCGGGGGGGGGGGGGGTGACAGTGCCTGCACCAGGGTGAGCATCCCTTCTGCACCAAGCCTCAAGAGCAGCTGCCCTGAGGGCCCTGGAGGCAGAGAAGCCACTCTGCTGCCCCATGGGAGCCCCTCTGGGCCGCAGACCTTGGCATCGCTGAGCCCCTTCCCGGGGTCTCTGGGGACTGCCAAGGCTGAGCCCACCCGTCGGCCTCCTCTGCTCCAGCAGTTCCCAGGGATCTCCTCGGCCGGCACCCTCAGGGTCCTGCCCCCACCCCTGGTTCCTAAGCGGCCCGACCCCGTGGGGCTCACGTTGATGATGGCATCCGTCTGGATGTAGTCCATGTCCGAGTTCCGGAGCCCCAGCTCTTTGCCGCCACGCTGGGTGGTGCTGACGATCCCGGTGGTGACGGTGTTTTGAAGGGAAAACGGGCTTCCGATGGCGACCACAAACTCCCCGGGCCTCAGCTCTGAGGAGCGGCCAAGCAGCAGGACAGGCAACCTCCCCTGCAAGCACAGGTTGGCACTGCTGCAGTGGGCTAGCCCAACGGACCGACGCACAGACGCCGGGGAGTGCCAAGCCCCGACGGGCCTTGTGGGAAAGCGAGGTTCAGGCCCATCGTCGCCCCTCAGGACGAGGCCACACGGCCCCTCCCACGCACCGTCAGCAGCATGCTGTGAGCTGTCTGGGGCCGGGACCACTGAGGCCACCGCCAAGGAAAACACGGCAGGTCACGGGAGGCCATCGTGGGGTCGCACGTCTTGAAGCTGTCAGCCTGGTCTTATTGCAACCTGAGACCAGGAGACAACGTCTGGATGTGAGGCAAGGCTGCCCAAGGCCGTCTTCGAGAGCGAAGGCCCGTGGAAGGATCCTGAGCCCACATACCCCTGGGGCCAAAGGGAAGGTTGGATCCATCCGGGCTGAGGGCTGGTGTCTCCATGCTGAGTGCAGGGCAGGAAGGGGACTGGGGTGGCAAGGCAACCAGCACCCCAGAACCAAGACCTAAGAAATAGGCTCTCTCCTTGCCTGAAAAGACCGTCCATCATCCACCTCTGCCCCCCGGCCCGGCCCCCAGGTGAACTAAGCCAACAAGCCCAATCCCTGATGCCCTTTGAGGGCCGGGCAGAGTCAGAAGCTCCAAGCAACTCTTCAAACTAAAACGGGACAGAGCGAGCTGGAGTGGCCAGGGCTGAGGAGCGCTGGGCTTCCATCAGGAAGGCCTCAGGCCCTCCTCCCCCTCCCTTCCTTCCTGAGCAAAGCAAACCTCCCGAGTTCCTCCCGCCTTTCTTCCCCAACAGGACGAGCAGCTGCCCCAAACAAGCCGGACCAGGCCCAGGAAGCCGATTCCCCCGCCCCAGCCTCATGGAAGTTGTACTTCCAGCATCCTCCTGTTTGTCCACCTCAAAAAAGTAAGAAAGAGGTGGGGGCTGAAGGGGGACCAGGAGGGTGGGGTAAGTAGAAACCAGCGGTTACTTTAGCATCTGCTTTGACGAGGATGGAGCAGACACCAGTGGATGAAGTGAGGTGGGGTGACCACTGGGCCTATTTAACAGACGGAGAAACTATGGTTCCAAGAGAGTAGGTGATTGAAACAGAGCCGAGACTCACACCCGGGACCGTGACCCTGACCCCAGATTCTGTCATCAGCTACACACACTGTGCCACAAAGGTCCCTCCCACCCCAAATAAGGAGATGCTGCACCAGAAAGTTCATGGAGGAATGAATGTTGAAGAGGGATCTAAGGCCGACTTTGAGAAGGAATGCCCCTCAGAGCACAGAAGTGAGAGGCCCAGTAGAGACCTGATTAGATCCTGGCTGCCTGATTAGATCCTGGTCTGAGTTTACAACCCCCTGGGTCCTCAGTGTTCTCATCTGGGAAATGGGAGTAACATGCACACCTCTCTCATGGGTCAGCAGTGAGAATGAGGTGACAGCTGTTGAGTATCGCCCGGCTCGTGTGAAACATCATGTTAATGGGACATGTAGGCATCACCCAAGTGGTTATTGTTACCGGCACTGGGGTCGGTGCAGACCCACTGGGGGAACCCCCACCAACTAAACTCCCACAAGCTAATCTGTGTCACCCAGCCTCCCACCCAGGAAAAGCTGGTGGCACAGGTCGACCCTAACAGTGACCCTTGGGGTCACCTGAGGCCAGAGCACACGGTGCTGCTCTGGAAGGGGCAGCTCCACACCCCGAGCTCCTCGGTGTCTAGTGGCCCGCCAGCGAGCTCAGCTCGGCCTGTTTACCCTGGGCCCGTGCCAGCCACCCTTGCCAGGAATGACTTCATCCACTGGGTGGGCGAGCGGGGCCGGTGATGTGCGCTTGGCCACTCTAGGGAGGCCTGCTGGGGACACTGGCGCTCCTTTGGGCTGGGCAATGGGACACGGCAGTGAAGGCTCCTGAGGCTGGGTGCACCTGGCTGCCTGAGACAACCATTGCTTTTCACCAACAAGGCAAGAGATCAAGTTCAAACAGACAAGTGGGCCCAGCCACAAACTGGGAAGCACATCAGAAAGTTCCATGAGGCAAGAACAATGGAGATCTTAATTAGCCCTTGCTCACCATCTATCCCTCTACCTTACTCCAGCTCCACCCCCTCAGAAGGAGGCAGATGCAGGCTCCCAATTCCTGGGGATTAGAAGGCAGAGGGGGCCAAAGATGACACCCCTTGAGTTCTTCTCCTCCAAGTCTGAGCTCAGGCCCAGAGGACAAACATGTTGGGACAGCAGAAGCTGTGAGGACAGAGGAGTGACACCCCAATGAGGGGAGAACACCCTGGGCCTGCATGCTGCTCACACAGTGTGCAGTTGTCACACTCAAGGGGCCACGTGGGTTTGGACAAGTGGACCCCAGGGATACTAGCCCAGACTCTCCCAAGAACCAGTCCTCACTGGAACAAAATGGGGACATCTGGATCCCAAGTGCCCAGTCAAACCAGCACCAATGGTACCAACGGGCAACACCAACTCTGCCTTGTATAAGCTTTTACTCTCTCGAGCATCCCATAGATCATGAAGGACAATTGTAGACGGAAAAAAACAAGTGGATAGGGACGCCTGGGTTGCTCAGCGTTGAGCATCTGCCTTCTGCTCAGGGCGTGATCCCAGAGTTTCGGGATCGAGTCCCACATCAGGCTTCCTGCAGGGAGCCTGCTTCTCCCTCTGCCTGTGCCTCTGCCTCTCTCTGTGTCTCTCATGAATGAATACATAAAATCTTAAAAAAAAAAAAAAGAAGAAGAAGAAAGAAGAAGGAAAGAAAGAAAGAAAAGAAAAGAAAAGAAAAGAAAAGAAAAGAAAAGAAAAGAAAAGAAAAGAAATAAGCAAGTGGAAAATCCCAAGGGAGTGGGGCTTTTAAAAGGAAGCCTCGATTGACATCAAAGTAATTCACCTTCTGCCTCCCAGCTGACAAAGCACTTTCATGGCCACCTGGGGCGTTAGGGCCTGTGTCCCCCATTTTACAGAGGTGGAAGCTGAGACTCACGGACAGGGTGGCTCCTCCAGCTAATGAGCAGCCTGGCTAAAGAAGAGAACAGGCTTCCTAACTCTCAGACCTGCACCTGGAGTGCATGTTAACCTGGAGTCTAACCGGAAGCAGAAGTCTTTGCAAGGGGGTGACATGGAGTGGAAATGTGGGTCAGGCCAGACTTACAGCTCTCCGTGAAGCCAACATGCCTTTTTGGGGGGCCATTTGGCCCCTGCTCCCCACAGGTGCTGCTGGCCCCACGAGTATCAGGCTCCCTGGCTCTTCCAGATTCAAGTGGGGCCCCGCTGAGCTTCAGTCCTCACCTCAGCCTGTCTGCTCAATGCAGCTGTACCTCTGCTGGCCAAACTCCTAGGCGGGAACAGAGCATTTTACTCCATGGCTGTCTAGACACACGCGCCACGGGGGGCCTGGGGGAGATGAAATGCAGATGCGGCTGGAAGCGCCAAGCCACACCTCGGCCTTGACCTGCACGTGGGAAGCACCGGTCCGCTCACTCCTGGCTTCACTCCGCAGTGCCGTCAGAAGGCTGATTCCCAAGCCACCCACATCAAAGGCGCCCCCAGGCCCCTGGAGCAGACACTCGGCCCGAGCCTCCTTCTGAAGTGGCCCCAGCCACAGGCCCTGTGGGAGAAGCCAGCCCCTCTCCTGACAGCCACTTCCCACACCTCAGATCTCAGTGGAGCCTGGCACGCAGCACAGACGTGAAGTAAAGCACAGGCCTCTCTCCTCCGTGTGGCAGGAAGCAAGGCGGCGAGTGGCTCCCATTCCCATGTCAGACTCTCTAACCACCACGGGGGATGAAAACGTAAGTGAGGTGTGCACACCACAGCAGCGGGGTGGGAGAGCTCATAAATGGCCAAAGCAAAACTCCAAGGCTCCACAGCAGACCGAGAAGGAGCCCTCGGGCCCTACCCAGGGAGCAGGGGGCTGGCGTTTGGCCCGAGTCCTTGGAGGACGAGGGATATTCCACGGTGCGTCCATCTAGTTGCCAATACTCAAGGTCACGTTCACGCTCATGAGAGGCGGGGAGGCTATCTGCAAGGTGACTCACTAATGCTAAGTCACATCCTCACGCCGCCACCGCCACCCCCACCGAGAGTGACTTTAAGAAAACACGAGCCCCCCTAACTCCTGGGATTTTGGCTCACTACCATCCCGGTCGATGGAGAAACAGCCCAGCTGAGGGTGTCAGAAGTCCTGGGTGTGGACTCCAGACTTCCCAGGCCTGTGTTAGATTGCTAAATACGAGCCATAGGCAGGATACTAATTGTGTGGTAGATTTAATGCCAAAACTTGGAAGAGGTTGGTGCATAGCATGATTAAAGAAGACTCTCCCATTCATTTAATTACAACAAACAAACAGCCAGCCAGGTGAAACACCACCAACACGAAAGAGACCTTTCTCAACACGCATTCATAGAGTGTCTCCTTGGAGCTGGGCACAGGGAACACAGAAGATCAATGAATCCATCTGTGCCTCCCAGGCCTACTGTCTGACGGGCTGGAGTCACATGGCAGTAAAAAGAGACAAGATATGAATCTCCATTGCTGTGGTCAGCTCAGCCCAGAATGTTCTGTAAGGGCTAAATGTAGATCGACACTAAAAATAATTTGGGTATATCAATGAGGGTGTTTTCAGCTGCAAGCGACAGAGAACCCCACTCAAAACAAGAGTGAAAGTCCAGGTGTTCAAGGGCAGGGTGGCGCCAGGGCGAATTGCTCCAAAGACTCATGGACATTTTTCCTTCTGATCAACTTAGCCACCTCCATTCTAGCCATTATGTAAAGACATGACTAGGCCCATGGAAGTAAGAGGATCTTTTCTCCCCTGTGTGTCTCTTCAGAAGAGGAAAGAACTTGGAACCTAGCACATCCTTCCTCCTGGGTCATCAGCCAATAAATCACAAGGTTACCCTCAACCACTCTTTGGCAAGGGGAACACGGCCCCCCAGGATGGCACTAGCCTCCTCAGGATTTGTCTGTGTTAGGAATGGGATGGGTCATGGGTGGACGGACCAGGGCTGTCCAAGCAGGGAGGAGGGAGGCTGTGGAGTGGTGGCCATTAGAATCCACCAAGGCTGGGGGAAAAGGATTCATTTTAGAGCAGCAATCTTAATACCTAACTATGCTTGGGAAGGGCTCTAGTACGTATATGCTCCTTCACACAGTTTTTTTGGGGAGATAGGGATGGGAACAAGAGGAGAGATCTGCTTCTAAAAACAGTAATGGTCACGAGGGGCACCAGGGTAGCAGTCGGTTGGCTGTCCCACTCTTGGTTTCAGCTCAGGTCATGATCTCAGGGTCGTGGGATCGAGCCCTGCATCGGGTTCTGTGCTCAGTGCAGTGTCTGCTTAGGACTCTCTTTCCTTCTCCCTCTGCCTCTCACCCCTGCTCTCTCTCTTCCTCTCTCTCTCTCAAATAAATAAATCTTAAAAAAAAAAAAAAAAAAAAGCAATGGTCACGAAATGTCTGTGTTGATCAGTGCAAGACACAAATGATCCAAGCAGAGCCTGGCCAAGCCCACCCCTTGGATGCGTGCCCTATGTGCCTTGTGCTTTGTCATTCCCTTGGCCCTTACAGCCAGCCACCCAGGAGGACAGATCATCCTGCCTGTTCTGCTGACCACATTCCCACAGTGAGGTGGTAGCAATATCAGGAATCCCCCCTAGGCCTCCAATCCAGGTGTTCCTCTCTCTAGCCTACCCTGACGACTGCCCACAGGTTCACACTGCAGGACCTTTCCACAGGGGCCAGTAAGGGCAGCACAGATGACATACAGCAGGGCAACTGGGGAGTCAGAGGAGGCTGCATTCACAAGTCCTCAGGGTGAGGGCCTGGGCCATGCTGTTTCTCCAGTGCTGGGAGCCTGAATTATCCTCAGACAAGCCCAAGCCGGGGCATGAAGGCAGGCATGTGCAGCACCAGCTGTTTCTAGGACTTTCCGTGGGGCCTAGACTCATACTGAGGATGAATCACAACCCCCAGAGCCCCCCAGGAAGAAAATCTGGGTGTGTGCTGAGTAATGCCCCTGGATGATGGCTTCCTTCAGGCTTCTTCTTCAGCCGCAGCTAAGGGTGGTGCAGAAGACTCAGAAACACACACAAACACATACACACCATATGCACTCACATGTGCACATGCACACAAGCAGGCGCACGTGCACATACATGCACATGGGCATGCACACACATGCCAGCTCGGCCTCTGCAGATCCCAGGAGCACAATGTCCCAGGCAGCAGGACAGCTGGGCTCGGACCTGGTCCTGTATTAATTCACCCTGTGACCTTGAGCCACCTGATTGACCTCTCTGAGTCCCTATTTTACCACTTCTAAAATAAGGCTGTTGAGGCTGGTGATACCAATGTCATCCCAGCTCTGACAAACTAGGGTCCTTTCCAAAAGACCTAGCTGGTTTCCCAAAAGCCTATTAGCAGACAATGGTCAAACTGGTGAGATTAAAACAGGGACCATAGTCCTTAATAAATCTCTTTTCATACAACCTCCCAACAGGGTCAGATGAGCCCGACAAGCTCCAGCCACAAGAGGAGACGAGACTCCTGGAATTCTCCAGATGCTGGCTCAGCCAGTCGTCATCTAAAGAGGCTCTAACAGCAATGGCCTGTCAATCGTGCAGTCTCTGGCCACACTGCGTTTGGCCCTAAAAGGACCTGAGTGCCCATTCCAGGGCTCTCTCCTTCCCCGAAACTTGCAGAGAACGGCAATAAAACAAACCAATAAAGCTAAAGGAAAAAAAAAATTAGCCTAATGAGGCAAGCGAACTACTTTTTCTTCCTTGGAAAGTATAAAGTACTCCTGTTACAAAAATATGTTTTGTTGCGGAATCCGCAGGAGCCACTGCCTCCGCCAGCCGCCCAGCACGCTCATTTTCAAGGGGCTGGGGCTTCCAGGCCGGTCCTGTGTGTCGGCCGAAGCTTGCTTCAAAGGCTAATGTTGCAGCAGCTGGCTGGGACTCAACTGAGTGATTCAATGTGCTTTCTGGAAACAGTTATGCTAACCTTTCATTTTCTTTTAAAAATATGTGATGGAGAAAATAGCACAACCCCCCCAACCCGGCAAGAAGCAGAGCCCTAGAACTTGCATGCTTCCCGAGGCAAAGAAAACTAGGCAGCAGAGGCATTTTGGCGGGGGGATGGGGGGGTCAGCATCTAAGACTGTTCCATGGATGGCATGGGGGAGGGTTCAGGTGGGGGAGACAGGAGAAGTGGGGGAGGTGGGGGGAGGGGAGAGAAAGAGGAACAGAGCATGGTGGTGCCCAAGCAGAAAGAGAAAGAGCAAATGCAACAATCTGTCCTCTCTGTTGACAAACACCACCATAATATTTAATATTTAGTCTCCTTCAAGCTGTATCAAGAAACATTGGCATTTCAAAAATTCCCTTACGCTTGTTCTTTAAACCACAAAATGTCAACAGTTCTATACGGGAGCCCAACAGCCGCTGACTGCACATATTCCGTGGCATCCAGAGGAGGCAATTATTGTCTCCATCAAGCGTAACTCTGGTCTTCACATATGCCTGCCCCTTGGATGGCTCCACTTGTATCCATTGACTTCAACCTCACAGATGCTGCTATAAGAGTTTGGGGTCAGTAAATATTTATTTATAAAATCAATAAACATCAAAGTGAAAAGTGAACGAATGAACAAATTGGATCTTAAAAGATCCTTCCCAAAGGGAAGGGCAGTGGTCTCTCTCTGGTCGATTTAGGGCTCAACATGCAACACCCACCCAATGTCTGTTGAACTGAACTGGTTCCTCACTCCCTGTGACCACTAAGAGCTTGTGCTGTCCTGTATGCAGAGAAGCCCAGAAGATATCTTTCTTTTCAAATTTATGTCTAAAAATTTTTTAAGAGGGCAGCCCGGGTGGCTTGGTGGTTTAGCGCTGCCTTCAGCCCAGGGCCTGATCCTGGAGACCCAGGGTCGAGTTCCATGTCGGGCTCCCTGCATGGAGCCTGCTTCTCCCTCTGCCTGTGTCTCTGCCTCTCTGTCTCTCTCTTTCTCATGAGTAAATAAATAAAATCTTTAAAAAATAAAATAAAATTTAATATAATAAATAAAATAAAATAAATAAAAAATAAAAAATTTTTAAGAGATATGATCTCCTCCACATAAAAATAATCAGAGATGGTCAGTGACACGGGGCCTTTTAAAAAACATTAATTAACATATACTCACTACATAAAATGAGGCCATAGGGAACATTCTAATCACAAAACCAATGGTTTCTATGAGCTGCCGGGTAGCCAAAGCAAAGAGGGAAATACCATGAGTCTCACACTCTCATATCAGATTCTGGTGCCTCTTAATTAACAAGTGACTTGTTAATTATCATGTTAATTAGGCCTCAATTTACCAGAATATCTTCTTTTTCCTTTGCCATAGAAGGTGGTCACGATGATTTTAGGAAACCAGTTTTGGGAAATTCCATCTATACCGTTATGAAAAGAGGTAACCAGTTCATTACAAAGCCTTTGCACCTTCAGACTCTCAGAAGATTGGCTACATAAAAAAACCAGAGCTTCCCAGAATGTGACCAGCAATCCCCAAGAACAAGGCCAATAAGAAATGTAGACAATATGCAGAGCAACCAGCTAACCAGAAATGTTGGCCTGGGTTCTGAACGGCCCTAATAAATTCACTGAGAAATAAGTTTGCACCTTGGTCCAAAGTCCAGGTCCTCTAGGCTTGGCCCTCAATCTTCCCCTGGGCTGGCTCCACCTGTCCTTCCTATCCTTCCTGTCACCTCCAAATATAAGCCTCCCCAGCCTCCAGTGCCTTCTACCTCTTCTGTTTGTTCCTTTTCTGTACTCGTTACTGTATTTATCCCACTTTTCCTGTTTCCCAGCCTAGACTGTCATCATGTGGTCACACATGGTTCTTGCCCTTTGCTGATACATCCTCAGCACCTAACACAGTGTTTGGCCAAGACAGAGGCTCAGTAAATATTTACAGAATCCATGAATGAATCAAGAGTAACTGAAGAAAATGAACAAACCAGACCTTAAAAGATATTCAGGATGTGAAATTGAGTAATAATTTTCAAAGCTTCTTGGAATTCTACTGATAATGAAGAGAAATGAGCAAAAATAAGGCTTTTCTGCTCAATCCGGCAAAACGGAGGCAAGGGCAGGAGCAAAGAAACACAATTTGTGCAGGTGTGCGCACATGCGCTCGCAAGCACTCTCTCTCTCTCTCTCTCTCTCACACACACACACACACACACACACACACATACACACACCGGGCGCAAGAGAAAAAGCAAATGAAATCAGCCACTCTGTCCTCTCCCCTTTGGTCACCGAGAGCTTCACCTCGCTTGGGTCTCATGAGCATACTTGGCCACCGGCACACTCAGCTCCTCTAGGACAAGGTGTTAATCGTCTCACACTGGGGTTGGCAAACTTGGTCTATGAAAGGCCAAAAAGTAAATACTTCCAGCTTCATGGGCCATGTGGTCTCCATCCTAACTATTCAACTCCAAAAGCAGCCACAGACTCTAAATAAAGGAATGGGCATGGATGTGTTGCAATAAAACTTTATTTACAGAAACAAATGGAGGGCTGGATTTGGCCTGCAAGCCGCCGTTGGCCAACCCTGGGCTCACACACTGTTACACACTCAACTAAACTGTCAAATGGAAGCGGTGTCTGTCCCGCCCCCCTCCCCCAGGAAAGGGGACAGGAGACATTCTGGATGGGCCACCTACAAATTCAGCCCCAACAACCTGGGAACTGCTCTGTCAGAACCATAAATAATAGACTTAATCCCATTCCCTGAAGACAGAGCGCCAAAGTGAAAAAAGGCATTACCATATTAAGAGAAAAACATAGCCAAAGAATTTCCTTGACAATCAACTGAGTTCTTGAGCCAGGGCCAGAGAACACACAAGGGCTCCAGGTTTTGATAGTTTGGGGAACTGAAACATTTTCACATTCCAGAAGAAGCTGCAATCAGAACAGAAGGAGCCACGTCCCCATCAGCCCCAGGACAAAGGCTGCCCGGAGGAATGAGGGCGGCTTTCACTTTGCTACCCAGGGTTTACGTTACCTAATGAAATATTGATCCCCACTCTCTAAAAATGGTAAAAAAAAAAAAAAAAATCAATGTGGTAACAGAAGCCTTGTAACATCAACAAGGGCTGTGGCATCTTTAGCCAACGCCACGGCAGCCCTCTGAGTTCTGGGACAGAAAAGAGCGAGACCACAAAACGACTGGTACAGAGGGAGTGGGGAAAAGACTCCAAGATGGAAAAACACAGACACCAAATAAGAGGGTAACTATGGCAGTGCGATCCACAGCCCAGGCTCCAGTCGCTTTACGAGGATGAGTGACAGACTCCAGAAGATGGGCAGCCACTCCAGGACGGGCTCTGTGTTATCTGATTCACTCTTGGACAGCTCATGCGGCTGAGTCAGCGCCCCGACCACCAGGTTGCCTAAGGAGAACTGGCCGGCGTGAGTCACGCCTAGCACGGTGGCCCCCCCCCCGCCACCCCCTGGCCCTCCCGCCGTCCTGGGCCCCCCGACCCTCCTCACTCAGGACTCGGGCCACATTCACCACGTGCCAGCCCAGATCTTGACACACAGGCCTGCAGGAGACAGAGCCTGCCGAGCAGCGGCTGGGGCCTGCACCCCCTCCTTCCCTGGCCCCGAGTGACCCCTGTCCTGGGCCTACGGCTTCCTGCCCCAGCGGCAGGCTCAGCAGTAAAAGGACCCTCTGTAAACAAAGCAGCCCCCCGCCCAGGAGTCTTCCTCTTGAGCCACTTCAAACGGGTCTGGCCCGTAGGTGGCAAGGGGCCCGAAGGTGGCCAGGGGTGGGCGCGGGATTGGGGGTGAGGGAAGAAAAACACCTCGCAGGCCTCAAGCTGGCCGCTCACACATACTTCCCCGGTTGCTGGCGTCAGGGGGAAGTGCCCACAGGAAACCTCAGTGCCTGGGCAGCGCTCGGAGGTCCCCGAGACCACAGAGCTCCTGGAGCCCAGGCAAAGCCAGGTGTCCGTCCAGACCAGACGGCCCTTGGGATCGTGAGTCCTGGCTGAGAGCATGGAGGGAAGTGGAGGGGTGGCTCGCCCGCTGTGCCATCACGCCCTCATCTGACAACGGGCCACGGGCTGCCCCACGAGCCCCTTGTGTCCCTGCCTGCATGTCTCGGAGCAGTGGGCCTCGCTTCCCTGTGAGCCCGGGACACTTGGGCTGGTCCTGGGTCCAGCCACCCAGCGCCTACTACCCGACAGGTGAGTAAGGCCGGCGTGTCCCTCACACTCCAGCAGCACACATGGACTTAAATCAACAAGACAACAGTCAAGCAGGCTAAGGAGACGAGGAGGTGGGAGACTAAGAGTGAAACGTGACTGTCCCCCGAGTGACAGTCGGGGTCTGGGATGTGGGGAGCCGCCTTGGGCAGCGGCTTGGGGAAGGGCTGTCTGGGCAGCATGCGGTGCGAGACCCGACGGATGGGAAGGCCAGCTCTGCAGGAGCCGCCGGGGACACACCCCGGGGAGCCGAGGCCAAGATCCCCAGGAGAGCAGCCCTGGCCTGGCCTGAGGGAGGCGAGAGAGGAGGGGTGGCTGGGCAGCTGGGTGAGGGGCAGAAGGAGGAGGCGAGGCTGGGAGGGGGCGCCCCATCGGGCCAGGCCTCTGAGGCCCTGGGCAAGGAGCTAAGCTCCTCTGTAAGAACAGTGGGAAAGGCAAAAAGGGTAGACAGCACGTGGTCCGAAAGCTGGAATCAGCAAGGGAGGCGTGTGCTTTTGACGTGGTGCTTCCTCACCAACACAGCTGGGAAACCGCTGTAAGAAAAGCAGCTCCCCTCTTACCTTCTTCATTATATCCCAGGTGTCTCTGCCCTGGAGTCTGGCCTAGAGAGACCAAATCACTCTCCTTTTACCTCTCCCTCTATAGCTACAGCCTCTCTGCCCGCCACCCCCCCCCCCCCCCAACTACTCAGGGAAAAATCTGCAGAGACAAAATGCTGCATTTGGATGAAATGTTTAAATGTTCTGCAAACTGGGCCTGTGTCATGTTGAACACATTTGGAAACAGTTTGTATCTGAAGCTGAACTAGTCTGCCCTCAAAGCTGCTTTCTATTAAAATGTTTGCATGCACACTGTCCCTACTTCCTGCAGCTGGCATTCTTTCCCCAGGCGACTGCTGGCCCCAGGAAAGATGAGGCACAGATCCCAGGACAGAAGCACCAGAATGGGCCTGCAGGGGTGGGGGGGCACCCTCTTCTCCCACCTCAGGGGGTGAGGGGGGGCAGGGGACAGACCAGGCCGCTCTGCTGGCGAGCCTTCTTCTCAAAACTCAGCAGGGAAAGTGAGTGCACATGTGTCTTCTCAGCAGTTGAGGAGCAAAAACAGAGTTCTTTGGTCGCAAGCCCAGACATGTCGCTGGCAATCTCGAGCCAAGGAGGGTTCACTGGAGATGCGAGGGGAGTTCCAAGAATGGAAGGAAACATAGACAGATCGGGTCAGAAAGGGTGGGAGCCCAGAGCACCCGGGGGGCTCAGCGGCAGGGGCTGCACCAGCACTGCCCACGCGGTTACTGTGAAGCTGACACTCAGCTACCCCTCGGAGGGGAGGGTCTTCTTGATCCATGGGTCATGTGTCCACTCCCAGGCCCTGGAGGGTGGGGGCATCATGACTCCTGGTCCTGCCAAGACTGTCCAATGGGGGAGACGCAGCCCCCAAAGGAAATGCTAGCTACTGATCCCAGGAGATGGGCGGCTAGATGACCCGTGGGCATGACAGCAGATGTCCATGGTAATTCCTATCCCTTAAAAGTGTCGAGGGGTGGGATCCCTGGGTGGCTCAGCGGTTTAGCACCTGCCTTTGGCCCAGGGTGTGATCCTGGAGTCCCTGGATCAAGTCCCACATCGGGCTCCCTGCATGGAACCTGCTTCTCCCTCTGCCTGTGTCTCTGCCTCTTTCACTCTCTGTGTCTCGCATGAATAAATAAATAAAATCTTAAAAAAAAAAAAAGTGTCAAAGGGCGCCTGAGTGGCTCAGTCGGTTAAGCGTTCGACTCTTAATCTCGGTTCAGCTCACGATCTCAGGGTCCCAGGATTGAGTGTGGAGTCAGACTCTGCAGTCAGTGGGGAATCTGCTTCTCTCTCTCTCTCCCTCTCCCTCTGCTTCTCCCCACCAGCTACCCCTCACCTCCCACCCCGGGCTCGCATGCACTCCTCTCTCTCTCTCTAAAGTAAATTTTTTAAAAAAGAATATTTAAAGAAGATGTGTTGATATTACACTCAGGAAGGACAACAGCTGTTAAAGCGATGGAGGGCCTCTGAATGAAATCATGATGGTGGGGACGGGAAATGGGCCCAGGTTAGGGGCCACCAAGTTAGCCACCGAGCTCGTGGATGCAAAGGGTGGTCCCATCAATTTCCTTGAGTTATCAGAAAACGGCCCTGGGGACGGCTGGGCCACAGCCTTACGTGGCAACGCACCACTTGGAATGATTTTCTATCCTCAGGCCCAATTTTTGCTGGTTCTGTTCTGTCTGCTTTGAGTTTTCCCACGCGGTTTCTTGTCTTCTGCTATTCCTGCGAGTGACCCAATGCAAGGCGAGCTCCCAGCCCATCCACAGCCTGCAGCTTATTAAACCGCATGCTCTGGCGGATTTGGATTTGGATTTGCTGAGAGGAGAGGCTCCTTCCAAACTGAGCCTCTTTCTAAGCCAATCTCCACCCCCTCCTAAATAATCAATCATCATACTGAGGGAACAAAAGGGAAAGAGCTGGAAGAGATGGTTTATTCTCCCCACTCCCAACTACTATCAGCAAAAAAAAGAAAAAAAAAAAAGCAGTTTAGTCAGTGGAAACCAGTCTCTTGTGTGGGTGTCTGCAATTTAATATCCATTCATTTCCTATTCCTTTTTGAAAAGCCACGTTTAGTTCAACTTTTCGATTCAAAGCATCTTTTTCTTGAGCTAGAAACACCTCTCAAAAGCTGTGCTATCTGCACAGGGCTGGGTCCCAAGGACAGCAAGGGCCAGGACAGAGACAAAGCTGGTCTGTTGAGATCCCTCACATCCTGCCTGGACATGTCGGGGATGATACAAGCATAGAGTCTCCGCCTTGGCTCAAAATCTGAAAAGAATCTCCCCCTGGCCAGAGGCACATTACGTGCCCACGCATTCCAAACCCAGAATTACTCAGCAGCGGGAGCTCACGCAGCATACAGGCCAGCACCCTGCCTGCAGAGAGCCCCACTGCTGGCTGCCTTCCAGGGTTCCGGGGACCTGAAAAGTCCCGCATGCGGCCACAGGATGTGCTATTCTGGCCGGCCTCCTTCCGGTGAGACTACCACATCCTGGACCCCTTTCTAGCTGCATGTTCCTAAACAGGGAAGCATCAGCCTTCCATGGGCTATTTAAAGTGCAGCCAGCCCATCACACCAAAAAGGCCAGGTTCCATCCCTCCGGTCAAGGCCATGGCCTTGGGCACTTGAGGGTCAGCAGCCTGCCTTGGCCTGGAAGGTTAGCTTCACCGCAGCACATCTGTGTGACGTCGGGCAGGTCACTGAAGCTCTCTGAGCCCCTGTTTCTTCCTCTATAACATGGGGATGATACAGCTATCTTGCTAATTAGGTGGAAGTCACAAATGAAGGCCAAGGCTGGATCAGCATTGGAGCTCATCAAGCAGAAGTTGCTGTGATGATGTTGTGACCAATAGACACATTTTCAAAGATAGCTGTTGCTAGAAATTCCACTGTTACCCCAGAGAAACAGTATCCGATTGAGACCTCGCTAAAGGCCGGTTCCCTGCACCAACCGCGGAGCCTGTTCCTGCCCCAGTGAGCAGCACAGACCCGCAAAACACAGCCTGTGGGATACTACACTGGTCTGACCTCAAGGCCCATATCCAGGCAATGGTATGCAAAGAGCTGGGAAAGACGCCTCATGGCTCTCAGTCGAGGATCTTGTCCTGGGCCTATGAGAAGATTCCAGCCTACCAGGAATCTTTCAAGCCCGGAACATTACAAGGGCACGAAGAAACCAATCGATGCAATCTCACTGAAGACCAGACCTCCTCAATCAACATGCCAACAAGTGGGAATTGACGATGGTCTAGTAAGAGCTGGATTTAATTTTAGGTATGAAGCCATCGCTAAACCAATCAACAGAGCAAAAATGACTGCCAGGAGAATATTTCAATAGAAAGCAAACCATTTTCAAAGATTTCCCAGATTGAACTCCCTACATCTCAGTTTTTGGGGAAAAAAAAAAAAGTTCTCAGATGATTATCATTTGGAGTATACACCCTTCTGTGGGAGACTCCTGTGTGCATTAGCATATTAAAAGTTTTGAGAAATTCTGTGAGAAAGAGAGAAAGAAACCCATTGGCTTTGCTTTAACTCAAGGTTTCCAAAAGTTTTTAAAGAATGGAACACTGTTCTAAAACACAGCTAGAGGGGTGCCTGGGTGGCTCAGTTGGTTAAGTGTCCAACTCTTGGTTTCAGCTCGGGTCCTTGATCTCAGGGTCCTGGGATCCAGTCCGGAGAAGGGCTCTCTGCTCAGCAGGGATCTGCTTAGGCTTCTCTCTCTGTCCCTTGCTCTCTACACCCCCACCACCCATCCTCCACTCATTCTCCCTCAAATAATTAAATCTTAAAACACACACACACACCTCTAGTTATCTTACAAAAACCCCATTTGGGAGACCTGGTTTGTTTTCCGACCCAGTGACTGCACAAATGAACACAAAAGAACAATAAGAGTTGCCTCAGGAACGGAAGGGAGATTCCACGTCACTGCTTACCTACTAATTTCTTTACAATCCTATTGCTTTCTTTTAGAAAAATGTAAGCTTCCTTTTTTAAAACCCTGATCTTACAGTCTGCTTATTACAGAAGCTTCTAGAATCCACCCCCTAGCGAGGTCTCTAGAATCCTTCCCCCTCCCCAAGCCACACTCAGCAGCCCCTAAATGTTCTCTTGGGGTCCAGGCTTGGACTGGTTCTCAGGAAATCGGGGCACTCTGGAGCCTTCTGACCTCGCCAGGTTTTGCCACCTGGAAACTCAGCTCTTCGGGC
The DNA here is from genome assembly GCF_018345385.1 of Vulpes lagopus. Lineage (NCBI taxonomy): Eukaryota > Metazoa > Chordata > Mammalia > Carnivora > Canidae > Vulpes > Vulpes lagopus. The sequence continues at coordinate 9,127,677 of NC_054825.1, forward strand.
AGGGAGCACCCTTACCTCGTGGTCAATTTTGATAAGCGCGATGTCTGCCTTCTCATCCACATCCTTGATTTTGGCTTCGTAAGTGGCACCATTCTTCAGCTCGACCTTGACCCGATGCTTGTTGGTCACCACGTGGGCGTTTGTCACAATCAATCCATCTTCGGACACGATAAAGCCAGACCCACTGGCCACCGGCACCTCCCTCTTAGAAAACGGAAGCCTAGAACCCAGAGGAGAGCCCCGTTAAGCCCGAAACACCTTCAGATCGACTCTTCAACACACCGACTCACGGGCTCTGCAGTAGCAACACACATCTAGCAATTGTTACTTTACACGTTGGTGGGTCTATTTAACATTAAAAAAAAAAAAAAAAAAGGAAGGCTATCGGTATTTGCAAGCATCAGAAAATTCCACTTAGAAAATATTCTTAGGGACCCTCTTCAGAGCTAGAGGTTCTTAAGTCATTGAGAAGGGTCAAGAATATATATTCAAATAGTCTAAAGGGAAAGCATAGAAGGGGAAATGTTATCTTCCTGTAGGAACATATTTAGGGGCTCCTGAACACTTCAAAGTGCCCCCAGAAACAGCCCCAGTGCCTTGCTAACAGCAGCACGTCTTGGTGGGAGCTTCAGAGGCCGTGGGCAAACAAGAAGGCCCCCCCCCTTTTTTTTTTTTTAAGAAGGCCCTCTTTACTTGCGAAACAGCTCGATGTGAACCACGGCAGGGGCGATCTTCTCCACCACGTCAGCGATGAAGTTGTACTTATGGCGCAAACTGTTAGGGTCCTCTTGCCCTGAGAACAAAGCAAAGACAGGACACGTCAAGACACTGTGCTCTGTACTGTGGCCTCCAGAGAAAGGCATGGGTGAGAAGGAGCCAAAATACACACCCGGACCTTTGGAACCCTGGACAAGTGATGACAAGACAAGGTCTGGGGTCTTGACCTGCACTCTGTTGCAAAGATCCTCCGGGCTCTCAAGGGACCACACACTCAGGTAAGAAGCAACACCCATCAGAGATGACCTCTTTGCTCTGCTTCTTTCCTTCCAAAGGTTTTGCTGCAAAAATGCTGAGCCGGAGGCACCAGCAGCTACCTGGACCTCTTAGAAGGTGGTGAGGCAAGAGGTCACAGGCACAGCACCACCCTCCACCACGCCCCTGCTGGTTCCCTCAGCGCCGCAGAGAAGCAGCCACTCCCAGCATGCTGCCACCACCACCACCGAGGGGAGGGCTGAGGCTGCTTTTGAGGAGATGCCCACTAGACATTACAGATCGAAAAAACTATCCTGAAATGGCATTAAGGCAAAGGCATATATCCCATCTTCCCACTGATACCACAAAGTGAACAGAAGCCACCATCTGTCCCCAGAGCAGTTTTCCACTATGCCTTGTTTATTGCAACCCTCTGGGACATCCCAGGCCAGAAGGCACAAGAAGTGCCTTGATACCACTGGGGGGAAAAGAGACAGAGAGAAATCAAATCACCATAATTTCTATATAAACATACACACTCTAACTAGTGAACCCCATTTCAAAGCTACTTTCAGACAAAGCAACCCCACATCCCAAAAGTAGGGCTTTTACCCAGCAAAGCCAAAAATTGGTTTCCACCAGGCAGATGCACACACCATGGCATCTGATCCAGAAATGAGCTACTGGAGACTCAGGCCCCAGGACACCCAATCTGTTGGCACAAGTGGAGGCGGAGACAGTGTGGCCCAGGAAGGTACAACCTGAGCCTGCCGTTCTGGCCCTAACTCTGTGCCACCTGCTGGTATCTCTCAATACATCTCTCTGCCTTCACTGCTAGAGGGGTTCTAGGCTGGTCTGCAGCAAAGAACCCACACACCTCTTCCTTTCTCTCTCCTTGTGTCCCTTGGGCCAGTCACTTCCCCTGGGCCACTCGCCAAGCCTAACGTTAGGCTCCGGGGGCCGGAGGCTCCGCTGGCCTCGCTACCCCTTGGTTCCACGCAGAGAGCGGCAGGAAACCGGCAGCTTTCGGAAACCTTTAGAGCAATTTGACAGAGTAATCATCTGTCTGCTGCATCTAAAAATTTTAAATTGGGGCCTATATTTTGTGTCTTTCTTACAACATTTTGGTAGTAATTCATTTTTAGCATATTTTAATTGATCCATAATGGATAGGAAATAATGGAAAAGAAATCTGTTCCTTTACTATAGATGGTCTAAGGAGCACTGATCTGTCCCCTCACCTGTCACTCCCTGTCACAGCTCGCTCACTCAGGGGGATCCATGACACAACTTTGCTGTTTAAAAAGCAGCCACTGGGGATCCCTGGGTGGCGCAGCGGTTTGGCGCCTGCCTTTGGACCAGGGCGCGATCCTGGAGACCCGGGATCGAATCCCACGTCGGGCTCCCGGTGCATGGAGCCTGCTTCTCCCTCTGCCTGTGTCTCTGCCTCTCTCTCTCTCTCTCTCTCTCTCTGTGCGACTATCATAAATAAATTAAAAAATAAATAAATAAATAAATAAATAAATAAAAAGCAGCCACTGGAATGCCTGGGTGGCTCAGTGGTTGAGCGTCTGCCTTTGGCAAAGGCCGTGATCCCAGAGTCCCGGGATAGAGTCCCACGTCGGGCTCCTTGAATGGAGCCTGCTTCTCCCTCTGCCTATGTCTCTGCCTCTCTCAGTGTGTCTCTCATGAATAAATAAATAAAATCTTTAAAAAATAAAAATTAAAAAAATAAAAAATAAAAAGCAGCCGCTGGCCTACAAAACTGCCCCTTATTCACTTAAGGGCCTGTGTGCCCCACCCCCAACACACATGCACAGAGGAGCACACAAACACACACTTGCATGAGCACAAACCCACACTCACACTTACACACTTAGTCATGAACATGCACACACACGTACATACACGCACATGTACACACACAGACCTATTCCTACATACAGACTCTGTCTCTCTCACACACTTAATTACACGGTCACACTTACCCACTCACATACACACTCATGGACATGCATGCACACACAGACACTCTCACAGACACTCACATATATGTAAAGACTCACATGTGTACACTCTTACACATACATACATGCACTCATATACAGATTCACACACCTATACTCATACACATGCATGCACACACTCATGTACACACACATAGACCCTCCCCACATGCTCCTATCCTGTGAGGGGGGCCTGCAGCCACAGCCTGAGCTCTGGGCCAGCAGTGAAAGCTGTGACCCTTTCAAGTCCCCCGTGGCTCTGCAGGCCCACAGGCTTCCCTAGCCACACCACAGCCTTTGTCTAGACTGCGTGGAGTCTAGCCCGCCATGGCTGTAGGTTCCTACCAGGACATCAGTAACTCAACTCTATACCCCTGGGCCCTGGGCATCTGGGGGAGCAGCCTACCTCTCCCAAGCCTTCCCTCTGGGAAGTGAGAGACCATCGACAAGCAAAGGGCCCCTCTCTGATCTGGCGATGAGGCTCTGAACTGTACTTCAGACTTGGAAGCCTTCTCTTTTTGCATAACATGATTTTCCAAGGTCAAAAAAAGATCTGCACCTACTAGGCAGGGAAGACTAATTCAACAAGTTCATGTTAACTTATTTTATTATTTTTGCTTTCCTATTATTTTTCAACATTTACCTGCTGTGTGACCTGCCTTCCATATCAATCCTATTTTTACTTTTCCCCAAGGATGAGGAAAGTCAGATATTATGCCCATATTATATTTAGGGAAACTGAGGCTCACAGACCCTATGACTTCTCCATAGACACTGAATTTTCTTTAAAAAAAAAAAAAAAGCTTGTATTTATTTGAAAGAGACAGAGACACACACAGAGAGAGAGAGACCACAAGTGGGGATGGGGAGCAGAAGGGAAGGAAGAAGCAGACTCCCTGCTGAGCAAGGGTCCTGACATGACAATCCATCCCAGGACCCCAGGAGGAAGGCAGACGCTTCTCTGAGTCACCCAGGCACCCCCACTAAATTTTCTTAATAGAGAGTATAAATAACAGGAAAATCCGGGCAAATCTACAACTTTTCTTCTTAATCCTGGCCCCAGACATATCTGCTAGCCTCCCAGGTTTCTAAGTAGTTGCTGTTAATTGGTCTGTCTCTCCAAATACTCCAAAGGGAGCTATAAAGAAGGGGATAGAAACATTCCTTCTGACCACAGAACCTGGCGAACATCACCCAGAGACAGCAGTAAACAAACGCATCTGGGCTTCCTCAGACCAGCTTCCTGGGAAAGAACAAAAGAAAGTTTGAGGCCCAAGGGCCAGGACCCCGCAGGGCAGCATGGAGCTTCAGAGCTGCCCCCAAGCAGGGCAATCACCAGAATCTTACCACTGAGGATCATTATCTCACTTCCCCTTTCTGACTTCCCAAAGGAGGCACAGGAGAATTTGCCAGCATCAGGAGTAAAAACTGGACATGGGTTTTTCCAGCTGATGTGAGAACCACTTGCTTTCTCACACAAACCAGCCAGTGGCTCCAGGAAGCATGTACCCCGGGAAAGGGAGGAGACTGGTCTGGGCACTAGGAGGCCCAGCTCCCATCCTGTCTGCCAGGTGGCCTCCATTTCTCCATCTGTAATATGGGGCCAAGTGCCTCTAGAATGAGCTGCAAGGTCCATCCAGTCCAGTTCCAACATTCTGTTACCTAACCCCTGTCTCTCCCTCTTACCCCAACGTGCTGCATGCAGCCAGATAAAGAGCTTGTGGGATCGAAGACTGGGCTCAGGACTCTCCAAACTCTGCCGATGAGTAAACAGAAAGGAAAAGTAGGAGGACAGACCATCATGAAAAGCCCAACTGACAAGCCTTCATTGTGCAGCTTAGATGAAAAAGCAGCCAGTGACCTCCATTACCATCACCGAGTGGACCAGCATCAACGGGCAAATGAAATAGAGCAGAAACAATGAACATCAGGAACACGAACTAATTGTTCAAAGATGGGCAAGATGTCAAACCAAAGAGGAAGTGTTTGGCTTCCCAAAAATGCTATTTCAGAATGAGGGATGGAAGTATCTCTAAGAGCAGTGTGGCTTAGTATCAGAATCCTGCTCCATGTAAAATGTCCATCAAACTAGAGGAGGCTTCCACTGCCCCCTGGTCTTTATAAACCCTGGCTGGCTCCATTTGCTGTGATCTCAACTGCCAGTCAATGGTCTTCTTCCAGAGGGATCAACTGAGGTGGAGAACTCCTAGAGGTGGACCCAGGCCGGCTCTGCCACAACCTAGTCTCTAAGTGATGCAGATGAATGGAGGGTTTGGGGCCACTCAGTAAGGGGAAAAATGGCTAAGAACATAGGCATGGTCTTAGATTAGAGTGTGACACTTTGCACAACATTTACCTGCTGTGTGACCTTAGGTATATGTCACCTCATTCCTCCAAGACTTATCCCCTTGTCCATAAAATGTGATGACAGTAACACCAACCTCAAAGTGGTTTTGATGCTGATTTTATGAGTTACTATATATGAAGTGCTTGGCCATGTCATGGCATACAGTTTGAAATTAAAAAGAGAATAGGTAGGTAAAGGTGCTGCTCAGAGGCAGCTCTGGACAGGTGTGAACACCACACACTTCAGTGGTAGAGTAGAGAGAGAACCACTCTCCCCACCTCGGCAAACTTGTGTAGCTCCTGGAAACTCCTCCTAATAGGACCATCATGGCCTCCCCTGCAGAGATCAAGGGGAAGCTGTATAGCAGGCCAATTTTTCTGGCTTTGATGTTACTTGTATTCACCGGCATCCAAGGCAAACCCACAGCCACTACAGAAGGGAAAGAGGGAGCTGGGTCAATAGAAATGATCTAACCTGAACTGTAGCCCACTGCATTCTCAAACTCACATGGAGCAACCAACCTGCACCAGAAGACAAACATAACTCCTTCTATAAAGTGAGGGCCTTGTTTAGTTAGGCCAAATCAATATGGCGAGGGTAATGAAAATTGGAAGCCTCGTGCAGGGTAAAGGCCTGGTTCTTCTAACCATTCTAAACGCTCCATTATTGTACAGAAAGCTGGAACTGACTGGAGTTCAGTAACAGCCCACCATTTACAGAAAGTTGGAGATTCAGAATTCAGAAACATGGAGGTAAAGTGTCTTTACATTCCTGGTTAATTTTTTAAAAATAGAAAAGACAAAATGACCAATATCGTGAATCAAGAGGAAGCATCACTATAGATCCTACAGACATTAAAAATATGATATGGAAATATTCTGGGCAAATTTGTGCACATCAATTCTACAGCTCAGATAAAATGGCCAGACATAAGTTACCAAGCTCATCCAAGAAGATACAGACAACCTGAATAATCTTATATCTATTGAAGGAATTGTCTTTGCAGTTTAAAACCTTCCCACAAAGGAAGTCTCAGGTTCATGACCTCATGGGTGAATTCTAACAAACATTTAAGAAAGAAACAATACTAATACTTCACAAACTTTTCCCAAAAATAGAATAGGGAAATACTGCTCAATTTATTTTATGAACCCAGCATTATTCTAATATAAAAGTCAGACAAAAGACATTATAAGAAAACTTCAGACTAATATCCAACATGAACACAGACCAAATATCCTTAAAATTTTAAGCAAACAAAATTCAGCAATATAGGTGAAAAAAAGAATTCAGCAATTTAACAAAAAGAATAATATATCATGACAAGGTGGGGTTTATTCCAGGAAAGGATAAATAAAGTTTAACATGGCGCGTATGGGTGGCTCATTTGGTTAGGTGTCCAACTTTTAGTTTTGGCTCAGGTCCTGATCTTGCGGGTTGTGGGAAAGAGAAAGAAAAAAAAAGAAAAGAAAAGAAGAAAAAAGAAAAGAAAAGAAAAGAAAAGAAAAGAAAAGAAAAGAAAAGAAAAGAAAAGAAAGAAAAGAAAAGAAAAGAAAAGAGAAAGAAAAGAAAAGAAAAGAAAGAAAAGAAAAGAAAGAAGGAAGGAAAGAAAGAAAGAAAGAGAGAAAGAAAGAAAAGAAAGAAAGAAAGAAAGAAAGAAAGAAAGAAAGAAAGAAAGAAGAAAAGAAAAGAAAAAAAAAGAGAAAAGAAGAGAAAAGAAAAGAAAAGAAGAAAAGAAAAGAAAAGAAAAGAAAAGAAAAGAAAAGAAAAGAAAAGAAAAGAAACTTAGTTTAACATTAGAATGTAATACTAAGAAAACCCAAATGATTATCCCAGTAGATGTAAAAAGATGTGACAAAAATTGAACACCCATTCACAATAAAAGCACTCAGCAAACTAAAAAGAGAATTTTCTCAACCTGATAACAGGGATCAATAAAAAACCTAAAGCTAACATCATACTTAATAGCAAAAGAATAAATGCTTTCTCTCTAAAAATGGGAACAAGACAAGGACATCCACTCTTACCACTTCTATTCAGTATTTTATCAATGTCCTGGTTGGAATAATTAAGCTAGAAGAAGAAATCAGAGGGATAGAGGTTAGAAAGGAGAACATAAAACTGTTAGTATTTGAAGATGACACAACTGTGCATAGGGAAATTGCTTAGGAATCTGTAAATATACTGCTAGAATAAGTGAGTTTGTCAATGTCACAGGATAACAGGTCAGTATACACAACTGTTATTTCTATGCAGTAATAACAAACCCCTGGAAATTGAAATTTTAAAAATGCCAATTATACTAACATCAAAAATATTATATATGTAGGTAAATATTTAATAAAATATGTACAAGACCAGTACCCTGAACACTGCAAAACACTGCTGAAATCAATTTTATTATTTTTAATTTAAATTTTAGGTAGTCAACATACAGTACAATATTGGTTTCTGCGGTAAAATTCTGTGATTCATCACTTACATATAATACCAAGTGCTCATCACAGCAAGTGCCCTCCTTCATCCCCATCACCCATCTAGTCCATCCCTTGCCCACCTCCCTCCATCAACCCTCAGTTTGTTCTCCATCGTTAAACATCTTTTATGGTTTCTTCTTGCTGAAGTGAATTTTAAAAGAACTAAGTAAATAAAGAGATACACTCTATTCATGAGTCAGAAGACTCACTATTGTCAAGCTATCAATTTTCCCAAAATTGATAGAGATTCAGCATACTCCCATTGAAAATCGCAGCAGGTGTTTTTGTAGAAATTGATAAGCTATTTCTGAAGTTTATGTGGGAAGCAAAAAACCTAGGCTAGCCAAAATAACTCTCAAAAAGAAAATCAAATTACTTGTTCTATGTGATTTTATTTTAAAATGAAAAATTCTTAATAACCAGGATTAGTAGAATGATGAGTCACAACATTTTACAAGACAGGCCTTTCCACTTATCCAAATATTTATCATTACTGATTTTTAACACAACAAATGACCCATTAAAGTAGCCAACATTTCCTATAATGTAATGAGTTTTAAAATTGCCAGGATTTCATCAAAAAATAACAAATGATTCCTCTTTTCTCTGTATAAACTACTAGGAAAGCACACAACTCCATAAATGTTACTTCCTTGGAACCAATCGTCTCTGGAGTTTTATAGATAATTCTTCTTACATATTTTCAACAACTTCCTTACACAAGGAAAGAGAGATACACAGTGTATTGCTACGTTTCATTAATTAGTATCAAAATTAGCATAACAAATACTTCCATTATTATGCATTTGCCAAAAAAAACCAGGCACTAAGTATTTGACATACATTATCACAGTGAAGAAAATGTGTTGCAGTGAAAATGAAAATCACCACGTGCAGACTATGAACCAACAGATTGACTTTTACCTGTGTTTCTCGTCAAAGATTTATCACAAAATTGGGTATGTGCTTTAAAATCATCAAAATGAATACTTTTTTTATATATATATTTAAGGTAAAAATGTCAGGTAATGATTAGATGTGGTGCAGGAAGAAGAGAGAAATAAGTGTTTATGGTCCTAAAGCCATAGTTCTCTAACTGCCTCAAGTGCCATAGCAAATTCACAGGATAGTTCAAGTTTTCTAGGGAAACACAGTGATAACTGTTATCTGTTGGATATCTGTTGGATATCTTGAAAACTAGCTCTGGCTAGTTCTCAGTTTCAAAATCAGATTGCACAATAATCCTTTGGATGGTCTCATATTTTGTCACTTTGGATTCTGGTGGTCACTGTGATTAACAGCAAGTACTGTACAAAAATCAGTGTTGAACTCAAAATGGCAGTGGCAGTGTCCAATCTGATTCCAAGACTTGAGAGATTATATGGCACCCAGCGGTACACCTAGCTCATTCATAAATAATGTGGGCACTCAGCAGTACACCTAGCCCATTCATAAACAACAAAATTAAAATACCAATTCCCCTTTATTTGGAAGTGACTACTATTCTGTAAAGGCACAAACACTTATTTAAGTTGTTGGGACCTAATTACTTGATAAATAGAACGATTCGGTAATTCTTTTGGCCTAGGGGGAAACACAAAGAAATTCCTGAGACACTAAGGGTGTCACAAAGCATGAAAATTAGGGTACCTCTGCCCAATGCTTCTTGGGCTCTCTCTCCAGCAGATGATCCTGAATTCCAACGCAGTTGTAATAATTCAGAGCAAAAGTGGATTTACAGTAAAAGGTGAAGGTAAATGTTTGCCCTGTGAGGGGCCCTAGCAAAGTGTCCAGTTGTCACATACTTTTGGAAAATGGTTAATAAATAACAACACAAATATTTATAAAAATATTTAAACTGCGGGCTGACCAGGCGGCTAAGCCTGTTACGGTCTGTCTTCACCTCCAAGCCCCATGTGGGGTTCCCAGCTCTGCAGGGAGCCTGCTTCTCCCTCTCCTCTGCCCCTCCTCCCTGCTTGTGTACTCTCTCTCTCTCTCTCTCTCTCTCTCTCTCTCTCTCTCAAATAAATAAATAAAAATCTTTAAAAGAAAAATGTACACTGCAGTTGGTTGAGGCCACTGTCCCCTTACGTCTGCTACACATCTCCTGCCCCATCAGAGTGGCTGTCGCATTTGGGGATATGCCTTAGAAGTCAAACCGTAGAATCATTTTGCTTGGGTTTAATTAGATACTTAATGTGCTTTGAAGTCATTTCTGCATTTCTATCCTGGTACAGCAATGGCTTCCAGGGATGCTCCTACGTCCATCCTGCCAGCTCCCTAGTACAGCCAGAGGTTGTTCGGGGTATGGTGACCTGGCCTGGGCATATATGGTAGTGGAGAAATATGCCAGAGGAAAGACTAAATTAACAACAACAACAATAATAAAAAATTATTCTATTCTCTCTGTAGGAAACATTACAATGTCATGTGAAAAGGTCACCAAAGAGTCCATAGCCAAAAAATATATGGGGCAGGATGGTATTTTAAAGGTGAAGGTGAAAAATAAATAAATAAATAAATAAATAAATGAAATAAAAATAAATAAATAAAGAAAAAGTGAAGGTGTACTTGCAAGTTAATGACAACATTATGACATTTTTCTGGGTTGGAGTCTGTAGTATTTTCTCACTTTAAAAAACTTGTTATTTGTGGTGGCGTGCTTTTTCAACCTAAATAAAGATCGTGTCCATGCCTAACGTTGTACTTATAATTTTGAATTCTTTTCTTAAAGAGGGTCCCCTGAATGATACAAGCGTCAGATCCCATAAAACCTAAACATGCCAGCAGGGACTCAAGAGCAACAGCTGTACCCAAGTAGCAGGTCCCAGTTCCACTCATTCCCAGCCCCCAAGCCCTCTGCAGCTCATGACCGGTTCGCAGTGGAAAGGTGTGGGGACCCCCGAGCTGCATCTACAGGATGCTCAGCCCTGGCTGCCAGGCCTCTCAGACACCATGGCCAGCACAGAAGGCATCTGCTTTATTATTTTTTGTTTTTTGGGGTTTTTTGTTTTGTTTTGTTTTGTTTTTTGGCATCTGCTTTAGAAGGACCAAAGGAGCCCTCCAGGGCAGCTGCCCCAGACCTGGCTCCGGGAATCCTAGCAGTGGATCCTGGATGCCCTGCCCCGTCCTCGGCTCCAGCCTCGTGCCTTCTCCGGGCAGACCTGCCCACCCTCTCCCGATGTGACGCTCAGACTGTCAGGGATAGAGGGAATGCCAAGCTGAGCCCCAACCCCAGTAAATTCCTAGGGGGGTCAGCGAGGCTGGGAAAGGCCCCAGAGCTCCCAGCAGTGCCAGGATGACTCCCGAGCCAGACGTGGCCTCAAATGCTGATTCTGCCCCTTATAGCCGGGTTACTTGGGGCAGTGGCCCTGTCTGAGCTTCAGTCTCCTGTTCTCCAACACGAAGATAATACCACCTCCTCCAAGCAGTTGAGAGCCCCGAGGGAGAGAATGCACACGGAGCCTGCACTCAAGGCCACGATCACCTCCCGGCTCTCAGCAGGTGTATCACCGCCCAGGTGCATTGAGTCCTCCTGATGCCTCCCCCCACACTTCCAAAGCTTCTCAGAATCCCGTTTTTGCATTCTAATCAGGCACACCTGGCCCGTTTGCAGGTGTCTCCCTTGAAGTGACAGTTACCACCTGGGGAGTGTGAACTTACTACAGGACCCCCGTCCTGGTCTCCATTTCCTGAGCTCAGCTCCCTCTGTCAGAGGTGGCTCTCATTCTCCAAATCTCTGGCCCAGGGCTCCTTAATGCGTACTCTGCACTGCTGCAAACTTCTCAGTGGCCCCCTAAAACCTCACACTCCATCCTGCCTCCTTGCACTCACGCTGTTTTTCTTCCTGCCTGGAATCTTATTCTCCTCCCAGACAGCTAGTCAAATCCTACCCAATCCGCAAATATTGGCAATCAAAGGACACCACCACAATAGTACTCATTTATTGAGCATCTACCATGTGTCAAGCACAATGCTAGGCACTCCATAAACATTACCTCTAATTATTCCTGCAGGCCTGTAAGGCGGATCCTATGCCCAGTCTACAGAAACATGGAACAATGAAGGATCTGAAGAAGTATGGCAGAGAAGGAAAGCATGCTGCTCGTGAGGGCTCGCAGGGGCAGGTGGCACAGGTGGGAGGCTAACCCCTTTGCTCTGCAGCTGTAGCCTCCCTTCCAGTTCCCAGCCCCTTCACTCAGCCTCCAGCCCCCTCCAGCCCCCGCCAGCCCCCATGGTTGTAGGAAAACGCATCCCACTTCCGCGCCTGAGAACTCAGGGCCAGAACTCAGGATTAACAATCCAACCTTGGCTTCCAATGAGAACAATCACGCCTTCCAATTTCTCAGCAGAATCGAGAAGTAGAGCTAATTTGGAAAACAGAACACAGTGTATTCGAGGGAAAAGAAATGAATCCCCCTTTATTCACAGGGAACAGCATGTTCCCAAAATTCAAATCAGTTGCAAGAGCAGATTGATCAAATCACTGGCATTTTAATGCACTGTCCTACATTCAGGATGGGATGGATGATTTGCCCCAAGCAAAATGAAAATGCAGGGGCTCCTTGTTCCAAAAGTATTAAGAAACCCAAGAGGGTACCAGCAGAGCCTTAACCCAGGTATGGGTTCCTTCTGAGCATGGACCACACTGGCTGCACACCCTTGAAAGCTGGCCCTGGCTGCATTTCAATTTCATTTGATTTTAAAACCCAAAGTACAGATGAAGTACTGAGAAGAAGCACCCACTGCTCAGGAGCTGACAGAGATGCTGAATCTGGCCGAGTCTAGGAGCCCACAGGCAGTCATCAGGGGCTGACGGACACCCCACGTGCTAGGAGGCAGGCCCCCCCTTCCATGGTCCGAGGTGTGGGCTCTGCTCATGGGTGAGGCAAGCGTGGCCTCAAGCAAGCCCCCTGGGCTGAAGGGTCCTCAACTTTAAGATAAGGAGGCTTGGGGCACCTACATGGCTCAGTCCGTTAAGCATCTGCCTAAAGCTCGGGTCATGATCCCGGGGTTCTGCAATTGAGCCCCTCATGGGCTCCTGCGCCCCTGGGAGCCTGCTTCTCCTCACCACCACCCCCCGCCCCCCCCCCCCGTTTGTGTGCTTTCACTCGCTCTCTCCTTCTCTCTCTCTAATAAATAAAACCTTTTAAAAATGTTTAAAAAATAAAATAAGGAGGCTCAACTGGGTGGCTTCCAAGGTCCCTCCCAGCTCTCAAGGAGAAAAGGAAGAAATTGCTTCCTTTCACCTCCTTGCTTCAACTTTAAGCGCCACCAAAGGTATTGATCCTTTCAAGCCTACAAATCATAGCACAGCCCAGTTCCAACAATTGGCAGGATTCAGGGAGGAGGATGAAATGTGAAGAAAAACTCAGCCAGAAAGGCCAGAGCCAGCCAGAGCTTACTGGCCAAGGGACTGCAGGAGGGCAGTCGGGGACAGCACTCCTACCTCTGCCCCGGCCCCCTCATATTTCCATTCCAGTCTTTCTCTTCCCTCTGTCACACAGGGCTGGGCACAAGTGACAAAGGAAATAAAATCCCTTTAAAGGCAAAGGCGCAAAATGCACTGTACAGCGGTTGGAGACGAAGGCCAATGGAAAACATGTTCCCATCTTCACCTGAAGGGCCAGGACATACCCCCTACCCCGACCACGTGATGACTAGGAGATGCAATCACCCCTGAGATGCCTGCTCAGACCTACCACAGCTTTAGATTCAAGGTCCAGCCCAAAAGCCTTGGGAAATTTCCCCTGGCCAGCAGCAGAAGCACAGCCAGCCAGGTTCCCACTGGCTCAGAAATTATAAATAGAGAAACAACCACAGCAGGCCCCAAGTGGGGTGTCATGAAATATTTAGTCTTCTGGAAGGGCTCTGGGACACACTCCTCGGCTGCCGTCAGCCACAGTCCCACAGCTCCAAGCATGAGCCCCCCCATATTAGGCCTATCACCCCAAGCATGAGCCCCCCCATATTAGGCCCATCCTCCAAGTAGCTGCCTTAATTCAGGCTGGCAATCCAATGACGCCCCAGAACGTATTGCCACATGGGGGTGCATGCTGGAGGCCGTCCTCTTTTTCATCTTCAGATGGTCCGAGGGGCACATCTGCCCACTTCTTTGTCCCCAGCATGGCCAGATTAAAAGTAACTACCAAGAGGCTACTTGCTGGGTAAATAAATCTGGGCCCAGAGGGGACCTCCAGGAGGAAATCACAGCCCTGGCACATCACCTGCTCTCCCACTGGCTCTGTTCTGCTCAGTCTGGCACCTTCACAGAGGGATCAAGTGGAGCCTGTGGCGGGGGGGGCGGGCAGGGAGCAAACACAGAGCTGATCCAAAGCTTGGCCCTCCGATGCTCCTCCTACTTCCCCAGCACTGCCACTGCCCGGAGCCCAAGGTCCTCACACTTCTGATGGGGTGGAGGTGCACATCAGAGAGACAAAACAGAGACGGGAGGGCTGCGGGCCAAGGCCAACCGATAGGGAGCACCGGCCACGGCCCAGTCACCAGGAGGGCAAGAATACCACACTGTCGCCTGATGCTGGGCCCCACCACGCCGCTTGCCACCTCGGGCCTTTTGCTGTCAGCATTGCAACGGGGCTCCATAACTCTGCAGAGCATGGGCGCCCGAAGCAGAGCCGGACACCTGTCCCACTTGTGCAGATGCGTGGACACGGGACCAGGCGGCAGGCGGTTAACTAACCTGACACCGAGCAGCTGGGGAGAGGTGCTGGTCCACATTCAGGGAGGACGAGGGGGATGATTTTTCACTAAGAAAAGCTCTCTTTGTGAGGTTGCAAGATGAATTCGAGAATGACCGGGAGAAGGGCGGGAGGAGGCCAGACCAGCCAAGGCGGGAGAAAGAGAGGCAGGCAGGCTGCGTAACGGGAGCCAGACGGAGAGAAACAGAAGGCGTCCTCCTCTTACAGGGAACTTTCACTACTTTCTCCCTGAGGGTCAGCCGAGAAATCAATTTAAACAGGTTCCTAACAGGTAATGAGTCGTGTAGGGCCAAGGGGATGGGGCCTCCTGTGTGCAAGCCTGCTTGCTGGGGGCTGGTGGGGGGGAACATAACCCAGGGAAAGCAGCAAAGTTGCCCCGCAAGCCTCCTTCTCGCCTTCAGTCCGAGCCACAGCATCATCTGTCCCCTCCACTCGATTCCAAGGACACTTGTCAGCAACAGCTCGGCTGGACCAGCTCTGGTCTGGGGTGTGGAGGCAGCAGAAACAGAAGCGAGACTTTGCACATTCCAGGAAACCAGACCCCCATTCTAATCAGTGCTGTGGCTGCAGATTCCAGGGCTGCAATTAGGTTTCCTGAGCCTCGCAGAGAAAAGGCACAGGCGGGAGAGGGGTGTCCCTTGCAGGGGCCGAGGCAGCACCCTGAGGTCCCCGATCAAGCTGCAAGGCCGGTGCATCGTGAGGAGCTCCGGGCCGCACAGCTAAGGAAGAACCAAACGGAAGACACAGTTTCGGAGTCCAACTTCCCAAGGCCAAAGGCTCTTGGACCTCTTCTTGTTAAAATGAGCTGAACTCACAAGTAGCAACTGTTACTTTTTTTTTATTTTTTATTTTTTTTAAGGCTCGGAATTGAATGATGGACTCCCGTACTCTGTGTCTTCGGCACAGAAATAAAGACATAAAATTCAGGATTGTTCCGTGTGACCTATTTCTCTCCTCATCATGAATAAAGGAGGAAGGCGAGGCGGAGCCCGGGAGCCTGGCCTCGATTCCCAGCCCACACTGGCACTTCCCGCCGCTGGCAGCCCTGGCTTTCCGGTGCAGTCTCCCAGACGGCCAGAGTGGGAAAAGCTCGCCCGACGCCAGACCTCAGACGGCGGATCTGCCCCCCGTGTCCACGGAGCCCCGCGCGGGGCCGTCTGCAGAGGCTGGACCGAGGCGGCGGCAGATGGTGCTGGGAGAGGCCGGGCAGGTGAGGCGCCGGGGCGCACACCCCGACCCCGACCCTGACCCCGACCCTGACCCTACCGAGCCCGGCCCCCCGCAGGCGTTCGGGGGCACCTGGCCAGTTGGCTGCCAAGGCCTACATGCGCTGGCAGCCACGAGCGCCGCTCGACTTCAACTTTACTGGTAAAAGGTGCCTTTTCCAGAACAATGTGTCTGTGTGTAATGGTGCCTGTCATTGCTAATCACTTTGCAGCTTCATGGACAGTCCCCTTCCCCCGCAGAAAAGGTCCCTCCTTGCACACCGTGGTGAATGGATGCTCCCGCTTGGTCAGCACGGTCGCATTTCACAGTCTCTCCTCTCCGATTGCATGCAGGAGGGGAAAAAAAGTTTCCCATCAGTTCCACCACACAATTTATTTTCCCCGCTGAAGTCTCCTGAATGCCCAGCACGATGCGTCTTTGATTACCTTCAGGGAAACGGCTGGCTGCTCGGGTCACAAAAACACTATTAACGTTCCTCTTGATAAGCATCTGGCTCCGGTCTTGACCTTCCCAGATTTCTCATTTGGGTTCTCTTCCTGCTCCGGCTGCCCCAGTTGTTATGTCTGGAGTGGCCGGGGCAGCTCAGGCTCTGCAAGCAGCAGGCTGGGAGGAGATGGTTGAGTTGCTCCAGGGGCCTGCGACGCACTCCTCAGCTGTCCTGGGTCCCCTCCCACAGCCCCCTGGTCCAGAGGGTGGGCCTGGGGCGCAGGCTGGGGGAGGAGGCGGGACGGGGAACGGGAAGGCACAGGGAGGGATGTGACCCTCCGTCCTCGGAAGTGCCCTGTACCCTACCCACTCGTGTGAGCACGATCCTCCGGGTCCCAGGAGGAGAATGAGGGTAACGTGTAATACTGACAGAAGCTGGAAGGAATCTTTGGCTCAAGTAAGAAGTGAATAGTGGGCCCTGGGACCCCAGACAAGCCACTTCCTCTCTCTGGGCCTCAGTTACCTCAGCAGTAAGATGATGAGGGGCTAGGCCACACCATTTCCGACATCCTTTCCAGCTCCCAGAAAAGTTATATGATCTAATAAACCTGCAAAGCACATTTCCTGATCTTTCCCTTTCAGCATATATCCCCATCCATATAGAATATTCCTGTCTTCAGGGCTGGCTGCCCGTGTCTCCCATGCTCCGGTTTCTGCCCAGCGAAGGAGCCAGTGCCGCCTCGCCCGTTTAGACTTTCAAAGTGACCTTCTCAGCTAGGATTGGGATTCGCCACCAGGAAGAGAAGATAAAATAGAAAGTCTGGCCTTCCTGTATCCACACAATGGAATATGATGCGGCCCTAAAATGGAATGAAGCACTGACACGCAACCTACGTTGAAAACATTACAAGCAAAACAAACGGGCCACCCAGAACTACACGTTGTGTGATTCCATTAATACGAAACGTCCTAGGGCACCTGCGGGGTTCAGTCGGTTAAGCATCTGCCTCCAGCTCAGGTCATGATCTTGGGGTCCTGGGATCGAGCCCTGCATCGCGCTCCCTGCTCAGCGGGGAGTCTGCTTCTCCCTGTCCCTCTGCCTCTCCCCCTGCTTGTGCTCTTTCTCTGTCAAATAAATAAATATAATCTTAAAAAAAAAAAAAAAAGGAAATGTCCAGAATAGGCAAATCCATAGGGAAGGAAAGCAGACTGGTGGCTGCCCAGGGCTGGGCAGAGGGGAAGTATGGAGTGCATGCTAACGGGTACTGGGTTTCTTTGGGGAGTGATGAAAATGTTCTAAAATTAGATCGTGGTGATAGTGGCACCCCTCTGAGAATGTATGGAAACTGTGAACCGTACACTTTAAGAGGGTGAATTTTATAGTATATGAATTATGTCTCAATAGAACTGCAATAAAAAAAAGTCACTTGTTCCTTTTTGTTCCTTTTTAACTCATTTAATATAGCTACTAGAGAGCTGGATTTTATCTACATGGCTCATGTTATTTTTCTGTCCATGTGTCCAAGACATTAGAATAAACATATTCTTCACTTTTCAAAACAAACAAAAACATTCTAGTCTCCTCTGGCATCCTGGGCAGCACTGGTATCCGGGAGGCTCAATGTGGAGAGGCTGGGGCTGGGTGGGCAGGGACTCACGTTCAGTCACAGCCTAGCTTGTGACCTTGGACCTTCACATACCGGGGCTGATCCAGAAAACACTAGGGTCAGCCCAGATGACTAACAACCACAGGACCCATTCGACCTTGGACTATCCATGATCAGAACTCCATCATCAGGTAAAATCAAATTTTTCAAGTGCTCATTCTGCCCCAAATATTGCTTATCTCTTAAAAGCATCCACCTGAGAATAAAAAGAACTTAAAGATCAACCAGGTAGGGGCTAACATTAAAATAAAAACACATGGGGAACCTGGGTGGCTCCGTTGGTTGAGCATCTGCCTGTGGCTTGAGTCATGATCCCAGAGTCCTGGGATCGAGTCCCACATTGGGCTCCCTGCTCAGCAGGGAGTCTGCTTCTCCTTCTCCCTCTGCTTCTGGCCCTGCTTGTGTCTCTCTCAAATAAATAAGAGTAAAAAAAAAAACAAAAAAAAAAACACAAAAAAACAAAGATCAACCAGGTAATTGACTTACTGAGCAGGATGACTTGTTTGATACCATCCTATTCTATTTATCTTGAAGAATTTCTTTCAGGAATTTCTTTTTGCCTGCCTCAACTGTCAGTGACTTAAGAGGCTGATCATTCTAAAGCTGATGGCAACGAATATGGACATGATCATCTTGGAAAATAATTTGGCAGCATACACCAACAGGCATAAAAAAAATCCCTCTCACCCCATCCAGTCATCGTACTTCTTGATCTCTACCAAAAGGAATAACCCTAGATACACAAATAACGATGAACGTGAAAATGTTCATTTCAGTATCACTCACAAGAGCAACAAGTTGAGGACTGGTCAACCGGACGCTGGTAATGCCTGGGACAGAAATGATGAAGCTACCAGAATCGTGGCTCTTTTACTGTTTTTCTTTGTGATGTAATTCAACTATATTTATAACTTGAAAAAACTGATACCATAAAGTATGTCATCAGAAGTATGAATGCGTTTCCCAAGATGTCTACACAGTATGGCAAAAGAAATTTAAAAGAGCCTTTATGCTGAGAGGAGGGAAGCTTGGTATATTCATCCCAAAGAAAATCTTACTGCAGCTGAAAAGACATGGAAGCATTTCGGCCCTGATGTATCTGGCCTGTCCACCATGATATTTGTACTGGGTTGTTGTTGTTTTTTTCCCTTCAGCAAGAGCACTGTAATTATGGTTCAAGGGTATTAATAATATGTGCTTAGAACTCTTGAAAGGAGAAATCAGTCATTACATGGATAGCCTTTGGGTCATCTTCCAACTGAAGGAGGTTGTTTTGGTTGGGGTGTGGGGGGATGTTTTCTTTAGCTCATTTTGGGAGACTAAGCGAAAGTACCCACCATTTCTCAGCCTCGTGGAAAAATAATCGGGGTGGACCCGGGTCTCAAACATTCATCTGCTCCAGCAGGAAGGTGCGGCTGATGGGGGGAAGGCCTCAAGGGCTCTTCCTTGGACTGCAGGACAGAGTCTACACTGCCCCCACCCCAAACTGAGGAGTGGGGCAGCTTGTGAGAAGCATGCTCCCTTTGGGTGACTCAGTTTCCCTGACTGTAAAGTGAAGGGTTTGGGTTACAGGGCCTGCAAGGACCTTCCACACTCAGGTTTCAGGTTCTGAGATCCAGTCCTCTCTACCAGTGCATTAGTGACTATGGCCACCAATTTCTCTGCAGGAAAGAAGCTGTCTTTGTCCACAAGACCCCAAAAAATAGGCCGTAGTCAGAGACGGGTTGTGGAGGTGCAATGATCTTTTTTCAGAGGATGAAGGATTATCTGGCTGGCCAGTGATGGGTATCCCAAGGAAACAGGCTGTGTATGAGACTACAGAACCCCACGCGCAGAAAGGAATCTTGTACACGGTCCCTTCTAGATGGTCACAAATTCTTGCCCTTCCTCCAGTACCTTCTGTTATCAGACTTTTCCTACAAGAGATGCTGGTGTGCTCTATAGGATAATTGGGCTGCTGATGTTTTGAACTGAAGTGCTCTTCCCTCGGAGCTGAAGATAGCGGACTCTGCCTCTGGCTTCCCTGAAACGGAAGATCAGTGCTTGCAAACAATTCAGTGACATTGGCCAAGAACTACGGTATCTCAGTGGGACAAAGGAACATGCCCTGAGGAGATCCATGTCTTTTTTTTTTTTTTTTTAAGATTTTATTTATTTATTTGAGAGACTGATGTTGAGAAAGGCGTGCTGGGGAGAGAGAAAGAGAGAGAGACATGAGCCAGGGCAGAGTGAGAGGGAGAAGCAGACTCCCCACTGAGCAGGGAACCCTATGTGGGATTCAATCCCAGGACCCTGAGACCATGACCTGAGCTAAAAGCAAATGCTTAACCAACTGAGCCACCCAGGTGGCCCTAGACCTAGGTCTTGACCCTCAGGGTGTATATGACTTTGTCCATCCTTCTGGCTCCACTGCTTGGTGCCGGTTCTCCCAGGAGTCCTGAAGAGTCTGGAATTGCCAGCTAGAGGTTCTAATTCCTTACAGCCGAGATGCTCCAAGACTCCCAGGTAACAACACACCTTCCCAGCCTGACCCTCCCAGGGTCCCTCCGAGGTCTCTAAGTCAGTATCCTTATCCCCATGTTGCAGATAAGGAATTAGAGGCTGAAGGGAGTTAGTAACTCAGTAACTCACCCAAAGGTCCAAAGGGGGGGGGTGGGCTAGAACCCACGTTTCCTGGGACACTAGCAGGTCACAGAGGAGACAGGGTGTCAGGGCTTCAGAACAGACTCAGGAGACTTCAAGCGCCCCTGTCTCAGGCACTGACAGACGGGGGCAGACAGAAAATCGGTAAGGCCAGAGTTGACCTGAACAGCATTATCAATCGCCAGACCTAACTGGCACTTATAGAACACTCCACCCAACAACAGAATAATCTGTTCACATGGAACGCTCAACCAAGACAGACCACATTCCAGACCAGCACACACACCCTAACACACTTAAAAGAACAGAAATCATACAAAGTATGTTCTCAGCCCACAATGGAACTGAACTAGGAATCAATAACAGAAAGATAGCTGGAATCTCCCCCAAATATTTGGAGATTAAGTAACACGTTTCTCAATAACCCTGGAGGCAAAGAAGTCTCAAGCGATGGTTTGGGAGGACGGCAGACTTGGCTCCCAACCCCAGCCCGGCCTCATCCTACTGGCTAGCCTTGGACGGTTACAACCCACTGCTTGGAGCCTCCTCTAGCTCCTCAGCCAGGGAGCGAGGACAGTGCCACACTCCCGCCCTGGGAGCGTCCAGCATGCAGCCCCGGCTATGGGCGGTCACCTGGGCAGGTCCCTAACTTGGGCTGAGCAGCGCCCCTCCCGGAGGGCACCCAGCGGTCGTAGCTCTGTGGGCCACTGCTTGGAGAAGACTGCCCCCCAGACCCCCAACACCCCCCACCCCACCAGCTAGCTCACTCTGCCAGAGAAAAGCAGATGTGCCCGCTAGATGCTGAGCCTTCTCTCTTGTGCATCCATTAGCAGCCACCTGCCTGGGCATCCCCGATTGGCAGAGCTCTCTGTGCCCATCCATCCCCACCAAGCGGCGACTGCCACTTGGAATACTGGCACCAAAGACAGGGCTCTCCTAGTCGCATCTCCAGGGTGCGAGATGACTCAAGTGCTAGATGAACTGGTGAAATCTGACCCGAAACTATGTGAAAGGGAGCTCTACTGCAAATCTCGCCAGACCCTGAGGAAAAAAAAGAAAAGCCAACCAACAGCTCATCACATACAGGCTTACCATCTTCTCAAAATCTGATTGCACAACTCATGAAAAAGAGGTTTCCTGAGGCTTGAAGATCTTGCACAAGGCTCTGACTCACTTAGACAGGACTTATTCAAGTTTGAAAATTATCAAAAATTCCAGCCACGGCAACATGCCCTCCAAAACCATCCTATGCCTAAGGGGATGGGCTCAGCCGCTGGTGGGGGACCAGCTGCTGTCACATGATGCTGTGGAGGACAGTTTATGAAATGCCCTTACTTGACAATCTGTCTCAGGAGTCTCAAATCATAGGGTACCCGAGGGCTCCCAGACTTTTTATTTTCCCCTTAAGATGTGACAAGTTTTTCCATGGGAGGAGTTTCCAATACATGGAAAGCAAACCAAGGATCATTTAAGGTCTCAGGGCTTTGGGGCTTCCCACTGCTATCTCCTGACTGTCACAAACCCCAGGGAGGGTTAACAAGACAACATCTGTAAAATCCCAGGTGTTCCAGCTCTCCATTCTAGAGAAGTCACACACACTTGTCAAATGATACCTAAGCAATGGCCTGGGGGGTTCAGAGGGTGACAGGCAAGGTGATATCTGAGTCCCTCTGCCTGGAGAAATTTTCTTCTTCTTCTTCTTCTTCTTTTTTTTTTTTTTAAAGATTTTACTTATTTATTAATGAGACACACAAAGAGAGAGGCAGAGACAGAGGCAGAGGAGAGGCAGGCTCCCTGCAGGGAGCCCGATATGGACTTGATCCCGGGACCCCAAGATCATGACCTGAGCCAAAGGCAGACGCTCAACCACTGAGCCACCCAGGCGTCCCCCCGAGAAACTTCCTAACATACTTACTGGCAAATTCCAAGTCAGCCCCCAGGACACACATCCCTCACCACCCTTCTTCTCTGCGAAGCCTTCTCTAACCCGCCCGCCCACCTTACCCCCAGGAAGACATGCCCATTACAACACTTCCCCCACTGAGCTGACTCACTAGATGCCTTGGGCATGATGGCAGCTACTGTTATTACAGCTAATACTGACTGAGTTCTCGTAAATAAAGCATCACATTCACTTCTAAGCGCTTCATATAAGTAGGTGTTTCCACCCTCCAACAACCCCAGGACATATGCATGCAAGTCCTAGTGTTTTTATTATTATTTCAATGATGGGGAAATGGAGGCTTACAGAGATTAAGTCACACACAAGAAGTCCCACATTTAGAAAGTGGTGATCTGACTCCTTAAGCTGGGTATTATGTGACCTACTACGAACTCCTTAAGATCCTGGGCTGCCTGGCCTCACTCCCTCTGACTCCCTGTATCTGGGCCCTCTCAGTACACAGTAGCCGTTCCATAAATGCTCTGAATAAACTTAGAAACAGAGCTCACGTCACTAATTCCAAAAGCTAAACTCTAGGCCCCGGCAGCAGCGAGGGACATGCCTCTTCACCGCCACTCACTCCTGTCCGGTGCTGTGTTGTACTAGCTGGTGCTCATCGGTGCCTCTAGACACACGTCACCCAGCGGCAATGGATCACGCCAACTTCTCCACCACTTCTGGGAGCCTTTCCAAAAGCATTTGGAACAGCAACGCTTCTCAGTTTCTCTGTTGATAATTAGTTTTCTGCTTCTTTCTTTCATTCTTCCCTCCCTCCCTTCTTTCTCTCCCTTTTCTTCCTTTCCATCTTTCTTTTCTTCTTTCCTTCCTTCTTTCTCTTTTTTACAGCAGAGAAGTGGGAAGGAAAGGTAAAATGACTCACTCCAGGGACCCATGCAGCCCAGCCTCAGAGCCCCTGGGAAGCAGCAAGGGGCACCAGGTTCGCTGGAGCTCCTATCTTGAGGGGGGGACATGTGACCACAGTGGTCATCCAGGGACTTTTCACAGCCACTAAAAGTTGAAATACTAGGGAATCAGGCTCAAGATGGGCCTATGCCAACCCGGGATTTACCCATCAACAACTTAAGAAAAGAAATAACTCAGCCCAGCCTTTAAAATAGGGATGAAGTGACCACCATTTTTCAGACTAGTTTTCTTACAAGAATCACAGATCACTCCAGCTACAAGGGACCTCAGAGATCATCTGGTCCAATCCTCTCAGTGCTGAGGCTCTGAGAGGTTAGGAGCCAGTCACCTGGTCAGGTTATAGCTTGGGAAGTGACCAGCCAGTCGGTCCCTCCGTACCAGCTGGCCTTCCAAGGAACCCTCAACCACCAGCCAAACTTGATTTCTCCTTCAAACTAAGCCTGACTATTTATTCATTTGAAATGTAAGCTCATGGAAAAGTCTGATTTCTCAATCCAAGGCATGAAACTGTGTCTAGGATCACATAAACCCCAAATGGACTCAGAATCCAGCCTTGCCGTCCGGACGCTGTCGGACGTCTGACCATGGTTAGCTCATGGTCCCCATCATAATCACTTACTGAATGCAGTTATTTTAAGCTCTAATGCAACCTATTTACAGCTCTTCTGGATGGAATGAAGTTACTCAAATGCTTGGCTCTCGAAACTGTTAACTTACTACTTCTGTGAAACCTTAGTATTTTAACTCTTTAGCAAAGCCGACAGAGAATAAAAGCAAATAACCAAGCAGAGAGAGCAAAGCCTCATAAACTGTTCAAAAGACAGTCTTTCTTCTAAGCCGGTGGTTCTTCTCCAGGAATGCACAGCCAGGCCCCACCTTCAGAGGCCCTCCCTCATCAGGCCTAGGGGCAGGGGTGCCAGCACCAGGATGGGGAGAGCTCTAGGCCTGTCTGGGCTGCTGTTTCAGGTGGGGTGGGCTCTCCCGTAGGGGGAGCCTGCTGCTTTGGGGATGTCTTTCTCAGGCCTCTTTCCTGGCTTCTTGTCCGCTTTCTGGCAGAGATCTGCAGCGCTACACATCCCGGCTAGTCTTCTGCAATGTCTGGGAATCCAGAGGGGCTCTTCTCCCCGCAAGAGCAGTATGGGGCCTGGGGCTCTGGTTCAGAACATCCTGACTCCAGCCCCTTCTGCTCTTTGGCTTTTCTGCAGCAAGCGCTGCACTGATGATAACCGGGGACAACCGTGTCCTCCAACTCCCGTGCCTGTGGAATGAGAGCTGGGAGGTGTCCTACATTTCATCTCAAGGCCATGGCCATCTGGAGCACTGTTTATTCCAGCTATTAGCTGCGGCTTAGCTGAAGTTGGCGTATAACCTTAGTTTCTCTGTCAACAGTACAGCATGGTGATTATGAATGGGCCCTGGACCAGATACATGGGTTCAAGTCCTGGACAAGGAACTTCTCTGTGACTCTGTCTCCCAGCTAGGACACAGGGAAGATTCCAGCACACGCCTCATGCAATTCTAGGAGGGTCAAAAGGAGTTAACATATGTCTGGCACAGAACAAGCACTAAATATACACTAGCTTTTATTACTATACTGTTATATTAATTCCAATTCCTTTCTTTGTTATAATTTCCTGACAGTTGAGAGTTTTTGCTTTAAACTAATCCAAACCGCTAATGGTGGAAGAGGAGAGATCTTTGTTCTCCAGGAGAATTGGACGCTTTCCCAACCAAATCCTGACAGCAGCACTGATTTCTGAAACAGAGGATCTGCCTTGATTTCCAGAACCATTTTCAGGAGACGTTGTCTGAAGTCTTTGTTAAACGGTGTACAGATAAAGGTGCTTTCTTTTATTTTTTTTTTTGACATTTTATTTATTTGAGAAAGAGAGAGAGAGCATGAGCGCACCTGCATAAGTGGTGGGGAGGGGCAGAGGGAGAGGGAGAAGCAGGCACCCGGCTGAGCAGGGAGCTGGATGCAGGGCTCGATCCCAGGACCCTGAGATCATGACCTAAGCCAAAGCCAGACGCTCAATTCACTGAGCCACCCAAGCACCCCAAAGGGCTTTCTTTCAAATGGTGACACATTCCACCCTCCAAAAATGCACCATGACTCCAAAAAGCTGCTCAACTGCCCAGGGCCCTCTGGTCTGCTGGCATTTCCTGCTCCCTTCTCCTTTGCTTTCCCCTCCTGGGAAACCCTCCCTTGGAAATCATGGGACGTGCTCCTGCCTCCGGAGCCCGTTCCCCACATCCCGGCCTGGCTCACTCCAACTCCAGGCCTCCTGTGTCCACCTCGGGGAAAACAGCAGCCCTGCCAGCCTCCCCGCCAGAGCACGCAGCCAATTCACCTCATTCAACAATGACGTCAAGTGACCTGCTCACAGGCAGGGCTTCGACTGAATGAAGTCTTGGCTCCCGGGCCCGGTCCTCAGAGGTTCCCCTGGGAAGCCAAGGGAGGACAGCCTGGTGGGAAGGGGTGGCAAGGCCAAAGCCTTCCACGAAGGGAAGTCTGCAGGGCCCCGCGTCTCTGGTTTCTGGAAGCGCTCACTCACCATCTACCCACCTACCTAACAGGTGCCTGCTGGGGGCCGGGCAGACGGAAACACCCAGCAGCTCAGGAAATATTTGCAGAGAGAGGAAAGGGTGAGAACAGCCCGGGCCCCTCTGTCTCTCCTCTCGGGCCTGCCCACTCACCCTCCCGAGGCTGTCCCCCCACGGGCTCTCTGGGAGCAAGGACGCGTTCCTCTCCCCAAGGCGACTCAAAGCCTCTGCCAAGTCCGCAGCTCACTAAGTGACTCCACCTCACGGGCCATAAATCAGGTGCTCAGCTGCTGCCAGCTACTCGGGACCCCGGGCAGCAAGACTACACGCGGTAACAGCTGGCTTGTGTGGTTTTTAAGATTCTATTTATTTATTCATGAGAGACACACACACACAGAGAGGCAGAGACCCAAGCAGAGGGGGAAGCAGGCTCCATGCAGGGAGCCCGATGTGGGACTCGATCCAGGGACCCCCAGGATCAGGCCCCGGGCTGAAGGCGGCGCTAAACCGCTGAGCCACCCGGGCTGCCCAAGCTGGCTTGTTTTCGACAAAAATATGCACTCTGCTTTCCTAATGTCGTCACCTCACACCCAGACTATTGCGGTGACCCTGACTCTGCTCCCTGGTGCATTCTGTGCTCCGCTGCTAGGTTAGTCCTACGCAGGGACTTCTCTTTCTTTTCTGTTATTTTCTTTCTTTCTTTCTTTCTTTCTTTCTTTCTTTCTTTCTTTCTTTCTTTCTTTCTTTCTTCTTTCTTTTTTTCTTTCTTCTTTCTTTCTTTCTTTCCTTTCTTTCTTTCCTTTCTTTCTTCCTTCCTTCCTTCCTTCCTTCCTTCCTTCCTTCCTCTCTCTCTCTCTCTCTCTCTTTGACAGAGAGAGAGAGAGCACAGTAGGCAGAGCAGCAAGCAGAGAGAGAGGGAGAAGCAGGCCTTCTGCTCAGCAGGGAGCCCGATGCAGGGCTCGATCCTGGGACCATGGGATCATGACCTGAGCCGAAGGCACATGCTTAACCAACTGAGCCACCCAGGCGCCCCACACACTGGGATTTCTGTAAGCTGCCGGGGTCCGAGAACAGAACATCCCAGTACATAGCACAGCTGGCCTCTCCGGGGCTGCGGCTCTGTGCCCCCAGCCTAGGCCGCTCTCACCGCCCTCTCCAACTGCCCCGGCCACATCAATCTATCTGCCAGCTCCCAAGCAAGTCTCAGGCTTTGCCCAGGCTGTTCCCCACTCTGCCTGGAATGCTTTTCCCGACCCTCTGGAAACTTCCTTCACCCTGCCTGGCCTCTGTTCCTCAGCCTTGGGGTTGGGCACTGGGCTGGCCCGGAGTAAGGCGGTGTGCATTCAAATTCCAGCTGAGTGGCCTTGGGCAAGCCACTGAGCCTCAGTTCCTCTAACTATGAAAGGGGCTGATAGCAGAAGCCCTCTCCTCATGAGCCTGCAAAGCCAAGTGAAGTCACGTGGGTAACACCTGGACTGGGACACACATACCTGTGCCTTGTCACACCCATACCTCAGTCCCTGTGGGGATCATTTCTCTCCAGGGTAAGTCTCCTGCACCCCCTAACTGGGCTCCCTTCTGAGGGCAGAGGCTGGGCTCCCCATCCCCTGTTGCTGGACCACACAACCTCCAATCTCTCCTACACAACTCTGGCTCCTTTCTCCCCGTGTTAGCCAACTTGTGCCAGGCCCTAGTTGGTCATGTTGGACTCTATTCCAACAGAGAAAACCCAGACCAGTGCCCGGAGAGACTGCCCCTCTCCCCCTCTCCATGCACTGCCCCTCTCTGCACTTCATGCACTGCCCCTCTCTGTGCACTGCCCCCCTCCATGCACTGCCCCGCTCCTCCTCTCTGTGCACTGCCCCCCTCCCTGCGCTGCCTCGCTCCCCCTCTCAGTGCACTGCCTCTCTCCCCTTCTCCATGCACTGCCCCTCTCTGTGCACTGCCCCTCTCTGTGCACTGCCCCCCTCCATGCACTGCCCCTCTCCACCCTCCATGCACTGCCCCTCTCTGTGCACTGCCCCCCTCCATGCACTGCCCCTCTCCACCCTCCATGCACTGCCTCTCTCCCCTTCTCCATGCACTGCTCCTCTCCCCCTCTCCAGGCACTGCCGGTGCCGGGAGGCTGCGGCCAAGTGCACCAGCCAAGGGGCCGGCCGGCCCTGCACCTCTGGACTGGCCGCAGCTGAACTCCGTACTGTTTTCCACAAGGTCCCCGGGCTGGGGACGAGAAGCATCCCTCGGGAAGGTCCCGCGAGAGAGGCAACTTCCCCACCCCTCGCCCCATCCCGACCCAGACAGTCTGGCTGGTACAGAAAAGATGCGAAAGGACGGCGGAGGGGTCCACTTCTGCATCCCTCACCCGCCTCCCAGCCCCTAGAGTCCCCGTTGGGCTTATTCCCCCAAAGCACTTTCAGTTTGGGAGGCTGGGCTCGGAGCACGGGAAGCGGGCGGCGGCGCGGCCAAGTCTGCGCGGCTGGACCCGAGCCCGCCCGGAGCTCCCGCAGCACCGCGGCCGTCGCGTTCGGGCGCCCGGGGTCGCCGGGGAGGCCGCAGGGGCGCGGGCGCGGGCGGGGAGGAGCGGCCGGAGGGGGGCGCCAGCGCCCGGTGCTCGCGGTCCAGCGCCTCCCGCACCAGCCCCCCCCGGCCCCCTCGACTCCAGGCGCGCGCTCCTGTCTGGCTCGGCCCGTTCCCTGGCGCGCTGAGCTGCCCCGCGGGACACCGAGCAGCCGGCCGGGCCCGTGGGGTCGGGGACGGGGACGGGGCGGGGGGGGCGGGGGTCTCGCCGCGGGACGGAGCGCGCGGATCGGCCCCCGAGCGGGGCGCGGTGCTCGCCGCGGCCGGCGGGGCTTGGGCCGGCCCGGGGGGGGGGCGCGCGGGGCGCGGGTACCTTGGCCGCAGGCGCCGCGCTGCAGGACGATGACGGGCGGCTGGTGCAGCCTCTCGGCGCGGCGGCTGGCGGCGCGCAGCTGGCACAGGTTGGCGTAGGTGCTGGCGTCGCTGCCGCACACCGGCTCGCCGCTGGCGCACACGCAGACGCCGGCCTGCGCGCGCCGCCGCACCGTGGCCGAGGCGGGCACCCCGAAGGGCACCACGCACTGCAGCCCCTCGCCGCACGGGCCCTCCTGCAGGCCGCACGCCGCCCCCTCGGGCGCGCCGCACACCTCGCAGCAGCCGCACGCGTCGCGGACGCGGCCGCCCTCGCAGGGTCCCGGCGGCGGGGGGCAGCGCGCGGGCTCGCAGCGCTCCGGGCACCCCGCGGCGGCCGAGCGCCCGGCCCGGGACGGCTGCGCGGGGGCGGGGGCGGGCGCCGCGAGGAGCAGCAGCGGCAGCAGCAGCAGCGGCGGCGGGACGCCCGGGGCGCGCGGGGGCTGCATGGCGGCTGCGACGGCGGCGGCGGGCGGGCTGGCGAGGGCCGGAGAGCGGCGCCGGGCGGAGCGCGGGAGGGCGGCGGAGCGGCTGCGAGTGCGCGCGGCCGCGCGGCCCAGCCCATTGGCCCCGCGGCGGTGACGAGCGGCCCCGGGACGGGCGCGGGGGGGCCGGATGGCGGGCGGGGGCGGGGACCGCCGCGGGGGGGCAGGGCGGGGCGGGCGGGGTCCGCCCTCGGGGTCCCCTGCGCGCCGCTCGCGAGCCTCCAGCTTAAAGCACTGCGAGGAAGTCCCCCCGGGGACCGGGAGCCGGGGAGCAGCCGGGCCGGCCCCGGGGCTCTGGCCACGCGCTCGGCAGGAGGCGGCCGGGCCCCCCCCGGCCCCGACCCCCGTGTCCGGCACGCGCGACCGTGGCCACGGCGGGAAGCCAGCGCCCCGACCCGCGGTGACGTGAGAAAGCAGAGAGCAGAGTGATCAGGACATAGTCGCTCGTGGTTCCCTTGGATTCCCTTGGAAAGGAGCGAGGGGTGCGCCGCGTGCTCGTGCTCGTGCACGCGCGGGGAGGCCCGGGGAGGCCCGGGTGAGACGGAGCTCGGCGCCGCCTGTTTTGCACCACGTGCATCACCACCCGAAAACGTTGTTATTAAGCAAAAGGGTTCATCTTTGATGTTCCGCTTGAGAGCCCTCGGTGCGTCCTTTCGGACACATGCAAGTCGAGGCATCACCTGGAGGGGCCGGGGCGACTCCGGAGGTGGATCCTGGGGCCCTGGTGGCGCCAGGCCCCCGGGGCGGCGGCCTCTGGGCCGATGTGAGGACCCAGGAGGAGGCGGGTTCGCACTCGCCCTGCCCAGGCAGAGACGCCCCAGGGCGGGTGCGCGGGGTGGAGTAGGTGTGAGAGGGTGCGCAGGACGCTGAAGGATTTTTGCACCATTTTTTTTTTTTTTTGTATTTGGGTGGTTCCCTTGCGCGCACGATATTTTTCCAATAAAAATAGTTTTAAGAAGTAGGATCCAAATGTTTATAACCGCCCTCGCCCACAGCACCTCCCAAATGAGAGCCAAGCAGGCGTCCAGGGTCCAGAGGGGCGCCTGGGACCAGGAGTTGGGAAACAGGAGGTTGGGCAGTGCGGAGCTTGAGAGAGATGTTAGGGAAGTATTTTCCTAAAGACGGAACCTCATCCTTGTGGAAAGAGAGACCTTGACCCAGAAGCCAATCAACCCTGGGCACCGGAGAGGGTGCAGCTCCGCTGATGGGGCGCTGGGTGGCTGCTAGCTGTGATTACCCCGAAAGGGGGGTGCATAGCGGTGAGGGAAATAATGAACAAAGTTGATCAGCCAATAGGCACCCTCTGTAGTCCAGTGAGCCCTAAATTAAGGTGGCCTGCGATCATGAATAAATGGGCGAAAACTTCCTTTTGTCCAATACTCTTGTTTTAAAGATGAGAAAACTGAGGCCTAGAAAGAAGTGACTCCCCCAGGGTCACACTACATACCAGTTAAGCCAGACCCCATCCTCTACCCTCCAGCCAAGCCGCTGGAGTGAAATAGATTAAAAGTAAAACTGCGATGCTGGGTGCAGCCCCTGGCATCTTCCCTAACAGAGGACAAGTCCCTGATGGTTCCACTGAGTCCCGTTACCCCCTCCTCCTCATTCCATTCTCCACCCTGTCTCCCCACCACACACACTTGACTCTCCCCCTGCTGAATAGCTTGCATTTTCTGGAACCTACCTTCTCCTGCCTAAAACCTTTATGTCTTTGCTCATGCTCTTCCCTCCTCCCAAAATGCCCCTCTTCCTCTCCAGGGTGAGTCAGTGGGACACTGTGAAGCTGCCAGAGCCAGGCCCTCTGATGGGTTTGGGAGTCAAAAATCCCACTCCTGGCCTTTCATTCTGTGACTTTTGATAAATTGTTTAAGAACCTCGGGGTTGTTACCTTCCCCAGGAACATCTGGTGACTGTGCATCTAGCGACTAACCAAGGGTGTTTGTGGCCACAAAACCACTCCTGCGTTGGTTCACAACCTGGAAGAGATGTTCGCAAATGCAATGACCAGGAAATTCAAGCCACGGAAGCCATGTGGCCTTTCTACCAGGGAAGGAAGATGGCACCACCCTGCTGCTGGAACCCATGCCGGTGGTGGCATCAAGGAGTCAGCAGAGGGAGGAATGGAAAACTGAGCCATACCCGACGAGCAGAATTCACGATCCCCAAGGTTTTAGAAAGACCCCATCACATCACATCATCTCCCAGGTGTGACTGCCATTCACCCTCCTGCTCTTATGTTAACAGCCTGCTGGGGCCCCCCTGCCAAGACCTTTGATTCAGAGAAAGTAAAGTCCCCCCCCCCCACCCCAGGACTAAGGAGATCCTGAACAGTCCACTCGGGAGGGTGTTGTGTGTATGTGTGCCTGCGTGTGTCCATGTATAAGAGGACACAGAATAATTCAATTGAAACCTGGCATTGAGAGCCCATCATTGATCGCTCGTGCCTTAATCCTAGCATTTCCATTTCTAGAAGTAATGCTTTAGGTCTGAAAAAGTTACCCCTTCTTTTATTCCTTCCCCCTCCAATGCCATTTTTAAAGACAGTTTCTTACAAGATGCATTTTTTGGATACAATGTGAAAACTCATTTCTCATCGGGTCTTGGCACAGATTCCTAGAGAAGATTTTTCCAGAGCAAAGGGGATAGTTCCGAAGCCACAAGGGTGAGTTCCCTGCCGTTTTCTCTGCAGCCCAAATTTGCTGCATTTGAGCTTTAAGTCTGGACAAAGTCAAGCCTGTTCATGAATAATAAATGACAAAACGTCGTGGCTGACAAAGCTTCCATTAGGAAATGAGGTTTCTGAACCTGCACAGAGCAACCATGTCTTGCTGCCCCCAAAGAGAAAGATCTTCCACTTGGGGCCTCTGTTCTTCCGAAAGTCTGAGCCACCCAGAATGGCTGGGGCCTCACATTGCCTTTCCTAATCCATGGGACTTACAACCTAAGGAGCTAGAGTCATAATTCTGACTCTTGCTACAATCTTATAGTTGCCCTATTCGGGAATGTTCAGGGGCTCACAATCCCAGTAAATGGAAGTCCAGACTTCTTCACCTGATATCCAGAATGTTCCATGATGTCACCCAAACTGCCCTTCAGGCCAGATTGTCCTCTGCTTGTAAGTGGCAGAGGACATGCCTGGTGGCAGACATGCCCCAGGTCCCCTTAGTGTCCATTCCCACCCCCTCCACAGTGACAGAACCATGGCCGGTGACAGGCTGTCCAGGTAAAAGGCGGCTTCTGAGCCAGTTTTGATTCCCCTCCCTCAGAGAACTGGGCACACTCCCATTACTCCCACCGGCAAGTCATGACCTCCGTTGACAAAAGGCACACCCTGCTCCTGTGTCTCTGAAGACATCACCATATGGATTCAGTTTGGTTTAGTTCAAGAGAAACTTCTTGAGCATCGGCCATATGCTGGACACTCCGCCGGACGCTGAGATGAGGCATTAAATAACAGAGCCCAAAGTCTAGAATTTTCTGCAATGATGGAAACAGTCTCTACGTCTCCAAGATGGTCACCGTTAACTACATGTCCCTAACTATTGAGCATTAGATATGTGGCAGATGCAGCTAAGAAATGGAATTTTTACTTGAATTTCATTTTAATTCATTTTAAGTGTAACCTCATGAGCGCACCCCATTAGCTGTATGAAACTAGTGCCTATCACACTGGAGAGAGGGATAAGAAAACAAGTGCAGGGTGACGAGAGGGAACTCCATGGGAGGGAAGAACTGGGATTTTTAAAGATGCCAACTGAGCTGCATTCTGGAGGGCTGGGGAGGAAGTCACCAGGGGACAGTACCCGGCAGCAGGCAGGTGGGGTCCCCTGATGAGGAGCTCCGCCGGGCTCTGGAGGACATGTGTTTTGGTGGAATCACCTTGCTGCAGCATGGATTTGGCAACAGACATTTTTAACTATAGATACGTTATTAGATTTCAGGTTAAGAAGCACTTTGAATTAAATTGAAGCTGCAGTTCATATAATCTAATAGGATAAGAAGTGAAGATATTCCAGTAGTTTTGTAACAAACTATTAATTCATTTCTGCATGGCAGAAAATGGAGAGGCAAATGGGGAGTATGTTCAAAATAACTTGGGGAACTTCAGAGGCACTCTGGAAACGTTAGCATTTCTAATATCAAATCACAAAACGTTCATGTGCTTTCATTAAAGGGGGACCCGTGAGAACCAATCCTGGCCTGGCTTCTGTTCCAGGTTTCCTTGTCAAGCCTTCAAGATCTATAATTCAGATCTTTCATTAATTTTGACCAACCTATTCCCTAAATCAGTTGCAGAAGACCAACAGTCTGTATTTGCATTAATCGGCTCTTTCCAACATATTTGCTCTAGAAAAGTAAAAGCGCATGCCATCTGACCAAAAGTTTCCACTCTCCTTGACCAACAATCAGACAGGCACAAGTTCAAATAGAACCACAGGCAGTTACCAACGTGTCATGAATGACAGCTTGTCAATTTGCTGTCACTCTGGAGCAGCATAAAAGCTGAACAAGGTCACGTATAGAACATGCTGCCTTCTAGGCAAGAAGGTTTGAGTTTGGGTCAAAGAAATTATAAGCCAGAGCTTTAAATGTGCTTGTAAAAAGAAATGTTAGCAAATGGGGGAGAATGTTCAGTCTTTGAGTCATTTCATCGTCTAGTTATATAGGCACAAAAATACATATAAAAGGCCAAAGTTCTATAAGTATGAAAAAGCATTTACTGAGTTTATTTATCAGGACAATGTCAGAGGTGCTTCGTGTCAACATTTTAAGCCAACTTGACCTAGAAGGCCCAGATTCTTTCTCTTCAGACTTGCATTGTTATTTTCTCACACGTACAGCCAAAGGTTTCTTTTTTCTTTTCTTTTCTTTTCTTTTCTTTTCTTTTCTTTTCTTTTCTTTTCTTTTCTTTTCTTTTCTTTTCTTTTTTCTTTTCTTTTCTTTTCTTTTTTTTTTTTTTTTTTGTCCCTATACTAATAGGACCGTGAGAAATGTGAAAGTATGAGAAGATAAGGATGGTGCCCCTTTCCTAATGGCTACTCTAGAAGCCTTGGCCAGAGGTCACTGAGGGCCGAGGTCTCTGCTCCCATCAGCGTAACCCCAAACCCAGCTCAGCAGCTGGAGGCCCCCCCAGTTGGCCTCCTATGGGCTCTGAGTGTCCTCCACCCATCCATGTTCTCCCACCCGATGCATCTTGCTGTTTCCTTTGTCCGGCACATACTAGGTGCACTTGAAATCTTTGTTCTTGACCTACCAGCTATAGAGAATATCTACCTTGAATTACTTGAACCAGTAAAGGGCTGAATTCACCCTGATTCTAGCTGTGAGGTGGTTCTCAGACCTGAGCGTGCATCAGAAGCACCTAGAGGGCTGCCTGAAGTGTAGGTACCACAGATACCGGAGCTCCACCTCGAGTTTCTGATTCAGTAGGTCTGGAGCGGGGCCTGAGGATTTGCATTTCTAATAAGTTTCAGGGGACATTGATGCTGTTGGCTTGGAGACCCCACTTGGAGTAACAGTCTCTGTCCCCCTCCTGTCCCTTGTCTGCCTCCTACTCCTGCTCGGCTGGCACATCTGCGTACACACACGCTGGATGGTATCATGGGGGAGAGGCGTTCATCTAGAGGAACAGATAACCAGCCTCAGAGGGGTTTCTGCAGTGAGACCCCGAGCAAGTCTTATGAGTAGGAGTTCGAGGCCACTGGGTGGGGAAGGGCGGAACCGAGACAACCAGTGTGCCCATTTATTGAATGTGGAGGAACTGTGGCTTCACCTAGTGGTCTTGTTTGTTCATTTGTTTGTTGGTTGGTTTGTTTTTAAAGATTGTATTTATTTATTCATGAGAGACACAGAGAGAGAGAGAGAAAGGCAGAGACACAGGCAGAAGGAGAAGCAGGCTCCACGTAGGGAACCCGATAGGGACTCGATCCGAGGTCTCCAGGATCATGCCCCAGGCCGAAGGCAGGCGCTAAGCCACTGAGCCACCCAGGGATCCCCACATTTGTTTGTTTTAAAGATTTTATTTACTTATTTGAGACACAGAGAGAGAGAGATCACAAGCAGGGATGGGGAGGGGCAGAGGGAGAGGGAGAAGCAGACTCCCCGCTAAGCAGGGAGCCCGATGGGGACTCGATCCCAGGACTCCGGGATCACGACCTGAGCCGAAGGCAAACGTTTTACCGACTACGCCCCCCCAGCCTCCCTCATCTGGCGGTTTTAGTCAGGAAAGGGAAGCAGTCAGATTTGTGGGTTGGAAAGACCACCAGGACCAGGGTGAGAACTGGTGTGAAGGAGGGGGAGTGTGGGGCAGGGTCTAGCAGCTGGCACCATGGAGTTCAACAAAGAAACAGTTGCCCCTCTGCCTCTAAGCAGCTCCTCACCTTCCACCCGGTATCCAGCACAGACTCTCCAAGGGCAGGCGTGAAGGGCACGCGTCCCACTAAGCAGAACAGATGGGAGCCCTGCCCTCCCCACCCTGCCCTCTGCTGTAGTCAGTGCAGGACAGAGGATGTGCCTCCTGCCAGGATGGGGGGGCCTGATACAATGACAAACGTCCTGTCCCCCTGCCAAGCCAATAGCCCATCTGGTTCAGCTCCAGGAGAGGCATCTTTTCCTAAATTATACAAAGATGCCTCAGGGGCCGGGCACCCTGAAAACTCTGCCCTAAATTGTTGGTGACCTTGGGGAGGGCATTCTCCTTTCTAGAGTTCTCTTCTACGGGAGGAGGGGACAGAGACCCCTGGTGTCCATTAGAACCCTCCGTGGCACTTTTTCAAAATACTGACATCCTGGGGCGCCGGGTGGTTCAGTGGTTGAGCGTCTGCCTTTGGCTCACGTTGTGGTCCTGGGGTCCCGGGTTCGAGTCCCGCATCGGGCTCCCTGCATGGAGCCTGCTTCTCCCTCCGCCTGTGTCTCTGTCTCTCTCTGTGTCTCTCATGAACAAATAAAATCTTTAAGAAAAAATGCTGACATCCTGGAATTTGGCAAACTCTGATTAAATTTAGTAAATAATAGTAGTGAATTGGTGTTGATTTTCTGATTTTGATTACTTTAGTTGCATAAGAGGAAGTTTTATTTTTGTTTTTTAAAGAAAATACACCCGGGAGCATTTAGAGGTAAAGGGCCTTCACGCGTGCAACTCACTGTCCAATGTTTCCAAGGTGGAGAATGAGCAAGTGTGGCTGACAGGTCGGGAAGCCGAGGGTCAGGGTAAGTGAGAGTTTTATACTATTTTTACAACTTTTCTCTCAGCCATACATTATTTCAAAATAAAGAACTTTTTTGAAAATACCCCAGACCAATTGAATCAAAAACTCCAGAGGCACCAAGAAGCGCATGAAAAGATGTTCAACATCATTAGTCATCAACAAACCGAATCTTCACTGTGGGAGCAGTGAGGTTTTGATCCACACCCCCTTGGTCGCTTGTATAAAAAGTCAGCTGGGGGGATGGGGTGGCCGGGTGAGGGGCTTGAAGGGGGGCCTGGGATGGAATGAGCACTGGGGGGTCGTAGGCAGCTGATGAATCATTAAACTCTACCTCTGAAGCTAGTAACACACTATATGTTAAGTAATTGATTTTAAATCAAATAAAAAATTTTAAAGTACCATGATAACGGGAGATGGCAAAAATGTCGAGAAATGGGAGCCCTCCTATCCTGCTGATGGGGATGGCAAACCGTGCAGCCACTTTGAAAACCAGTCTGGCTGTTCCTCAGATAATCAGAGTCACCGTGGGACCCGGCACTTCGCTCCTAGGTGTCCACCCAAGACAAACAG
Organism: Vulpes lagopus; assembly: GCF_018345385.1. Classification (NCBI taxonomy): domain Eukaryota; kingdom Metazoa; phylum Chordata; class Mammalia; order Carnivora; family Canidae; genus Vulpes; species Vulpes lagopus. The sequence continues at coordinate 9,164,762 of NC_054825.1, forward strand.
AAGCGCGTGTCCATGGAGGAACTTGCACATGAATGTTCATGGCAGCAGTATCCGTCATGGCCAAAAGGTGGAGGAAATAACCCAAATGTCCAGTCCATGTGCCATATCCATGCGATGAAATATGGCTCAGCCACAAAAAAGAATGAAATATTGAAAGCTGATACACAAAATCGATGAACCTGCAGGCATGACACTAAATGGAAGAAGCCAGTCACAAAAGGCCACCTATTGCATGATTCCCTTCATATGAAATGCCCACCGCAGGGAAATCCACAGAGATAGAAAATAGGTTAGTGGTTGTTTAGGGCTGCGGAGAGGCTGGTGGGCTGGGGAGGTAATAGCTCAAGGGTAGGGCGTTCCTTTGGAGGTGACTGAAATGCTTTAAGAATTGTGGGGATGGTTGCACATCTGTGAATATACTAAAAGCCACTGAACTGTACCCTCGTAAATGGTGAATTGTATGGTATTTGAATTATATCTCAATAGAACTGTTTTTAAAACTCCTCCAGGGGGTGTGATTGAGCATCCCCATGACCAGTTTTCAGAGCCCACCCCCCCACCCCAGCCCCACCCCGGAGACTCCAGTGAGCCAGCAATCAGGCTCAGAACCGCAGACAGGCCATTTCTACGTGTTGACACTATGTGCATACATGTTTAAACCATCTTGTCATTCCACGGCCAGGGGAACGTCCTTAGACATCCAAAATTCCGTGACTCTGGGAATTCTATTTGTCTAATGCACAGCCTGTATTTTAATCAGCCAGTCTGTGTTCAGATGGGCCACCGCATTGCCCTCCCCCTGGCAGGCCGGGAGCCGTCTGGAACAGGGAGCCCGACCTGCACGTTGTGCCAGATGGTGCTAGTCACACTGGTCGCAGGTTGTTGAGTTAGATGCTTGCAGCAGAGGCCAGGTACAGCACTGAAGTAATATGTTTTATCTTGATTTCCATTTACTTTCCTCCCTTAAATTGATTCTTTTTTTTTTTTTTTTTGGTAGCTCTTAATCCCCTTCACCCATTTCGCCTGAACTTGGTTCTATTTCTGATGTGTCCTCCAGCCGTCAGCTGTCGGCTCCTGGATGGCGTGGCACCAGCAGGGCACTATCCCCGATGAATCACGGCCGAGGTACTTTTCCACTGGTCCCTCTGCATCCTTTCTTAAAGCCCTGTCACCTCGCATGGTGGAGGCTTGTGTCCCTCTTTCCTAATGGACTCTACTACTTGGAGGCAGTTTCCGGGAGCTCAAGCCTCACCCAGTGCCTGGCACCGGTTATTAAATTATGTCACTACTGCTTGGGCACCTGGGTGGCTCAGTGGTTGAGCATCTGCCTTCAGCTCGGGTCATGATCCTGAGGTCCTGGGGTCGAGTCTCACACCAGACTCCCCGCAAGGAGCCTGCTTCTCCCTCTGGTCTGAGTCTCTGCCTCTGTGTGTGTGTGTGTGTCTCATGAATAAATAAATAAATAAATAAATAAATAAATAAATAAATAAATATCTTCACTACTCCTTAAAAAAGAAGAGTCACCACTTTAGAAATCGGGCCCGAAAAACGCTCCGGCCTTCCTGTCACAAAGACCTGCAGCTTGTGAGAGGGGAGGGAGAAATAAGCTGATCCCTCAACTGCAGAAAGACCAAGCCCAACCACTGTGCCCATTCAAAGGGGATTCAGGAAATCCTCACTAATGGCCCAACTTCCCTGGTTTGAGATTCAAGAGGAAGCACAGTAAGGACCCCAGGGGAATGCTAGCACATGAGGCAAGAAATGCAGGATATAAAACCCTGCCTGCTGTTTGCTCCTGATTGTTAAGAAACTGATCGTGGGCCTCAAACACGGGCAGAACAAAGCCCGAGGTTAATTCTGGGTGGACGGGTGAAGGGTGATAGATGATGTTTTCTGTACTAACCGGGAACACTGGGGGAGTGAGACAATTAGAGGTGAAGGAAGAGAAGGTAAGAAAGCCAAGCCTTTTCCATCAGTGGGAGCCAAGCTCCTGGCCATGCTCTCCCTGCAGCAGGGGCTCCCCATCTGAGGACCCCCCAACACTGGACTGTGCTCCTACTTGTGGTCACTCCTTGTCCCCCAGGCCTCGAGCCCAGCCTGTCCCACCGCTGAGCTCAGCATCTGCTCCTGAACCTTCGTAGACTCCACCCGTGACTGTCTTCTACGTACCCGGCGCGTGCTTAAGTGTACACCAAGTGCTTAGCACTGAATGAATCCAAAAAAGTTATGGATTGTTCCAAATCTGTATTTTCTGATACTTTAAAAGGAGGATGCTTTTCCGTGTTTTTTCATCTGCCAAGATGTTCATACATCTTTCTGAAGTCTTCTGCAAGTCTGTCGGTCTCTGGACATGGCTTATTCACTCACTTCTTATTTCCCAGTTTCCATGTCCCCATCCCTAGTGGCCAGCACCCTGCTCCCTGGCACAAGGCAATAGCTGTGTGAGCGCTAGAGAGGTGGCGACTCCCGGGATCCTACTTTAAAGATGGTGTTCATATAAAGGAAGGGAGAAGAAATGTTGGGAAATATCAGGAAGGGAGACAGAACATAAAGACTCCTAACTCGGGGAAACGAACTAGGGGTGGTGGAAGGGGGGAGGAGGGCAGGTGTTGGAGGGGAATGGGTGACGGGCACTGAGGTGGACACTTGACGGGATGAGCACTGGGTGTTTTTCTGTATGTTGGTAAATTGAACACCAATAAAAATTAATTAAAAAAAATAAAGATGGTGTTCAGATGTCACAACATAATTCTTAAATAATCAGGACAGTTCAGTACTGGCATATAGATAAACAGAGGTCACTGAAATAGGTGGGAGCCCAAATCAGACTCAGAAGTCAAGCAGTAACCTGATTTCACACAGGTATAATTACAATTAAGTAGGGTCTTTTCAATAAATGGCACTGAGTCAATTAGCTATTCAGATGAGGGGAGAAAAGAATACAGGTCCCATATTAAACATAAAAATTCATTCAAAGCGGATCATAGACCTAAGTTTGAAAATTAAAAACAATGCAGAGTTCAGGAGAAAGGCTCTAGATAGGAAAATATCTTTATGATCCTGGGGTAGGCAGAGATTCCATAAACAGGACACAGAAATCATTATTTTAAAAATCAATAAATATGACTTAATTAAAATGAAGAATTTCTGTTCATCAAAAATGGAAAATCATCAACTGGGAGAAGATACAATGCCTGCCTCTAAACAAGGACTCATGTTCAGAATACACAACTCAACAAAAAGAAAAACACAAATAGAAAAAAAAAATCCGAGCCGGAAACTTCACAAAGGAAGATCTACAAATGGCCAACGATGTCAGGAAAACAGTGATTAAAACAATGACACACACCCACAAGAATGGCTAAAATTAAAAAAAATCTAACAATCCCAATGCAGGCAAAATTCTAGGACCACCTCCAAGCTTTCCTCCCTCTGGTACACACGCCCTGTAAAAATCCCCTCCCCTTGACTGTGGATAGGATGCCGTGATTAGATTGTATTAAATGCCAAAGACAGAGGGTTTTTGCAGAAATAATTAAGGTCTCTAATCAGTAATTTAAGCAATCATGAGTTCTACAGCTGCGTGGAAATGAATTTGGTCAACGTGTGAGCTTAGAGGAAGACCACAACCTCCCCTGCCCCCACTTCCTATCTACAGATCATCCACACCAGACAGTCCCTGGGTCAGGGACTAGAGTGTCAGCTCCTTGGGGACAGGTGTCTCTCTCACTGCTCTATCCTGGCATTTCCTGCAGAACGAGGAGGTACATAGCAAGAGCTCAGCATATTTTAAACTAATTTATTGAGACTTAAAGGGTTGGTTGTGTGTGTCCAGCTCAAGTGAAATACAGGATTTTTTAAATTTTAATGTTTTTGTATATCCTCATCTGAATTTAAAAAACAATCCTTTTTTCTAAATATATTTTGCAATTTTCTGGTACCTCTCAATGGAGTAGATTCAAATATTCATTGCCCTCCCTATAGGAGGATTGTAGTCGGTTTAACCGTATAAAATTGCTGATGTTTGGTCATTTTTGACTTAATAAGATGACATTCTTACATGGTTCGACCTCATACTTCCCTGCCCTTTCGACATCAGGCTTGACCATGTCATTTATTCTGGCCAGTGAAATGTGAGCTTGAAAGGCGTGTGTCACTTGAGTTTTAGGAGTGGTTACACGGCTAGCAAGCATAACTTTTCCCTCTTCCAAGGCCACCATCTTCCAGATAGAGGTTGCTCAATTCACTTGGGCCCCAGGGTAAAAAGGAAAAGCAGAGCTACAGGCAAGCCATGATGGACAGCACAACTGATCAATAAGCCTGGATGGTTATAAACCTCTGAGATTTTTGTTACTGTCGCAGAACCCAGGGTACTCTGTCACATGGCCTTCAGTCTGCCCTGTAATAGTGGTAACTTCTCTGTGTCTCCCTCACCTATTTCTTACACTCCAGAGTTCAGCAAAATTTCTTGACCATAAGAAGCCCTTGGAAAATGATTGAATTTAATCAAGCACAGTATTTCTTCTGTTGGGAAGAAAAGCTGGCTGAGCACAACCAAAGACATTTTGTAACATTTATTAATGTCTGTTCTACCTTCAAGCCTAAGGACAAGAATCAGTCATGAGCCAAGCTCTATTATGTCAGCAAAAATCCCAGAACCATTAAGGCTCCTTTAGGGCTGATAGGGAAATTTTCCAGAAGCCGAATGAAATCCAGTTGTCAGCATGCGCCTGCTAGCTCTTCCTCCTGGGGACGCACCCCTTTTCTCTACGTGGAACGATGAGATGCCTCCTGTAGCACTGACGTCAAACCCAAGGCAGGAGGAAGGTGGAAGCCAGGACTAGACCACGGGATATAGCTGTTGTTTTAAGAACAATGGAAAAGTATCAAAGGTTTTTACCCAATAAGTAAACAAACTGGTATTTTAAACGTTGTGAGACTAGATTGTAGGGAAACAGTGGGAACAGAATAGAAATTTCCTTAGAAATCATAAATTAGGGGTACCTGGCTGGCTCAGTCAGTGGAGCGTGTGGCTCTTGATTTCAGCATTGTGATTTTAAGACCCCATGCTGGGTGCAGAGATTACATTAATCTTTTAAAAAATGCAATAAAGATTTAAAAAATAAAAATAAAGAAATCATAAATTAGTAATATTGACAAAGCAAAAACAGGTAAATAAACTAGTATCTATGGAGAAAAAGAAATATTTTTCAAAACAAATAAAAATCACTTCTGAAAAAGATTCTTGAGGCCAACAATCTCATGGTTGAGTTCCTTGAAACTTTAAATGAACAGTTTTATGTTCTTTAAACCAAGAGAAAACATGGGAAAAAAAGATGACAAACTTCCCAATTCGCTTTATAAAGTAAGCATATGCTGAAATTAAAACATAAAAGAGAGCATTCCTTTGCCCCCCAAAATATGTAAGTCAATATTATTTGTGGGTACAGGTATGGAGCTACTAAACATAAACAAATCAATCTGTTTTGTATTAAAGAATGGAATAAGAATGAAAGAATGCTATGTTATTCGGAATTGTATTTTTTTAAAGATTGATTGATTTTTGAGAGAAAATGAGCAGGGGGAGAGGGAGGGGAAGAGGGAGAAGCAGACTCCCAGTGAGCAGGGAGCCCTGTGTGGGACTCAGTCCCAGGACCCTGGGATCATGACCTGAGCTGAAAGCAGATGCTTAACCTATTGAGCCACCCAGATATCCCAGAATTGTATTAATATAATTTTTGTGTGTCATCCCCAAACCCAAAAAGTATCTAATGAAATTCCATATCATTCTTGAGGTTTGTTGTTGTTGTTGTGTTTTGGTTTGTTTTGGTTTTAAAAATACAGAACTTCTTTAACATGATAAAGAATATCAGGGCACCTGGGTTGTTCAGTTGGTTAAGCAGCCAACTCTCGATTCTGGTTCAGATCATAATCTCAGGGTGGTGAGATGGAGCTCGGTGTCAGGCTCGTACAGATGAAACCTGCTTGAGATTCTCTCCTTCTCCTTCTGCCCCTCCCTGCTCATGCGCTCTCTCTCTCTCAAAAATAAATAAAATAAAATAAAATAAAATAAAATAAAATAACAAAACAAAACAAAACAAAACAAATAAAATAAAATAAAATAAAATAAAATAAAATAAAATAAAATAAAATAAAATAAAATAAAAAAGAGCAGCCCGGGTGGCTCAGCAGTTTAGCGCCACCTTCAGCCCAGGGCATGATCCTGGAGTCCCGGGATCAAGTCCCATGTCGGGCTCCCTGCATGGACCCTGTTTCTCTTCTGCCTGTGTCTCTGCCTCTCTCTCTCTCTCTCTCTCTCTCTCATACATAAATAAATAAATATTTAAAATAAAATACCTCAACAGCCAGCATCATATATAATAATAAAGTACCAGAGACAATCCTATTACTATCTGGACTAAAGCAAAGGTGCCAAGCACTAGAAGTTCAGGCCCATTCAATATCAACAACCAGTTCTCTGGGGGAGAAAAAAAGTTTATTATGAATTTAACTGATATGAGAGATATGTAGCGTATGATTTACCAATACTAATAAAATATACAATACTCTTTATTGTGAATTCCATAGAGACAACTGATTTTCACAGAACTCTTTTTTTTTTTTTTTTTTTTTAGGATATTATTGATTTATTTGAGAGACAGAATGAGCCAGAGAGAGAGAGCACATGAGCAGGGGCAGAGGCAGAGGGAGAAGCAGGCTCTCCATTGAGCAGGGAGCCCAATGCAGGGATAGATCCCAGGACCCGAGGATCCTGACCTGAGCTGAAGGCAGGCGCTGAACCAACTGAGCCACCCGGGTGCCCCTCACAGAATGCTTTCTTAATTATAGACAGAGAGTTAGCAAACTTAGCTTTCAGGCCAAATCAATCCATCTCCTGTTTTTGTACAACCTGCAAACTAAGAATGGTTTTTACATTTTTGAATGGCTGAAAAAAATTCAAAAGAATGGTATTTCGTGACACAAGAAAATTCATGAAATTCAAATTGCAATATCCACAAATAAAAGTTTTTGGAATACAGCCTTACTCACTTTAGTATCATCCACGGCTGTTTTCTCCCTGCAATTGCAGAATTAGTAGTTTCAGCAGAGGCCCGTGGCCTGCAAAACTGAAAACATCTACTATCTTGCCCTTTACAAAAAGAGGTGCCAACCCCTCGTCTAGACGATCAACAGGAGAATAAATCAAGCCCTAATTTGTAGCATTTGCCAACTTCCAGAGTAAACAGTCCCACTGTGGCCAGTGACCAATGTGGCGTTACTGAATTTGGAGCTGGGAGGAGAACCACAGGGCACAGGATTGTGTAGTATTTCCGCCTTCCAGGTACAGTACATATAAATAACTGCAAGAGCACAGATGATAATAATAATGTGCAGTAAAATAACTAGGACACGATGAGTTGTATTTATTATCTTTCTTCCTAATGTAACATATTTAACTGTAAATTTAGTGTAATCTTAATAATGGCTGTGTATGGAAACAACAGGTGTTGGCGAGGATGCAGAGAAAGAGAACCCTCTTACACTGTTGGGGTGATGCAAACTGGTACAGCCACTCTGGAAACCAGTATGGAGGTTCCTCAAAAATTTAAAAATAAAACTACCCCATGACCCACCAATCGTACTACTAGGTATTTATCCAAAGGATACAAACATAGTTATCCAAAGGGGCACCTGCGCCCCAATGTTTATAGCAGCAATGTCCACAATAGCCAAACTATGTAAAGAGCCCAATTGTTTGTTGACAGATGAATGGATAGAGCAGATGTGGTCTATATAAATGGAATATTACTCAGCCATCCAAAAGAATGCACTCTTGCCATTTGCAACTATGTGGGTGGAACTAGAGGGTATTATGCTAAGTGAAGTCAATCAGAGAAAGACAAATACATATGATTTCACTCATGTGGAATTTAAGAAACAAAACAGATGAACATATGAAAAGGGAGGGGAAAATAAGATAGGATGAAAATAGAGAGGGAAGCAAACCATAAGAGACCCTTAGCTATAGGAAATGAACTGAGGGTTGCTGGAGGGGCGGTGGGTGGGGGTATGGGGTTATTGGGTTATAGGCATTAAATAGGGCACTGGAAGTGATGAGCACTGGGTGTTATATGCAACTGATGAATCACTAAGTTCTACCGCTGAAACTAAAAATAAAAAATGGCTGTAACAACAAGCTTGCAAAATCCTCCAAAGTTCAGCAATTGACTTACCAGCCAGTCCCAGCACTACCGCCTATTTGGAGTGACCAGTGGTATGGCAGAGAGGTCAGCCTTCTGGCCTGTGCCCACACCAGATTCCACAGAAATGGGAAGAACACCCTTCTCCGTGCGCCCCCCCTTCCTCCACAGTCCTTCAGGTCACTCCTGACTCCAGAATGCAAGATCTGTTCACAGCCTTCACTGCGTTCAGAGCACCCACCCAAACTCCCTCTGCCTTCATGCACGCAGCCTCCTCTCTGCAAATCTCCCTCTCCCCAGTGCAAACCCTACCGGCAGGATCCCTCATTGGGAGAATCACCTGTGCACAGAGCCACCAAATACAGCCAGGTTCAGCGTTTCATCTCAGGTTTTACAGGAACAAGCACCCTGACAACATCATAAATTTAGTGCAATTACAGGTTTTAAAAAGTAGGATTTTTTGGAACTCAAAAATAAGGATTTGAAGGTTCAAAAATGGAACAGAAAAAACATGTCTTTGATACTAACAGTATTGGAAACTACAATTACTATTAGGGTGTGATATTGGGAGAGAAATCTTCATATCATAGAAAGCTCAGAAATGGACTCTAGTGTAAACAATCGCTGCCTGAATGCCATAGACTGGAGGTCTGGTCCTCCCCAAATTAACGTATTGAACCTAAGACACAAGGTGATGGTACTAGCAGGGTGGGCTTTTGGTGATAGATCATGAGGGCATGATTCTCGTCCTTATGAGAGACTCCTGAGAGCTGCCTGGCCCCCTCCACCACGTGAGGACCCAGTGGGAAGACGATCCATCATCTGGGAACCAGGAAGAGAGCCCTCATCAGACACCAAAGCCGTCAGTGCCTCCATCTGAGACTTACAGACTCCAGAACTGTGGGAAATAAATTTCTGCTGTTTTCAAGCCACCCAATCTATGATATTCTGTTACAGCAGCCCACACTGGCTGAGACACTGACATAAGTAGTATTTCAAACTGGTGGGAAGCCATCGATTTTTAAAGCCAGTATCATAGAGAAACTGCTGAACTTGTACATTGGGGTTGTTAGGGAGTATATTAGATGTTTAGTTATTACTGGTTGCCAAAATTAATTCCAGATATAATTAACTTAAAAAAATTTTTTAAAGACTTTATTTATTTATTCATGAGAGACACAGAGAGAGAGGCAGAGACACAGGCAGAGGGAGAAGCAGGCTCCATGCAGGGAGCCCAGTGTGGGACTCGATCCCGGGACCCCAGGATCACGCCCGGGGCCAAAGGCAGGTGCTCAACCGCTGAGCCACCCAGGGATCCCTGTAATTAACTTTTAGGAGTAAAAAGTTACAATAAATGTATTGAGGGATACTCTAAGTATATAGGTTAATATTGGGGTGGAAATTTACTTTCCAAGCAAGATAGCAAAAGCAAAATCCATAAAGAAAAACAAAAGACGGGGATCCCTGGGTGGCGCAGCGGTTTAGCACCTGCCTTTGGCCCAGGGCACGATCCTGGAGTCCTGGGATCGAGTCCCATGTGGGGTTCCCTGCATGGAGCCTGCCTCTCCCTCTGCCTGTGTCTCTGCCTCTCTCTCTCTCTCGCTCTCTCTCTCTATGTCTATCATAAAATCTTAAAAAAAAAGAAAAACAAAAGACATCCATAAACAGAAGGAGCACCTAAATGAAAGACAAGTGACAGACAAGGATATTACCTAAATATAGAAGATGAAGAGAGGACAAAAAGTCATAGTTCATACACAGAGAATTCTTGGAAACGAGAACAATTCAAGCAGCAATAAGAAAAATAGATGAGGACAAACACGGGCGGTCCACAAAAGGGACCAAGAGAAATGGCCAATTAACATTTAGAAAACCTGGGCTTCCCCTTGTTTTCAGAGAAGCATAAATTGACGTCATAACAAGATATCCTTTTCTCCCATCGGATGGCCAGAAATGACGGCCCCCAGGACGGTCCCGGATGTGAGGAGCTTCTCACGGACTTGGTTGGAGCAGAAACGATCGCATCCTGCCTGGAAGGCCCCTTGGCAGGACTGACGCTGAGCTGCGCACGCCTGTGAGCCCCGCGAAGCCGGTGCAGGGGTCACGACCCCTGGGGGCAGGGGCGCGGCTTGCAGGGCTGGGAGGGCTGCAAAAAGTTGGAAACGATCAAAAGGCCCAGTAAAGGAGTAGAGATACACAAGACTGAAGGTTTAAACCTCTCGAGATGGTGGCGCTGATCCATAGTTAGTGATATGTGAATGTGGCCGTGGTATTTTGTGACGTGGGGCCAAGGGTCCAAAAATACTTGTATCCCCTGATCCCAAACATGGAAACAGGCCTTGGCACGCCTGGAGATGAGCACCAAGGCTCGTCCAGAGCTAAGTGAAGTGTTGGGAGGTCAGGTGCTTTTTGCTTTTATTATTTTGTCTGGGGTGTGTCAAATTCAATGTGAAATGGAACGTGCACGGGTGTGCAAGGGGCCTGTGGCCCGCCAACAGCTGTGAGCAACTGCCGAAGCCACCGTGGGCATGAAGGCCCTTCCCTCCCTCCCAGCGTGTCTGAACTCTGCTTCCCGGCCCACGTACCCCTCTCTTGGACCCATCTAACCAACAAAGACTTAGGTTTGGGCTGTTTCCACGTTCTGATCTCTTCCAAATTTTTAAGTCATTGGTTGTTAAGAGTCACTGTAGGGGAGACAGAAAAGCCAGTCCGCCCAGAGTTTGAGTGAGAAGCCATTGGTTGGATTCCAGTTCCAATGAACTGAGTTGGGTGCTGGCATGGGGAGGGAGAGGGAATCGGGTATTTTGGGGTCATCACGGCTTATGCTGTGGGAAAACTGAGAAAGCGATTCCAACACCTCAAGGAGAAAGTTGCAGCTTAGTGAGACCTGAAGGAGGGGTGGGATTACAAAGCAAAGATGACCAGCACCGTGGCTTCCGCGAGCGGCAGCGAGAACTATGGCAGAGAGGTGGGGAAACCGGGGAACAAAGAAAGGTTCAGTTGAACTGGAACGTGGGGATACAAGAAGTGCTGTGTGAGAAGGTGGGAGGGCTTTGAGATCAAGGTGTTAAGGAATGAAGAGTTTATTTGTTAAGATTTTATTAGAGAGAGGGAGCATGAGTGAGGGGAGAGGCAGAGGGAGCAGCAGACTCCCCGCTGAGCAGGGAGGCCCACGTGGGGCTCGATCCTAGGACCCCGGGATCAGGACCTGAGCTGAAGGCAGATGCCCCGGGACATTAACGGTTTAAACGCTGTTCAGAAGAAGAGCGTTTGGCAAACCAGGAACTCGGACTTGTTCTCCAGGGATTGCAGGTGCTTTATGAGAAATTATACATCTCACACTTGAACTTTAATTTTTAAAAGACTCATAAGGGGGCGCTTGGGTGGCACAGCCAGTTAAGCGTCAGACCCTTGATTTTGGTTCAGGCAATGATCTCAGGGTGGTAAGATCGAGCCCCACGTCGGGCTGTGTCGGGCTCTGGGCTGGGCACAGGGACTCGCCTAAGATCTCCCCATGCTCATGTACTCTTTCTAAAATAAATCTTTAAAAAAAAAAAAAAAGACTCATAAGATTGATTTAGAGGCCTCCTTATGCCTGAATACTACTTTGTCTTGGTGTCCGTGTTTCTGTTTGTAATCACCATGGTGCCAGGTTAAACACAGATGAAATCGCTGTTTGCCATACATAGTCTTCACATTTGTTCCCATATTTTGAGTTGAAGACAAAGTGAGTTCTTGCACTGTATACTTCTCTCACCTCCATGCAAATGGGACACCCGGGTGGCTCAGTGGTTGAGGGTTTGCCTTCAGCTCAGGGTGTGATCCCGGGTCCAGGGATCGAGTCCCACATCGGGCTCCCTGCAGGGGGCCTGGTTCTCCCTCTGCCTGTATTTCTGCCTTTCTGTGTACATCTGTCATGAATAAATAAAATCTTTTAAAAAAGAAAACTGAGAATGTAGGATTGCCTAGGAATATAATTTCTCAGGACCGATTCTAGATAAGACAGAGAACAGAGTACATCCATTTTCATAGGGGAAATGAGGAAGTCATCAGATAACCCACCCAGAAGACAGTCAGAAGGGACCCTACGGAAAGCACCAACTCTGCAGAGTAATAATCCCAAATCTGTTTTGAGACAGGCTGAAGCAGAGAGGAAAGGACATGAGTGATAACATGAACCAAGACAAGGAACATGATGTATGTCAAAGTCACAAAGGAACACCTGTCACTGGGACCAATGGACCCTATTTGGAAACAGTGTTTCCACAGGGAACAGATTCTCACATTATGAAGGTACCAGACCCAGACAAAAATGGGCTTTGATGTGGCAACTTTCTAAATCATGGAAGAAAGTTCCCCACATTTCCCATCCACTCATTCCCCACCCCACCCCCACCCCACACACGTGCTGACAAAAACTAGAGTGACAAAAAAAACAAAAACAAAAACACTAGAGTGACTGGTGCAAGTATCATAGTTTGGGAGGGAGAAAGAGGCAACAAACCTTTAAGAGAAGATTGACATTTTAGCATCACTTTGGACGCTTCAAATCCAAAATCAAGTATCTGCAAATGTACCATCACGTCACATGGTTTTTACTCCTAAGTACCTTCTTCTCTTCTGGGATCTTTTGGGGGCCTCTCTGGCACGATGCTTCTGTCACTCACTGTGTCACTCACCGGCCACCTCGGTCTCTGCACGTGTGGATTTTCATGTCATTGCAGCTTTCATACTCGACTTTATCATACGTCGCACTTTATATTTCTCTCCTCAGGTTCCTTGTAGACAAGACGTCTTCATCATCATCTTAGGTCTCCCGGACACTGAAGACACCCATCTGACCCAAGAGCTTACATTAGAAGGTCAGAAGCTTCCTACCCTACAGGTAATTAGAACCTGTCCCTACAACTATTTCTAACACGATAATTTGACATCCTAAAACAATTTTTACAGCCCTCATTCTGGTAATCTTATTAAACTTATACATGTCAAATGTCAGGGCTCACAATCTCTCAGGGAAGTTATGATCAGAATACTTATGCACCATTCTCAAGTGTAAAATTTAAATGTATATATAAAGAAATTATTATTTTCAAATCTCTATCATTTGAAATACTATGGTTCTGGGAAATGTTAAAAATAGATTGAATGAAATTTAAACTAAAAAAAAAAAAGCCCCCAAAATAAAAAATTAAAAAATTTAAAAAATTAAAAATAAATTTAAACTCATTCAATAATCTGGAGATAGGATGATATAAACGAATAGTTTTTGAGACTTCTACAAAGGCAGTTAATACCATAATAGTTGAGAGCCCAAACTTTGGTATCAAAAGAATTGGATCTTAAGCCTAATATGACTAAGTTTACTTCCAAACCTGTAAAATGGGACGCGGGTGTGGCTCTTAAGGGCAACATTAAGAGGTCCTTGTAATGATGCAATTGTTTCATATCTTGACTGTATTTATTGTCAGTATCCTGATAACAATATTTTACTACAGATTTTTAGGATGTTATTATTGGCTGAATAAAGGATATACAAAAACTCTATTATTTCTTACAACTACATGTGAATCTATAAGTATCTCCAAACAGAAAGTTTAAAGAAGCCATTTACAAATGGCTTAAATTTTATATTAATCTCAAAACTATCCTCTGCAATTACAGATCTTTCCCTCATTTCTATGACGAGAAAAATAAAGTGAACTAGATTACAAATTATTTTAAATTTAGCAACATTACCAGAAGGTGGCACTGTTACCTCATGACAGCACCATAGTAAGGTGCTATTCACTTTAAATGTTCTAAAAAAAAAAAAAAGGAATACTAATTTAATCAAAACTGTAAATGCTAACCCCAATTCAGTAATATTTTCACTAAGTTTTACATGAGGTTTGAAAATATAGAATTTTCATAAATCAAAATGTATACAAATTATTTTGAGTCTGCATAACATGGATAAGGCTACAAAAGGAAAATACAAACCCATCTAAGTGTATTTTCATCACATCCGATGTAGACTGTCAAAACCCAAAGAAAGAAAAGGAGAATTCTTACCAACTCTGGGATTAAGCTGTTATATTGTTGCACTTTATTTTTTTTTTAATTTTTATTTATTTATGATCGTCACAGAGAGAGAGAGAGAGAGAGAGAGAGAGAGAGAGAGAGAGAAAGGCAGAGACATAGGCAGAGGGAGAAGCAGGCTCCATGCACCAGGAGCCGGACATGGGATTCGATTCCGGGTCTCCAGGATCGCGCCCTGGGCCAAAGGCAGGCGCTAAACCGCTGCCCCACCCAGGGATCCTTGTTGCACTTTTTAATACAAGTATTTCCTGCCTCACCTAATGTTATGTTTTAATAAAGGTATGAGAAACACTTAAAATTCCCAAAATGCAGCTGGAAGTTTAAAAAAAAAAAAAAGCTGAGAAAGGGTTCTCTTTTTTGGGAAAGCAACAAAGTTTAGAGCTTCCTCATTTCGGGTTTTAAAAAAATAAAACATTTAAAATACTTTTCAGGGAAAGAAATTACGTTGCACCAGTTAATAAAGATTGCTAAGACAGCCTTTATCCAGTTCTATCATTAATTGATGCTGGATATGCAGAAGTGGACTCTTTGTTACCAACAAAGTGGGTCTGCAGGAAGTAGCCTCCAACACCGACAAGCAGTTTTTTATGAGTACATGTCAATGGCCCATCTGGCAATCAAAATGCCCTTTCCATCCCACCTTGCTCAGGCCATGTCCAGTCTAACCAATAACCAACACTGCAAAAAACAGCCTGGATGATTCAAAGTATGTATGCTCGAAGCCAACATACGGAATACTGCTTTAGAGAACGTGTTTTTCTTTTGTTTTAGTGGAACAAAATAAGCTTTTTTTTTTTTTTCAAAACCAATCATCTTTCCTTGTGCAATTTTGTATCAAACTATGCCTTTCAAAGGTTACCAAATAATCAGTCTGTTCGTAAATATGTAAATTCAAGTCAATCACCCATATTTGATACTAGTCCTGATTTACTTGTTCACACCAGAGCTGAATGAGAAGTTAGTTAGAATTTTGAGTTTATTCTCAAGTCATTACAGTGTTCAACCAGTTTGACGTTATAAAGATAACAGACGTAAAAGTAAACACTGGGAAGCAGTATATTCCCATTCTGAAAGAAGACATGTTATATATATACAGGAAAAAAATGCAGCAAATATTAAGGTATTCAAAGTAAATTTTTGACAATTCAGATGTGACATATTTACAAGAAAAGTATAAGTTTTAAAATAATTAAATAATTTTCATAGAATTATAAAAGTATTGAGATAAATATTAAGAGACCCTGACAATCACAAGAACATTTTCCTATGCTACTGAATACAAGGGTAGTTCTATAAAAAGTCCCAAAATAGAGCTAGTATTTTGCCACTATGAAATATAACAAATTACCAATACCAAAATATGCTAAAATGAACATGCAATGTAGAAGCTGTACCAAAGAAAACAGCATGAAGCTCCTGAATATTGCAAACTGTCTACACAAGATTTCTTAGGTATGTTCATGAAAAAGTAACTTTCAAAACAGCCATTATAATAGATTGGCAGAAAAAGTGATATTTACTTAAAACCTTTCCATTCCACCAATTTCCAATGTAGCTGCAAAAAAGAAAAAAAATCAAAATATAACTTTTCAAAGTATTAGCTTATGAATAAAAAAGTTGAGTGGTGCACTTTATGCATTTGGATTTTTTAAACTGATTCAGTGATAATTCCACTATAACAGATAGTAACCTCTGGACCCCACCACTGCAGTAGGAAATCTCTCCCGTTCTCTCTCAAACGAGATATCATCTTAGAAAATGGAAAGGAGAAACAGTGACACATATGAATTCAAAACAAAACAGCACAGTAGGATGGCAAAATATCATAAAAATAGCAGCATGTGAAATTCAAGACTATTTTCTTAAAGCAAATGTTTAAGACTCAACCATAAAAATGATACTTCAAACTGGTCTATTATTCAGACACTTGAAACTACGGGTTTTTTAGAGTGGTGCTTACATTTATGATATCCCGGTGACTAAATGTATACTCAAATTTGTATTTTACAACATATATATTGCACGGGTAGTAGAATAAACGCATTCTGGCATCTCCAACATAAGAGGATATCTCAATTAGCACATTAAACTATGGTACTGAAAATTAATTTTACCCCAATGTTTAAAACCAATCATGTAGGACTTTTGAGCACATTAATCCAACGACATTCTCCAACAAGATGAGAAGACACAGGCACTTGAATATAGGTTAATTAGTGACAAAAAGGAGAGGCTGCAATCACATGGCTAAGGGCAGTATGTCTTTACATATAAACTTGAGGTCTTTCACTGATCCAAATATAGAAATAAGAACTATTTATAAAACCTTGATATGAAAATCAGATCTCCCAGAAATTTCATACCAAATCACTTCTACTGTTTCATAAAGCAAAGACTGCTGCAAGTCCTAAATTTGTTCAAACACATGTCCAAGACATGGTTGTGTGAGTTCTATTTTCCAACCCCGTGCAACCTACAACCCTCACTAACAGGTCCAATGATACTCTCTACATAACACCTGCCACCCACCTTGAGATCCAGAGCATCAAAAATGGTTATCGTTTCCAAATTGTCCACATTGTAGTATAAATTTTACAGCACCACAGACATCATGATTTTAGATATCTTAGTCTGACAATATTTCATTCAATAATATTAACCAGTAAGAATATGTAAATATCAAGCATCTAAGAGGAAGTCTAAGCATTTTAAAAACAACCAAAATAATTAATAAGCATTTTTAATGTTTTAAGTTGTTAAACAATTGTCAAATTCACTAGGAAAAAATACCACACACATTTTTATCACCCAAAAGAGAGCACACAAAGCCTCAGATAGTTGATACTGAAACACTTAGGTTTTTTTTTCTTGCATTCGTTCATTGTTTTTCTTTTTTTTTTTTTAAAGAAATTACATTTAGTTTGGCCACTCCCTAGATCTCTTTAAAAAAAAAAAAAAAGACTCATAAGATTGATTTAGAGGCCTCCTTATGCCTGATTACTACTTTGTCTTGGTGTCCGTGTTTCTGTTTGTAATCACCATGGTGCCAGGTTAAACACAGATGAAATTGCTGTTTGCCATACATGTCCTCACGTTTGTTCCCATATTTTGAGTTGAAGACAAAGTGAGTTCTTGCACTGTATACTTCTCTCACCTCCATGCAAATGGGACACCCGGGTGGCTCAGTGGTTGAGGGTTTGCCTTCAGCTCAGGGTGTGATCCCGGGTCCAGGGATCGAGTCCCACATCGGGCTCCCTGCAGGGGGCCTGGTTCTCCCTCTGCCTGTATTTCTGCCTTTCTGTGTACATCTGTCATGAATAAATAAAATCTTTTAAAAAAGAAAACTGAGAATGTAGGATTGCCTAGGAATATAATTTCTCAGGACCGATTCTAGATAAGACAGAGAACAGAGTACATCCATTTTCATAGGGGAAATGAGGAAGTCATCAGATAACCCACCCAGAAGACAGTCAGAAGGGACCCTACGGAAAGCACCAACTCTGCAGAGTAATAATCCCAAATCTGTTTTGAGACAGGCTGAAGCAGAGAGGAAAGGACATGAGTGATAACATGAACCAAGACAAGGAACATGATGTATGTCAAAGTCACAAAGGAACACCTGTCACTGGGACCAATGGACCCTATTTGGAAACAGTGTTTCCACAGGGAACAGATTCTCACATTATGAAGGTACCAGACCCAGACAAAAATGGGCTTTGATGTGGCAACTTTCTAAATCATGGAAGAAAGTTCCCCACATTTCCCATCCACTCATTCCCCACCCCACCCCCACCCCACACACGTGCTGACAAAAACTAGAGTGACAAAAAAAACAAAAACAAAAACACTAGAGTGACTGGTGCAAGTATCATAGTTTGGGAGGGAGAAAGAGGCAACAAACCTTTAAGAGAAGATTGACATTTTAGCATCACTTTGGACGCTTCAAATCCAAAATCAAGTATCTGCAAATGTACCATCACGTCACATGGTTTTTACTCCTAAGTACCTTCTTCTCTTCTGGGATCTTTTGGGGGCCTCTCTGGCACGATGCTTCTGTCACTCACTGTGTCACTCACCGGCCACCTCGGTCTCTGCACGTGTGGATTTTCATGTCATTGCAGCTTTCATACTCGACTTTATCATACGTCGCACTTTATATTTCTCTCCTCAGGTTCCTTGTAGACAAGACGTCTTCATCATCATCTTAGGTCTCCCGGACACTGAAGACACCCATCTGACCCAAGAGCTTACATTAGAAGGTCAGAAGCTTCCTACCCTACAGGTAATTAGAACCTGTCCCTACAACTATTTCTAACACGATAATTTGACATCCTAAAACAATTTTTACAGCCCTCATTCTGGTAATCTTATTAAACTTATACATGTCAAATGTCAGGGCTCACAATCTCTCAGGGAAGTTATGATCAGAATACTTATGCACCATTCTCAAGTGTAAAATTTAAATGTATATATAAAGAAATTATTATTTTCAAATCTCTATCATTTGAAATACTATGGTTCTGGGAAATGTTAAAAATAGATTGAATGAAATTTAAACTAAAAAAAAAAAAGCCCCCAAAATAAAAAATTAAAAAATTTAAAAATTAAAAATAAATTTAAACTCATTCAATAATCTGGAGATAGGATGATATAAACGAATAGTTTTTGAGACTTCTACAAAGGCAGTTAATACCATAATAGTTGAGAGCCCAAACTTTGGTATCAAAAGAATTGGATCTTAAGCCTAATATGACTAAGTTTACTTCCAAACCTGTAAAATGGGACGCGGGTGTGGCTCTTAAGGGCAACATTAAGAGGTCCTTGTAATGATGCAATTGTTTCATATCTTGACTGTATTTATTGTCAGTATCCTGATAACAATATTTTACTACAGATTTTTAGGATGTTATTATTGGCTGAATAAAGGATATACAAAAACTCTATTATTTCTTACAACTACATGTGAATCTATAAGTATCTCCAAACAGAAAGTTTAAAGAAGCCATTTACAAATGGCTTAAATTTTATATTAATCTCAAAACTATCCTCTGCAATTACAGATCTTTCCCTCATTTCTATGACGAGAAAAATAAAGTGAACTAGATTACAAATTATTTTAAATTTAGCAACATTACCAGAAGGTGGCACTGTTACCTCATGACAGCACCATAGTAAGGTGCTATTCACTTTAAATGTTCTAAAAAAAAAAAAAAGGAATACTAATTTAATCAAAACTGTAAATGCTAACCCCAATTCAGTAATATTTTCACTAAGTTTTACATGAGGTTTGAAAATATAGAATTTTCATAAATCAAAATGTATACAAATTATTTTGAGTCTGCATAACATGGATAAGGCTACAAAAGGAAAATACAAACCCATCTAAGTGTATTTTCATCACATCCGATGTAGACTGTCAAAACCCAAAGAAAGAAAAGGAGAATTCTTACCAACTCTGGGATTAAGCTGTTATATTGTTGCACTTTATTTTTTTTTTAATTTTTATTTATTTATGATCGTCACAGAGAGAGAGAGAGAGAGAGAGAGAGAGAGAGAGAGAGAGAAAGGCAGAGACATAGGCAGAGGGAGAAGCAGGCTCCATGCACCAGGAGCCGGACATGGGATTCGATTCCGGGTCTCCAGGATCGCGCCCTGGGCCAAAGGCAGGCGCTAAACCGCTGCCCCACCCAGGGATCCTTGTTGCACTTTTTAATACAAGTATTTCCTGCCTCACCTAATGTTATGTTTTAATAAAGGTATGAGAAACACTTAAAATTCCCAAAATGCAGCTGGAAGTTTAAAAAAAAAAAAAAGCTGAGAAAGGGTTCTCTTTTTTGGGAAAGCAACAAAGTTTAGAGCTTCCTCATTTCGGGTTTTAAAAAAATAAAACATTTAAAATACTTTTCAGGGAAAGAAATTACGTTGCACCAGTTAATAAAGATTGCTAAGACAGCCTTTATCCAGTTCTATCATTAATTGATGCTGGATATGCAGAAGTGGACTCTTTGTTACCAACAAAGTGGGTCTGCAGGAAGTAGCCTCCAACACCGACAAGCAGTTTTTTATGAGTACATGTCAATGGCCCATCTGGCAATCAAAATGCCCTTTCCATCCCACCTTGCTCAGGCCATGTCCAGTCTAACCAATAACCAACACTGCAAAAAACAGCCTGGATGATTCAAAGTATGTATGCTCGAAGCCAACATACGGAATACTGCTTTAGAGAACATGTTTTTCTTTTGTTTTAGTGGAACAAAATAAGCTTTTTTTTTTTTTTCAAAACCAATCATCTTTCCTTGTGCAATTTTGTATCAAACTATGCCTTTCAAAGGTTACCAAATAATCAGTCTGTTCGTAAATATGTAAATTCAAGTCAATCACCCATATTTGATACTAGTCCTGATTTACTTGTTCACACCAGAGCTGAATGAGAAGTTAGTTAGAATTTTGAGTTTATTCTCAAGTCATTACAGTGTTCAACCAGTTTGACGTTATAAAGATAACAGACGTAAAAGTAAACACTGGGAAGCAGTATATTCCCATTCTGAAAGAAGACATGTTATATATATACAGGAAAAAAATGCAGCAAATATTAAGGTATTCAAAGTAAATTTTTGACAATTCAGATGTGACATATTTACAAGAAAAGTATAAGTTTTAAAATAATTAAATAATTTTCATAGAATTATAAAAGTATTGAGATAAATATTAAGAGACCCTGACAATCACAAGAACATTTTCCTATGCTACTGAATACAAGGGTAGTTCTATAAAAAGTCCCAAAATAGAGCTAGTATTTTGCCACTATGAAATATAACAAATTACCAATACCAAAATATGCTAAAATGAACATGCAATGTAGAAGCTGTACCAAAGAAAACAGCATGAAGCTCCTGAATATTGCAAACTGTCTACACAAGATTTCTTAGGTATGTTCATGAAAAAGTAACTTTCAAAACAGCCATTATAATAGATTGGCAGAAAAAGTGATATTTACTTAAAACCTTTCCATTCCACCAATTTCCAATGTAGCTGCAAAAAAGAAAAAAAATCAAAATATAACTTTTCAAAGTATTAGCTTATGAATAAAAAAGTTGAGTGGTGCACTTTATGCATTTGGATTTTTTAAACTGATTCAGTGATAATTCCACTATAACAGATAGTAACCTCTGGACCCCACCACTGCAGTAGGAAATCTCTCCCGTTCTCTCTCAAACGAGATATCATCTTAAAAAATGGAAAGGAGAAACAGTGACACATATGAATTCAAAACAAAACAGCACAGTAGGATGGCAAAATATCATAAAAATAGCAGCATGTGAAATTCAAGACTATTTTCTTAAAGCAAATGTTTAAGACTCAACCATAAAAATGATACTTCAAACTGGTCTATTATTCAGACACTTGAAACTACGGGTTTTTTAGAGTGGTGCTTACATTTATGATATCCCGGTGACTAAATGTATACTCAAATTTGTATTTTACAACATATATATTGCACGGGTAGTAGAATAAACGCATTCTGGCATCTCCAACATAAGAGGATATCTCAATTAGCACATTAAACTATGGTACTGAAAATTAATTTTACCCCAATGTTTAAAACCAATCATGTAGGACTTTTGAGCACATTAATCCAACGACATTCTCCAACAAGATGAGAAGACACAGGCACTTGAATATAGGTTAATTAGTGACAAAAAGGAGAGGCTGCAATCACATGGCTAAGGGCAGTATGTCTTTACATATAAACTTGAGGTCTTTCACTGATCCAAATATAGAAATAAGAACTATTTATAAAACCTTGATATGAAAATCAGATCTCCCAGAAATTTCATACCAAATCACTTCTACTGTTTCATAAAGCAAAGACTGCTGCAAGTCCTAAATTTGTTCAAACACATGTCCAAGACATGGTTGTGTGAGTTCTATTTTCCAACCCCGTGCAACCTACAACCCTCACTAACAGGTCCAATGATACTCTCTACATAACACCTGCCACCCACCTTGAGATCCAGAGCATCAAAAATGGTTATCGTTTCCAAATTGTCCACATTGTAGTATAAATTTTACAGCACCACAGACATCATGATTTTAGATATCTTAGTCTGACAATATTTCATTCAATAATATTAACCAGTAAGAATATGTAAATATCAAGCATCTAAGAGGAAGTCTAAGCATTTTAAAAACAACCAAAATAATTAATAAGCATTTTTAATGTTTTAAGTTGTTAAACAATTGTCAAATTCACTAGGAAAAAATACCACACACATTTTTATCACCCAAAAGAGAGCACACAAAGCCTCAGATAGTTGATACTGAAACACTTAGGTTTTTTTTTCTTGCATTCGTTCATTGTTTTTCTTTTTTTTTTTTTTTAAAGAAATTACATTTAGTTTGGCCACTCCCTAGATTCTTGGTTTATCAGCTTATAAAGAGTACATCAAAGAGGCAGTATAATATATGTATTAAAAACCATTTCATCCTTTATCATCTTTGGCTAGAAGGGCCGAGGAGGCAGGCAAGGCTCCACGCGCTTCCGTCTCACACGTCACTGACCGGAAGGCTCGCGTCATCCAAGTCCACTGGGTCACAGTCTCTATCCTGAGGGCCATTTTTACTTTGAGGTTTTAGCAAAGCTTGTTCAGTCACTTTGGAAGCTGGTTCTCTTGGAGAGACAGTCTGGACCTTGAAGTTCCCTGGCTTGACCTTGGCAAGAGATTCGTAAAATCCTCGCTTCTCCATGGTAAAGCTTGAGACCAAAGAGTTGCTGCGAGAGGCTGTGGAATGTGAGGTGGCGGCTGTTGCACTGGCAGAGCGGAAAGCGTGCTTGGGTTCTGAAGGACAGCTGGAATGCTCCTGCAAAGACGAGTGGTGGTCAGACACAGTCAAACATTAACGACGAAGTTAGTAACTCAGTGTGAGACTTTATTCTCTGAAAAACAAACAACACACACACACACACACACACACACACACACACACACACCACAGAGCAGAAGCAAGAGCCATGCAGCATACATGTGCAAGTTCTTCCCCAAAGCAATGCATTTTTAGGAGTGAGGTTAAAGCAATGACAGTCAACAACCATTTCCACTAAGAAACCAGTTCTGTCACCAAAGCTTTGCCACTTAAAGACTCAGGCCAGCCTAAACTGGAATGCAGTGCTCCAACTGCAAGGGAACCAGCTCTGCCATTCTATTTAAGGGTATATTCTCAATCAATGCTAGGGATCATCCCACGTATTTTCGGAAGATAAAAAAAATAAAAATAAAAATGCAGAATATCAAAAGGAAAGGCTGTATTTCTTTAATAAGTGGAACTCACTATTTTTGTAACCTACTATTGTGTCTGGCAGTCTGAAAAACTTAGTTTTTCATCCCTGAATTTTGCTGCAGCCAATTAACATTGAAGTCTTTTCACTGCTGCCTTCATTAGGTTTATTTAGTTTTGAATATGTTATACATTCATATGGTTAAAGATTCTAAAGGGAGCAAAGGGTACATATTTAATCACTTATTAAAACTGTGGTGAAGTAACTATCAGGTGCTAATCTTTACTTCATTCGCTTCTGGCTGAAGATATCCTTAAATATGACCATTCCAAATGCATTGCCATATAGTTCCTAGTATACTGTGTTCATGTATGATACTAGCGGCTTTGAAAAAAAAGTACTACAAATTGACAAAACACTATAGATTCCCAGTTGCTGGCTAAATTTCACCTGAGATTTAAAATGCCATGCAAGCTATAGTAATATAGTTTATCCACTGTATATGCATGCATGAGTTTGCATATATTATTAGAACAAGGGTGCAGTTAAGTGGTGTATATAAAAAATTTCAAAATATATAAAATATAGAAGTTGAAACTTGTGGCAATTCAGTAAATTAATTTGTAGAAAACAGCTTAATGTGACTTTTTCAATTAGTAAGGTTCCAGTTTTTTCATGATTTATCTCTTTTCATTGTGGTTTAAATATACATAGCCAACCGGATGACTGTAGTGAAATAGTTTGCGTTAGTGTTGACGAAGTCAGTTACAATAACTGCAAAAGGCAGTTTGGTTAACTCAACTTTCTATGATCAGTTGTAAGTAGTGAGTGAGTCCGGGCCCTCTAGTAAGAAGGCACGTTTGCGTGAGAGCCCACATACGTGCTGCATTCACCAGTTCTTGATGTATACCTCTGTATACAAGGATTCGACAGCCTTCTGGCCTGCCGCATCTGGAACACAGTGCAAAGCTAAGATTAGAGTTAACCTATACTGGGGAGAGGGAGGAAAAGAGAAAGTTCTGCTGACAGTTACAGCTAGAGAGTCCACTTTGCCCCCACCACAAAGCACAAAACACAAGTGCCCTTCTCCAGATTTTCCTCTTCCCAACAGACATTGTTTTTGCAGAGAGTCTCATACTTGGCTGCTGAAAAGGTCACATAAAACACAGGCAGTTACAAAGTTAATACCTATGAAAGTGACTTCTAAGAGATTCCAAAACGGATATAAGGAGAATAATTTAAGAAACAGATTTGTATTTACTGATATGTAGTTATCACTACCAGGAAACTATTAAAGACAGTATTACTACCAGAAAAAATACCAAAAGTGTGGAATATCTGGCATTTACAATGAATCTGCAGAAGGCAATCAAGGCTTTCATACTACACGTTAGACTCCATTCCACAGACAGAGGTGCTACATTTCAAGACACTTAAATTTTTTTTTTCTATTCCTCAGGAGAATTTGTTTTTTCAGATGAGAGGCCAGTGACTAGTATTCCTTTTTTTTTTTTGACTAACATATTCCAAAGCTAAATCTTACTCCTATCATGTTCTTGAACATGGTAAATTAAAAATTAAAAACATTTTTTATTATTTCTGAGAACGTTTATTTCAATTTTTATTAACATATTACCACAAAGATAATTATGGTAGTGAAAAGCAGCAGGTTTTTAATTACCCTACCAGAAAATAAGAATGAGAACATGTAATGGAAAACAGCGGTTGAGAACATGAAATTGTATTAAATCAGGGTTCAGCTGCTCAATGGTCTTAGGGCACCAGGAAGTCAAAAAATCCCTAACTGAAATTAGAGTAAAAAGGAAACTGGGCCTTCAGCAAACTGTGTAATGCTACAACTTCAGGCACTTTACAGGATTGGGCCACATCCCGTACTAAGAATTGGTCCAGTTGTAACAAATCTAGACCTAGTGACAAGTAAGAACTTCTAAAACAAAGCAAGGAAATGTTCATTCTTTAGTTGCCCTGCTTGTGCATTTAAGACAATACAATGCACAGAAAGTTATGTATACATAACACTACAAGGAAGCATTAAATTAGAAATGCATTATTTTTTTGCAAGTCCAATTGGTATGAAAGTCAACATGCAAATAAATCTCAATACAGAAAGAAACCAGAAGCATTAGGGGGAGAGGAAGGAAAATAACTGGAACAGGATGGGGGGAGCCTTAAGGAGTACCACCCCAGAGAACAGGGAACATACAGAAGATGCTGATCGGCCAGGCCCCCGCTGGGCTACAATGGCACCAGAGACGGCTTTAATCCAACTGTGCATCTCCTCAGGACTATCAGCCTAAGGGAGAGAAAGGACTCATTCAGTCAGTTTGTCCTCAAAATCCGCTCTTACATTCATAAATCCAATCTTGGAAACTTATAGTGCCAACAACAAGATCATCCCAAGGTAATGGTGCCAAAAATTTTTAGAAATCGCTTTTTAAAGCCAGGTTTAGCAGGTACGTTATAGAGACAGAAGTTGGACACCTGATATTTTAAGGCGGCCAGACACATCCAAAAGTGTCAATATGAATACTTTTTGAGAGAAAATGAGAGGAAGGAGTCACAGACAAACCTCATTTTGCTCCATCTACTGCTATACTGTCTAAATCCATTATAAGGGTATAAACGTTAACTGTATAGTTAAAAAAACATTTTGACATCATGTTATGTATTATTTTTCTAAACAGCATTTCTAGTACTCCACTAAATACGGAAAAAAGTACTGGTAGTCATATTCCAAAGTATCATATTCCTTGATAGGCCATGGCCTTCCAATATGAATTTAAAACTTTACTATGACTTTAAATCCACTTAAACAGGCCCTGAGAGGGGTGTAGATACTGCCCTTCACTTCTGTTCCAAAATTTTAAGTCACAAGATACTCTTTTGAACCAATGATTTTAGCAAGGAATTTTAACAGGAAAAATTCAAAGCAGGCAAAGTAAAGTACAAATCCAGAAATCAATTTGGCAAAAAAGGGGGTTTAAAAAGATTTATGCTCTGACAGTTATTCTTGATCTAGAAACTTAACCTAAAGAAGAAACCCAGGCAAACTTAAACACAAAACTGTTCACCACCACACTGCTGATCATAGCAAATGTACAAAAACTATGAAAACAATCAGTTACAGAGTAGCAGAGAAACAGTTTAACCATGGAGCATCCCTATAATAGAGCATGGTGCAGTCCTAAAAGTTTTTACAGGATTTTTAATGATGTGGGAAAAAAGACTATATAATACATTAACTAGAATATATCACCATGTACTTCATATGACCCCACTTGTTATAAAAACATATGCCTTTAAAAAGGTACTAAAATAAGAATAGTTTCCTGAATGTGGGATTTGGGTTTTATGTCATTTCTTCATATTTTTTTCTATTTTCCAAATTTTCTGCATTAATCATATGTAACTTTTATAAAGTAAAAACAAATGTCCTCTAAAAAAAAAAAACCTTTAAATCTAACTAATTCTCTGTGGTAAGTAAAAAGTGTATTTTAAACTTAAATAACAAGATGTCTATCTACCAACAGTGAGATCTATGGTCTATTTTTATTGTGGGAATTTTAGATCCTATTTTTTTAATTACCAAAAATGATACAATCAAAACTCCAAAATATGTGCAAAATGATCCGAACTGAAAGTTAGGGTTTAAGTTAAAACAGTATTTCCCTTCCCACAAATACTACTTAATTTCTATTGTGCCAATTTGGAGCAAAAAGTACCCCTAATTTGCTAAACATACGACTTACCAATAATTTTATATATAACTTTTTTTTAAAGTTGTGAATTACAGTTGCCATGTTTTTCTTATTTGCATAAGCAATAAATTTATTTATATTTATTTCACTTCTAAAATTATTAATCTCTTGGTAGGAGAATCTATAATCTCCAAAAAAGTATCTCACCTGCACATAGAAAGTTCGAGACGATGTTACAATTTCAAAGAGATTGTCCCTCATCATTATGTCACTGTCAACAAAAACAAACGTCCAATTGCACGTAAATAGCAGTTGTTGGATAGTGTTTCTTTCACTTGTTTATCTAGTACCAAATATATGTCAATAAGAAAATAAATAGAGATAAAATACTGGTGTCATTGAGTAAAACCAAATTAGCATCTTTTTCAATTTATTCTTACATTAAATTTCACATATTTTATATAGTTATATATATTTTTAGAAAAGGTTCATAAAAGAAGTTTCAAATTCAAAGTTTTCTACTGCTCATAAATCAGTTTGCTCAAAGAAACACTGGCACAGTTAACACGTGTCCTTACAAAAAGCTCTATTCTGCAGCAGCTTCCAAATATTAAAACTAGTAAAACATCAGACTGCCAGATATGACAAATTATTCATATTAAATTCTTTCCTTCCCATTGATAAGCCTAGGGATTAACTTATAGTTTTCAAATGAAACAAAAAATATCTCAAAACTTTAACCTGAGGATTTTGTAAGTTCAAGCATATCCCAACAATGAAGAGTTGAAAACAACACTAGAAAAAACACAGAAAAATATCATCTGTACACATCAATCAAACCTAGGCCCTGATGAGTATTAATTAGATGTTCCAGGCACTAAGGGAGGGCTGGTGCTTACCTCTGCTTACACTCCTGGACTTTATGAACCTCTTTAAGTGGTATTACACGGAGGGGTTCTTTTTCCTGGCAAAAAAGCAAACAGATACATGAGGTATATTCTCAAAATCCTTTTAAGAATTAGTTGTCTTACTTGGAGATCTGTATGAAAACTGCTTCTTTCTTGACCTAAATCTACCCTCCAGAACCGTCCAGCATCAGAGTAGCTCAAACACTAGAACCTTATAAACACTGTAGTTTGAAACAAGGAAACTAGCATAGAACCCTTATTCACACTATTTCTGGTCTTAATGACAGTGTAGCTTACTAAAAGCCATTAAACCATCAGACTTTACCCCGATAGACCCCTATGTACCCTGTAAGTGGAGTGCTTCCTCTTCTGGAATGTTATTTTGATACAGAAAGCACCAGAGTGGTGGATACACAGCTTCTTTGAGTTAAAGTTCTCATTTTAAGAATATCACTTTTACACGAGTATATTATTTAACAAGCACAAGTTATTGAACATTTACTAAGCGTCAAGACATCTGCTAGCTTTTAAACACAATTACCTCACTTAAACTTTCCACAACCCCATAATGCCTGCATGACTGTTCACCTGAGGAAACAGAGCCTCACACCTATTAAGTACTTCATCTAGGGTTACAAAACTAGATACAAGACACAATTAATTCCTAATAGCATATTTATACTACACATTCTATGAAATACTATATGCCCTATTTCACTATCACCCCTTAAGATTAAGATGCAGCACTAAGAAAAAAACTAAACCATGGCTGAACACTTTTAAAAAATCACAAATCTCTAAGTTTTACAAAATGGTTAATTTAAAAATAATTTCAGAATATAAAAGGCTTACAAAAACAGTAGAAGAAGTGCTATAGGTTGTACCCCATTTTCCAAGATGTTAACATTTTACATTTGCTAAATTGTTCTGTTTGTGTTCATATTACGTGACTAATGGTGTGTGTATATACTTTCCTGAAATGTCAGAAAGCAAGTTATAGACAGGATGCACTTTACTACTAAATAGTTTCATGTCTATTTCCTAAAACAAGGATGTTCTCTCATATAATCTCGGTACAAGTACGGGGACCAGAGACTCCACACACTGCTGGCAGTACCATTATCTAACCTACAGACCATCTTCAGAGCTCATTAACTGCCCAGCAGTGTCCTTGACAGAAACAGAACTACAGCTTTTCTGCTCCAGGGTTCAATCTGGAATCAGACCTTGTATTTAGCAGTCACGTCTCTTTGTGTCCTTGATGTGGAAGAGTTCTGCTGTCTTTTTTCCTCCTTCACAATCTTTAGAGTTTTCAAGAGTCCAGGCCCATTATTTTGTATAATGTCCCTTGATTTGGCTTTGTCTGATGTGAACCATGCTTGGATTCAGTGTTGGTGGGAAACCACAGATGTGCTATGTTCTTCTCAGCCCACCGTTCTCAGGGAGCGCGGGAGAGTGGTGTGTCCCATTACTGAGAGGTTAACCCTCATCTCCTACGGCCAGGTTTGCCAGTAACTAGAAAGCTACCTTCTTCTCCTTTGTCATGATCAAGTATCTTGGGGTGAGTGAGATACATGGAGCTTTCCATCATTGTTTTGTCCACTAGTTTTATCAAATTTGGAGGATTCTTGCCTGAAAGATCATTACTGTAGTAGCTGCTGAATGGTGGGTTTTTTTTTTTGTTGTTGTTGTTGTTTTGTCCAATCCCATCAATTCATCTACATATATTAGCTGAACTTTTGCTCTAAGGAAATGCTTTTCCTTCCACTTACTTCTTTGACTTTATTCTCTGGGTTGTAAACCATCACTATCATTATTTATTTAGGTGCTCAAATTTGAGCACTGGGAGCTCCTGTGAGCCGGGTTTGCATCCTTTTGTCATGTTCCCATCATTCTCTGAGTCACTTCCTTATTTTCTGTCACCATTAGCTCTTTCAGGCTCAGCCCACGCTATCCCTGCCCCACCTCTGAAATCTTCCATCTCTCCAAGGTTCCACATTCCTTCTGTTAAAGAACAGTACTTATACTTGCTCGGGTGGGGGGAAGGGACCTCCCATGTCTTCACTCCACCATGGCTTTCTCATAATAGATGAGCAGAAATACTTCTGGGAGG
Organism: Vulpes lagopus; assembly: GCF_018345385.1. Lineage (NCBI taxonomy): Eukaryota > Metazoa > Chordata > Mammalia > Carnivora > Canidae > Vulpes > Vulpes lagopus. Next base: position 9,195,061 of record NC_054825.1, read on the forward strand.
TTTTAACTTGTGCTTCTCTAATTACAAGTGATGCTGAATATCGTATATATGTTTAAAGGACATTTCTTTGCAAATCAACTGTCTATTCATGTCTCTTACTTCTTTTTCTCCCTTGTTTTTCTCTCTCTCTAAACTCTGAACCAACCACAAACAAAGGCTGAAAACAGCACAAAGACCTGCCTTTCCTGAGCCATTTCAGAGTGAGCTGCTGACCTGGCTCCCACTGCCCTTCATGTTAGAGTGTATTTCCCACAAAGACATCCTCTTATCACAATACAACCACTGAAATCAAAAAAGTGTCCCCTGAATGTAGTCCTTTATTAAAACAAAAGAATTCAGTTGAGAATCACAGACTGCATTTACTCCTCAGTTGCTCTGCCCTTGACTTCCACAATCTCAGCGCTCCTGAAGGCTCCAGGGCACTTCTTTGGGACAATGTCCCTGATTTGGGTGTGTCTGATCCTTCCTGACGATCAGACTCAGGCTCGGCATCTCTGGCAGGAACATCACAGAAATGAGGCAACAACCTTCTCAAGCTATCCCGGCAAGTAGCAAATAATCCTAATTCATCTCATCACTGATGAAGTCCACGCTGATCATTTGATCACCTGATTAGAGTGGTATTTGCCAGCAGTATCTCTATCACTGTAAAGCTACTATTTCCCTTTTTGTACTTAGTGTATTTTGTAGACAGGGACTTTGAAACTTTGTGATCTCTGGTTCCTCATCATACGTATGTATGTACACTCATGCATTCAACTCATTTATATCTGTGTGGGTTTATGGATTCCTATTTTATTCAAAGGGCAATAATCTATTACCATCATTACTTATTTTGATGTTCAAAATGCCTCCAATTTGGTAAGGTGGAATGTTTTCACATTGGATTCTGGGTCCTTCTGACATATCCACAGCATTCCACGAGTGCTTGTTTTCTTATACGAGACATCCCAGGCTTAGTTTTTGTTCATTTCTCCTGTCTTGCCATTTCTCCATGAGCCTAGGTTTCTTCCAGTGGGTTTTTCCAGCTGCATAGAGCGAGGAAGTATGTGTATGTGTGTGTGTGTGTGTGTGTGTGTGTGTGTGTGTATAAACACATGAATACTTTTACATCTGTATTTCATTCTACATCTATCTGTAGATGTTAAATGGTCAGATCAATTCCAATCTAATACAAAAGTTTTCTCCTTTTCCATATTTATTATTCCCTTTACTGACAGTGAGAAACTGGCCTTCTATTATCCTTAATATATTTTCCTATTTTATCAGTAAGCACATATGTCAACATACTCCCCTCTTCCCAGTGTGGATGTGCTCCTCTCCCTACTCCAGGTTGGGCTAACCCCCCAAGAGGACGGCCTCCTCCTCCGCGGGTCCTGACTGCCCCACACCAGGCTACTCTAGATCCTTCCACCCTTGCCCCACCACATGAACAAGTACATCAATCTGCCTCACCAAAACACTGTAGGTCTGAATTGTTTGGGACTAATGGGTGGAAAAGAGGGCAGAGGGTGGAAAAGAGGGCAATATCCCCTTTAGGGATATTGTTTTATTCCTGATATATATAACAGATATTTTCTCCAGTTTTTCATTTGCGCACTTAAATCCTTCATACCTACTAAAAAAGCTTCTAACTCTTCATCTTTTAGAAATACATATTAAAATAATTACAGAGGAAATAATATGTCTAGGATTTACTTCAAAATACGAAGGGGGAGTGGGTGGTGGTACCTAACAAACAAAACTAGCCATGTGTTGATAATTACAAAATCTGGATGAAAAATATATAGGGGTTCAGAACACTAACTACTTTTTGTTGAAACTTTTACATGACCAAAAGTTTTCATAAAAGAGCCCTTTTACACACTAAGTATCAATTTTTATCATCTATGTTCTTGACCCTATATAGGTACATAGATTCCAGCTCTTTTGAATCATCTTTTTGACTCAGAGCCATCAATGTCAACGTTTCTCACTCCGTATCATTTTCGTGTCAAAAAGAGTGTTGAGGATGCAGCATTTCATTTCTTAAGAACGTTCTACTGTGTCCCTGAGATTTTCTTCTGAGCTGCCAGTACCTTCTCTGTAGGTTTTGATGTTGGTGTTTTCCAGATCTTACCCAGAGGTGCTGTGGGCATGTGAGCAATGCCAACTATCACACAGCTGCTGCCTGACTGCCCCTCTTGCAGCAACTCTAAAATACCCTGAGATTTCAGAAATGTTAAATGTGTGTGTGTGTGGGGGGGGGGATGCACATCTTAGTTATTGATAAAGGTAAATAATTAAAAATATATTTAAAGATTCCAGCTTAATCTGTGTTTCCTAAATGCTTAATACATTCTTAAATACACATGGTATCATTTCCCTACCACTTTTGTTAGTTCAGTATTCTTTCATCTCAAATTTTATAGCATCATGTCTACATGCTAGTTTTCAAAATTTAGTAAATATTTTCATAATCATTGTCTCATTAGAATTACTGTGGGTGATAGGGGTACATGTCAACTTTTCTGGCACAACTGAACTCCTGAAAAAGGCCAGAACATCGCTGATTGTCCTTTTGATTCCCAGAACAGTGCACCAGAGCCATGGAAAGCTCAGTGAATGTCTGTTGCATTAATGACTCTTCCCAAGAGTACTGCCATTAATTAAAAGCAATGAATCAACCTACTAACCAAGCACACGTGTAGCCTTCTGAGACACCAAGTCTAATACTTTTTGAGCCAACTAACTACTACTTCCAGTTGAGGCTCTTAGAATTTGATGTCTAAGAAAGGCTAAATATTCATGTTAAAATGGATATTCTTGCCATGCTATCCCCGTTCTCATTCATTCAAAAACACTTACTAATTATCTACCAAGTACCAGGTGCTGTGTTCATAAAAAAGGTATAAAAGACATCTTTGCTTTCAAGAAGCTCGCATAAGTAACTGGTAAAGACAAGTATGCAGGCAATTACAAAACACAGTGGGAAGAATTATGATAGAAGCAAGGCATAGGGAACCATGGTGTGTAAGGAGAAGGCACTTAATCTAGAGTCTGAAAGCTTCCAAGAAGAACAGACACCTGAGATGAATCTCAAAATATTCCTTTCCTATTATCTATTCTATTGTCCAATACAGTACCACTAGTTATATGTAACTATTTAAATTTTAAAAATATTAAAAACAATCAGTTTTATTTTTAAAATTAAATAAAGTCAAATTCCTCAGTCATACCAGCCATATTTTCAGCATTCACCAGCCACATGTAGCCAGCAAACCTGGTCAATACAGATACAGACCATTTCTATCAGTGTAGAAAGTTCTACTGGATAGTACTGTTCTTGTGCCTTCACACTAATAAAGGGTATGATCCCCAGTCAAAGGTCCCATAAAACAAGTAGAACTAGGATAGACATATAAGGTATAAAAAAGCATTCAAATTATCCAACAATCTGTTGCAGAACTCTCAGGTTATGTGACAAGAGTATTTTAAATAAGGATGTTACTCAAGTGAAAGAATTTCTTTGACTCCACCTTCAGGTAGGACAAAAAGGTCTTATATGAGGAAACTTAAAAAGTCAATCTGAAACAGGAAAAAAATATCAAGAGAGGGCAGAGAAAAGAAAGTAGAAACACAGAGTTAAAATGTTGACTTTTAGAGACTTAATTTTCCTACAATCGGCTTCCAGCTTCCCTTCTGAAGAAATCTGTAGACTAAGGAGTTCTGATATTTTTAATTTTTTTAAGGTGATCATATTTGACAATATGATCTTTTTATTTAATATGTATTTACAAAATTACCATTAAAACAACAGAACCAAATAAACTGAACTGTATTTTTCTTTTTTTTTTTTTAAGATTTTTTATTTATTTATGCTTGAGAGACATAGAGAGAGAGAGAGGTAGAGACACAGGCAGAGGGAGAAGCAGGCTCCACTCCATGCAGGGAGCCTGACACGGGACTCGATCCCAGGCCTCCAGGATCAACCCTGGGCTGAAGGCGGCGCTAAACCGCTGAGCCACCAGGGCTGCCCCTGAACTGTAATTTTCAAAACCAGATTTTAAAAATAGAAAACAGGACAAGAAACTACACATGCACAATTAAAATCACCACAGTGTTTTAACACTTCTCAAACATTTTAAAGCAACATTTATGACAGAGCAACATACCAGTTCAGATTTGAAGTAGCCTATTGTGTTTTCATCCAATTGAAAATATCTTCTCTTCCAGTTTTTCATCTACCAGAGATGAACACAGACATAAGACTTCTGATTCTAAGAATGTCAAATGTTAACAGCCACTTAAATATTCTGCTATGAATCCACAATCAGAAATGTCAGGCACTGAAAAACCTCACTATCCTCCCTTACTGAGGAGATACATAAAACTTCATCTCTTTCGCAACTTAGGCCTTGAACTCCTACGGCAACTTTGGTGGCTAGCTTTCAGTCTGTATCATATAATTCTATAATATGGTTTCATATTTTTAATGCTCTAAAAGTTAAAAAAAAAACAACAAACACAAAACACTTCCCCATCCCCCAACCCCACAAACTAAATGCCATCAAGAGTTCAAGAGCAAGCACAGGAAATGTTATTAAACCACATTAAGTTCTGTAAAATCTGTAAAATGCAAGAATCTTTCTTCAGGTACTTTATACTTAGTAGTAAAGCAACAAATATTTAATAAAGTGAACCTACTTTGTACAAGTATTTTTTTGTCGCTGAAATATATTTTTCGTGAAAGCACTTCAGTATCTCTAAGGATTGTTATTTTGGACTTGGGAGTAAAACGAAAGGAAATGTCTCCCTAAAAGCCCTAATTAACACAAGCCAGTCATAGCCTGATGTGAGTCTGACTTTACCTGTAAACCTGCTACAGTGAGAGACTCTCAGCCTTCCCCTTCATTTCCCTCGGCTTAGAAGTCAGTAGATTAGGAACGAAAGAACTTTTCCATTGGCTGACCGAAGCTAACTGAAGTTACCAAAAAGTGATGTGAGGTCAAATAGAACTACCAATAGAATTTTAAGTATTTCTATACTCACAAAAAAATTTTTTTTAAATTCTCAAACTTTAAAGTTTGTTTTCTCATGAAATTCTAACAATTTGGTTCACATCAGAGTGACAAACTTTGGGAAGGTACTTTGGAACCTTAGAAATACCGGAAAATTTACCTGTTCTTCCTACAATGTCCCACTATAGGTCAGGTTGAATGAGAGGATCTGGCTAACCCTTAATAGCTCTTACTAAGGACCAGGTGCTGTGCTAATACTATCTTAAATTTACATCTTTCAAAAAAAACCTCCAGATGGCAGGTTTTATAACCTAATTTTCCTTAAAAAGAAACTGAGAGACTGAGAGGTTAAGTAAGAAGCCCAAGGTCACAGGAAATTCAACTGAGGTCAGCCCAACACCAAATGGAGTGAGCCTTCCTGCTCCCCACTCCCCACACCCCTCTTTTCTTAACACCTCCCTGCTAGAGCTCTCTTTCTCTGACCCACTCCCAAGGGAGGAAAGATTGGTAAGAAAACCGTCTGGGATAAACTGTTAGGAAAGCTCACTCAAAATTGAAAGTCAGTGGCAATAAGCATTATCCAGCCACCCACAGACAAAGAAAATAACAGCACTGAGTTATGAACATAGAGTCACCCCTATTCTATCTCCTGACTCCTCAGCACACTGGTCTCTCACTTTGGGCCTTTTGGAAAACAAAGCAAATGATTTGTATGTTGAGAGTTTGCTAACAGACTCATTTTTCATTAAACATACCCTGTCCAGGTACTCACCACTGCTCCTTGCTTTACACAATACCCAGCTTTGATGACTGCACTGTCCGGAGGTGGCTTAGGAGTAAAGTAGGGAAGATGGCTTTGTGACCGTTTCAAATTGTTTCTGTCAATACTTTCACCACATTCATTTACTTCTTCTTTCTAAAATGAAGCAAATAAATTCTTTGCTTGTTTAGCTTCAAAGCACAGTTGTATTTTATGTTGTCATTCTAGTAGAAAATCTTAAAATCAAATCTTAGTTCACTTAGGAACACAGATTTTGAGGTATAGAGTTTTCTAAGTAATTTGAGATATTTATCCATAACACTCACATCATTGAAAAACCACAGATTTCTATTTCTCTTGTTTTGCCACCAGTGCTTTGTGTGTGAGGAGTGGTGAGGTAGAGGGAAGAAAGGGTTAAATTTTGGTTTTGAAATTATTATATAGATTCACTAATATAGGAAGTTGTTTCAAAAAAAAAGTACAGGAGGTCCTATGTACCTCTCAATCAGGTCCCCCAACAGAGAAATTGTATAACTTCAGTACATTATCAAAACTACAGGTACATCCCACAACCAGCCTTATTCAGATTTCACCAGTTTTACATGCACTCATTTGCCTCTGTGTATGGATCATTCTATGCAATCCTGTCACATGCAGCTTTGTGTAAAGCCACCACCACGACAATACACAGAAGTTTTCATCATTACAAGGCTCCTTTGGGCTACCACTTTAGAGTCCCTATGCCCAATCCCTTGGCAATCCCTAATTTGTTCTCCGTCTTGATAATTTTGACATTTAGGCAATGTGATACAAATGTTCCTACAGTAGTGACCTTTTGAGATCACCAGCATTCTCGGGAGACTCATCCAGGCTGCTCCTTGTATCACTAGTCCATCTCTTCTTACTGCTGAGTAGCAATCATGGTCTGGCCATGGGCTATTTAACACTTTGCCTATTAAAGAGCATTGAGTTGTTCCCAGTTTGGGCCCATTAGGAATAAAAGTGCTATGAACATTCATGTATAGATTTATGTAAACATAAGTCTCCATTTCTCTGGGACCAATATGCTGGGTTGTACAGTAATCATAAGTTTAATGAAAAACTGCCATAACTATTTTTCAGAGTGGCCATACTATTTTATATCCCCACCAGCAATGTACGAGTAATGCAGTTTCTTCTCATCCTTGTCAGTAGTCAGCATTTGTGTTATTAATTATCTGAGTCATTCTGAGAGGTGTGTGGTCTTAATTTGCATTTCCCTACTGACTAAAGACAGTGAGAGGCCTTTCTAGATCTGCTTTGCCACACGTGTATCTTTTATCTTTTGATGAAATCTCTGTTCATGAATTCTGCCCATTTTCTAGTTGGATTATTTTTTAACTGCTAGGTTTTGATAATTCCTTATATGTTCTACATACAAGTGCTAGATTGGATATGTGGTTTGCAAATATTTCCTCCCACTGTGTAGCTTTTCCTTTCATCCTCTTAACAGGGTCTTTCAGAGCAAACATTTTCAATTTTGATGAGGTCTAATTTACCAATTTTTCCTTTGATGAACTATGGTTTTAATATCAAGTCTAAAAACTCTTTGCCAGCAGATGCTCTCCTTGCTCTTAGAATCTAAAAATTGTGCAGGTTTTTGTTTTGTTTTTTTTTTAACATGCCAAGTCCAGTGCTTTAAAAAAAAAAAAAAAAAAGATTTAACTATACTCATGTTTTCATGCTCCTCCAAGGACTGGCTTCTGTTTATTTATAACATGCAACATGTTATAATCTAGAATCTCACAAATCAACCAAGCATGTATTTTCAATGACTCCTAAATTTCAAGAGAAAAACTAATACTCAAGTCTTATCTTGAGAAATTTTCAACCTGTTATACATAGACAGGTCAACAGCAGGAATTATGTACTTAAATTTTGTAATCCCAGCACTTAACTGCTAATCCAATAGTCACTGAATAAATTTATCAAGCAAATGAGTTTGGCATTTTCTTACTATAGCAATTAAATGCCTTTATAATGAGTAAATACTTCTTTATAATTTAAAAAGCTATATTACAAAATCAAAAAGTAACAAAAACTCTTTGGGATCTTTTTAATATGGCAGCTGCTATGGAATCTTAGAACCTACTGAATAATCTACACCAAAATTAAAACATAACAAAATCTTAATTCTATATAAAATTAAAACAGCCAGAGATACAAATGTAATATATTTATACAACTATAGACAAGTTGTCTTACTGCTTATATCAGCATAAGACATAAGACAAGTAAAAGCAGCTTAGTCTAGTTTTATTTTAACCAGAAGTCTTACAGGTTAAAATCATTTTTTTTTAAGTACACATACACAATACTAGCTTATACTTTTATCCAACTTTGGTGAAAAATGTAAGCTCCCACTAGAACATGGATTTTTGTTCATTAATATACCCTTTATCTAGAATAAAGAGAGCACTAATTATTTAATTAATATCTTAAGATGCAGTAGCCTCTAATCACCCTTCCCTGACAGAAGACCTGAAAAATATGGAGCATAAAATGATTTAAAAGGTTTATAAAGTGCCAAAGTCCTCTCAGTCCAAACAGGCACACAGATAAGGAAAGTGCCCAAGGCTGGTGACAGCAATCCATTACCTCAGGATCCCCGATTTCTCAATACTGGTAATTCAATTTGCATTACAAACTCATTCACTCAATAGCAACACGAGAAATTTAAACTCATCTAAAAGTTTTAATTTCATTCAAAATTTTTTATGACTTTATATTTTTCATAATATTCAAATAAGATATGACTTAGTCTATCAGTACTTTTGTGATAGAACGGAGTCAAAATTCCAGTTATCTGTGTGGCTCATCTAGGTCAGGTTGTAGAAAAACAGGTTTAAAAAAATTACACATATTTGCAAACTCTTTGTTTCAGCAATTTTATTCTAGAACTTTATTCTTTAAAAAAACTATTCTCCATGTCTCTAAAGCTTTGCTACAAGAATGTTCATCATAGGATTTATGGATAATGAAAAATATATACTTACTGGTCTCTGCCCTTGGTTCCAGGCACATAGCACCTAAAACCCTTGTAAATTCCTAAGTGATAAGCACTGGGTGCATCTCTTGTTCCAATGCAGTGATTCTGGGTGGGCTGCTGGATGGGGAGTGGTCACCAGAAGACCAAGCTAGGACTAGAAGCTTGGGACTTTCTGCCCCACCTGCCATTCTCCAGAGAAAAGGGGGCTAGAAACAGAGTTGATCATGCTTATATGATGAAGCCTCTATAAAAATCTCAAAAGTACAGGGTTCAGAGGGCTTCTGGGTTGGTGAACACTTAAGAGAGTCCCAGAAAGGGGACAAAAGCTTCACACCCTTCCCATCTCTTTCATCCAGATGTTCATGTGCATCCTTTATCATATCCTTTTATAATAAACCAGTAAACAGTAAATACATGTTTTCTTCTGTTCTGAGAGCCACTCTAGCAAATTAATCAAATCTGGGGACAAGGTCACGTCCTGTCTCCAATCACAGCCCTTCCGTCAGAAGCACAGGTAAACAACCTAGACTTTCAACTGGTATCAGAAGGGATGGGAGGGCAGTTTTAGGGGACTGACCCTTTAACTTGTGGGATCCAGGCCGACTGTCAGAATTGACTTAAACTGTAGGACACACAGCCAGGGTTGCAGAACTGCTTGGTGTAGGGGAAACCTCACACCTCTGATGTCAGTAACATGTGAGTGTGGGAGTTGTAGGGAAGGAAAAGTGGGTTTTTCCTACTCATACTATTTATAGAAGGAAAAGGAAAAGGAACTCTGTCCAACAACAAAGGATTTATAAGCTATGGTAAATTCACGGTTGCAGAATGACTACAGTAATTTAAAATGATGTAGAATAATTTTTAATGACTTGGAAAATGCTTGAGATGTAAGTCAAAAAAACTGTTTACAAAGTTTCTCCATTTCCAAGGGCAAAAGTATAAAGAAGAAAGGCTCAGAGAAAACATGAAAAGTGCTAAGTGTTATCTGTGATTTCCAAATGCTTCATAGTAAACACGTATGTTTGAGATAAGAAACAAAGTTTTTTAAAATTGATTAACTATGATATTAACTCAGTAATGTTCTATTTTTTAACAGAAAAATCACTACACGGTAGGTAAGCCATCATAGAGTAGAATAACTAATGAGTTACCTGAGTTGGGGTAATGATGGGCACGCCCCCAACAATGTCAGTTCTGTAAGACACTTGCTTCTTCCCACATTCACTCTGGCGACTTAGGTTATCAGAATGAGGCTGTGAGTCTGACTGCTTTGGTACCTAAGATAATACGTAAATGAATCATTTTGCCACCAGCATTATCTAGGAGACCCTCTTTTACCACAGAATATCCAACTCATCATCCACTTATAAATAACTGACATACATAAAAATTCTGTATAATGTATGCCATACCCCTTTAAGTTCTCACACTAATGTTTCTGTCTCAGTAATACTTTACAATACAGCTACCATTTACTGAGTGTTTTCTTGGGTAGATACTATTTCATACATTCTCCCACTTTATCCTCTCATCAATCCTATGTGTAGGACCCATATCTCCACTCTAGCAGTGAGAAAACAGAGGCTCAGAGACATGAAGAAACGTAGGTTTAGATCCTGGCTATAGTATGTTCTATTCAAGTTTGTGTAACTCTCCTATACACTCAACCACTATACCATATCCCCTATTTATTAGAGAGCTTGACATTGTATTACAGCTCTGTGACTTAATCTCTTCCTGTCCTCCATTCCTGCCCAGGATTCTATAGCACCCCCAGAGACAGGGATCATGGCAAATCCATCATTACTGGTGTCAGAACAGAGTCTACTAGTGAAAACATAGTAAGTATTCAATAAACGTTGATTGACTCAGTGGATGAATCCAAAATCAGCAGGAATAAAAGAATAAGATACGTAACATAAACCAGAAACCAAATGTTCAAAATAATTTAAAGCTTATTGGAGATTTTTAAAAGAAATTCCAATACATGTATCCATGATAAATCACTCACAAGTACCTCACTAAAGTGGAATCAAAGAGTCAAAGGCATCACTAATGTCTGACATACATTTTAGCTTTTCTTATGTGGCTTAAGCCGGAAACAAGGTACTTGGCTAAGCAGTACTTCTATCAATAGACTATAGCATGTCGTCTGTCTTTGAATTACAGTTTTGTTTGGTTTTTTTTTTTTTGGCTATGAATAAAATGTAATAAAATATGCTCAGCACTGATGCGATGTTGAGCATAATAGTTAATCTCTTTCCACCGATCTAAAGGGCATTTGAGGATCTTACAGTGTTTCAGAAACATTATGACAACTACGTCCAATAAGCACCGTAGTCGTGATGTAAAAACATTAAAAATTAAATAACCTGCCTGCCATACAATTAAAATCCCTGTTAACAGGGCACTGGCACAGTTCCAGGGTCACTGTTCACATGGCAGTCAAATATCCAAACCATTTATTAATATGAATCCAAAGCAGTGTGGTTTCTCAAGCTTTAACATTCATGAAGTATCAAGCTAGGAACATGATTAAAACCTTCAGATTCCCAGGCTGCATACCCAAAATTCTAAGTCAGTCAAGCAGGAACACTAGAAGCTTCTGAGGTAGATGCTTAACAAATTATTCTGAGAAACACTGCTGCCAGGCTGTGCTCTTCCACCAGGTCTGGGGAAAAGCAGGTGGACAATGTTATCTGCAGACAAGGCTTTACAAAATATTGGGCAAACATGTCAATGTATGTCTAAGCTGGACTGTAGTCGATCCTAATCCACATAAATATAATCTACGGATATACACAACGTCTCTCTTGGGTGACTTCCTCAACTCCTCTCTCTTCCTTGCCTCTCTCCCCTGGAGATGCTTACCCACAAGGCTTTCTCCCCAGGTCCCAAGCCATATTTACACTATGAGGCAGGTCACTGGCAGAGACAAAAGTGAGGGAAATGGAAAGAGAAACAAACCCTGCCAAAGAATGCCTCCAGAATTCTTCTAAGAGGCTGCACATTTTAGAGATTTTTTTTTTATTTGCTTGTTTGTTCATTTATTCATGAGAGACACAGACAGAGAGAGACGGAGAGAGGCAGAGGGAGAAGCAGGCTCCCATGGAGCTGGGAGCCCAATGTGGGACTCAATCCCAGAACCCTAGAATCAAGACCGGAGCCGAAAGCTGGCGCTTCACAGATTGAATCACCCAGGCGCCCCCATTTTAGAGCTTTTTAAAGGCAACAGATAATGGCTACAATTTTACTTGGCAAGATTTGCATAATGACATAAGAGTAAAGGGGCTACAAAGGACACAACACACCCAGAAACAATCTAAGGAAGCCCATGATGTTGTGAATGAATAGCATCATGTATTTCCATTATGACAGAGAAAATGCAGCCAAGAGGGACAGCATTAGGAGAATTTTAAACCCGAGAGTTTAGCTCACATCTCACCCGTGTTAGCTGAAATGTGCTAAGAGGTGACCCGTATGAAGTTAGTTCTTTTAAGAAGTTGAGAGTTTAGTCAACTCAAATATATAGGCATTCCCTAAGAAAAACTTTTAATGCCAGCCTAAAAATATATTGAAGCTTATACTGATTTTTCTTCCAGAAATGACGGTGTATTAAAAATCTTTCTCTATGCTGTTAAGCCTACTACTTCTAATTTGTCCTGATAATAAAATGTTAGTAAGTATGGCCTATTTCCAATGCTGGAGCTCAATAATTAACTTAGAATTGTACTTTACAATAAAAAGTATTTAAATTGTGTGGTGAGTATTGAGTAATGTATAGAATTTTTGAATCAATATGTTGTACATCTGAAACTAACATAACATTTCATATCAATTTAAAAAAATCTAAACTATAAACATTCCCTCCAAACAAGAAAAATATAAGCAAAATACCCATGAATATAATACTCATAAAAATTCTGAGTATTAGTCTAAATTTAGCCATTAAAATAAGCATATTTTTAGTACTAAAAACAAAACAAAACAAAACACAGCCAACTATTGAATAAGAATCAGAAAAATGACCTGGCCACACAGACAGCAAGTGTCAAAAGACACTGGACGTGCTTGCTTTCATTGCCCCTGACATTCCCCCCTCTTGCTTTCTGTCTGTACTGTAGCCACTTTCTGTGACAAATCTGCATGTATTTTTAGGAGGCATTTGCTTGTGATTCTTATAGTAGAAAAAGAAGATAGAGAATGAAGAGATGAACAAAACAGAGAAAAATGACAGGGCTACAACAGGGCTTCAGACTGAAACCTAAAACGTTCAAACACAAACTACTGAGTACCCATGACCTTCTGAGGGCTCTACCCATGACCTGCCAGCTGAACAACACAACTATAAAGTAGAAGGCCCTGCACCAGTGGCAGATTTGCCATTTTGTTAGGACCAAAGTCCTATATTCAACTGATTCTACTTGTGCCCAGCTGCCAATTAAAAAAAAAAAAAAAAATGTGGCACTTTGGTCACAATTTCAAAAACACTGATTTTTAATTAAAACATAATATTAATTTTTAAATTAAAATTTGTGGTGCGGAAAAGACACTATTTTTAAAAATAGTGGGTTTCTGTTTAAGAATATACCATATACATCTTAGACGTTCCTCAATCAATAAGGGACCAGAGATCACCATATTTATACTGTTATTACTATAAATGAACAGTTAGTTGAAGGTATAGTTTAAAATTTTATTTTCCCAACTCTGGTCACTGACACTCCCTTCAGGGTTGGTTCCTCCACTACTGACTCGCTTTTCAAATAAGGGAGAAAATGTTTTAAATGGCAGCCACCAATAAACATCAACATAGAATTTAGGAAAGTTAGGAAAGCCACAGGCTATGGTGTCAGAGGACAGTCCATTAAGATGACAAGGTACTATAATCAGGAAGTAGTTAAATAATCACCATTCCCTTACCACTACCCTCTAAGCACCCCTGTTCTGAAACCACATACTGCAAAAACCTAATTATGAATTTTTAAAGTTTTAAAAAAGTTTATATATCAGATTGTACTCAGCAGACCATTACATAATTGACCAAAATGTCATTTGTAGTGATTCCATAGAAATGTAAATTATACATATACTAAAATGTAAACTTTAGTTTTCCAAAGAAATGTACGTGTAAATCATTGGCACTATCAATAGGAAAGCATGACAAATTAGAGATTCCACACCCTAATACTTTTACATGTGTATTTATGCATATGACATTAAAAATGGCAAGACTCTTTAAATAAAGATTATCTATTTGAGAAAGAGAGAGTGTGAGAGAGGGAGGGACAGAGGGAGAGAATCTCAAGCAGATTCCCCGCTGAGTGTGATGGAGGGCTCCATTCCAAGACCCTGAGATCATGACCTGAGCTGAAACCAGGAGTTAGATACTCAATGGACTGAGCCACCCAGGCACTCCCTGGCAAGACTCTTTAGAGAAAAAAACTAAATGTACCTTACATAAACATGGGAAATGCTCTCACTGCTATCCTCTAAGTTAAATGTTTAGTTCTGATTTTTAACAAATACTATCACTTCTATATCCACTTTAATATCACAATAGTCACTCGGTTGACTAGCTAAGGATTTCTATATCTGTTATGTATTCCTATCTTCTAAACATGAATCATTAAAACATGAGTTATAAAAGCATGAATATCAACTGATTTAGCTTAAAAACTATAAAAATTTCAACATGTAAAATAAAGTTTAAAAGCACAAAAGCAGGAACATTATCCAACCTCAGTTTCTCTTGCATTTAAATGAGTTTAACAGTGTCATCTGTATAAGATGGTTTCACACCATTAATAAATTAGATACAGCAATTCAGGAACCCCCAAAATGACGAAAAGCCTGATACTATTCACTACTTTTTCTCTTAAAGCACTAAAAAACTAGTGCTGCTTATTATTACAAATTTTAATAAATGAATTAATTCGGCAAAGTTACTAGATACTCTTTCTAAAGAAAATTTCACATTAAAAAAAATATATATATACTGAGTCAAAAACAATTAGTTAAGACCTTTTAAGAATATGTACTTCTGAATCAGTTGTTCAAAAAATTGCTTTCCTGAAACTGCACAAACCTAAAATAACTTGTGCTTCATGTACAGATCAGATGCAGTGCGTGGGTGTTTTCTGTCATGTGGTAACAAGCTGTGCTGGTGCAAGACAAAACTCCGACTCGACGCTGAGAACAGCTTTAGTTATATTAACTCTTTATTGTGTTGTGATATAAATATGGAATCATTCACTTTAGATGGAAACTATCAAGTAACTAACATGTGCTGACTTTCAGAGCATATGTCTTTCGAGAGTTAAGTCGTTTAGGGTCAGTAAATAACTGCATGTTAGTAAAAATACTTCAATTTACACAAACCTCAC